>NC_057866.1:124682891-125282891 GCF_019393635.1 Dromiciops gliroides | reverse complement strand
GATACGTGTGTGTGTGTGTGTGTGTGTGTGTGTCTAGTCCTAGTTCTGCTACTGACTGGTTGCGTGACTTTGGACAAGTCCCTTCCATAGGCCTCAGTTTTCTCATCTGTAAAATGATGAGGTTGAACTAGGTAATCACTAAAGTCCTTTCCAACTATGAATTCTGTGATCCAGGAATCAAGGTTATAGAGTCAGAAAAATTGAGTAGAGCCCAACTTCATAAAGACATTACGGAATGTTGGACTTTGAGTCAGGAAAACATAGAAACAAGAAAACATGGGTTCAAACTCTGCCTGCAATATTTACTTGCTAGGCGAGTCAATCAGCCTCTCCAAACCTCTTTATTCATCTGTAAAATGGGGACAATAATAGCACTGACCTTACAGCGTTTTTATAATGAGATAACAAAAGCAAAGTCCTTTGCAAACTTTGAAATTGCTATATAATTTTGAGCTGTTTTTCCTAAGTATATGCTAAGTGGGTAGGTGACCTTGATCATTTCTTCTAGTCTTAAGAACCTAGAGGTAATAATAACAGCTCATATTTATACGCCATCTTATTACTTTTCTTTCCTTGTTACTTTTATTTTGCAGTTGAGGAAATGAAGGCCCAGAGAGAAGTACCTGAAGTTACACAGCTAAATAAGTGTTGGAATTGAGGTCTGAGCCTGGCTCCTCTGACTCCAAACCCCAAAGACTTGCCAAGATCTTCTCTTCTTATCTACTGTAGTCATTCCATCATTACACCCAAATGGCCTGGAGCTTCACCTCTTTTTCTTTCATTTCCCTGTATAGCCCCACCTGATCAAACACCCCTTTGGAGACAGCTTTTTATTATGGACTAGAAAGTCATCAACAAACATGAACTTTTCCATATAAAAAGGACAAAAGAAAGAAGATTGTGTATGAAATTGTGAATCACTATTATATAGATTTTTAAAATAAATTTATTAAATTTAACATGTAGTACTGACATTGCCCTTACTTGTGTTCCCCTGTGAAACTCCCTTCTGTTCTCTTCTTTTTTATTTTGGAAATATTTTATTGAAACTCTTTTCTGTCTTTTCTTCTTTTTTTGGAATCACTATCACTGTCCCGATTTCCTCCCCGCCCTCCACTCTTTCCCTTTTCTCACTCTTCCAAATAAAAGACCACTTGTAAAAAACAAACAAACAAACAAAAAAACACATGGTCAAATAAAACATGTGCATTGCATGAGCTGGGTTTGAAAATGCACATCTTATTCTGCACCTATAGTACAGCCACCTCTCCACCAAGAGATGGGAAACATGTGTCCTCATCAGTCTTCTGGAGTCATTATTGGTCACTACATTGATCACAATTCTTGTCTTTCAAAAATTATTTTTTCACTTACACTGTTCTGGTTATTGAATTTCTCCTGGTTTTACTCATTTCGATCTTCTTCAGTTCACACATGTGTTCCCGGATTTCTCCACCTGTGTCCGTTTTGTCATTTCTTTACAGCTCAGTAACACATTCTAACATTCTCATACTGTAATTTGTTCACCCCTTTCTCAGGTAATGGATACCCACTTTGTTTTTTGATTCTTTTCCACAACAAAAAATGCTGGCTAAAATGAATGCTTATATGTTTGGGTTCTTTCCCTCTGTCTTTGACGTATTTGGAGTATATCCCAAGTATTGACATCTTCAGGTTGAAGAATACATAACTTAGTGACTTTTGAAGTATAATTCCAAATTACTTTCCTGAATGCTTAGACTCCTTCATACCCCAACAAACCCTGAATTAGTGTGCCTGTCTTCCCACTTCCCCTCCAACAATTGTAATTTCCTTCTTCTCATGCTGGCCAATACAATGGGTATTTGGTGGGACTTCAGAATTGTTTTAATTTGAATTTCTCTCATCACTAATGATTCAGAATTAGCGTGACTTTTTAGAACCAAATTTTCCCCAGAATTATTTGGGTGCATCCAATTCTGACTCACAAAACCCAGTGAGGAGCTTGGAATCTAAGTTACTTTTGTGCCATGGGCATAAAATTAGCCATTTCTTTCCTTGTGTTGGAGGCTCTTTTTTTCTTAATTACTGCCTTCCAAAACTATTCGTGCCACAGCAGGCTGGGATGCCAAGTTCTCATACCTCAGGAGCTTATTAAGATGTGCATCTACATGACCGGAAATTTCCCTTTCAAGCACCTTGCAAAGGGGGTGTTAGCCCAGTTAATCAGGCGGTATTTGTAGACAGAGGGCAACTGAATCTCTTTGAGAACACCCTTCTACAATAAGTTGTCTGGCCTTTCCAGCCGTAATTAAGCACTTTACCTCACTCGTATAAAAAAGCACTTAAGTGAGTGAGTCAGGCAAATGTTAGGCAAATTAAATGGATGCTAGAATAGCTCCTCAAATGCCCAGATCTGGGGCTAGGAGTAGATTTCAAGTTCAGCGTGAGTCAGCAGGATTCTACTGTTATTTTATTTTATTTTATTTTATTTTTGGTTAAGGCAAGCTTAGAGAATCCTTTCTTTCTAAATGAGATCATACTTTGGTAGCAAAACTGACCCCAGCCATTCTACAGTGGTATTTTCTCCACGAGGCGTGGTGTCACACACCTGGAATTCAGGGAGCTTCTGCTGGCAGATCTCTTTGAGTTCAAGAATTCTGAACAGCAGTGGGTTAAGCTAATCAATGAAACATCAATATAGTGAGCCCCTGAGAATGGGTCAGAAACAGAGTCAGTCAAATCCTATAAGTAGTGGCACCAGAACATGAGGAACCCCTACGTTTCTAGTCTGGTCAGATTGGAAGACTCAGTTTAAAAAACAAACAAACAAACATTTTTTTTTTCCTGATCATTTACCCTAAAGATAAGTGTCAGTTAGGGGCAGCTAGGTGGAGCAGTGGATAAAGCACCGGCCCTGGATTCAGGAGGACCTGAGTTCAAATCCAGCCTGTGTGACCCTGGGCAAGTCACTTAAACCTCATTGCCCCACAAAAAAACCAAACTAAACCAAACAAACAAAAACAAGATAAGAGCTGGTATTAAATCAATTTGCCTAAGACTGCCTTTAGCTGAGACCAAAACATTTATCCAATTCAGTGAAGCCAATTTTGAGGTAATGTACTTTAGGAGGACTAGTCAGGAAGTTTGTGTTCCATCATTGACTTCGCCACCAACTCTCTATCAGATCTTAGAAGAGTGACTCGGTTTCCTCATTTGTAAAAGTCTTCCATCCTACCTACCTCACAGATTTGCTTTGAGAATCCAATTAGACAGGTCAACTAGGTGGTACAGTGGATAGAGCATCAGGGCCTGGAGTCAGGAAGACCTGAGTTCAAATCTGATCTCAGATACCTACTAGCTATGTGACCCTGGGCAAGTCACTTAACCCTATTTGCCTCAGTTCCTCACCTATAAAATAGAGCTGGAGAAGGAAATGGCAAACCACTCCAGTATCCTTGCTGAGAAAACCCCAAACAGGGTCATGGAGAGTCAGACACAGCTGAAACAACTGGACAGCAACAACATCCAATGAGATAATGTATGTGAACAGGTTTTTAAAAATATAATACATTCATCACAAAACTGCAAGGAATTATTTCAGACAACCTCTCTGTCCCCAGATCCCTGCCCTTCTCTGGCTATTTATCTGAATTTTTCACCTTATAGCCAGTTGTATTATCATTGTGAAAACTTAGTGCTGCTCCAGAGAGAGATTATAACCATCAGTACAGTCCTTAGACCCTCTTGGGGAGGGGGGTCTCCTTTTCACCATAACACAGTCATATAATCTCAGGGGAAGTGTGTGTGTGGGGGGCGGGATTTTGTAAAAGCTTAACTGCGCAGTATTGTTTTTCCCACTGTTATCTGAAATGGGCAGTTTGCAATAAGTGATAATGCTTTCAGCCTCTACTTGGAGAATGTTTCCACTCCAGAGAACAGAATAGCTCCCGTCCAGTGCAGGCTTCACTTTTGGTCATTCTGGTCCCTTTCTCAAACAGCTTCTCCAATGAGATTAACTCTCCAAGCCACAGTATTTCCTGAAAATGGTAAAACATTTTAAAGGAATCCTGAGACACCACTTGATAAATGCCTCCTCTCTTTATTGCCTAGCAGTCCAAAAGAAAAATGCTGGCGTGCAACCAGACAGGATGTAATAGGAATCTAAGGAGATGGACTATAAAATGGACTTTATTAACTATTTACAGTGACCGAGTAAATAATGTTCTTCCATCCTTGAGGAAGCCCTAATCAGCATCCTTGCTGCTCAGGCTGTACTTTGTTAAGGCCTAGCTCAGCTTTCTAATTTGTAATGCAAGGTGGAGAACTCTGTACCAGACCGAGGAGTTCTTGGCTTCCCAGCATTAGGAGAAGGCAGTGGGAAGAACCAAAAACCAGATTTTTAAAATAAATAAATAAATGGAGACTTTCACTACAAGCAACTCTCTATGAATCCTTCTGACAATGGCTCCCTTGTGATTTGTCTGTGGAGGTGCCATTTGGCACCAGAAGGGCACAGAATCAAGATTCCTTCCTTGTCTCAGCAGCCTTTCCTTCCTCTTCTCACCTGTTAAATACCCTTTAAAGCCCAAATCAAATGTCGAGTCTTTCAGGGTACCTTTTTGAGCCCCATCCACACTCAGATCATCCCTAATAATTAGCTTCCTCTTCCTTCTCCCATGGTCTTTATTCTGCAGCTTTCCAAGACCTTGAAATGTGTATTTTAGTTATCCATGTTTATGTCTTATCTCCCTAATAGATAATTAAGCACGAAGCTTATCTACACCTCATATCTCCCTAAGTACCTAGCTAGGCATCTGTGCATAGTAGGTATGAATGAATGAATGAATGAATGAATGAATGAATGAATGAGGAAATGAATAAATGACTGCTTCCACCACTTGCTAAAGGAAATCATGACCTCTTTTTTCTTCCTTTTCTAAAAGGAGGGAATCATTTCTCTTCAACCTCCAGCCTTCTAAGATGGCATTCTTTTAGGACAGGGGTTTCCAACTTTATGTAGAATCGTCTTCCTTTTTATTAAAAAAAATTGTCATGTTCCCCCTCCTCCATTTTTTCACTTGTATTATAAAATACAAATTATCATGATTTTTATAATATCACATAAATAAAAATGAGCATGCAAGACATATCTAGGAAGGAGATAGTCTGGAATTGCTTTGGAGATGTAAATTTAATCTCCTTTGGTCCTTTGTTTAAGCTGAAGGCTCTTCCTTCTGCCTAGGTTTTCTAACACTATCTCATCCCACCAGTGAGGCAGCTAGGTGGCACTGGCCCTGGAATCAAGAGGACCTGATTTTAAATACCTCAGACACTAGCTATGAGACCCTGGGCAAGTCACTTAACACCAACTGCCTTAAACATCCAGGGCCATCTCCAGTAGTCCTCATGTATATCTTGCCACTCAACCCAAATGGCTCTGGAGGTTGATGACTTTGCACAGCCCTCCCTCACTTAAATCCAATTCAGTGCAAGTCATGACATCACCTGATGCTATGGTCTTCTTCAATAAGGAAGGATCAACAACAACATCCCACCAGTGTGAGGGCTAGTCCAACCCATATCCCTAAAATGGTCATCCAGCCTCTTCTGGAAGACCTTGTCAGAGAAAGTCTCTAATTTCCTAAGCAGTTCATCTTACTTTTTTGTTTTCTTTTTTTTTTAATAAAAAATTTGAATTAAAAAATTGATTTGTTTTTGTTTTTACATTACTTCACTTCCAAATATGTTCCTTCCCAGTTAAGTCAGTAGTCAAGTAAGAAAAATTTAGTCCTAATTACCTATATATTTGCCTGGAATGCCAGAGTTAGCTTTAGATATAGCTTGTAAATTTTTTCTTTTGTAATTTTAATCTATATGTTTCTCTATGGTCACTAAGTTGAGGGCTTATTTGAGAGGGAAAGGGTTAGGACAATTTATCTGGTTATTCCTCTTCTCCAAAGTCTTTGGTGACTCCCTACTACCCACTGCATAAAGCATAAAACCCTGCTAATGGCATTCAATAATTGTCCACAGTCTAGCTAGAATCAGCCTTCCCAGCTTCATCTCATACTATTCCCTCCTATCTTTTGGCCAGATCACCCTGTTTTCTATCCTGCTCCCTGTAGTCTTTGTGCCTTAGCTCACACAGGGCACCATGCTCCCTCTGCTGAAGTCACCTTCTCTTTTTCTTGCTCACCTCTTAAAGCCAATTCATGAGCAAGTCAAGACATCCCCCTTGTGATGTTATTGGTCCTCTTAAGGGCCCAACCACCACCACCACCACCACCACCACCACCTCTTCCATGAAGCCTCCCCTCACATCATTTCCTCCTGCCCTTTTTCTCCCTCCTCTCCACTCCCCACAATGGCTCTATTCTCAGAGAACCACACCCAATTCAATGTGACTTTGGCTCAATCCTTTAATTTCCCTGGACCTTGGTCGCCTGTTCTTTACAATGAGGCAGTTGGACAAGAAGACCTCCCAGGTCCCTTTCCAGCTTAAGGCTTATGGTCCTATGACCCCTCCTCAAATATGTCATAGCATTTTAGCTGGCCTTCTGCTTAGCACTTGTCATACAATCTTTTGTATGGATGTGTGCAAACCTTTCTCCCTGTTGGATCTTAAGTTCTTTGGGATCAAAGAGGGAAGTGGGAGAAGAACAAGTCGAGTTGGTTGAGTGAGGATGACCTTTTCTAGGGGTTTCACTGTGAAAGGGAAGAGAGACAAAGGATGGCAGCATGAGGAGATGACAGGGTCAATTGAAGGATTTTGTTTTTGTTTTTGGCTGGGGTCATTTGGAGGAAGTTAGGTGGTATAGTGGTTAGAGGGCTGGACATAGTATCAAGATAAATCTGAGTTCAAATCTTGCATCAGAGATTCTGGGCAAGTCCCTGAACTTCCCTTAGCCTCAGTTTTTTTAGTTGTAAAATGGGGACTTGTAATACAAGCACACATCTCATAGGGTTGTTATGAAGCTAACTGTGATGATACAATGTAAAGCTCTATATACATGTTAGTAATTATTATTGTTGTTATAGGCAGCAAGTAATGGGCCATTAGAAAAAAGAGATTGAAAGTTAGAGGGGAAAAAAGAAAGGTAGAGGGAGGAGATTATCAATGATGGAGACTGGTGCCTTCCCTCCCAAAGCTACCTTGTTTTTATACACACGTACATAAAGAGAGAGAGTCTAATAATAGACTAGTTATACATGTATACATATATCTAGTAATATATACATAGTCTAGTAATCCACACACATAGCTAGAATGTAAGCCCCTTGAGGGCAAGAAGTGTTTCACTCTTATCCTTGCATCCCCAGTATTTAGCACAAAGCCAGTCACATAATAGGCACTTTTAATTAATCCTGTTTGTTGACTGATTGGGATGAGAGAAGTCAGAATAGCCTTTGGCAAGGAGAAGGGCCACTTCTTTGTCACAGATTGAAGCAAAGGAAGAGGCAATGGGAATGAAATTAAAGGGATTTAGCTATAGAACTGAGGTGAGTAGTGAACTCCTGTCTATTTCTTGGTAAAGAAGGAGATGAGTTCTTTTGTGGTGGCTAAGAATTGGAAATCAAAGGAATGCTGATCAATTGGGGAATGGCTACACAACTTGTGGTATATGATGGTGATGGAATATTATTTTGCTATAAGAAATGACAAGCAGGATGATTTCAGAAAGGCCTGGAAAGACTTACATGAACTGATGTATAGTGAAATGAGCAGAACCAGGAGAAAGTAGTACACAGTAACAGAAATATTGTTCAATGAAGTACTGTGAATGACTCAGCTATTCTCAGCAATACAATGGTCCAAGACAATCCCAAAGGACTATTGATGAAACATACTATTTGCCTCCAAAGAAAGAACTGATGTTGATGGAAAACAGACTGAAGCATGATATTTTTTACTTTCTTTCATTTTTTTCTTTTAATCAAGTTTTCTTGTACAAAATGACAAATATGGTAATGTTTTACATAATCATACATGTATAACCCATATCTGATTGTTTGCTGCCTCAGGTAGAGGGAAGGGGAGGGAGGGAAAGAGGGATAAAATTGGAACTCCAAACTATAAATAAAAGTATTTGTTATTAAAAAATAAAAACAATAAAGCATCATTTCTTTAAGGGGAAAAAAAAGGAGATGAGTTGCTCTGCCAAGTAGAAGCTGTGGGGAGGACATGTTGGAGGTAATGAGAAAAAGAAAAGAGGAGAGATTTGGAACAAGCTGTCATCCTGTCTAATTGCACAGAAAAAAATTGAATGGTTCTCAAGGCCACCTCCTACTTTTTATTTCTATGATTTTATTGTTTTTTGTTTAATTAATAAAATAGCTAACATTTATATAGCACCTACTCTGTGCCAGGCACTGTGCTAAGTGCTTTACAAATATAATCTCATTTGATCCTCACAACAACCCTGTGAGGAAACTGAGGCAAACAAAGGTTAAGTGACTTATCTAGGGTTAGATAGCTAGTAACTGTCTGAAGCCAGGTAAACTCAAGTCTTCCTGACTCCAAGCCCCTATGTACTATTCTGTTTTTCTAGTCATTTTCCCCTATAGGCTAGAAAAAGTAAGAAAGTTTATTTCATAACTCCCCCATTCCAAAGATTCTAGGCGTGGTATAATAATAAAAGGGGAAAACTCACAAACTCCAGGTCATGTAGTCAAATACAAAAAGGTATTTATATGTATGAAAATGGGAAAACCTGTATTGGGACCTCCTCCCTGGAGTATTCAAATTTTGAAACCAAAGGAAAAATGGGAGAGGGAGTTATTAAATGCTATACTAATGTTATAGGGAAGGGTCTTAACCCTTAAAAATACTAAAATATTTTGGTAGCTATATTTTATATGATTATTTGAAATCTTTATTCTGAGAAGGGGTCTGTAGGTTTCCCCGGATTGACAAAGGGGTTCATGACATAAAAATGGTTAAAACCCCCTGCTTTTCTAGTTTAGTGGTTTATATGATCGTTTTTTCCATGTGTTATCTTGATCTAAACCAAACTATAAAAAAATACACATTTGGTAGAGAGACACTGCTATTTGGTGTTCTGCATCCTCTACTATGAGGTAGATAAGTCTACCAAAAAGAGAGTGAAGGAGTTAGTTATAAACCAATAACTAATTGTGTCAACTAAGAGGAAGAGGAAAGAAAGTAAAATGAGATTTGAAAAGTAGACAGGCTGGTAGGGACAGGGAAAGGATATTCCATGTGGCAGGGAGTTAATTATCTTGACATCTCATCTTGCAGGAGGCCGCTAGCTCTCCAGCTTAGAGTGATCTACCAGTGAATTGCAAAGATATTTTTAAACTTGTCATTTTCATATTCTGCCCATGCCTGTGACTAATGGTCAGGCTGTAACGGACCAACTTTTCAGGGAAAATATGAATATCCTGCCTGTGCATTTTTCTGCTCTAGACTCCATAGGATGAACAACAATTTTGCAACCATTCAAATGAATTCCAAAATTTGTCCACAGTATAACTAGTGCTTTTCATCAATGGCTCAAGAGACTCAGGAATAGCGTCCTCCCTCCCCCAGGCATAAGCTTTTCTTCCAACCCTGCCTTCCTACAGTCACCATCAAAAAGAGAAATCCTTGTAAAGAAACTTCTGCAGATGCTGCAACCCCTACTTCCTCAGTAGGCACAGCTACAGAAGACCCAGGAAAGAAAGTTCTTGCCTCCCCAGTCCTTGAACTGTCAAATGGTTGGGTCAGAAATGGAAATGGTTTTATCAATGGAAATGATGCTAATTTCTTGCTTCTGGACCATGAGGACCATAAGACCTTTCCACTTGACCTGTCACTGAAACCTCCCTTCTGTGTTGTCTACCTCTATTAGACTGTCTATTAGAATGACCTGCCACTGAAACTATCCTGCATTGTCTACCTCTATTAGAATGTGAGCTTCTTGAGAGAAGAGGCTGTCTTGTCTTTTTTTAAAATGACTGTCTCATTATTTGCATTCATAATTTATAATCAGTAGCTGGACTTTTGAACCTTTTTCCTATAACAATAAGAATAGAAAGTTGAGCAAATCTATCACCCATGCATTTCTGACAGCAAGCTGCCCAAGGTGAATAGATCTGAAGGATTATCAGGGGCTGACTAGATGAAGTGGGTTGTCACTAGCTCACCAGTCAAGACTATCTTACTTGTCTATTTGTATTTCCAGAGCATTAGCACTGTGCTTTGTACACAGTAAGTCTATAATATATGCTTTGTCATTCATTAATTAATTCACTTTGTTCATTCGTTCATTCAATGGAACCATTGAGATGTTTAGAACTAAATTCTTTAAAGCGTAATTTGACATTTTATTTAAAGTAATACATTGAGTGAAGTGCATTTTATGAGTATATACCATATGCTCAAGGAGTTAACATTTTAAAATGATTGTTTATAGCTTAGTAAGCAACCATAGCATGGTTTAGTGGAAAGAGTGCTGGAAATGATTCAGAGTAAATGGGCTCTTTTTCTATAGGAAAAAACCCTCCTTGAGGGCAGGCACTGCTTACTTTTTGTCTTTGTATCCCTAGTACCTAGCCCCATTTGCCTGGCACATAGTAAATACTTAATAAATGTTGACTGAAATCAAAGTTTGAATTTTAGCTCCATTACTTTTTGCCTGTATGACCTTGGGCAAGTCACTTAAAATATTTGAAAGATGAAATTGGACTAAATAATCTCTAAGTTTCCTTAGAACTCAACTTCTATGATACTATTAAAGCCTGATACTTCAGTTTCCTCATTGTGACCTCAATCTTCAATAAGAAAAGAAATTGTGTTAGAACTATGCCCAGAGGGCTATAAAACTGTGCATACCCTTTGACTTGGCAATACTACTGCTGGATCTATATTCCAAAGAGATTATTATTATTATTATTATTAGTAGTAGTAGTAGTAGTAGTATTTATTTTTAGTGAGGCAATTGGGGTTAAGTGACTTGCCCAGGGTCACACAGCTAGTAAGTATCAAGCGTCTGAGGCTGGATTTGAACTCAGATACTCCTGATTCCAGGGCCGGTGCTGTATCCACTGCACCACCTAGCTGCCCCCCAAAGAGATTATTAAAAATGGGGAAAGGACCTACATATACAAAAAAATATTTACATCAACTCTTTTTGTGGTGGCAAAGAATTGGAAATTGAGGGGATGCCCATCAATTGGGGAATGGCTCAACAAGCTGTGGTATGTGAATGTGATGGAATACTATTATGCTATAAGAAATGATGAGCAAGTGGACTTTGGAAAAACCTAGAAAGACTTACGTGAACAGGTGCTGAGTGAAGTGAGCAGAGCCAGGAGAACACTGTACACAGTAACAGCAACATTATGTGATGATCAACTGTGAAGGACTTAGCTCTTCTCAGCAATTCAAAGATCCAGGGAAGTTCTTTTTTTTTTTTTTTTTGCAGGGCAATGAGAGTTAAGTGACTTGCCCAGGGTCACACAGTGTCAACTGTCTGAGACCAGATTTGAACTCAGGTCTTCCTGAATCCAGGGCCTGTGCTTTATCCACTGCACCACCTAGCTGCCCCGAGGGCAGTTCTAAAAGACTTATGATGGAAAGTGCTCTCCACATTCAGAAAAAGAACTATGGAGTTTGAATGCAGACTGAAGTATACCATTTTCACTTTATTCGTTATTATTTTTTCTTTCTTATGTTTTTTCTCTTTTGTTTTGATTCTTCTTTTACAACATGACTCATATGAAAATATGTATAACATGATTGTACATATATAACCTATAATCTGATTGTCATCTTGAGGAAGGGAGAGGGAAGAGAGGGAAGGAGAAAAATTTGGAACTCAAAATCTTACAAAAATGAATGTTTAAAAATAATCTTTACATGTAATTGAAAATAAAATACTACCAAATGAATGAATGAATGAATGAATGAAGAAGAAAATAAATTGTGCCCATGAGTCAGCACACATGGTGCTAGATTAGGAGACAAAGGTCCTGGGTTTAAATCCTGACTCTGTTACTGCCTATGTGACCCTGGGCAAATCACTTTATCTCTCTCTAGGCTTCATTTCCCTAACTATTAAATGAAAGGGGTTGGACTGATGCTGATCTAGGACAGTGATCTATGATCTATGCCTAGGTGACCTCTAAGGTAAATTTCAGCTCTAAATCTATGATCTTATGATAGTTCTCAGAAGGAGAAATGGAGAGTGCAAAGTAAAATAACTATGAGGTCTTCAGACCCACCAGATTGGCAAGGATGATTAAAAACAGAAATTGTCAATGTTGGGGAGACCAGGGGAAGATGGGAACCCCAATGCACAGTTGGTGGAGCTATGAGTTGGTTCAAGCCTTCCAGAAAAACAACTAGGAATTAGGTGAAAAAAGTAGCTAAACTTTTAAAGTCTAAGAATTGCTAAATTCATTGCCTTTGATCCAACAATCACACTATTGGGCATTTATTTGCCCCATGGTAGTCAAAGACAGAAAGGAAGGGCCCACATTGGCCAAAGTCTTCAGTTGATACTTTTTGTAGTAGCAAAACCTGGAAATAAGGTTGAGTATCCTTTAATTGGGGAATAATAGAACAAATCATGGTACCTGGAGGCAATGGAATATTATTATACCATAAAAAGAAATATGAAGAATTTACTAACACAGAGGGGGAAAGAATCAGAACTGAAAGAACAAATGTGGCTATAACAATGTAAAACAAAAACCACCAAAATACATTTAAACTCATACTAACTGCAATGACCTATCAGCTCCAGAGAATAGACATTGTGGTAGAGAATAGAGAACTAGGGGAAAGGAATATTGTATACACTGGCAAATACTGGTTTTGTTTTTAGTTTTGCTTAACTGGTTTGCTTTATTTCAGAAGGTTTAATGGGGAAAAGGTATATGAGGAAACAACTGTGATGTGAAAGTACAAAAGAAACCAATAAAACATTTTTTTTTAAAAAGACAAGAAAGAGAAAATAAAATGTGTTATATCGATAGGGCAGCAACCTTAGCAAAAGCATTTTTAGTGTGTTGTTTGGATTGGTGATTCCTAAAGTCCATCGCATTTCAGATAGGGTTTGCATTCCAGGCGCCAAGCTTCTTGCAAGTAGGAATTGTTTCATTCATTCTATTTGTTTCTCCAGTTCCTAGCAGAGTATCTGGCACGGAGCAGGCATTTAATGAATACTTGTTGATGGATTGATGGATTGATTCAATGAAATTCAGCATTGTGATAGGCACTTGAGCCAAAAATAAGTCCCTTATACAGTCATCTAAAATAAACCACCAAGAAAGCCAACAATCACAAAGGGAAGAGTTTCTGGCATAGAGAGGAAAGAAGAAAAAAGCCTCTGGAATCTTTGCACTGTGTTTCGAACTGTGGCACCTTGTGACCCTGGGCAACTCACTTGGCCCACTTGTATCTGAATCCATGCTTCTGTATGAACTGAATGACAGTTATTAGTGGTTAAGGTTCTTACCTTTTTTTTTTTTAATGTAAACTCCTTTTATCTGCCTAATAATGGCAAAGTTCTCAAGAGTTACATGCATCATATACTTAACAAAAAAAAAAAAGACATTTAGTAAATGAAACACAGCACCATTTATTCAAAGCTAAGTTAAGAGTATCATGTACCTCATTAAAAATAAGATAAAAGAGGTAAATACTTTACAAATCTTAGAGTGCTATATAACTGTTAGCTATTATGGTGAATAAATCTATGATCCTTATGTGCTATTATTCAACCTACATGTTTTTCATACTTATTCAATCTAAATTAATGGAAAAAAAGAGGATGAATATTTCAATTATTTATTTATGTATTAGTACGGAAACTTCCTTAAGAAAGAGAGTCAACAGGTTTGCATTGTAGAGTCTTCTTAAAGAGTTGCCTGGGGGCAGTTAGGTGGTAAAGTGGATAGAGCACTGGCCCGGGAGTCTGTGTTCAAATGGGGACTCAGATACTAGCTGTGTGACCATGGGCAAGTAATTTAACCCAATTGCCAGAGGGAGGGAGGGAGGGAGGGAGGGAGAGAGAGAGAGAGAGAGAGAGAGAGAGAGAGAGAGAGAGAGAGAGAGAGAGAGAGAGAGAGAGAGAGGGAGAGAGAAAGTTGCCTGAGACACAGGCAACAAACAGGTTAAGTGACTTGTCCAGGTCATATCATTAGTATATGTCAGAGGCAAACTTGAACTCAGGTCTCCTCCATCCACTACACTATACTGCCTTAGGAAGTATTTGTTCATACTATTTCATTTTTTTAAAAATGGGATTAAGAACCAAGTAATTTAGTAAGAAAACATTTCCTGGATCATGGAAGCTAAATAGTCTTGCAAATCAAGATTTGAAAAAAGACATTAAGCACTATATAGAAAGTATGGTGCTTTGTGTACATGGTGGTTTGGGGAGGAGATAAAATAGGGGGTAGTTTCCCCCCATTGTGTGTGTGTGCGTGTGTGTGTGTGTGTGTGTGTGTGTGTGTGTATTTAATAGAATGGACTTCCCTGACACTAGATGGAGCTAACTAGTTGAGGTTGACTTCCTTAATGAGTTTCCATTTTGTCTTTTACAGAGATTCTAGGTTTTGGGTTCAGCATTTCAAATGTAATTTCTTGGAAGTCGTTCAATGGAAATTCTAATAAGGTTGACTTTTCTGGTTGGCTACAATAGTCTTATTGAGCAAAGCTAGCTTGATCCCAACTTAACATAAAATAGGTCACTATTAGAAAAGACAGCTTTATTGTGTTTGTATTGGGGATTAACGGATAAAATAAATAGTTCTTTTCTTCCTGCTGGGGCTGATGAGCCAGCTTTATTCTGAATGACTGAAGACTTCTGTACTTTCAACAAACACAGTTCTCCAATTAGGAGTTCCAAATAAGACCCTATACCCTGAATAAATCTGAAAAGGCCCGTTATAATTAGAAAGTTTATGTGTGGGAAGTGGAAACTGCTTGAAGTTCATTGTTATTTTATTAGAAGAACGAGATGAAGTTTTTGATTTGTTTTTGTTTTTGTTTTTTAAATCTGAGTAGTTTAAAATGACAAAATAAAACTAGAAAGCAGGGAGTCTGATCTTTCAGGAAGCTTTCACAAATAAATCCAAAGGCTTAACTTAGGCCATTGGGACAAGGAAGTTCATTTACTCCAGAAAATCTTATTTTAAATTGATAGTACTTTTTAATAATTTAAGGGTTAGTGAAACATAAAAATGATGAAACCTAGGAAATTAAAGACCAAAGTTAAAATACCATTGTTCTCACATATGGGGCTGTTCTTATTAAGTCATTTTTATGACTGCTACCACTATCAATGTCAGGATTTACTTCCATATTTCAGCCAAGGTGGGTATTCCATCTATCGTTGCAGATTATAGCCCATGCACGTTTGATTCTTGTCCATGTTCTCCCATAGGACCTATAGAGGAGATGGCCAATGTACTGGAGGCTGTCCTCAAGTCTTTTGCTTTTTTACATTCCATCACTATCAGTGTTGTCCATGAGCTGTTAATTTATTCTTCCTCACTTTCACTCCAGCTTTTCCCATTTTACATTTTCTTGATGATCTCTATTATTCTACTTGAGTCCAGGTCATCACTAGAAATATATTGCAACCTATTCATACCTACCATGTGCTTATCCATTGCCCAGTAGGTCATCTACAACTTTGATTCTTCAGAGATTCTGGTGTTTCACACTTTTCAGCCACAAAATATCATAGGGAGAACATTTGTTTAAAAGAGGGTTTTCACCTCATACCTATAGAATTGGCTAATGTGACAAAAAAAGAAACAGATAAATGTTGAAAGGGATATAGGAAAATTGGGGTACTTATGCACTGTTGGTGGAGTTGTAAACTGATCCAATCATTCTGGAGAGCAGTTTGGAACTATGCCCAAAGTGAACTGTGCATAACCTTTGATCCCTTGCTAGGTCTGCATCCCAAAGAGATAAAAAAGAAAAAGGGAAAAGGACCTATTTGTACAAAAATATTTAAAGCAGGTTCTTTTTAAATTTTTTTGGTAATGACAAACAAGGGGATGCCCATCAATTGGGGAATGGCTGAACAAGTTGTGGGATATGATTGTAATGGAATATAATTGTGCTATAAAAAATGATGAGCAGGCAGATTTTAGAAAAACCTGGAAAGACCTTCATGAACTAATGCACAGTGAAGTGAACAGAACCAGGACAACATAGTACACAGCAACAGCAATATTGTACAATGGAGAACTGTGAATGACTTAGCTCTTCTCAGCAATGTAATGATCCTTATTATCCTTGTGTCATGACTTACACTGAATTGGATTTTAAGTGAGGGAGGGATGTGCAAGGTCATCAACTTTACTCTCTCCTCCAGAGCCATTTGGGTCCAGTGGCAAGATATACAGCAGGATTCCAGCTATAGATATACTGCAGCTATAGATATACTTGAGCTCATTTTACAGATGAGGAAACTGAGGTAAACAGTGACTTGCCCAGGGTCACACAGTCAGTAAGTATCTGAGGTCACATTTGAACTCAGGTTTTTCTGACCACAGCACCACCCAGTTGCCCCTATATATGGGGTGTGCTGCCAGGAATTTCCTATTGCTGATAGAACCTTTCCATAATTTTATACCATAGCCCAGGAAGAGGTGATAGGGAGCTGGAGGAGGGTTTGGCTATGTGAGTGGAGAGAGGAGGATTAATGCTAAAATTGTCACAGAGGGAGGCATGGCAACTGATTAGATGTGGGAGATGACTGAGGTGACAACAGAAATATGGATACTGTGAGTAAGGAAGGGTAGGCTTGTGTTTGATCTCATTCTCACTCAGGAGCCAAATTTCTGTTTCCTTTCATTGGCCCAGATGTTCAGCAGCCTAATGGAATCAAGTCAAGTGCCTGCTCAACCATTCATCCTCACTGAGGGGTAAATGGGGGTGTCTGGATGTACATTAGGGAACAAAGGAACCCTTTGGGCTCTTTTGTCCAGGCTACTCATTCACACCCAATCAAGAAAACATCATCAGTACCTTCTAGAGTCTTAACTAGATTGCAAGCTCTCTGAGGGCAGGGACTCTGCTTTTGTTATCCTCTAGTTCATAGCAAGTGCTTGATAAATATTTGCTTGTTGTAGGACAAGTTAGTGCACACAGGGGCTGTTGTCAAAATGTTCCTGCCATTCTACACCTTTGTCAGCTTCTGAATCCCTTGGGACACGAGTTTCTACCAGTCATCCCTTCATCTCTTAAGGTTTGCACAGAGAGGTTTACATTGTCCTCTTGGGGAAAGGACCCAAATGGTATTTTCTTTAGTATACCCACATTACAAAAGATAGTGGAACTAGTTTGCTGAATTGTGAAATTATTATGAATTGTGTGGAAAAAAAAAACCAACTGAAAATCAGTATAAAGAGGCACACATAAACATCCCAAAATTGTATAAATAAAAAAACAAAACAAAACAGTTCTTTTCACCCAGCCTCAGTCACTGGATTTGAACCCAAAAAAAGACATCGAAATCCATGGAGAGTAGGCCTGGTTGCCTGCTCTCATCACTAAAATAAAACAGAATTTGGGGGAGGGGGGGAAGAAGCAATTTTTATATAGAGTATTCCCAACCCCTATAATTAGCATTTCTTGCTGAACACTCATCAAGTTGAGGGTCTTGCTGTTGAGTGGGCCTTGCTATTTTGGATGTGCCGCCATGGTTGTTCCTACTGATTTTCTGTTGTCTCTTTGAGAGATGGGAAAAATGATTGTCTTTGCTTGTGACCTGCCAGAATTTTTTTCAGTGGCACAATGAACATTCATTAGTGGAACCATATATATTAATGAGCAAGAGGGTGTTGTGCAATATACTCTGTAATTATATACACAAAACCCATCACATATTTAATAGAAATTTCGATGTTATTTTTTATGCATCGTCAGAAACCAATTATTTAAACATGGCAAAAATTTTGGTTATTATAAAAAACCAAACATTTGTTATGTATATGTATATATTTTTGAGGGAGGATAAATGTGATGACTAGCATACAATGAGTTTTTATGAAATTGTTAGTTTCCAAAAATATTTCCTTTCACTTCAGGGAGGATTTGCTAGAGAAGTTTTACATCCTTTTAGTTTGCTGACTTGCTTGTAGTTGGTTTAAAAAAAATCCACAATTTTAATTATCTGTGATAAGGAAGAATATGACCAAGTAAATGCTCCTTGGTAATTAATCCTTAGGCACTGAAAAGGATGGGAAAATTATATAAGATGAGACATAACATTTCCTACTGGTGAGTAACTGTCTCCTTAGGCGTTGCAGGAAGGATATGGTCAACTTCTAAATTGGGAAATTGCTGCCCATATGAACAAAAGTAAATCCTCATGACCTATAGGGATTAGTGGGCATCTAAAAGCTTCTATCCTGAGCCTTTATCACTCCTCAGTAAGATCTAGATCATGGTATGAGTCTGGGAATCTCCAGGTGCTTTCATAAAAAAGAGGAAAGGCCATGTACGTTTTGGTCTGACAAAAATGTTTTCAGACTAATAAAGTTTTAGTACAGATGGATAGATTAGATAGATAGATAGAGGATGGATGATAGATGGATAGATAGATGATAGATGGACAGAGGAACAGATGGATAGACAGACAGACAGATAGATGGATAGTTAGATAGATAGATAGATGAATGGATAGATAATAGATTAAACTCACTTATGTTAACATCACCCCTGTGATGGAAAGAGGTGGCAAGAGTTACTTATAGACAGATTAAGCCAGGCTTGCTTCACTCCTACCACCAACATCAACTATTTCATTATCAATAACAAAGGGACTTATTTTAGAATTCTGCTGTAAATGTTTCTCCTTTGTGGACATTCTCTACATAAGTCCAGCAAGTAGGAGACTCAGGCAATTGGAAAGGCTCCCTCTTCCCACCAAGACTTCCTTAACAATCTTCAAAAGTGCCTACAATTTCATCTTTAGGAATACATTCATTTGCATCTTGAAGACTTTTTGATCTTCCAAGGGTAGTTTAAGAACAATTGTTAGTGCCTGTTAGAATAATAAAAATAACTCATATTTCTATAGCATGTAGTGCTCAGGGTTCCTCCTTCACAGGTGGACCCCTGGAAGCTAATTATTTCAAAGCATACAGTGGGTATGGATCAACATAAACTTAAAGGTATATAACTCATGAGCCCCCACCACTCTTACCAGTCAACCAGTGGTCCTATCAGTTCAAAGAAAAAGGCATTTAATTAAACAGCATAGCAAGATGAGTGACCAGATTTTCATTCTGCACACAGGGGTACACTCTTCCATAGATTATCATACCACTAATAGGGGAGGAAACACATGTAGGGAACACACATGGCCAGGCTACATGTGTGAAACACAGGTGTGAGGAAATGGGGAATGGTCTCCTCTCAATAAGAATACAATAGTCACCATTCAAATCACATTCCTCCGGACCTATTTGAGGAAAAAGGTCTCCCTCCCCTCCTTCCCCCGCCCAGCAAACAAGATCACATGGTTCAAGAAGCCCTGAGCTGGGCTGTGTCCATATAAGGGAAGATTGAAGAAATGCCCCTGTGTCACCTCCCCCATTGGCTAAGAACCCAAAGAATATATATGTAAATTAGGGTTAGGAATACTGCATTCTGGTTAGCTAATTTTTGCGTATAGATTGTAAACCGTGAGTAATCGGATCAGTGATGTAAAAGGGGAGGGTCCATTCTCGTTAGGGACTAGGGTTTAAAACGGAGCCCCCATTCTTTCCACCCTCCAGCTGCACACTGGGTTTCCCATTCTCCCGAGAATGATAATAAATGAGCCTTTGACAGGCCAGGGCAGTCCATGCCTCCAATAGTGCAGACCTTGGTATCCTCTAGTTCAGGGCTTCTTAAACTTTTTCCACTTGCTCGACTCCTTTTTACAGGAGAAATTTGTATATGACCCCAGGTATGTAAGTATATAAAATAGGAATACAAATCAAAATTTACTGCCTAATTTTTTACAACCTCTTATGGGGTAGCAACCCACAGTTTAACTCCAGTTGTATCATCAGATGAGCTACTAGCTAGAGTTCTTTGCTGCTCTGTTGTGTCCCACTGTCCCTCTCCGCTGGGAGTCAGTTTCTTCTTCTGTCTACTACCCAGTTACTGGTCTTCAAAGAAAGTACAGTTTAAATTTCTTTTCTCACCGGGGTTGGGGAGGGTCTATCAGCTACTTAGCTCATAGCCTCAAGGGTTATCTAGCTCTTTTGTAATTTAGACTCAGCCAACAGAAAAACAGCCAGCTAACTAGAGAAGCCCTTAGGCATCTTTAAATCTCTCTTTTGAACTGACTCACTTCTCGGGCTGCCTCAATAGATTCTCAATCTAATCTGAATTGTGGTCAGAAAATTCTTTTCCATTCTTATCACACCCCGGGTCTGGGTAAAGCACGTCCCAGGGTTTCACTTAGCAAAACTGCAAAGGAGTTGCATGAAACTATGATGAGGAGATTGCTTTCAACCTCTATCTCGTCCCTTAGGTTCCATTCAGATTACTAAAGGCTGTGCTGGGTGGGAAAGACTGTAACAGGCCAGCAGCCTCAGCCCCACTCCCCACCAGCAACAAAATCTATGCCTTTTGTTCTTCATTCCAGTCAGCACAAAAGTATCCATTTCTTTACAACTAATAAGTGTTTCCTTACAACAACCCGGTGAGTATGAGCACCATTACCCCCCATTTTCAGCTAACACCGCTGTGATCTTGGTCTGCAGCAACTTTTTCTAACAAGGAGATTAATTCACCTTTACAAAGGGAGGGCTGGAGCAGAGTGGCTAAGAGCCTATGGACCATTGTGGACTCCAACCCAGCTGTGTGTTGGGAAATGAAGAGAAAAGAGACCCTGGGACAGGAAAGAATTCAAATCAGAGCTGATTTCTAAAAGCCCAAGCATAGCACAGAAAGGTAACCAAAGCCTGTGACTGTTGGAACAAGGGCTTTTAATCATTTTTGTGTTATGCACCCCCTTTAGAGTCCTGTAAAACTTAAAGCCAGGGGCAGCTAGGTGGCACAAGGGATAGAGTGCCTGGACTGGAATCAGGAAGATTCATCTTCCTGAGTTCAAATCTGGCCTCAAACACTTACTAGCTGGATGACCCTGGGCAAGTCACTTAACCCTGGCTGCCTCAGTTTCTTCATCTGTAAAAAGAACTGGAGAAGGAAATGGCAAACCACTCTAGTATCTTTGCCTAGAAAACTCCAAAAAGGGTCATGAGGAGTCAGACAACTGAACATCAACAATAAAAAGCCTAAAGGCTGTTCTCAGAATAACATTTTTAAAAAATTGAAGAAATGCTACATTTCAGTTAGAGACGTTAATGAAAATATGGAGGGAATTTTTTCCCATCCAAGTTCATGGATCCTCTTGAATCTACCCCAGTACCCCTTGGCAAGGTGGGGGTTATGGATCTTGTGTTAAGAATCCTTGTGTTAGGACAGCTAGGTGGGGCAGTGGATAAAGCACCAGCTCTGCATTCAGGAGGACTTGAGTTCAAATCTGGCCCCAGACAATTGACACTTACTAGCTGTGTGACCCTGGGCAAGTCACTTAACCCTCATTGCCTAGGAAAAAAAAATAAAAAAAAAAATCCTCGTGTTAGACACAAGGGCTACTCCCTAGACACCTGCAATCACAAGCAAGATCACAGGTCCAGAAATCCAAGAAAAAGCCATTACCAGTATCAGGGCTTGGGGGAATCTATGCCAGAATGTGAGTGCTAGCAAGCATAAAAAATGATCTGGGTCAAAGATATAGGAAACCAGGGCTGGGCAGTGGCCAGCTAGGTCAGACTAAATCCACATCTCTCCTCCTCCCCCTTTTAATGAGACATCCAGACTCTCTGGTTTTATATAGCACCTACTATGCACCAAGCACTATACTAAGCACTCTGTATTTTCTCACTTGGTCCTTACAACAACCCTGCGAAGTAGGTACTATTATTTTTTTTAATAAAGTATTTTATTTTTTCCCCGTTACATGTAAAGATAGTTCTCAACTTTTGTTTATACAAGCTTTCCAATTTCAGATTTTTCTCCCTCCCTCCCCTCCCTCCCCCCTCCCCTAGACAGCAGGTAATCTGATATAGGTTATATATATATATGTGTGTGTGTGTGTGTGTGTGTGTGTGTGTGTGTGTGTGTGTGTGTGTGTGTATACACATAATAACATTAAACATATTTCTGCATTAGTCATATTATAAGAGAAAAATCAGAGCAATGATGAAAAACCTCAAAACAGAAAAACAACAGCACCCAAAACAAAAGAAATAGTATGGTTCATTCAGCATCTATACTCCACAGTTCTTTTTTTTCCCCCCTGGATTTGGAGATCCTCCTCCATCATGAGTTCCCTGGAACTCTTCTGTACCATTGCATTGGTGAGAAGAATATAGTCCATCACAGTAGATCAACACTCAATGTTGATGATACTATGTACAATGTTCTTCTGGTTCTGCTTATCTCACTCATCATCAGCCCACACAAGAGTAGGTACTATTATTACCTCCATTTTATAGATGAGGAAACTGAGGCAATAAGAGGTCAAATTACTTGCCCAGGGTCACACACCACTAGTGAGGGTCTGAGGCTAGAAATACAAAGACAACAGAATGAAACAATCCCTATACAGAAGAAGCTGACGTTCTTTTTTTTTTTTTTTGTGGGGCAATGAGGGTCAAGTGACTTGCCCAGGGCCATATAGCTAGTAAGTGTCAAGTGTCTGAGGCTGAATTTGAACTCAGGTCCTCCTGAATCCAGGGCCAGTGCTTTATCCATTGCACTACCTAGCTGCCCCCGAAGCTGACATTCTAATGAGAAGTTCTCAATTTTAAATTGACAGAAGTATCAGAATTTCAGAATGGTCAAGGCACCTCCTCGGCCTTCTAGCAAGAACTATGTCTGAAGGCCACTGCCACTACAACAGACCCAACACCCATGGTCATTCATCCTCCTATGGATGGACTCCAAGAAGGGGAACCTACCATTTCTTAAGGCTGCCCCATTCCACTCTTGATAGCTCTTTTAGAAAGGTTTCCCCCCCTCACTTACATTGTCTTTGTAACAGTTTTATGCCTCCTTGGACATTCCCCTCCCCACAACGGAGCAAATTTAACCTCTCTTCCCGGGAACAGTCTTTCAAATACTTGCACAGGGCTATTCGATGCCTCTGGAGACAGTTGGCTGAGATTGAGACTGCCCAAATGGGGCCTGGGGTGGGGGTGGGGAGTGGGGAAGGGGTGTAAGAGGTGGGAAAAGAGAGAGAAAAGAATTGGTACAACTGAGGGAGGGGTTAAAAAAGAAAGGAAGGGAAGGCTAAAATCCAACTGCACCTTTGCACTTTCTTTTTTTGGGGGTTTTTTTGGCTGGGCAATTGGGGTTAAGTGACTTGCCCAGGGTCACACAGCTAGTAAGTGTCAAGGGTCTGAGGCCGGATTTGAACTCAGGTCCTCCTGAATCCAGGGCCGGTGCTCTATCCACTGCGACACCTAGCTGCCCCCTCCTTTGCACTTTCTAGGGATGGTTCTGCTGCTGATATCTCATTATTTATCTCTTCAGCACTTTGCTAGTATTATATTAATTTTCTTTTTTTCATATGTTTCTCTATAAATGTGTGTCTTCTTCCTATGTATGTCCTGTCCATAAATTTGGTATCCATATCCTTGAAAGAAGGAATCAGTCACCTGGTAAAACTCATTGTACATAGAAGAGTTCTCTGGATAGGCCCATTCTACCCAATTCTGTGCACATTCTGGTACCATTAAGAATGACAGCTAAGGGGGGCAGCTAGGTGGCGCAGTGGACAGAGCACCGGCCCTGGAGTCAGGAGAACCTGAGCTCAAATCTGGCCTCAGACACTTAACACTTACTAGCTGTGTGACCCTGGGCAAGTCACTTAATCCTCATTGCCCCACGCAAAAGAAAAAAAAAAAAGAATGACAGCTAAGGCTTAGGCAGAATAGCAGAACCCATTTCTATGCAATTAAGACTTTGCATGGCATGGGAAGAAGAAGAGTCATGTTGGAGATTGAGGCTTCTTTCTAGCTTCAGGGAGAGCAGAGTCGATTGGTCAATACAGGGAGAAGAGCTGACCTAAGTGGGGAGGAAGCAAGCATTTTTGTAGCTGTATTTGTCAAAAAGTAAATTCAACAAGGGAAAAATCTTGTTCTCCAGTTTTCCTAGTGCCCAGAGCTACTTCCAATCTGTGCAATGCCAACTTAACTGGCAGGACCACTATTCAATGCCCAATGTCTTATTACACACATTGGTCAAGATCTTTGGGCTTGAGAGGTCAAGGGTGGCATATGACAGATGCCTGCAGATTAGTAAACATTCCCTCGTAGGATGGACTTTTGAAACTATAGACTATTTGTTGTCATCAGTCTCAAAAAATCTCCTTCTGCCACATTATTAAACTATGGGGAATGGAATATACTGAGAAGGGAGTCAGAAGAGAAATAGCGAGGGCCTCCTCGTGCGGAGTCAGCTGTTCCAAAGGGTAGTGTGGTAATTGTTAAGGTGAGTTGTTACAGAATGATTTTGAGACATGGAAAGTAATTTTGCAGCTCAGTGTTTTGTTTGGTTTTTAGGCAATCAGAGTTAAGTGAGTTGCCCAGAGTCCCACAGCTAGTAAGTATCTGAGGCTGGATTTGAACTCAGGTCCTCCAGACTCCAAGGTGTAGATGACTTTAGAGCCTCCCTTGGAATGCTACATCTTTAGAATCCTTTTTTTAAAGATAGTCCTTTGCTGGCTGGAGAGCACCTTCACACATATATTTTATCTGACTATGGGGCAATCAAGGTATTATCCATTTATGGATAGGGAAATCAGAGAGGAACCTGACAAAGACCACCTGTGGCAGAGCCTGGAGTGAAACCTGGTCTACCGACTGTCCATGCACCTTCTACTACCCTGCATTGTACATGATGTTTAATTATAGGGCAGATGAAATTCCATCTTTCTAAGAATGCTGATCCTTCATAAGCCTTACTCTGCAGGGTCCTGCTTTAATGCCTCCTGTATCGTGGATGGGGGTAGCCTTTGGAATGTACACCACTGCAGGAACTACCAGACTGGATAAGCTTTGAGTACAGTTCAGGCAACCGACTGAGTCTTACCACCTTCAAACCAACCCACATAAATACAGAAAGACTTGCCATGTAGAGGCTGTCAATTAGCTAATGACTTCTTTGACCATGGCACTCAGCCAGTGAAGGTTACAGGTTTTTTGGGGTTTTTTTAAGCCTTGAAATGAATTTATCTCAATTGATCATATGATTCAGGGGCTGCTTCCATCTTGGGCCTTGTATTTCAGCATCACCTGAGGTGTTTCCTGTGGACTATTTGGGGTATTTTTTGCTGTCCTCAAGTGACCCATTCTCAGCAGTTTTCTAGCTACCTATGAATATCCCTAAGAAGCAGAAGGTAGACCATGGAGTCAGGAAGAACTGGGTTCAAATCCTACCCCCATCCCACTAGTTGTATGAACCTGGAGAGGTCTGGGCCACAGATTTCACATGTAACAAAGGGGTTGGACTTGACAACTTCTAAAGTCCATTCTAGCTCTCAATTTTGATCCTATGCTTCTCCCTCAAATTAAATGTAGGTAAGAGGCAGCAGGGTAGCCGTGGTGGGGTGATGTACACTTGCAATCTCTACTACTTGGGAGGTTGAGGCTGGCAGATCTCTTGAGTTCAGGACTTCTGAGCTACAGGAAGCTAAGATTAATAACGCATCCACACTAAGTCAGGCATCAATATGACAGGTTCCCTGGGAGTCAGCAGTTTGTCTAAGGAGGGGTGAACCAGCCCAGGTAGGAAACCGAGCAGGGTTCAGATCCATGAGTGACCTCAGCATGAGATAGATGAAGGAAGGAAGGAAGGAAGGAAGGAAGGAAGGAAGGAAGAGGGAGGGATGGAATAATGGAGAGAAGGAAGGGAGCAAGGAGGGAAGGAAGGAAGAGAGAGGGAATGAGGGATGGAAGGAATAAAAGAAGGGAGGAAGGAAAGAAGAAAGGAATGAAGGAAGTGAGGGAGGGAGGAGGGGAATGAGGGAGGAAGGAAGGGAATGAGGGGGACTAGAAAGGAAGGAAAGAAGGAAGGAAGGAGGGAGGGAGGGAGGTACAGAATGAAGGAGGGAAGGAAAAGAATGAGAGAGGGAGGGAAGGAAATAAAGAAGGAAGGAAAGAAGCAAGCAGCAGAGCAGAGAGAAAATAACACTGTATTCTGAGTTCAGATCCTCCCTCTGATTCTTACTGCGTGACTTCGGGAAGTTCAACCTGCCTTGTTGAGCTTCTGTTTACTCATCTTTTAAATGAGAGCCCTTGTAAGAGACGATCCCTAAGGTCCCTTCGAGCTCCTTATCATAGGCTTTACACCTATGATCAGGACAAGTTGTGAATGAAATTACCCGACAGGAAACTTCAGATAATCTGATGACACCTGCTTGAGAGGAGAGCCCAGCACAGACGCCACAGCCAGAGGCTAAATCGATAGCAGACCAAGACCTCTGGCTGGAGGTCCTTGAAACAAGCACCAGAATTTCTTCTGATCTGATCCCTGGATGACCAACTGAAAATGTTTTAAACCCCCTCCACCCCAGGCATCAGAAGAGAACAGAAGTGTAGCCATCTGCCTGCCCCAGCACAAGTACTAAGAACTGCCCTCTCTCACGTATTCCACCTTGTACACAAAGTGTCCAACTCTTGGTGACCCGATTCGGGGCTTTCTTGACAAAGATTATGGAATGGTCTGACATTTCCTTCTCTGGCTCACTTTACAGATGAGGAAACTGAGGCAGCAACTTGCATAAATGACTTGCCTGGGGTCACATAGCTAGTAAGTGTCTAAGGCTGCATTTGAATTCAAGAAGATGCGTCTTCTAGACTCCAGGTGAAGTACTCTATCCACTGTGCCACCTAGCTGTCCCAAACAAAGCCTAGAGGGGCAGCTAGGTGGTGCAGTGGATAAAGCACCAGCCCTGGGTTCAGGAGGACCTGAGTTCAAATCCAGCCTCGGACACTTGACACTTACTAGCTGTGTGACCCTGGGCAAGTCACTTAACCCTCATTGCCCTGAAAAAAAAATATATACTAAACAAAGCCTAAAGCACTATAAATATAGGTGGAATCTTCAAATGAGAACAGACCCTAAGGAGTTCAAAAGGGTTCATTTTGATGGGGAGACCCAACAGAGAGATGTAGCTGCTGGAAATTACTGAGCTGACAGTAGGGTTCTTCTAGGACTGGGTGGGACCAGTGAAAGTATCACCTTTGCTCCTCTCTAGAAATGGGTAAGGGAACATGGGGGAATATACCAAGGGGGCACAAGCATTCTCTAGCTCAGGAACTAGGGCTGGCCATATTCCAGGCTCAGGAGGTTTGAGGCCTAGACTTGGGCCTGATCAGTCCTTTGCTCCTTACTTCGCTGAGGTTCTTAGGACTAGTAGGCCCTTTCTTGTTTTTCTTTTCTTTCTTTCTTTTTTTTTTTTTTGCAGGGCAATGAGGGTTAAGTGACTTTCCCAGGGTCACACAGCTAGTAAGTGTCAAGTGTCTTAGCTTAGATTTGAACTCAGGTCCTCCTGAATCCAGGGCCAGTGCTTTATCCATTGTGCCACCTAGCTGCTCCTCTAGCAGGCCCTTTCTTGTTGTCCCTGTAAAAGCAGATGTTCTTATTAACCCTTTGTGTGTCATGGACACTTGATGATATGGGAAGCCTGTGAAGCCTTTTAAATGCAGAAAATAAATCAGATAGGATCATAAAAGAAAACAAATTCTATTCAGTTATCAAAATAATTTTGTAAAGTCATCAGACCCCCAAGTTAAGAACCTCCACTCTAACTTGACTCTGAATTGACCTCAAGACTTCTGCTCTATCTATTTAAGGTCATCTTCATTAGTTAAATGGTGTGAGGTTCTTCCGTCGGAGGGGGAGAAGCTGAGAAAGAATCCAGAAAGAGGAAGAACACTGAATTTGGAATTGTAAGGTTTGGGTTTAAGTTTGAATTCTTACCTCTCATCTTGTGTGAGTAAATTCGGCAAAGTTATTTGGCCTCTCGAGGAACTCAGTTGCACTTGTAAAGTCTTAGGGTTGAACTAGACAGCGTCTGGGGTCTCTGTCCCCTCTGAATCCTTGAACCTGTGGCCTAGATTAGTTAGATCCTCAGTTTTGGTCCTCCGCCTGAGGCCAATCACTTAATTCTTTGTGGCCTCAGTTTCCCTATAGGTTTGTGGTGTTTTTGCTTGCACTTTCTGCAAGTAATCCACTAAAGTAACACAGTGTGCCTAAAGCACTTAGCAAATGTTAAAGCAGATGTCAGCTGCTATTATACACATCATGAATAATGTGTAATTACTATTAGTAGTAATGATGATAATAATAATAATAAACGCTTGCAGTGCATTCATCCCCCAGCTCCCAGACATTTCAGAGATCATTAGACATATAATAATAATGGCTGACATTTATACAGCACTTTACATATATTATCTCATTTGATCTTTATAACAACCCTTTGAGGTAAATACTACATGCATTATTTATCCCCACTTTATAGATGAGGAAACTGAGGCTCACAGAGGTTTCCCACAGGCACGCAGTTAGTAAGTATCAAATGCAGGATCTGAACCCAGGTCTTTCCTGACTCCAGCACCCTGACCACTTTCCGGTATACCTGTCACTCTACCAACAATATTGAAAACTCTCATTTTACTTCCTGCTTATGAAGAAAAAAAAAATCTCTTTCATTGTGAATATTTAAAAGTCCAAAAACATTGTAGAAAAAAAAAAAAGTAAGTCAAAGCCAGAACAAAAAAGAAACATATGAATTTCTTAGCAGAGTCATTATTAAGGTGGAGCAATCTGGGCTTTGTCCTAGGGTAAAAAAATTAAAAGGCACCATCAGCACCATCCCAGGAGTGCTTCCTCCCATACTTAACACCCCCCCACACCCACACCCCAGCCCCACCCTGCCATCAGCAGCCATAGTATTTGCACTAGAATTCGACTAATACCAGGATATTTTCTTCCCTGCCCTCTTCCCCCTCTTCTTCTCCTATGGCAAACAAGCAGCAGTAGCACTGTTAGGAATACAGAAGCTCGGGGCCTAGATCATCCTCTCTTGGCCACATTCCAAATTAGTCTTTCCCTTCCCCACCCCATCATGACTCTTCCCCTTCCCCCCAAGCCCATGATACTTAAGACTTTCCCCAGGTACAGAAATTTTTGTTGCCACTCTGCCCAAACAGTTCACAATTTCTGTTCCCAGACAAGATTTATGAAAGAAAACCCACAGAGGGGACAGAGTTGGACTCTGCCAAATGCGATCATAATTTAAGAGATTCACATAGGACCACCATTTTTCAACATATTACAGAAAACTAAAATCCTCAAGAGACTTTCTGGGAAAATGGAATCTTATTGAAATAATAAGGATTCTGCTCCAGGCCAGCAATGAACTCTTGGGTAGAAATGCTCAGCACTTGAGATAGGTATATTATGTGGATGACAGTAGGCTAAAAAGGCAGACAACACTGGGAAATATGCTGGAGTGTGAGATTTGAGGTAGAAATATTCTGTTTGATGAGCTCTATTGCTTGGAGAGGATTCTCTTTAAGATGGAAGCATTCCAAAGAGGCAGTTGTATTAAAAATAAATAAATAAATAAAGGAAAAATAAATAGCAAAACTTTATATACTCACTTACTTTATGGTTTTTTGTTTGTTTGGGCAGGGCAATGAGGGTTAAGTGACTTGCCCAAGGCCACACAGCTAGTAAGTGTCAAGTGTCTGAGGCCGGATTTGAACTCAGGTCCTCCTGAATGCATGGCTGGTGCTTTATCCACTGCGCCACCTAGCTGTCCCCTGACTCACTTACTTTAGATTACAGAAGTTAGAACTGGAAGAAACCTTAGAGAGTATTTGGTCCAACTCTCTCGTTTTACAGATGAAGAAAATGAGGCCTTACTTGCTCACAGTCAATATCAAAGGGTCCTATAATAGTGTCAAAGATTAGACTACAGCTAGAGTTGCCAAAAAATCAGTGTTTATCAACCTGATTGGTGTTTTATTATGGATGCTGAGAATGCTACTACTGATATGTTTTAATAACAACCAGTTCTCCTCCTCCTCCTCTTTCTCCTGTTTTTCTTTTTCCTTCTCCTCGTCTTCCTTTTTTTTTTTTCTCTGTCTTTTAAAATAATGATAATCCCAAATAGAATGCTGGTCTTTAGAGCCCTAATCCAAACCTTATTTCACCACATTGCACTGCTTTTCAAATCGATGTTTAGATTTAAGAGGTACATTTCAGCTTTTTAGAATGAGTATCAATTTATGTTTCACCAAGAAGGTGTCCTTTAAATGTCACATCTGAGATACTAGCTCTTACGCACAAACCTCCCCAAAAATCTACCCTCTAGGATTGAGGTATGCTGTGAGTCCACATCCGCTCAAAACCATAGCTCACGAGCCCCTACCGATATGTTTATTTTTATTAGTCTGCCAAAGGACACGATCAATTCAAAGTAAAGTCATTTAATGAAATGTCATAGTAAGACAAACAGTGATAGAACATTTCCTCCATAAAACTTTGTCCCACTCTCATATATATATATATATATATATATATATATATATATATAAAATCAATGGGAAGATTATATACCTGTACAGAATTCATGCATGAAGGCAAGACATGATTCAGATACTCCCATGGTAGAGCCTACACATAGATATCATATGTGGCCAAGGTACACATTCGTAAGGACACATATGAAGAGAGAAAATCCATGCCTCTGACATTGCAAGGGTACTGATTTCTTCTGTAACTATCACCACTCCCGCTGGGTCTGCTCCCTACTGGGTGTTGCTTTCTTCTGGGCTCATTCTGCACTCAGGTTGCCATCTGCTTGGCCTGTTCCCCACTGGGCACAAATCACATCTGTCACATCTCTGCTTCTCGCAGCTCCCACATCCTGGGATTCAGCCAGAGACCTCAGCTGAGGTGTTACTCCCTCCCCATAAGAGGAGGAGCTTCCTTTACCTTCCAACTCAGAAGTCTGTGCTTCAGCCTTGTTAGAAACAAAGGACCCTTCCTTGCACACCCAGATTTCTATCCATAAAGAAGAGGAATCTATTAGTCCAGCTTCTAGATCCTAAGTTTTTTTGTTTTTTGTGTTTTTTTGGAACATAAAACAATGAGCCACCTAATTAGAACCTGTGGACATTAAGTCTGTTTTTTGAATGGTGAACAGAACATTGGCTCTGAAATCAAAGGTTCAAGGTTCAAATCTCATCTCTGACACTTATTACCTTTGTAACCTTGGACAAATCACTTAATTCCCCTATGCCTCAATTTCCTCAACTATAAAATGAAAGAGTTACTCTTTTTTTTTGGTGAGGCAATGGGGGAAAGTGACTTGCCTAGGGTCACACAGCTAATAAGTGTCAAGTGTCTGAGGCCAGATTTGAACTCATGTCCTCCTGAATCCAAGGCCAGGGCTTTATCCACTACACCACCTAGCTGCCCCCTGAAGGAGTTACTCTTGTTTATACATGATACTCCATCTCCCAATTCTGTGTCTTTGAACTGTCTCCATGCCTACAATGGTGTCCCCCAAACCCTACACCCTGATCTCTTGGCTTCCCTGGCTTCCGTACTCTGCAAGGAGCCCAGAAAAAATCTATACCATACCCTAAAGGGGAATTTTATTAGGAATCCACAAAGGGAGAAAAGAACTTCAAAAACCAGGAGTTATCAATTACATGTCTAATTCTGAGCCCCCTTTCCTGGACCCTGTATATATTTGTGGGAGAGTGTGCCCCTTAGTTGAGGGAATTTTGTGTCAAGCATTCTTTCTCTACCATTATATTAAATACCTGTCCCTAAAAGTTAGGTAAATCTGCTTGGCTGATTGACATCAACTGATAATCAGTGGCTCGTGTGCAGTGCTACCAGAGTAAACCTCTAACCTCTCAAAGTTACCCCAGAACTTCTAGGGAGACACAGACCAGCTGAGCTCTGGGGATTCAGCCCAGCTGAGTGAGTGGTGATTAGGAGATGGAGCCCAGAGCCCACTCTATGAATCCTGGCACATAGGAAGTGTGTAACAAATGCTTCTTGATTGATCCGATGAGAATCCCTTCCTCCTGCTACCTGGAGCCACATTTCTGTCCCAAGCCTTTATCTGCCTTTGAGTTTTAAAAAGCCTCAGAGTTCCTATTTAATACTTTATTGGGATCCTATGCCTCAAAAACTTATTTTGGGAGACTCTGTGAGGCACTGTGGTTTTCTCTCAGCCCCACAAATACTTCTCAGTCTCCCATGCAAATTAACAGGTGGAGGAAGGTAAGAACAAATAATTATACAGGGCCATGGCTAGGCTCCTCCTGTGCACCTATCTCGATATCTTTGTTCTGGATTCCTGCCTTTTACACATCAATGTGGCTCCCAAGCTTTGATCTACCCTATTTAAATATGATTGGCCTCATTGATCCACAAACATGTTATTTTCTTATTGTACTTTATAAGTGATTTTAAAATTCCTTTTACTTTTAGCTAGATTGAAAGGTCCAACATAGCCCCAAATTATAGGAGACATATTTGAAAATGAAGTGTTGTCCAAAGGAAAGAACTTGGACCTGAAAGAGCTGGCTTTGAATACCAAATCAAACACTTATGGGCTGTGTGACCATCTACAAATTCCTCCACCTCTCTGATCTTATCTCCTTCCTCATTTATAAAAAGGTGTCCTAATAATCCTCCAATGACCTACCTCACAAGATTGTGGTGAGGAAAGCACTTTGGGGGGGCTTAAAACTATATAAATATCACAAAAAATATTTCATGGTTTTCATAAATGACAACACTATGACTGAGAAACACATCCAAATACAGCCAGGGCATATTTAGCTTCCTGGAGATTTATTTTGAGTTTCTAGTTGCGCCGTTCACCGAAACCAGAGAGGCAATCCCAAGGGAGAAGCAACGACCAAGGGTTTGGATAATTCATAAACTTGGAAGTCCAGCTGAAAAGTTGAGAGTTGCCTGTAGTCATCATTAATTGGGTTGTCGGACCCTTCAGAGGAGAGATTTAAGTCTGAATATAAACAGGTCCTCATTTCATATTCTTTCGTGGCCACTCTGAAATCGTTCCTTTAGACGGTATTTTGAGAACATTTTCTCTCTTGGGCAAACATTTTGGTTCTGTGAGTCTAACTCCAGTCAGCTGAGGACCTAATTAGCATCGTCCTTGGTTCCACCATGGTGCCCCGTGTTTAGTAAAAATGGAAATTTATGTGACAATATATATTTCATCATAATTTCCTTCTCTTGCTCTCAAATTACTTTAATAAATAAGCCCCATCATTTCTATTAGCAAATTGAATATTATTAACATAACTTCAGAGGAAAGCATCATCCTGAGCACTTTAATGGATGTACAGAAAGGCTATGATTGACAGGGCTTCCCTCTGGACCTTGTTGTTGAAGGATGTAAATAATATCATGGTTCAAGTGATTATGTTCTGCTAAATAATAGGTAGTTTTCAATGAAGTAACAATTTACAGGGCTTTATTTGCATAGTAACACAGACATCCTGACAAAGAGATTTATTGTCCCTCATAAGTAGTAGCTTTGTAAAGTAGTACAGTTCACATGAGCGTTGACTTAGATCTGGAAGGGTCCTCAGAGGTCAGTGAGTCTGACTTCTTCATTTTACAGATGAGGAAACTGAGGTCCAGAGAGACTAAATTCTTTCCCAGAGTCATAAAGCTAGAATTAAAACCTGTGATTGTTCTTTCCAAGTCTGGAACACTTTCCTCTGCACCACAGAGTTAAACCTTATGACCTTACCTTTTAGGGGAAAAGCTATTTACTGGTGGGGCTGATTTTTTTTTCACTTCAGATTATTTTTTTATTCTATCAGAGTTTCCCATTAAAGCAATTGTCATCCACAGGAGGCAAGACGATATTGGAATTTGTCCTTGGAAAAGAAAAAAAAAATTGGAACAAGTCAACCAAAAAATATAACCTCAGACAAAATCTTGCCTTGATGAGGATCTAAGCAAACTCTGGCTTCCGTGTGCAGGTCACATCTGGGATTTTCTTGAAAATCAAGAGGGAATTATTTTTCTAATGATACTGAGCATAATCTTCAATAACATACACCAGAGGACTCATCAGATGGACAAGTCAAACATTCAGAATATGTCAGAAGGGCAGACTAATTTTCATAGCTGAATCTCATTAGAAGAAAGCAACAGAGTTTTATTCATGTAACATATTTTGGAATCATTGAAAAGCCTTAATGAGTTTCCAGTTGCTCAGTTTTCTAATGTAGCTATAGGATTAATTTCATGGCTGCTACTGTCTAGTGCCTGTATCTCTAGGGCTGGCCTTCCCATACCCATAAACATTGAATTTCATGTTATGTCAAGGTGGAATGTTGTACTGATTCAGGAATTATTGATTGCTCATGATGTTGCAGTCACTGTGCCAAATGCTAGGAATGCAAATACAAAGAATGAAACAGTTCCTGCCTTCAAGGAGTTTATATCCTACTAAAGGGAAGTAACATGTACCCAGAGAAGTCTATACAAAATACAGATAGCACAAAGAAAGAAACTACCAGACCACGTGTCCATCCACCCAACAAATGCTCATCAACCATCTCCATACACAGGAGTTGTTGTACTGGATGCATTAGGGATACAAGGATACATAAGACATGGTCCTTTTGTGGTCTACATTTAATTGACCTCCTCAAGAGAATCATAAGTGGCATGGGAGGTATAGAGCTTTGCCCAGGTCAATAACTGGGAGTGGAAGGAATGGAGACACACACATCATTCCTACAGCCATCTTTCAACCCAGCATCCCCATGACACTCAGTGTAATCATACTGTTTTTCTTGTCCCTTCACCTAGTTCTAGACCCCTACTCTCCATCCAGTTCCCAGTGATACCATATGACCCTTTCTCATGGTCCATCTTCCCCAATCACCATGTCCTCATTTCCCCCTTCTGTCATTCTCCTCCAACCTACCCCCACCTCTTCCTAGAGGTGGGAGAGTTGAGAGTTGAAGGTTATCACCTATACCTTGAGGTTTGTGCCAGACTCTTTGGGGAAAAGATTACCTTTTCTCCTGACAAAATTTCATCTAACCGAGCCCATACTGAATCACCAATGGGCCTGGGGACTTATGCCATTTCTTACACAAGGGATGCCTAGGATGTGGATGAACACCAGCTGTAAGCAGCATCCCAAGGACTTCCTACACTCCAGATGAGCACTCTATTCCTTCTCCCAAATGATTTTCGCTATAGGTGCCAGAATTCTTAGTTACGGCACTGAATATGAACATGAATTTGGACAAACTAGAATGCTATGGTCCATGAAGTCACAAAGAGTCAGAGAAAACTGAACAACAACAAAAAAGAATGATGTGTTTAATGTGGAGCCTCATTCTCCTGGCATATGCTACTCCCAGGATTTAGTTCAATAAACATTTACTTAGCTTGAGAAGCACATTATTTTTGGTGCTAGAAAATGAATAGGAAAGGAAGGAAAGTGGCTGGGAAGGTGCCGGAAAGAAGGAAGCACCTGAAAGCTCTGGCTGACCAAGAATAACAAATATTGGATGGTGTGACAGCACTGACCACAGGTTGTCATTCTAGACTAGTCACAGAAATGCAAATCTTCCATTCCCCATGTATTTCTGCAGGTCTTGTTGACCTGGGGTCAAGTCTGCCTTTGATTTACAAAAACTGGTGCCTCTCTTGGGGCAATCCAAATGCCTTATGAAGCTGTGTAGGGGATGAAATGATGGAGAAGAGGAGATGAAGGCAAGGAGCTCTTGAACACCTGTCTACTGAGACATATATTGGTGGATGTGGCCAGTGCAGGAATTTATTGTGCTTGATTGTATATATTTATTATAAGGGTTTTCTTTTTCTTTTCTTTCCCAGTGAGGTGGGGGTGGGGTGGGGAGGGCATGGCCTTTCCACAGAGACTTCATGAACTTGGAAAGGTCATCATGGTCCTTATGTGGCTATGTATGGTGGGCTTCTTTTTAAAAGTCACAGAATTCTAAAATGAATTCATGTATAACAAAGGTACAAAACTAAGTAGTTCTTTTCTAGAGGACTGATAATGAACCATACTTCTACCTGTTGACAGAGATATGCCATACTCAAGGGGCAGAATGAGAGAGATATTTTTGGACATGGCCAATGCAGGAATTTATTTTGCTTGATTTTATATGTGTATATGTATGTATGTATATACATATACACATACATATACATATGTTATAAAGGTTTTGTTTTTCTTTTCTCCCCCAGTGAAATAAGAGGGAGGAGGGAGAAAAAAAAATTTGTTAATTGAAAAAAATTTAATTTAATTTTAAAAATTAAGTAGGTGGGGGGCAGTTAGGTGGCGCAGTGGATAAAGCACCAGCCCTGGATTCAGGAGTACCTGAGTTCAAATCCAGCCTCAGACACTTGACATTTACTAGCTGTGTCACCCTGGGCAAGTCACTTAACCCCCATTGCCCCACCAAAAAAAAAATAATAATAAGTAGGTGACCTCTATGGTAGTCCATAAAAGAAATCTGGATGGGTCTTGAAGGAAGCCAGGCAGAAGTACTAGTGAAAATTGGAAGACCAGGCTAAAGTAAATAGATTTAATATCTGGGTTTTTTTTCTCTATCCTGCCTCAGTTCCCCTTTTAGGTTTTCCTTCATCGAAATTTCTATTTGGAGGTGGTTAGGAAACTCTTAAACATATTATCTTTCATTTTCTTATATTACTTTGGCATTCTAAGAGTTAGAAGGAGGAAAAAGAGAAAAGTATTTATTAAATATCTACTATGTGTCAGGCTCTCTTTATAAATATCATCCCATTTGATCTCAGCAGTAACCCCATAAGGTAAGTATCATTATGATCCTCATCTTACAGTTGAAGAAACTGAAACAGACAGATGTTAAGTGACTCACTCAGAATCCCAAACCTGGTAAATATCTGAAACCAGATATGAATTCAGGTCTTCCTAACTCCAGACCCAATATTCTATCCATTGTGCCACCTAGTTGCTCAGAACATGGAGGTGAGTTGAGCCCGAAGGAGAAAAGAGGTGACCTTGGAGAATATCAGTATAAGGCATCACAAATTCAGCTAGGCAAGTAGACTTTTATGTTGTCCAAATGATTTTTGAGGACTATTTGGAAGGCTATGTTAATGAGGATATTGTTATTTAAGATTATACAGTAGGGAGATTAGTAGAAAGTGGTTTCTCTGACTAACCACTGACTTTCAGTATGATGGCTTATGATAAGGAGCTGTAGATAATCGTTGGTCACAGGATAACTTAGGAACTGACCAAGGCCTGAGGTCAAAATATGAGAAATCATAGCCTAGAATCTTGCTATCATGCTTACCCTATTTCTTATCTTCTGCTCCTTGCCCCCCCCCCACTGCTCTCTTTGTACCCATTTTTTGTTCTTATATTTAAATATAATGTCCCTCATTTTAAGTAAGTTAAAATACATAGAATTGAAGTGGGCAATTGATGTTTTTTTCCCAAAAATACCCCTCAAATTTAAGCAACTATTGGACATACATTAGAACAATGGATCCCAAGCTTTTCATTTTTCTTTCTTTCTTTCTTTTTCTTTTCTTTTCTTTTCTTTTCTTTCTTTTTTTTTTTTTTTTTGCTTAGGGTAATGAGGGTTAAGTGACTTGCCCAGGGTCACACAGCTAGTAAGTGTCAAGTGTCTGAGGCCAGATTTGAAGCCAGGTCCTCCTGAATCCAGGCCTGGTGCTTTATTCTCTGTGCCACCTAGCTGCCCCTCCCAAGCTTTTCAAGGATGAGGACTTCCAGATGATAATAGTTGTATTATTAGTACACAGTGATTGACAAAATGGGATGATAAATTAAAGCTTGAACAAACTGTAGAAGGTCATTGATCCAATCTCTTCATTTTATAGAGGAAGAAACTGATGGTCAAAGAAGTACATGCATGCTCCCACACCTGAAGCATAGAAGTATTTTAGAAAAATAGTAATACATATGACTCAGAATATCTGAGGTGTAGCCTTCAGTTTAGAGAAGGTATCTATTTATTATACTGAGTCATGGAAGGAGGTGATTAGTTCTGTTTCTCAACTTTCAAACTCTAGAAGCCTGGTTGAAGTGATGAAATGTTCTACCTTAACTCTGTTTCCACATGCAGCTTCTTTTGTATTTATATTTCAATGCAACAACTATCCAAAAAGGCCTCTGAATGAGTTGTCTCAAGACCCTAGCATCCAATCCATGTCAACCTTCCCTCCCATTCACATTTCAAAAGTTTATTTATTTTCCTTCCCTAAAGGGAATAGGTACAGCAAAAGGTAGTGGTGGGGTATGGCTGTTAGAAGTAGAAGATAGTCTGACAGTAAAGGAGGGAAAGAAAAAAACCTCCAAATCAATCATAGCACCATGCTCTCTACTGCTCTTGTACATCGCAAAATACAGATATTCTTTTGGTGTTTGTTTTGTTTTGTTTTTTGTGAGGCAATTGGGGTTAAGTTATTTGCCTCAGGTAACACAGCTAGTAAGAATAAAGTGTCTGAGGCCGGATTTGAACTCAGGTCCAGGGCCAGTGCTCTATCCACTGTGCCACCTAGCTGCCCCTTACAGATATTCTCAAAGGTGAACATAGGTCATACAAAAAAAAAAGTTAAATTATGTTCCCTATCCCATTTAAGAAAATAGAGAAGTCTACATTTTAGAACTATTTCCAGCCAAAATAGTTAAAATAAATATAATTTTGGCTTTTTATCTGGAAAAATTCCTTCATTTGGAACACCTCATTTCCTAGGATTGATGAATAAATGTGTAGATGAGCAAGTAGTAGACCCCTTATAACAGCTTGATGATAGACTGGCTGACCACAAATCCCAACAGGCTTAGAACTATTGGTTTAGTTCAATATTCAGCATGTGGGGCCCAGCACACATATTTTAGATGGTAGTACCTTCTGGTGAATTGTGGTTTGGTATGTTTCATTTTAGAAGCAAAATTTTCAATTCAGTTAATTGAGACATTTCTTTTCAATGGGGGTACTGATTTTATTTGCTGATTTTATAATAGGAACAAAAGGAAAAGAGGAATTGTTTTATGAGAATTCACTTTATAGCCAGATTTTCTTGAGAACAAATCTATTCCTTAAACTGAAGGACATGTTTCTATCTTTCTGGTAATTAAACCTAAACCACCAGGGCAGCTAGGTAGCGCAGTGGATAGAGCACTGGCCCTGGATTCAGGAGAACCTGAATTCAAATCCAGCTTCAGACACTTGACACTTACTATCTGTGTGACCCTGGGCAAGTCACTTAACCCCAATTGCTCACCAATAAATAAATAAATAAATAAATAAAAACCTAAACCACTAGGAAAAAAAAAGTAACTTCCCTATAGAATGGTAAACCATGTAACAACGTACAAGTCACTTAACCTCATAGTGCCCAAAGCAATTCTCTAAGACTCTACGTTATAGATGAACTACTGGTTGGCCTCATTGGAAAAACTTTCTATGTTGGGTATTTTCTGCTTGATGAAATTATAGGTCTAGAACCCCTCCCCCAATTTAAAAGAATAACACTGCAGAATCAAAAGCCTACAAGCACTTGAAAATGTCAGGTAGGACCAATGGAGAGATATTCTTATGGGAGGACATGGGAGCAAGAATCTTACATTATGAGAAGCTATAATGGGTTGCAATTGATGCTAATGGAAAGAATGTCCACGTAGAGGAAATCACAGATCTATCGACTGCTGAACAATTTCTTTGCTAAGGAGAATGATCAAACATTCTCCTGTCTGACAAAGGACAGAACAAAATGGATTGACAGATTGAAACTCAAGAAAAGGGAGGAGTAAAAGAGAACCTAGCTACTCTTGATGAGTTGAAGTAACCAGGCTCAAATGAACCACATCTACTCAAAGTATTGAAAGTACTGCTGGAGGGTCTACTACTCTGAGCTGGCTTTACAAGTAGGCAAACATTATATTAATTTATAAATATTCATTAAGCACCTACTAGGTGCCAGTCCTCATGCTAGGTTCTAGGGCTACAAATATAAGCATGAAACAATTTCTGATCCCAGCGAACTCATATTTTACTGGGGGGGGGGCGGGGAATACACCATTTTTTTACAAATAAACAAAGAGTGAATGAATGCATACCAAACAAAGCAAAGTAATTTGGGAGAAAGAGGAAGACAGGGCCTTACAACTGGGTGAATCAGGAAAGGCCTCTTGAAAGAAGTGGAAGTAAAACTGAGCCTTGAAGGAAGCTAGAGTTTCTAAGAGGTGGAGGGGAGAAAAAAGAGCATTCCAGACATGGGACAAAGGCATGGAGCAAAGGTGGGAGACAGTTTATGGATAGGGAACAGAAAGTGAAGCTGTTTGTCTGGCAGTAAAGGCCAAACATAAGAGGGTACCTTTCACCCTAGAGGCAATGGGGATCCAAATTTGCTTTCTCCAACAGGAGAAGCAGCTGTGTGAAGGATAGATTGGAGAAGGGAGAGACTCTATTCAGGGAGACCAAGTGGAAGTCTTTTATGACGGCCCAGATAAAATGTTATGGAGGCCTGGATCAGGTTGGTGGCTATGTGGTTGGGTTGAAGTTGTGTAAGAAATAGAATCGACAGCCCTTGGCAGGGATACAGTGCAGGGGGGTGGATGAGAGTCAAAGATGACTCTTATATTTCAAACCTGAGTGACTGGAAGAATGGTAGAGTCCTTGATAGAAATGGGAAATTGGGAGAAATGGTGGGTTTAAGGGGAAAGATAATGAATTCTCTTTGGGTAATACGGAGTTTGAGCTGCCTCTAGGACAGTCTAGGAAGATGTCTAGGAGGCAGTTAGAGATGCTCAGGAGAGAGATGGAGGCCAAATGTGTTGGACTGGGAGTCTGTAAAAGGAGAATAGTTGATGAGATCACTAGGAGAGAACAGAAGAGACAGAAGAAGGGTTAGTCTAGGACAAAACCCTGGGCTACGTTGGGGGTGAGATGCACATGATAATCTTGCAAAGAAGACCGTAGGATTTGTTGGATAGATCGGGAAGATAACCACAACATCACAGTGTCATGTAAACCCAGGAGGAGAGGGAGGTCGAGAATGTCAAATGCTGCAGAGGTCAAAAAGGAAGAGAACCAAGAAAAGGTCATCAGATTTAAGAACAGGAAGATTCCTGGTAACCTTGATGAGAGTCGTTTCAGTGGAGTAGTATGGATGGAAGCCCAACTGCAAAGTGTTAAGAAGTGAGTGGGAGGTGAGAAAGTGGAAGCCATAGACAGCATTTTCTAGGAGTTTGGCTGTGAACAAGAAGACAGCTATCAGATGATACCTTGAGGGGTTGGCAGGGTTAAGTGAAAGATTTTTTAAGGATGAAGAATAGTCAGGCAAGTTTGTAGAAAGTAGAAACAGGGAGATTGCCTACATGGCGTGACTTTGGGGGTACCCCCAAATCCTTGTTCATCCAGCCGTCTGATTCCAAAATTCTCTAACTGGAAGTTTCTAGAACTCTGATCTCTGTTAAAGTGCTTATGTCTCACAGTCGAGAAAACTCCTTATGTTACTTAGGAATGAATCTAAGATAAGGTTTTGATTAGAGAAGAGACAGCGAGCGTCCTGGAGACCCCAAGGGCAGGTGGGATAAACTTTATTACTTCATGGTTTTGTCCAGGGGTGTCCTAGACCTCCAGTCCTTTTCCTCATGGGGTAACCTGGTTCCCTCCTCACCTCACCTCCTAAGTTACATACATCCATCTAAGTATTCATTCTAGACACCACTCACTGCCTCAGTTGCTCCTAGCTGAATATAAGCTGAAATACACTAAGACCAGAGCTCTATCCTGAGAGCAGGAAACAGGACTTTTATTAACTCTGAGAAGGGAATGCCTTACAAAGACTCTGCTAACAAAGGGCAAAACTACACTCTGAACCAGTAGAACCTATGAAGACAGGACTATTTCTTCCCCAAAGGGAGTGCTACAGGTTGTGAATCCAACTGCTCAGCCCCCACTGATAGGCTCCTGCCCCAGTAGAGAATGACATTTACCAGCAGCCAGGTGTAGGCCACTGGCTACAAGTGACTCTCAGTTCAAACAGGAACAGGGCTCGTTTGGTTTGAACAGAGTTCAGGAGGAGAATGTGCCTCATAAATACCTGTTGAATGTTCAGATGAAAAGAACAGAGGGGGAGATTGAAAGTCTATGTTCTACTCATTTTCCTTCAAGGGCAGACCAGAGAGTTGGGTTCATTGGATTTTCAAAGGTTAGTCCACAAACATTTCTTACGTTTACTATGTATGTGCCAGGCACCGTGGTGCTAGCAGGGAGTTTATTCCCTTATTTTCAATTTCTTTTTCTTTTTTTCTTTGCAGGGCAATTGGGGTTAAGTGACTTGCCCAGGGTCACACAGCTAGTAAGTGTCAAGTGTCTGAGGCTGGATTTGAACTCAGGTCCTCCTGAATCCAGGGCCAGTGCTCTATCCATCGCGCCACCTAGCTGCCCCTATTCCCTTATTTTCTTTTTCTTTTTCTTTTTTTTTTTTTGGCAAGGCAATGGGGTTTAAGTGACTTGCCCAGGGTCACACAGCTAGTAAGTATCTGAGGCTGGGTTTGAACTCAGGTCCTCCTGAATCCAAGGCTAGTGCTTTATCCATTGCGCCACCTAGCTGCCCCCCCCTTATTTTCAAGAAGACCACAACCCAAACAAATTGCTAGCCTATTATAAGGGTAAAAGAGGGCACATCCAGCTGGCCCCTGCTGTTTGTCAGTGGCCGCCATCCGTGGCTCTTTCTGGCATAGCTTCAGTGCCCACATCCAAGGCATAGTTAAGCTTGGCATGAGAAGCCCCGGATTAAGAATGAGGTAAGAAGTCGGGTAAAAGAAGTCTAACTGCCGAGACAAGGGCATTTCTCAAGCTACATCCTATCCTACCAGAGTGTTGTAATCATTGACATACCCGACTGGGACTTGTGCATAACCACTTTCTGGCAACCTTGAGAAGCCTTTGTCCCTCCTGCCCTGGGAATCACAGAGTCCAGGGATTTTTAAGACCACAGAAGAAGACAGGCAACAAGAGGGAGATGGAGAAGAGATTGTCATGACATCTTTCAGGCCTGGTTGAGGCGACAACAAAGATTTCTTTAATGTTCCCTAGTTCCCATGCCAACACCTGGCTGCGAATGCCTTCAGCCTGCTCTGCTGTGTGGAGACCAGTTCTCTCCTGGCAGACGTGCTGAGGGTGGTACTTTTGCAATGCAGTATTGCTTTTTTTTCCCCCTGCTATTTACTTTGCATTCTATTTTAAGTAAATTGTTCTTGTTCTCCTTACAATTTGAGGTCACATGATGAATTCTAACTGATCTCAAAAAAAGGAAGATTCAGTGGGTAGGGACTAGAGCATTTTTGTGAGTAGTTTTGGACACAAATTTGGGTAAATTCTTAGGACAAGAGTAAGGCACCATTACAATGCAATTCAATATCTAATTATGCAACAATCCCTTAGAGCTAACTAAAATCCTACTATTTCCAGTTTAAATCTGGCTCATCTGACCTCATTTGGGATGGAGGTCACTGGGCCCACTATCCTCTGAAACTGATCAACATCTTGAAGCCATTTGGCCCCCAGTGTAGATCTTTGCTTCCACCAGACCCACCTTGAATTTGACTCTGTCACAGACAACCCAGTAATGCTGAGTTTCCAAGTAGTCTCTCATTGTCTACATATTCCCATTTGTAAAATGTGCCCGAATATATTATTTAGGTAAATTTTTTTTGAGCTACCAAAGTAACAGGAACTTTTACCTACTGTTGTTTTTGTTTAGATTTCAGAAGAGGTAGATAACTTTTTTTTTAAGTTGGCTCAGGCTCAAATTTTCCAGACACTTTGAGAATAGAATGTATTCTAATTTCTGTTAAATCATTTAAATTTATCCTAATCTAAAAGGGGCTAAAGAAAGCACATGAATATGTTAGAGCTATTGTTTCTACAGATGAAAGTGGCATAACTTTATCGCTTTTCTTTACAGAGAACCAGAAAAAAAAAAGGCAATAAAAATTGCTTGGGCCAGTGAGAATGGAGATAACGCCTATCAGTTTGATTTCTGACTATGCGCAGCCTTCATCATGTTGTTCAACAATATCTAATCACAAATCCAAGGGCTGATATCAGCCAGCTTCACCCCCACCCCCTGGTTCTTAACCCACTATTACTCTAGACCCAGCTGTGCCTAGCACAGCCATGTCTAGTGCCACCCTTCCCTGGGGACAGGAAATCATGAGGAAGCTCAGCTGGTACCGCAGATTGACATTTCCAGCATGAATCTGGCCACAGATCTCATTGCCCCTTGTGTTCTTAGTTCTGGTGTTTTCTACGTATAATAGAAGTCATAAACTGAGACCATCAAGAACATCCGCTCACCTGGATTGTCCCAAGAACAGGAGCTCCAGGACCAAATACATGGATGTGACTCCTGTCTGGTACCTCCCATCTTTGATCTATCCCAGCTCATGCTCCCCTTCTCTATCACAACTCTCTTCTTTGCCACCCCATGCTTTCCCATCCAAATATAGGTTGCTTTTCACATAAAATGGACTTCTTCCTACTCTTTGTTATCATTGTTGAGTCATTTTGGTCATGTCCAACTCTTCATGACCTCATTTGAGGTTTTTCTGGAAAGGATACTGGAGTGGTTTGCCATTTCCTTTTCCATATCATTTGACAGATGAGGAAACTGAGGCAAACAGGGTTAAGTGACTTGCCCAGGGTCACACAGTTAAGTGTCTGAGGCCAGATTCAAACTCAGGAAGATGAGTCTTCCTGACCCTAGGCCCAGCATTCTATGCATTATGGCACCAACTAGCTGCCTCCTGCTCTTTGGCACCATTAAATATGGCTCAAGCTGGCTCAACACCACTTTCCATTAACCTTAGTTACCCCTCTCAGTGGTAGGAGATTGGCAGTCAAGGCCTCCTGTTCTGTGCACAGTGTGTCTCCTTCTGCCTCCCCTTGCCTCAGCACTCCATTCTCTGAATTCTGATGATAAAAAGGAAGTCCCAACTGAATTCAGGTGACATGGGTTCTAATCCAGGTTCTACCCACGTGACCATAGGAAGAGATGGAAGAAAGGACAATTATGTGTTAATAATCTCATTTGGTCCTCACAACAACCTTGTGAGGTTGTTATCTCCATTTTACAGATGAGAAAACTGAGTCAGACAGGGGTTAAGTGACTTGCTCATGCTCATACAACTAAATAGGTGTTAAAGGTTAGATTTGAACTCAGATCTTTCTAACTCCAAATTCCAGCACTCTATTTACTACAAAGCCTACCTACCCACAGGGAAGCCACTTCTCTGGAGGGGTGTTTCTTCATCTGTAAAATGAGATTAGATGAGATGATCACTAAGATCCCTTCCAACTAGAAAATTCAATAACTCGATAGTTCTAAGTGGACATGTTTATAGTCTTCAGAACACCAGGAAAAAGGTGAAAGATTTTATTTCTTTTTAAGATTTTTTTGTGTGTGTATGCAATGATCAATTGTGATCAAATTAGCTCTTCTCAGCAATACAATGATCCAAGAAAATTCCAAAAAGACTCATGATGGAAAATGCTCTCCGCATGCAGAAAAAAGAACTATGGAGTCTGAATGCAGACTGAAGTGTACTATTTTCCCTTTTTTGTGTGTTTTTTCTTTCTTGTGGTTTTTCCCTTTTGTTCTGATTATTCTTTCACAACATGACTAATGTGGAAATATGTTTAACATGATTGCACATATAAAAAATGTTTTATCGATACCTTTTGTCTTTACATCATAATTACTTCTGAGAAAAACAAAACAGAGCAAAACAAATCCTCCTGGCTCCATTCCAGGCTCAACCTTCTCTGGTGACAAGGAAAAATGGCTAAGCAGAAATATCTACATACAGCAGTATGCCCTGGCAGGTTTTTTCTTTCTTTTTTTTTTCTTTCTTTCTTTCTTTTTTTTTTTTTTGTATTACTGCCATGTCTCAGCTGCCTTCCCACCCTGGAAGTTTCCTCAGTATCCAGGATCTTCCTACCCAGCACATCCTTCCACCTCTCTGCCCCCATTTCTCCCATTAACAAGTTCCTTCTGGTGCTTCCATTTTGGGGCTGATCTCACATCACCTGTGCTTCATTCCCCTCTAAGCTCTGTTTCTGACTCTCAGAATTTTCCCCTAAGGTGGATACCCCACCCACACTTTTCAGCTCCCTTTTGTGTGTTGTTTTCTCCTATTAGAATGAAAGTATCTTGAGATCAGAGGCTATCTTTCTTTTTTTACTTATATTTGAATCTCTAGCACCTAGCACAATTCCTGGCACATAGTATGCATTTAATAAATGCTTGTTGCCTTGTGGCTGGTTTTTCTAAAGTATGATGTCGTGTCATCTGCCAATAGGGATAATTTTTTCTCCCCTTTGCTGATGTTTGTATTGTAACGATTGGAATGATTCCACTTGCTGGAGACTTCCTGTAGGAAAGCTCCACCATGAGGAGAAGGTCTCTGAGGGCAAGACCATGCACCATTTCTTTGGTGTCAGGAAGTGATGTTTGCTTGTGGGAGGAAGAAGGGGGAGGCTGGTGCTCTGACTCCCTCTCTTTCATGTGGACTCTGGTGGAGAGCGGAGCCAGAAATGCTCTCTCCCTTTAATAGATAGATGAATCTAGGCCTTTCTCTTTCTCTTCACCAAATTCTTATTCTCCTTAATAAATGCTTAAAAGTCTAACTCTTGCTAAAGCTTATAATTTATTAGCGACCGCTCATTAGAGATTCTAGGCAGACTAGCTAGAATTTTAGCCCTTACGGTATATTTGATTTTGTTCTTATGCTATTGCTAAAGCTAGCATTTTGTGGTAAAATATGAAAGTTTTTAACAGTCGGTTAGGATAACTGAAAGACGCCAGTTTTTCAAGGACCACCCTTTTGGGGAGGAGATGAACAGTCCGCCTGCTGCGCATGTCAGACTGCCTGCCGGGTTTTTGACTTCCGAGGTGGAGAGAAGGGGAGTAGGCCTTTTTGCCTGCTTGGTGGGACTCCTGACGGCACGGCACAGACGGTCTCTCTCTCTCTCCAAAGGTGGCCTTTTCGGTTTGGTGAGTTTTTATAAGGAATATAGACTAAGCCTAGACTTAAGACGATTTGTATTGTATTTCTATTTTCCTATCCTTCTAATCAACATCACCTTGTGACTACCATACAATAAAGGCTCTATCTAGAAAACCAGAAGCTTCTTCCATTTACTAGTCTGGGAGATAAATTAGGGAAAAGTTAAGTAGGGGAGATTTATGATCTAATATCCAATTTTATTCTCACAATTTCCAAAACTTTGTCCAATAATAATGGAAAAAGGGGATGTTTTTACTTTACCCCTGTGTGTACTGTGAAATCTTCTAATATTTTCCCAATGAAAATAATTCTAGTTTGTAAATGTGTATAAACGGGGACAGGTCAATGAAAACCCAGTCTTCAGGAGCATGTGCAGCAGCTTTGCCTGCTGCAATCCCCCATGTGGAATGGGAGTAATCACACTTATGGGCATGAAATAATGGAGGGAAAGGCTCTTTAAATGGGAGATCGCATCTGGCAAAGCACAGGCCCCATCTACTTTCTATTAAGGGCTATGTTTTCCTTGACCAGCTCCCCTATATAGACTTTTGCTCATATTAAGGAATGTCCTCTCTGTGTCTTATTATTTTTAGGGTTTGGGTTTTTTTAAGCTAAATAAGTGGAATATTTTATCCAAGGCCTTTCCCATGTCTACTGAACTGATAGGATGGTTTTTATTAAGTTTTTGTTTGCATTATTAATTGTACTAATTATTTCTCTAATGTTGAACCATCCTTGCATCCACTGGTATGACTCAAAATTGATCCTAGTGAGTTTATTCAGTGATATATTGCTGTATTCTCTTTGTGAGGATTTTTAAAAAAATGCTTGTATCTGTATTCATTAATGAGTTTGGTCCACAATATTCTTTCTCTGCTAGCAAGCACATGGACTTTCAGGGAAATTGATAACTGAATACCTAATGACATATGAATTGACAATGTAATTTGTAACAGTAACCACCAAAGCGTAAGCATTCCTACAAATAGAATAAAAGGAGATTGCCTCTCTTGGGTCCAATGGAGTCCACATTGTCACAAACCATGCTAGCTTACCTATCAGCATTGCCAGCTGCTGATTTACCTACCAAGAAAGTCTCAAAGAAAACACTCAGAGCAGAACTAATGGCTACTTCTCTACCCATCTGGATGAGTACTAAGAGAAGAGTTACAAGCTGACCCAATACCTGCCATAAAGAGGGCAGAGAAGGGGAGGAAAGAGACTGACAAAGATCTGTGTATCTTTAAACCCTACCCACTACTTCTGGTCTATTCAGGTCACTCTCCTTTCTAGAGTTTCCAGAGTCTGCTCCAGAGTTCCACCCAAGAACTGGAGGTCCCAAAGCACCTGCATAACATACTCCGTGCCAGATCTGAGGGCCCCCAGAGTTAGCATCAAGGAAATACAATCCTGATAACAATAGAAAGTTGCCAACTTAATCCAGTCAAGTGATTTATTGCCTACTTTCCCCATTTTTTTGGCTAGAGTTCAGACAGGACAGGTAGAGTTTTTTGGTTTCATTCTACAGCACTCTGAGGCAACAAGGTATTATCATTGATCAGATTTTACCAGGAAGACTTAAGCGGGTAGACCCCTAACACTCCACCCAGTATGGAAATTACAAAAAAGAGAGTTAGTTTCTCGGGCACTACCATAATTTGAATGAATTATCCCTTCTATAATTCATGCTCAATATATCAATTCTAGGATTCTATGTTCAAAAAGGAATTTTTGCTTTTTCATTGTTCTTATTTTCTTTGATCTTTATGGGGACCAATTTTTAATTGGGGAGTGCTAGCTAAGCAGCTCACCACAATATTGGGGCAAGGAAGGAGACCAGCAGCCTCCCTCAAAACAGAACAAGATTTATTTTAACAAGAACGAACTTTAAAAAAACACAAACAGGATCAGTAGGATCAAGGGAAAGGAAATAAAATGGGAAAAGGGAAATTATAATACCTGAAAAAATACCACCGCCCAGGAATCAGCTGAAAATACGCAGTAGAACACCTGTTGCTTTCCAGCTTCCACCTAGAATGCCCAATTCTCCTCCCCGAACCTAGAAAACACCCCACACAGTCCCAGCCAATGGGATGGCCATTCTGACAGTCACATGACTGCCCTCACTAGGCTTCCAATCATTATAATTTTGCCAGGCCCATGTAGGCGTTGGCGAGTGGTGATGACGTGAGGTGCCAGAGCCCTGGCAAAGCTACAACCAGTGGGTGGAGCAACGAGCGGTTTGCGGAGCCCCAGGCCAGTGCGCACCGAGACATAAAAACCTCAAATAACAATTAATTCTTTATACCTTTCTGTAGTATTGGATGTGGTTACTTAAACATATCTTCTCCCTTGATTTTTATGACTTGTATTTTTCTGGTTATACTGTTAATTCTCAAAGGGTTTCTTCTGTTTCCTTCACTGGCTCCTCTTCTTTGCTCTGCTCTCTCATTGTGTGGGGGGTCTCCAAAACTGAGTTTTCATCCCTTTGATATTCTTTCTCGACATTTGGACCCTCTGAGAGCTCCTTAAGTCTCATGGCCACAAGTGGTGCCCTCCTAAGAAAAGTTCAGAATCTCTTTCTGTCTCTCCCTCTCCCTCCCTGCCTTTCTCTCTGTCTCTGTCTCTGTTTCTCTCTCCCTCCCTCTCTCTGTCTCTCCCTCTCCCTCTCTCCCTCCCTCTCTCTCTCTCTCTCTCTCTCTCTCTCTCTCTCTCTCTCTCTCTCTCTTTGTCTCTCTGTCTCTCTGTCTCTCTTTCTATCTCTCTGTGTGTATGTCTGTCTATATGTGTGTGTGTATCTTCCATTTCCCTCCTTCATATATACTCCAGGTATTTACAAATGTCAACAGGACTTTTCTAATTGTGAGTGCAGCTTTCATTTTCATTTGTTCAGATATGTGGAAGAGAAAATTCTTTTCCTGGGCAGTGGGTCAGACTACATTATGTCTAAAAGTTCATTTCCAACTTGAATCAATCAAACAACAAATATTAATTAAGCACCTACTATGCACCAGGTATTGTGCTATGATTCCGTTTGTAATAGACTGATACTATCACTAATCAAAACCATAGAAAGGCGAATTTAGTGGAAAAGGAGAACATTGGATTTGGAGTCAGAGAATCTAGGTTTGGATTCTATCTCTGCTAATTACAACTTCTGTGACCTTAAGCAAGTCATTTTACTTCTCTGGGCCTCAGTTGCCTCATCTGTTAAGTGAGGGAGCTGGACTAGATGACCCTCCCAGCTCAAAGCTATGGTCTTATGATCCCAAACTCTTCTTTTGTTATTTCCCTCTTTTATGTCTTGGAGTATGTGTCAGTCATGACAAGTTACTCAATGGCTCAGTCTCCACTATTTTTTCATACCTATTTTTTCTAGCTCTGGTGTTGTTTCAGTGGCTTATACCTTAATTGTCACATTTAAACACTTAGTTTAGTTAGATTAGTAAAAATCAAGAATGCAATGGATACGTGTATCACATTCAGAGCCAAAAATCCCCTTTCAGGTTGGAGTCTGGCTCTTCTGTCTCCCATCTGCAACACGGGAGTAGGAGACATTCATTCCAGAAGTTCAGCATCTTATAATAGATCTACCATCTTCCAATAAAATGGGAGCAGAACACGGGCAGTTAAACCACAAAACTTCCAGCATGTATTGGAGAGTGATATAGACTGAGTGATTTTTTTAGTTTCGGGGTCCCAGGATTTCTGCTCCCAACTCCTAGAACTCCAATCTAGGGTCTGGCTTTTTTATTGTTCAATCATTTCCAGTCATGTCTGACTCTTCATGACACCATTTGGGTTTTCTTGGCAAAAATACTGGAGTGATTTGCTTCTTCATCCTTTGGCTCATTTTATAGATGAGGAAACTGAGGCAAACAGGGTTAAGTGATTTGTCTGTAGTCACACAGCTAGTAAGTGTCTGAGGCTGGATTTGAACTCAGGAAGATGAGTCTGACTCCAGGCCCAGAGCTTTGTCCACTGCACCTCTTAGCCACCTGTCAATCTATAAAACCTCATGAAATAGTGGAAGGGAGTAGTCACTGGTTAAATGCCCAAGGGGCTAATACTCACAGGGTACAACCACCTGACTATCACAAATCTAAGGCTGACCATTGGCAGGAAGACCAGTGTGGCAGTGCTGTCATCCCAAATAACATCATTTCTCCTTTCTCCTTCAAAACCCTGGTCACTGTCATTGTAATCACACCAGTCTGAGCCAGGCTGACTACAAAGCCAACTGGAAATTACCCTAGTCCTGGCCTCCCCATGGACGTGCTATCCCCAACAAACTCTTTTCCCACATTTTAAATAAGTGTCATCCCAGCAAAGTGCTGTACTGAGAGCAGCAGGAACACCTTGGTTTTCATCTTTTGGCTCAGTTAATGGAAGGTATGAAGGACTAGTCACTGTTTTAAGTATGGAGCCCCAGGGATCAGCTAAGATAAGAAGTTAGATGGATTATTTTAAGGACCACATTTTCTGATGCCCATTGTAAAGTAGAAACTCCAATGAGGATGAAAACAGAACATGCTTCCAAATGCTAAAACAGATCTCTATCTTTTCATAGTCTCAAATAGCAGCCTCTATAAAATATGTCCTAAAACAAATAGAGAGCACTAAAAAATCCATTTTGTTTCCATTGTTTAAACTAAAAGTCACATACTATATCTAAAAAATCTGTCTTTGTGCCCCCCAGTTTCACCTCAGTTCCTGACTTTCTCTAAACTAAAAATTTATTTAAAAAATCAGTGTGTCCCCCCCCCCCATACACACTAGGAACAGCCAAAGTGCTTCATTTTTTACCATTTTAATAACTCATCTACAGCTTACTCTTTTTTTTTTTGGTCGGTCAATGAGGGTTAAGTGACTTGCCCAGGGTCACACAGTAAGTGTCAAGTGTCTGAGGCTGGGTTTGAACTCAGATCCTCCTGAATCTAGGGCTGGTGCTTTATCTACTGCATCACCTAGCTGCCCCTACAGCTTACTCTTTTATGCTTTGGTTTCAGAAAGGCCTGAGTTCAAAAATCCCACCTCAGATACTTACTAACTCTATGACCCTGGGTAGGTCACTTTATCTTTCCAAGCCACAGTTTCCTCATCTGTAATTAATAGCAGCTACCTTTCAAGATTGTTGTGAGAGTCAAAGGAGATAACATGTACAGCACTTTGCATGATATAAAATGCTAGCTATGATTATTATAATTACTTATGATAGCATAAGAAAATAATCTTGAAATTTAGGGAAAGCCTTTCTTCCTTTTAAATAGAGTCTTGTTTCAATGACATACTCTGGACATGATGCTTTCTGTCTGGAGGTCCTCATATATTCAGAGTTTAAATCATTGAAAACTCTGTTTATTTGCTCTTCCAAACCATCCTGTGCTCTTCAAGTGGTAGCTTGGCTCAAAGTACAAAACCCATGGGAAGAAATTCCGAATGTATTTTTAGTGAAAATATTCCATCTTCTAAAGGATGTGGGGTGGAGAAGAGGTACAGGGGGAGGGAGTAGAATTTCCTCTCACCTTTCTTTCCCTTGATTCTCAGTACCCCCCTACTCTGCCCTGGTCTGCCCTCCTAAGTGACCCACCTGGAATTTTCAGAGTCTTCTGTGCCTTCCCTTCTCCAAATCAGTTTAAATTGTGATTTGAACACAAGGAGTTAAAAAAATATACATGGAATTTCTCCTTTTTTTTCCTTTATTTTTGGCAACCATCTGAAACACAATATTTGCAACTGCAAGCACACTGAGCACTTGCAAGCCCAGGACCCTCTCCAGCTATCAGGTGTGACAGCCTACTAATGGGCTCATAGAGACTTGGAATTACCCAGGACATTCTCCACATCTGGTCTTGGATAGCACAATAGCTTGCCTTCTGCCTGATCAAAGATTGCTCAACTGTCTTTTTAGCTCGGTGCTGGATTTACAAGTCAATGTTTGCAGCAAAATAATCAGCATGCATAAGAAAACCCCAAAAGGTTGACTATTCCATTCCTCAAGTCTCCTTTCTATTCTAAGATCAGCACTATGCTCCCCAGGAGATTATGTTACAGACTATGCTGGTCAGAACCTTTGCTGGCCCTGAATATAGGCTCCATCACCAAAAGGGGGGTGGGGGGTGGGGAGAAGACAGGTCTGTGCATTAAGGGCTATGATGTCATTGCTAATAATAGCTAGTATTTCTCTAACACTTCAAGGTTTGCAAAGTGCTTTACATAGGGTATCTCTGGATCCTCATCAACAATCCTGGGGGCGGGGGGGGGGTAGGTGCTGTCATTATTATTATTTTTTTTTTTTGGTTGAGGCAATTGGGGTTAAGTGACTTGCCCAGAGTCACACAGCTAGTAAGTTCAAGTGTCTAATGCCGCATTTGAACTCAGGTCCTCCTGAAAATCCAAGGCCGGTGCTCTATCCACTGCGCCACCTAGCTGCCCCCATTATTATTATTTTTTTTGCGGGGCAATGGGGGTTAAGTGACTTGCCCAGGGTCACACAGCTAGTAAGTGTCAAGTGTCTGAGGTCAGATTTGAACTCAGGACCTCCTGAATCCAGGGCCAGTGCTTTATCCACTGCGCCACCTAGCTGCCCCCATTATTTTTAATAATAGTAGCTGTGATTTATGTAGTGCTTTTAGGATTGCAAAGCACTTCATGTGTTCTCTCACTTGATCCTCACAACTCTGTGAGGTAGGTGCTATGATACTTGTTTTACAGATGAGAAAACCCAGTCTGAAAAATGTTAAGGGACTTTCCCAGAGTCACATAGATAATAGGTGTCTGAGACACCATTCAAACTCAGGTCTTCTGACTCCATGTCATACACTTTAACCACTGTACTACCCAGCTTTGTCCACACAGGTAGCCCCTAACCTGCCCATGCCTTGCAATTAGTCACAGTGTGTCAGAATTTGGACCACGGTCTTCCAAACTCTAGGTCCAGTTGCTACTCTGGCACAATGTCTTTCAAGGGTAGAACTGTAAAAATAAATACATAAATGTGGTTACAGGCTACTTTTAGGAAAGAAATGAGACCGATGTTGGTGTAAATCATCTGTTGGTACTTAAGTAGTCTGTCATTTTGTCTTTATTTCATATAGTGGATGGAGAAGCAAGGCTCAGTTTGTGGTGATTCAAAGAACCCAGCACAAAAGCCAGTTAGAATCTCCTGCCTTACACCTGTAATCCCCAAATAGTTCTGAGACTTTCATGGTGTTAGAGATGACCTTGGACAAGCTGTTTAACCTTTAACCTTTCTGCCCCCCTTGTCTATGAAATAGAGTTGAACAAGGTACCATTAAGCTCTAAAATTCTCTGATTCCATGTTCCAATTGGCATACAAGTTGACTATGGAGAAATTGCCCAGACTACTTTTTCTCCAAGAGAAGTTATAGACCAAGACAGTCTGCTGCCTGGTCTTTGGACAGCATGATAAGATAGCCTGATCTTCAGGAGGTGATTATGCAGGTTCTTTGTAAACCTTCTCTGAGGTGTGCCAGGACAAATGAACCCTGGGGTAAGTATGAACCCTAATCATAGGTGTATGGGAATGGTGCAGCTGTTTTTCAGTCAATTATAGTCTTTTAAATATGAGCAATTATAATAATGAGAGTATATCACTAAATAACAAGGTGATTGCCATGATCATTTATCTTACTTGTTTTATTAAAACTAATAAATTAATAACTAATAAATATTGATGACTAATGCATAACAGAACAGAACAGGTAGCATGACAAGAATATCTGACATTTATTTATCCTTTTATTCTTACAAAGTGCTTCTTAAACATTATCTCAGTGGATCCTCATAATAGCCAGGTTGATGTGGGTGCTACAAGTATCATCACCATTTTAAAGAGAAGAAAACTAGGGCAGCTAGGTGGCACAGTGGATAAAGCACCAGCCCTGGATTCAAGAGGACCTGAGTTCAAATCCAGCCTCAGACACTTGACACTTACTAGCTGTGTGACCCTGGGCAAGTCACTTAACCATGCCCTCCCCCCCCAATAAACAAATAAAGAGAAGAAAACTGAGACTCAGAAATGTAAAGTCAATTGTCCGAGGTAACAGAAAGTGAAAACTATGTCTTAGCTCAAGGCTAGGGTTCTTTCAGCTGTGTTAGGAGTGTCCATCAACAGGATAAAACTGTGGATTCAATCATCCTTTCCTCCTGTGAATTGCAACAGTATTTCCATAGATTATATTATTTCCAAATCAGTGATGGACCCATTTAATCAATCAAACCAATCTTAAAGTCGAAAAAAAGAATCCTCTACCTTTCATTAAATATCTTATTTTCCTAACTAAAATAAATTATTTCAAATTTTCCTACTAATCATTCTTCAAGAAGAGACTTAGACAACCAGTTCATTAAATTAGTTATAGAATCATTTTGTGGGGTAGGGGATTTGGTTAAGCATATTAATCTATCGTGCAGACAGAATCTGAGAGATTTTGGTTTAAAGCCAAAATACTTTGAGCTGCAGTATTTGGCTTAAGAATCAAGTTTCAAGCAACAAGGGAAATGTAAAGTAAAAATGTGATGCAAGTGAACCAAAAATCCTTGGTTAAAAAAATACTAATATTCTTTAAAATGTGTTAGGTCAGATTCTCATCTGTATAGTCACATGTATGCATACTTACACATACATAGACCCATATGTACACATACATCTGCTATGGATTCTGCCCAACTAACTGACTCAATCACTTTGAAGGAAATTTCAAAATCTCATTTCCTACCAATTTCACTAAAGTCCTTTTATTGTGGCATAGACTTTTGGAGCCAATTCCCGTGGAACATGAACTCTAGCTGGGGCAAAGTAGGCAGAAGACTTGGGCTGGAATCCTTGGCACTGCCACTTCTAACTGGTATGGGCTTGAGCAAGCTGTTCCTCTTTTTGGATCTGTTTCCTCTATAAAATGAGGAAGTTGGACCACGTGGTCTCTAAGGTCCCATTTAGCACCAAATTCTATGATTCTAGGTCCTGCCTACCTGGAAAGGCTGAATATCAGCCTACCAACAGATTATATATGTCTTTTAGGAGTATTAGCCTACCTGAGTTTGGAGATCATTTTTAGAAGGTTAGACACTGGCCAACTATTCACACACACACACACACACACACACACACACACACACACACACAGAAAGAGAGAGAGAGAGAGAGAGAGAGAGAGAGAGAACAACTCACAAGGACTATTCACTATGGCTTGAAGAGTTTTCTGGGGGGCAGCTAGGTGGTGCAGTGTATAGAGCACCAGCCCTGGATTGAGGAGGACCTGAGTTCAAATTCAGACTCAGACACTTAACACTTACTAGCTGTGTGACCCTGGGCAAGTCACTTAACCCTCATTGCCCCGCAGGAAAAAAAAAAGAAAGAAAGAAAAGGAAAAAAAAGAGATTTTTGCTCAAGTAGAAAGAATAGCCACACTGATGGGACCCTGGATCCCTGAAATATTGAAGTATCATTTACATGCAAATCTAATGACAAAAGAATTATGGAATCTTAGAGTAGGAAGGGAACTCAGAAGCTCCCTTAGTTAGCCAATGCCTGACTTACTTGCCAAGGGCAGAGGTCTGGCAGCCAAGGATTACACCAGTTTAGAATTTAAGCTGTGTTGGGGCAGCTAGGCGGCGCAGTAGATAGAGCACCAGCCCTGGAGTCAGGAGTACCTGAGTTCAAATCTGGCCTCAGACACTTAACACTTACTAGCTGTGTGACCCTGGGCAAGTCACTTAACCCCAATTGCCTCACTAAAAAAACAAAAAAAAAAGAATTTAAGCTGTGTTAGTAAAACTTCATGAGGAACAATTGTCTAGTCCAACCTGAACCTATATAAGAAACTTATCTCTAATACACCTGACAAGTGGTCTTCAGAACTTTGCTTAAAGATCTCTAATGGGGAGAAACTCACCACTTCTCAAGGCAGCTCATTCCTCTATGGGATAATTCTAATTAGTAAGAAACTGGTGGCAGAGTGGATAGAGTGCTGGGCCTGAAGTCAGGAAGACCTGAGTTCAAATTAGACTCAGATGCTTACTAACTGTGTGATCCTGGACAAGTCACTTAACCCTGTTTGATAAGAAAAATGTAAATTAAAATAACTTTGAGGTACCACCTCACATCTATCAGATTGGCTAACATGGCAGAAAAGGAAAATGATGAATGCTGGAGGGAATGTAGAAAAATAAGGGTACTAATACACTATTGGCAGGGTTGTGAACTGATCTAACCATGCTGGAGAACAATTCAGAACGTTGTCCAAAGGGCTATATATAAAACTGTGCATACCCTTTGAGTACTACTAGGTTTGTATCCCAAAGGGATCAGAGAAAAAGGGAAAGGACCCATATGTACAAGAAAAATGTATAGCTCCTCTTTTTGTGATAGCAAAAAATTGAAAGTTAAAGGGATGCCTCACATTATTTGGGGAACTGCTGAACAGGTTGTGAGATATAATTGTGTGCTATAAGAAATTATGAACAGGGGCAGCTAGGTGGTGCAATGGATAGAGCACCGGCCCTGGAGTCAGGAGTACCTGAGTTCAAATCCGGCCTCAGACACTTAACACTTACTAGCTGTGTGACCCTGGGCAAGTCACTTAACCTCAATTACCTCACTAAAAAAAAAAAAAAGAAATTATGAACAGGATGGTTTCAGAAAAACATGGGAAGACCTATATGAATTCATGCAAAGTGAAGTGAGCTGAACCAGGACAACATTGTACACAGTAACTGCAATATTGTAAGGATGATTAACTGTGAAAGACTTAGCTGATCTGATCAATACAATGATCCAAGACAGTTCCAAAGGACCCATGATAAAAAATGTTATTCACCTCCAGAGAGAGAACCCTGAATGCAGATTGAAGCCTGCTATTAAAACTTTCTTTATTTTTCTTTTATGTCTATTTTCATCTGCAACATAGCCAATATGGAAATATATTTTGCATGACTTCATATGTACAAGTGACATCAAATTGCTTGCTTTCTCAAGAAGAGGAGAGAGGCATGAAGGAAGGAGAGGATTTAGAAGTCAAAATTTCAAAAAATGAGTGTTAAAATTTTCTGCATGTAATTGGGAAATATTTAATGAAATAAATAAAAATAATTTTCATCTGGGCCTGGAAATTGAACTCATCAAGGACAAGTGGATTTTCCCTTACTTTTTATACTGGGTATGTTTGGTATCACCTCATTACTAGTTACTTTGTTCTGTTCTTTCTAATCCAAAGATCAACCTTATCAATGAGATATTTCAGTTTAAACAAAATGAGTTAACTACTGGGTGCCAACAGTGGAATAAAATTCTATTAATTCAACAGAGTTCAATTAAATATAATAGACACTTATTAAGCTCTATTCTATGCAATTAAAGTCTACTCCATAAAGTACTTCTGTGATGTCTCATCACACTGTGGAGGTATCGTGAGGCTCTTGAACTTAGTACCACAGACTGAAAGCTCTCTTAGGTTCTCTGGTATGGAGTTACCTTGAATATGGTCTTGACAAAAGCCTAAAACTAATTTTGGATCTAAGTATGTAGTACTCATCACTAATAGGCTGGACACTTAGGTGATTACTTCTTTGGCCATGGCAACCCACGAAATGAAGAAAGAAACAAAATGACCCTCAGTTCTGGGTGGTCCCTTTCTGCTTCTGCAATAACACTGGTAAAATAGCAGGAAAGAGGGCGGAAGGGTTCCAAGAATCACAGCTTTTAAACCACCTACAAACCTGCACTTAGCTATTGGTATTCTAAATTCCAAATCCTCGTCCCATGTGATCAAAGAATAGACATAGTATTAGACTAACTGAATAATGTCAATCGTCGTATTTTCATTATTAAAAACACAAACACACAAATCAGAAGGAATTCCTATCGAAATCATAGAATGTAGTGGATAAAGCACTGACCCTGGATTCAGGAGGACCTGAGCTCAAATCTGGCCTCAGACACTTGACACTTACTGGCTGTGTGACCCTGGGCAAGTCACTTAACCCTCATTGCCCCAAAAAACAAAAGAAAAGAAAAGAGAAGAGAAATGGAAAGAAAAGAAATCATAGAATGGCTCAAAAGTTTTCCCTGGAGAGGCAAATAAAGAAATTGATCAAGTTTAATTTATTTCATTTTAAAGGCAACAAGAAACATCATCTTTGTCCTGGGTCTTCTTTTCTTTTTCTCTTTCTATTCTCTCACTCAATGAGCTCATCAGCTTCCATGGGCTCAATTATCATCTCTCTTCAGAGATACAAGTATTATTTCTATGCAAATGATTTCCAGATCTCTAAATGTAGCCCTCACTTCTGCCCCAAGCTCCACACTTGCATCAACAACTGCCTTTTGGACATCTCCAAATGGTTGTCTTAAATGCATCTCAAACTCAACATATCCAAAATACAATCCGTTATCCCCGCCCCTCAACTAAACCATCCGTTCTTTTGAACTATTACTGTCAAGGACATCCCCACCATCCCGATTCCACCCAGTCCCTCAGGCTTTGGCATTATCCTCATCTCCTCTTTCACCTGAAATATCCAATTCATTGTCAAGTATTGTAATTTATAGCTAAACATAATTTTTTGGGTTTTTTTGTTTTTGTTTTTGGTGAGGCAATTGGGGTTAAGTGACTTGCCCAGGGTCACACAACTAGTAAGTGTCAAGTGTCTGAGGCCGGATTTGAACTCAGGTCCTCCTGAATCCAGGGCTGGTGCTCTATCCACTGCACCACCTAGCTGCCCTCCTAAACATCATTTTTTATGTATGTTCCCTTATCTTTAATACAGAAGCTAACTTGGTTCTGGCCTTTATAACCTTATATCTGCACTATTGCAATAGCCTCCTGATTGATATGCCTTCCTCAAGTCCATCTCCACTCTAATTCATCCTGCACTCGATTGCCAAAGGGATTTTCCTAAAGTTCAGCCCTGACCGTGCTACTACTCAATAAACTCCACTGGCCTCTTCCTACCTTTCCAGTCTTACACTTTGCTCCACGTGCTCTAAGATCCTGTGTCACTGGTCTACTCGCTGTACTTTGCACACTCTACTCCAACTCTGTGCCTTTACATTGGCCATCCCCCATGTCTGAAATGCCTGCCCTTTCCCCCTCCACCTCCTGGCTTCCCTGGATGGCTTCTTTCAAGACTCAGTGCAAGGAGAACAGCTAGGTGGTGTGGTGGATAAGGCACTAGCCCTGGATTCAGGAGGACCTGAGTTCAAATCTGGCCTTGGACACTTGACACTTATTAGCTGTGAGACCCTGGGCAAGTCACTTAACCCTCATTGCCCACCCCCCCAACAAAAATTTTTTTTAAAAGACAGTACAGGGGGCAGCTAGGTGGCTCAGTGGATAAAGCACCGGCCCTGGATTCAGGAGGACCTAAGTTCAAATCCGGCCTCAGACACTTGACACTTACTAGCTGTGTGACCCTGGGCAAGTCACTTAACCCTCAATGCCCCGCAAAAGCAAGCAAGCAAGCAAGCAAGCAAGCAAGAAAGAAAGAAAGAAAAGAAAAGAAAAAGAAATTACTTTCCCTTTATACCACATATATTTTGGGAGTACATGGTCATTTCCATTGTCATTAGAATGCAAATTCCTTAAGAACAGATACTATTAGTGGATAAAGCACTGGCCCTGCAGTCAGGAGGACCTGAGTTCAAATTTGGCCTCAGATACTTGACACTCACTAGCTGTGTGACCTTGGGCAAGTCACTTAACCCCAATTGCCTCACAAAAAGACAAAAACAAAGAGCAGGTACTATTTTTATGTTTCTTTTTATCCTCTAGCTTACAAGAGTTTCTTGCACATAGTAAGTGCTTAATAAATACTTGTTGACTGACTGGCTGACTGATTCTAATGATCTTATAGCCTTGACTTTTTTAAGCATATCCTGGAATATCAGCACTAGGGTACAGTGATTCAAACTTAAAGGAAGATAGATTCTAGGACAAACATCGCCTTTCTTTATATCTGCAGCACTTAGAATAGTTCCTGGCACAGGTCATTGTTGTTCAATCATTTCAGTTGTCGAGACTCTCCTTGACCCCATTTGGGGTTTTCTTGGCAGAGATACTGAAGAGGTTTTGACACTTTCTTCTCCAGCTCATTTTACAGACGAGGAAACTGAGACAAACAGGGTTAAGCGACTTGCCCAGCGCCACACAGCTAGTTACTGTGTGAGAACAGATTTGAACTCAGGAAGCTGAGTCTTCCTGATTCCAAGCCCAGTGCTCTATCCACTGTGCAACCGACCTGCTTACAGTGCACATAGTGAACACTTAATAAATAATTGTTGACTGACAAGGCTCATGATCAATATTTGCCCCCTCAAAAAGATCACCATGCAAATAATTACAGCTTATGCTCCAACCTTTTTTTTTTCCAATAGTTGAAGAGGTCATCTATAAAGAACCCGAGAAGACCCACGCAATTAAAGCAACAAATACTAGGATTGGGGAGCTAACAGGCCCAGCATTACTCTAGGACAAGAACACTGGGTGACCTCATCATGTAACACCCTTCTTAGCAATAAATTTGCTCTATTTAAGCACTCCAGGGAGTTCATAGGAATGACTCTCACCCTAAAACTAAGCCACCAGACCTGACAGCTACTAAAGCTGTATCCAAGCAGTCAGGCTAGGCTTGGGTACACATAATAGGAATCTATAAAGGACCCCTATGGAGAGTCCTAATTGGCTTCTCGGACCATTGGGATCCTTGCTCCATAGAAGCTGAACACCAGCCAGCAGCTTCCTAGAGGCCACCATTCACTCTTTCCTGCTGGTACCCTTATTTTAATTATATATCCTTCATTAAATAAACCTTAGCATTAGAAAGCCAAAAGTTCATGTCTGTCTCATTATTTCAACTTTCCAAAAGAGTCCAGCACAATCATACTTAGTGACTTCATTTAATTGGCAGGAAAAAGGTAAGGACAGTGTACTAGAAAATATGGATCAAGAATAAGGAGGAGCCTTGTGCCTATATATCCAGAATTCTTCCTTTGAGAAAAGAACCAAAGGGCAATGAGTATGGCAAGCACCAAATAATACCACAAAAAAATGAAATCAAATGTTTTTTAATAGACAGGAAGGAATTTGTTACTAATGTAAGAGTTATTCCTGAATCAAAAATCTGTGTACATTCACATCTTTAATTTATTAGAATAAAGACCAAAATTAGTTCAAAGCTAAAAGAATAAAAGAGTGAAAAAACTATGGCATTCCATATCGTTCTAGCCTGACCTATTTAAACAAGGCCTTGATATAAGAAAGTGGGACATAGATGAAGGAAAGAACATAGCCATTGATTATAATTTTTATATAAGTTCAACCAGTGTAAAGTGATCACAAAACAAGGGGATGAAAAAAGCCTCAAAGGGCTTTACCAAACAAATATTTGTCTTATTTGTTGAGTGGAAAGATGTGGCAGCCAAGAACAACACTTTAGAATGTTGTTTAAAAAAAAAATATGGAGAAGATTATGAGCAGTTTTATCAACTAATACAGAGAGAAGAATCAAATTAGTTCAAAGAAACCTTGGTGAGAGAATCATTTAAGCCAACTCATTCCAGGATAATTTAACGATGGAACTAGAAGGCCAACAAATCAATGGGAGATGGAAAAAAATCATGCTGAATTATCTTTACCATGAAGGAAAAGTGGAGCCACCACTCTTGGGCTCCAATATCACAGAACCAGATATGCTTATAGTACAAATGACATTTCTGGCTTGGGGGGGGAGGGTGGTTCAATACCACTGATGGGACTTTTTGCCCCAAGTTGATTTGAGGTAACATTATAGGAATCATGAATAAGAAGATCATTATATGTTCAAACATAGCTTTGATTTAACATTCTCAAACTACTAAGTACCTGCCTAGACCACTCTCTTTAAGTATTGAAAAGAATGACTTTCTGTAATCAATATTTTAAACTCGAATTTCAAAAGAGAAGACAGTCTTTAGCTGGGTGAGGGTGCCAATTATTCCTTGTGAGTAATTTCAAGTACACAAGAGATAAATTTGGTTATCACCTTTACACTCCTTCAAAAAAAGGTCCTAGCCTTTGTTCTTCCCACTTTTCTAATGGGAAAGGTCTGGAAAGAGATTTAGGATAGATGAATATTATTGCCTAATATTTCTAGAGAAACTAAAAAGGAGGATTCTAAAAATGTATTTCCATATTCTTTTAAAACAAGATGCTTCTTATCCACACATTAAAATTATGCAATAGATCTTGAAAGATATAGCAGCAGAGAAAAAGTTGTTCTATGCCTCTGTGCTTGATAATACCAGGCAAGACATAAAACAAGGTGATGCATGTTTGCTAAAGTTTTCTGCTACAGTCTTGGAAGACGCCTATCATAGACCAAAGAACCGGTTGATCTTTTGTTCTTGTGTAAGTACCAGTGGAACTCTGTCCATCTCTTATCCTTCAGTCTGCCTGTCACGTATCTCTCTGATAGCATCTTTTATTATACTTCTCTGTAGTTCTCATTGGTTAATATGTTGTACCTTATTAACTCTAAACAGGAGTTATTTCTGTTGTCTTGTTACAATTTGAATTTTGTAAAAAAAAATTGTAGTGTGTGTGTGGGGGGTGGGGGGGTGTTGCTGACCTCCTTTGGATTTCTCCATCAGGTCCACAGGAACTTCATCATTTTGCAAGATCCCTCGGGTTGGGGACTCACACTTCATCAGGATTCTCTTGCCCTCTCACTGGAGGACTGAGAAAAGAGATCCCCCCGCCAAACCTCCACTTAAGGAAGGAGCCCCGGCCAGTTATAGCCTTGCTTCCCACCCAATTATACTCTTTTGCACTTCTCATCATGGCCCTTGTGCCAAGTTCTTTTGACCTCCCCCACTTTTTCACCTTTCTTTTGGGGTGCTGTATTCCCCCATAAAATCATAAGCTTCTTGAAAGCAGGAACTGTCTTTCTTTTTCATATTTGTATCCCCAGAGCTTAGCATAAGGTCTAACAATAGGTGCTTGATAAATGTTTTTTCACTGACTGACTAACTTATTTGGTCATCTCCCATTGAGCCGAACATGTGTTCAGGCTTCTTGATAAGGGACATGAACTTTATGGGAATGATACAGGAAATTCCTGATTGGTCCCAAGATTGGGGGCAGGGGCAGGTGTGGGACTACATCAAAGACTTAGGCAAAGGGCAGCTAGTTGTTTCGGTGGATAGAGAGCTGGGACTGGAGTCAAGAAGAGATGAGTTCAAATATGACCTCAGACACTTATAAGCTGTATGCCCCTGGGAAAGTCACTCAACCCTGTTTGCCTCAGTTTCCTCATTTCTAAAATGAGCTAAAGAAGGAAATGGCAAACCACTCTGGTATCTTTGCCAAGAAAGTCCCAAAAGGAATCACAAAGAGTTGGACGTGAAATGACTAAAATGAAAAAAACTAAATCAACAACACATCAAAGATGATTAGTGTCCAAGTATTATGAGAAACAGACTCTTGTTGGAGAAGTCTACTCCTTCTGTGGTCTTATAAGCTGTGGAATTGTCTCCTCTTTTTTCTTTTTGGGCCCATCTCTCTTTTTTTAAAATTTTCTTTTTTTGTTAAGGCAGTTGGGGTTAAGTGACTTGCCCAGGGTCACACAGCTAGTAAGTGTCAAGGGTCTGAGGCCGGATTTGAACTCAGGTTCTCCTGAATCCAGGGCCGGTGCTCTATCCACTGTGCCACCTAGCTGCCCATCTCTTTTTGAAGTACTTTTTCCCAAAGTTTCCTCTTCCTTGGGCTTCTAGCAAAGCATAGGGGGGTGGGAGGGGATTTCCTCACCCCCCCCCCTTTCCCTCCTCTGGTAGCAATGGCAGTTTGAAAAAGCAAATCCATCTTGTGTGACCTCTCAGAGAGAAAAGCTGATCACACACATAGCTTCTGAGTAGCATCCTTTTGAAGAGGAAAGCCGTGTTAATCTGTACCTCACCATTCCCATACTATTATAATGAGCTACTCAGACAGCAGGGCAGCTAGGTGGTAGAGAAGATAGAGGGCTGGGCCTGGAATCAGGAAGACTCATCTTCCTGAGTTCAAACCTGGCCTCAGACACTTACCAGTGGTGTGACTCTGGGCAAGTCACTCAACCCTGTTTGCCTCAGTTTCCTTACCTGTCAAATGAGCTGGAGAAAGAAATGTCAAACCACTACAGTATCTCCACCAAGAAAACACCAAATGGTGTCATGAAGAGTCAGACACAACTTAAACAGCTGAATAGCAGCAGCAGCAGCAACAACAATTCAGACAGCACAGGTCCGGTGGGAAGGTGTGTTAGCAATAAGCAGCACCAGATGGCATTTTTCTGTTCCAGGGGCATCCAAACCCTCAGAGGGTCTCTGTGTCCCTGTGATCAGTAATATCAGGCAAGACATAAAACAGCGGGTCTCAGCAGAGTTAGTGGCAGAATCACTAAGATGTTGGAACTGTGCTGAGCTTTTATGTGTTTTCTCTATCTACTTATGGATTCCTATGAGTCGTTCTCAACCTTTGCATTTTCAGTAGAGTGAAACAAAGGCTGTCATATGCCCATTTCACATCTATTACTTTGAATGTTAGGAGAAGAACAGGGGATCCCTGTTACCCACATTTGGGCAAATCTAGAACCAGACTATGCTAACCTGTTTGTAGCTTTGCCCCCAAGAGGAAATGCCAGAGTGGAAAAAAAAATAAGCTAAGGAGAAAAAAGTGATCCTTTGGGCTCAAGACCCTGGAATTAGCCCTTGTTCATATAAGCCGAGAAGCTTTAGGGAACTCCAGACCACAGTCTGCAGAAACATAACATAAAGTAGATTTATTGGGATCTCTTGATGCCAATAAACCCCAATCAGAGACTGCTGCTATGTTTATATGTGTTCACATTGGGGGGATCTGGTAACACACTAGCCTCAAGGATGTTTGCTCATCCACCATGAGAGTGTTGCCTATGGACACTATTGCTTTCTCATTTCTTCAAACCTCCTGATTTTCCCCAGTTACCCAAAATTGATATTGGTCCCAAATAATACTTATAGTTTAAAACATGAAAACCAAGAATGTGGATAGGTTTATGTTATTTTGCATTCCCTCTTCTGGGAGAGACCAGCAGTCAGCTAATCAAGCATCATGTATCCAGGATCACAGATTACAGTTTTAGAGCTAACAAGGACCTTCAAGATTCCTTAGTCCAACCCTCTCAAAACTTGCTTGGTGATTGGGTGAAGTAATCTACCTAAACTGGGCAGTGAATGAGCCTTACATTCAGCAAAATTGGCTCAAAGACCTTAATCTCATCAGAGTTGGCTCCAGGAGGGAATAACATACACACTCAATTGGGTGGAGTAATCTCATAACCCTGCAGGAGGGTAGGAAGGGAAGGGGATAAGGAGAGAGGGGTGAAAGAAGGGAGGGCAGATTGGGGGGCAATCAGAAGCACTTGGAGGAGGGATAGGGTAAAAGAAGACAGAAAATAGAGTAAATATCATAGGGGAGGGAATAGGATGGAGGGAAACAGTTAACAATAGTATGTGAAAAAAAATTTTGAAGCAGAGGCAAGAATGATGTAAGATGATGATGATGATGAAGAATGATGGGCCGATGATGATTGAATGAAGATGAGAATTGATTAGATGGATTGATTGATGGATTCAGGAGGACCTGAGTTCAAATCCAGCCTCGGACTTGACACTTACTGTGTGACCCTGGGCAAGTCACTTAACCCTCATTGCCCCACAAAAAAAAAAGGATTGATTGATGATGAGGACTGATTAATGATGAGGAGAATTAATTGATGAAGATGAGGTTTGATTTATGATGAGGAAGATTGATTGATGATGATCGATGATAAAAACATATGGTACTTTGCTGGACTACTGTGAAGAAAATTCTTTGTCAGGTATAAAGTACTATATAAATGTTATCTATTACCGTTGTTGCAAGAATCAAGCTCGTGGGTATATCGTAAGGAAATCTCTCTTTAAAGTAATATATCAATGTAGTTTACTATTTTTTAAAAATGATGAGCAGGATTCTATCAGAAAAACCCAGAAAGACCTGCATGAGCTGATGCAATGTGAAATGTACTATATACAAAATAACAACAATACTGCAAGATTATCTGCTGTGAATGACATGGTTATTTTCAGCAATGCAATTATCCAAGACAACTCTGAAGGTCTTATGAAAAATGCAGTCCATCTACAGAGAGAGAACTTATGGTGTCTGAATACATATTGAAGCATTTTTTGTTAGTTCCTTTATCTGAAGTTTTGTTTTCATCTGTTTTTTTTTTCTTCACAACCTGGCTAATGTAGAAATATTTTGCATGTCTGCTATGTATAGTTTATGTTGAATTGCTTGAGTTCTTGGGGGAGGAGGGAAGGAGGAAGAGAATTTGGAACACAAAATTTTTTTTAAATCAATGTCAAAATTTGTATTTACATGTAATTTGGAAAAAATAAAATTCTAAATAAATACCGCACACAAAAAAACCCTTTCTTGGTGACTGATTCTAAACCAGTTAAGAAGCCAACTTTTTTTTTTAATTAAAGGACACTTGGTCAGTCTCTGCTGGTTCTTTGCATCCATTGAATACCTAAATTGTTGTTGTTGTGTTTGTCCTTCATTCTCAAAGAGGACCAAAGAATGATCAGATGGGCATGGGACAGCCTCTTTTACTTAGTTGTGCATAGATGCTGAAGTGTTACAGACTAGAAGAGAGCCAGCTTTTTCTTCCATGATTTGAGAAATGCTGATTAGGTGATCTCAGTGACCTCTGAACACCTTTCTGGCAGCTGGTGGCACAGTGGATAGAACTTAAGTCTTGGAGTCATGTGAGAAATTTATTAATAATAGGGGTTTGGGGAGTCCCAGAGGCCCCCACTGAGAAAGCCTGGTCTGACCTTTCTTAAGGCCAACCCAGAGTCAGGAAGTTACCTCATTCAAAACCACACCCACCTGAAAGCCTTGTTCCTGCCAGAGGATCTGTTCTCTGGGCTCTGACATCAGCATGACTGCACCGAACCACCCTCAAATCCAGTGAACCAATAGATTTCAATGATGCTAGCCAATTAGCTTTAAGCAGTGTGTAAGGGCTGCCTCTTGTCCTTCCCTCAGAGAGCTTACACGCATTGATCTCTCACTTGGCCTGGGAACAGAGAAGGGGAGTCACATGGCCTAGTTCTCTCTCTCTCTCTCTCTCTCTCTCTCTCTCTCTCTCTCTCTCTCTCTCTCTCTCTCTCTCTCTCTCCCCCCCCTCTCCCCCCCCCCCCGCTAGGTCCTAGCTAGGCTTTCCTAACTTTCAGAGCCATGTGTACTCTCTTTACTAATATTTAATATGCTTAAATAAATGCTTAATGCCCCGAAACTGGTGCAGTAGCCTCTAATTTCTAAGTAACATATATATGATAAACCCTAGCTACGTTCCCTGAACTTGGGACAATTATAGGATGACCACATTACAATTTACTCGACACAGTCAGGAGGACCTAACTTCAAATCCAACCTCAGACTCAGTAACTGTGTGACCCTGGGCAAGTCACTTAACCCTGTTTGCCTCAGTTTCCTCATCTATAAAATATGCTGGAGAAGGAAATGGCAAACTACTCCAGTATCTTTGCCAAGAAAACCCCAAATAGGGTCACAAAGAGTCAGACACGACTGAAGCTCAATAACAAGACAAGCTCAATAGCAACAACAAACTCCTTTCCAGTCCTAACATTCAATGACCCTTTGATCCTTTTCTGCTATTAACCCTCCATCAATGGAGGCATAATGTATTTTGACTTTTCCAGCAAGGGTGATGGCTTTGTGCTGAGCCATCCTTCATCATCTGTGCTTCTTTAAGATAACTAACTAGGATTGAGGGGGTATAATTGGTAGAGTCCAGGAATGGCACAGTTAGTATCATAATAGCTAGCCCTGTATACACTGCACTAAGGTTTGCAAAGTACGGATCTATACTATTGCATTTGATCCTTCCAACAACCCTATGACCTACGTACAATTATTACCCTTATTTTACACATGAGCAAATTGAGGTGCAAAGAGATTAAGTGATGTGCCCAGTAAGTAGCATAGGCAGCATTTGAATTCAGGTTTTGCTGAATCCAAGTCCAGTGCTCTATCCACAATGCCACCTAGCTGCCTCTTAGGAGATACAACTTGCAATACAATGAGAAAACGGACCCTCGAGCTTGGCACTTAATTGCATTGGGAGTCTCCTGAACAGCATAGACGGATAGGCTCGATAATCACAGACTTTGCTTCCAAAAGAGAAACTCATTTTTAATGATCAAATGAAAATGCAAATTTAGGGAAAACAAACTGGGTTGTTTGGAGGACAGTGTGCACTCCAAGGATGCTAATGTCATTGTGGTTTCCTGTGGAAAAGGCCTCTATTTTGCTTGCAAGGAAAATGTCAATTCTAATTATTCAAACTGACATCCCACAGGAACTTTTATGAAAATCGAGGCAGTTTCCACAGAAATATGCCAGAACCAAAATATTCATATGGGAAGAATGTAAAGGCGGACAGCCGGTATTGAGTTCCAGTGGTCAGAAATCTGGACTTTGATGAATCTATTTGTGACCAGGAAGACGCTCGAGTGGGCGACAACCTCTCGTGCCTTCATTTCCTCCCATCTGTTAAGTACATAAAAGTAAATAATTGATAAATTATAGATTGCCTTTGTGACACTTGGTGAAGGGTAGAATATATCATTCCATGTAATATTAGTAGTGCATGTTTTGCTCAGCACCAAAGTTCTATGCACATAGGAGTTCTAGCAGAATTTTGCATATCTTCTAGAAGGATTTACTTTGCTCCACATTTTTGCTATACTCCTTTCCCACCCCCCAACCCCCACTTTTCACAGCTGGCACATGTGAAATAATTATTGTGTCAAAACCAGCCTGGAAACAGTAGAAACACTAGAGTGGGAGATGTGGGGGCAATTATGATAGAAACACTGCTAAAGATGGACTCTTTGGGGGAAGGAGAGTTGTCCAGGCCTGGAAGTGGCCTAGCTGGTTTGGGCAGTCGCTGTCTTGGGACCCTTAGGCCTTTAGAGAAATGCCTAATGAACAACATTGATTTGATGCCAAAACAATGGGTTGAAAAGTGAACAATCCAGTTAAACTAGTCATTTGACATAAGGTAGATCCCAAAGGGAACCAGTTTATGTTGACCATCAATCAGTCAACTGATTCAGATAATTAACCCCATTGGAGCCCAGCCACACCTTGGGCTATTGTTGACTACAAGAATTGGGCAATGGCCTGATTGGATGGACTCTCTTTTTCATTTTTCTTCTTCTGTTTTCCCTTCCCTTCCCTTCCCTTCCCTTCCCTTCCCTTCCCTTCCCTTCCCTTCCCTTCCCTTCCCTTCCCTTCCCTTCCCTTCCCTCCTCTTCTCCTTTCCTTTCCTTTCCTTTCCTTTCCTTTCCTTTCCTTTCCTTTCCTTTCCTTTCCTTCCCTTCCCTTCCCTTCCCTTCCCTCCTCTTCTCTTCTCCTTTCCTTTCCTTTCCTTTCCTTTCCTTTCCTTTCCTTTCCTTTCCTTTCCTTTCCTTTCCTTTCCTTTCCTTTCCTTTCCTTCCCTTCCCTTCCCTTCCCTTCCCTTCCCTTCCCTTCCCTTCCCTTCCCTTCCCTTCCCTTCCCTTCCCTTCCCTTCCCTTCCCTTCCCTTCCCTTCCCTTCCCTTCCCTTCCCTTCCCTTCCCTTCCCTTCCCTTCCCTTCCCTTCCCTTCCCTTCCCTTCCCTTCCCTTCCCTTCCCTTCCCTTCCCTTCCCTTCCCTTCCCTTCCCTTCCCTTCCCTTCCCTTCCCTTCCCTTCCCTTCCCTTCCCTTCCCTTCCCTTCCCTTCCCTTCCCTTCCCTTCCCTTCCCTTCCCTTCCCTTCCCTTCCCTTCCCTTCCCTTTCCTTTCCTTTTGTGTCTGTGTGGAGGCAATCAGGATTAAGTGACTTGCTCAAAGTCACACAGTTAGTAAGTGTCTGAGGTCAGATTTGAACTCAGGTCCTCCTGACTCCAAGGCCAGTGCTGTATCCATTGTACCACCTGGCTGCCCCTGGATGGAGTTTTGAAGTCCTGAAGGGAATGGGAGTTGAGGGAAAGGAAGAAGAGGAGGACTTCCAGGTCTAACCCAAACTTGTTCTGAGGTTGAAAGTATCCCAAGGCTCTCAGGAGAGTCGGCCCAAGGCTAAAGATATCCGGCCAGCTTGAATCCAAAATTATAATGAAGAAATGGTGCAAGATACTTTGTGTGTTAATAAAAACTAGGCTAGGAGCAGCTAGGTGGCTCAGTGGATAGAGCACCAGCCCTGAAGTCAATAGGACCTGAGTTCAAATCCGACCTCAGACACTTAACACTTACTAGCTGTGTGACCCTGGACAAGTCAGTTAACCCCAATTGCCTCACCAAAAAAAAGAAAAGAAAAGAAAAGAAAAATTAGTCTGGTTATGTCATCAGGTGTAAATAAAGCTCTCTATAGGTTGTACTCTGACTCAGGTATAAAGCTTTGCTTGAGGGTTGTACTCAAAACCACAGAAATTTCGTACTTAGCAGCTGGGCAGTGACTTAGGGAGAAGAGTCTACTGAAGGAGAGGGAAGGGGTTCTGCAAATTGGTGCTTTAAAAAACTGGGGCTTATATAGGAGCTATGACTAAAGCAGGGGTTCTTTATTAACTCAGCGTGTATAATCTTTTAAAAGATTTTCTTTATATTGATTTAATCTTAAGTTTATTTATAATGTAATTATAAATTATTTGTAATTTAATTATTTACCATGAAATTTACAACTTCATTTTAAAAATATAAGTATTTATAATTATATCAATATAATAGGTTTCTTTTGTAATCCTGTGGGTTTTATTTTATGCATTTTAAGACATTCTTCTAAGAAAGTATCCATAGGCTTCCCCCAAAGAGGTCTTCGACACAAAAAAGGTTAAGAACCCCTGATCTAGAGTAATATAACTGATTTTCTAAAGTATGCCAGAACTCATACCAACCCAGGATCTTCCCTCAAAATCATTATTTTAGGAGATTCTATTCCCACAATGATGCCATTACCTTCCATCTTTTGGAAATTACTTCTAGGGGCAGCTAGGTGGTAGAGTGGATAGAGTACCTGCCTTGAAGTCAGGAGTTCCTGACTTCATATACGGCCTCAGATACTTGACACTTACTAGCTGTGTGACCCTGGGCAAGTCACTTAACCCCAATTGCCTTGCAAAAAGAAAGAAAGAAAGAAGGGACTTCGGAAATTACTTCTAGAAACTGCATGTGATAAAATCTGTTTGTTTACTTTGTAGTCAAATCTCCTTAAGAAAATTGATTCAAGATGTTCCTTGGTTTCATTGCCCACCTTATTCCCTAGCTTAGTATCAACTAACTTTTGGCTGTTTTTAAATATCCCATCTACTCCCCATGGATAAAGGTTTTCCACCACTGAGACTGTTGAAAAGAAAGTACACGGGAAGATGCTTCCCAAAAAGAAATTCAGAAAATGTTTTAAGCAGTGATGCACCATTAGAGAGAGCATGGGACACCCCCCTCCCCCCAAGGACACTACATTTCCTTGGACATATAATTTCTATCTTGTTTTCTAGAAAGAAGTTTCATCATCTTGTAGTCAGACCTTTTACCATCAGGCCCTAGCTTACAAAAGGGTTTCATTCCTCAAAGTTCATTTGTAGGTTGATTGGCATTCAGGTTGCATTTCCCAAGTGCAACGAGTTTCCAAATTGGGGTTAGGTTGTCAGACCGGCCAGCCAAAGCTCATTTAGCTCAGGATGCAGCTGAGCTTCCTTTGCTCAAGTCTCTCTCCCAGACTTAAAAGTGGTGCTGAGTTCTCAACAATTGTGCCTTTCAACTGTAAACTCTGGTAGATGCTACCAAGATAGAAAAGCTTTAAGTAACACACAGTGATGGATTGTCTATTGTCCAAAGCCTGGAGAGACTCATTACCATCTGGGTTACACAGTGGCACATATTTTTTTTTTCCTACCACACCATCTGTCAAAGATCTGTGTTCTCGAGTTTTGCAGGAACTAAAATCTGTATCTGAAGGAGGGCCCATACCTAAAAGATCATGGAATCTTGAGGTATTAAAGTATAACTAGTTGGGTAGTAAATAGAATTAGTTCAATTGCTACTAATAGTACCTGCCCAAAGTTGGGAGCAGGGCCATGGGCAGGATGGAAGAGGAGGAAGAGGCTACCACTAACTCCTACCCTCCCAGTCCAAGGCAAAATTTGGAAATAAGCAAAAGTTTGCTTTATTTTAGCCTCCTTTGGGGCAGCTAGGTGGTGCAGTGGATAGAGCACCGGCTCTGGAGTCAGGAGAACCTGAGTTCAAATCCGGCCTCAGACACTTGACACTTACTAGCTGTGTGACCTTGGGCAAGTCACTTAACCCCAACTGCCCTGCAAAAAAAATATATATTTTAGCCTCCTTTGCTATACCCCTCTGTGCAGGCCCACAGGCACCTATGCCCTCATTGGTCTTTGCCCCAAATTATAGTACCCCAGGGTAATACCCCATAAATGGTCTGTATGTCAAAATTATACTCTGATGCCATTTGCTCAGTGCATCAGCTCTCAGATAGGAGGCCAGCAATGGGATAATGAAATGAAACAAAAAAGGCATTTATCAAGTGCTCGCTATGCATCAGGCACAAAATAAAGCCCCTTGGACTAGAATTTAAGGCTCCCCCCTTTTTGCTCTTCCATGGGCCATGCCTCATGTCTAGAATACTTCTCTTGTCTGCCTGTCAGAATCCTTCTCTTCCATCAGGGTTCAGCTCAGCTGTCATCTCACTTAACACAGTGCTTGGCACATAGTAGGCACCTAAGAAATGCTTGTTAATTTGACTTTCCTGACTTCACCCAATAAACACTTAGCTGTTAATTGAATTGAATTAAAATTCTTAGGAAAAAAATGTCTGGAAAATACACATTTTGAAATACTTTTTAAAGTCCTACTTTAAACATGGAAACTCCGTGGAGATGTTATTTTTGATTTGTGAGGCCTGAATTTGTCTGGCTGTCCATGTAAATCATTTTTGTTTTGTTAGGCAGGTATTTTTCTCTTTAAAAAAAAAAAACCCCGATATTGTTCATTCGACAACTTCCCCTTTCCTGGGAAAGCCAGTGATCTTAAAATAATATGGCTAAGCCACAAGTTGAAAAGTAAATAAGACAAAATATGTAAATCCTCAGGCTATATCTGATAGAGAGCTAATTAAACAGCATTATGGTTAACCAGACAGGTGCTTTCTATCTGCCTGGGAGGCAATAGGGAGGGAGGAAAGGTAGGGGTGCTACAAAAAAGCCCCCCCCCAAACCCAAGGTCTTTTTCCATGGACATAAGAAATGAGACAGTCTGCACTTTAGCACAGGGGCAGACCAGTGAAATGGAATGAGCATGGGATTTAGAGCAAGAGACTACAGGATTCAAGGGTCAACGTCACTTACCACTTGTTTTGGGTGTTTGCATAGAGATCTGAAGCTTTGCCCAGTGTTCTGTGTACCATTCAAGCCTTGCAACAACCTGGTGAGGTGGGTGCTATTGTTATCCCCATTTTGCCAAATGAGAAAAGTGAGGCTGAGAAAATTGAAATAACCTTCCCAGTATCACACAGTTAGTGTCTGAAGGGGATTTTTGCCCCATGTTTTCTGTATATTTAATTTGGGGGGTGGGGCAGGGCAATGAGGGTTAAGTGACTTGCTCAGGGTCACACAGCTAGTAAGTGTCAAGTGTCTGAGGTCAAATTTGAGCTCAGGTCCTCCTGAATCCGGGGCCAGTGCTTTATCCACTGTGCCACCTAGCTGCCCCTGAATCCCAGGCCAGTGCTTTATCCACTGCACCACCTAGCTTCCCCTGAACCTGTGTTTTCTGACTACCAAGTCCAGCCTGCTAGCCACTATCCCACACTGCCTCACTTACAAAAGTGAAGCCCTGGGGAGGTCACTTAACATTTCTGTGCCTTGTTTTCGCCATTTATAAAATGGGGCATGTAGGTCCTATACTACCTCCTTATGGGGTGGTTATGATCAGGAAAATGTACATAAAAGATGATGTAAATTAAAATTATGATTTGTGAACCGAATAGTGAGTCCTGATCTCAGACTTGGATAAAGGAAATTGCTTTAATATGTGAAGTATTCATGGTAATAAGAATATTTTAATTTTCCATCTGGGGGTGGCGATACTTTTAAGACATCTACAGTATCTATTTCTGAAACTGTCCACATGTTTTAAAAAAATTCAAGTCCCTCGATTTTAGAATTTTTTCTAGTGTGGGGACAAAAATAAGGGCTTCACCAGTTCCTTCCTTCCCTGTCAAGGAGACCTCCTCCTACACAGTCAAGACGAGTCTTTATAACCATTTGTTTTGGGTTTAACCCCCATTCCTCAAAGGCAGCTCTTGGGGGGAGTCCTGGGTGGGTGGGGAGGGGGAGGAGAGAAGGAGATATTGTCTACAATGGCCAGAATCAAACCTCTACAAAATGCACTTAAGTCTAGTGAACGAGGCTCTTTCCATCTACCTGAGTCACAAATATAAAGCTATTTATTCCTCAAAGGACTGGACCCTTTCATCTGTATTTTCAGCTGGGTTTGAACTGGCTGAGATTTCACCCAATCTCATGTCCTTCTTTGAGGAGAGCTTGAAAATCGGCCCTTGGTTGATGTAGTGGGAATGAGAGCCTTCTATCTTTTAAAACTCATTAATTCTCTCTGTGATTCCAATGGATTTGAAGGAAGAATCTGAGCACACGTGAGCAAATGTGAATGCTCTTCAAAAAGGGGTTCTTAATCCTGGGAGATTATATTTCTGTTCATCTGAGCATAGTGTTACTGAAGATAAGGTTATGCGTATGATCCACCCGAGGAACTGGCTAACCAACCTCACTCCATTTTGCAGCCACACATTGCAGCCAAACCTGTCCGGCCTTCTTATGGATTCCCGGGAGCCCAGAGGGTAGAGAGGGCTGGATGAAAATTCTTCTCCAAGCTGGAAAGATTTCAAAATATACAATAGGGTTTGAGTCCCTTGTGTCATATGTCCCAGATTAAGTTTGAGGAACCCCCTAATACTCTTCAAATACTGGCAGATGGTATATACCCTTCTGCTTTCAGCCTAATAGTTTAACTGATGGCTACTGTCCTCACTAAGGACCTCTGGCATACTCAAAAGTATTTTTTTTAATATAAGAACAAAAGGCCAAATGTAGCTTTGGAATGAAAAAGTAAACTCAAGCAGTTTATCATTCTGCCAGGCATGAAAGAACATTTTTGATGATTTAACAGACGTCTAACACACAGAAATCAATTAAATAGGCTTTATAAAAGGGGAGGGAAAAACTCAAAGAAATATTAATATTTCCAGTGGAGATTAAACAATGGAAATGTCTTAATGGTACTGTGATATCTTCAGGACATGAGTTAATGATGATGGTAGGCGATGTGTCCAGCTCATCTTTGATAAAGATCAGGCATCTTCTTGTCTTCCTGATCTAAGAGGAAGTAAGCTTCCAGGCTCAGACAGTGGGGCTAAGAAGACAAAGTGGAATATTTAGGTAAAGAAAATAAGTTAAGTTCGCAAGTCTTTTGGATTCTGAGGGGAACAGCTTTCTCAAGGAACCAGTTAGAAAAGATCTGAGCAGTTAGGTGGCTCAGTGGATAGAGCACAGGTCCTGGAATCAGGAGGACCTGAATTCAAATTTGCCCTCAGAGACTTACTAGCTGTGTGACCCTGGGCAAGTCATTTAACTCCATTGCCTCAAAAAGAAAAGTGAGAGAGGGAAGTCAGAGGATCTAGATTCAAATCCTGATGGTGTCATTACACATGTGCCATGCAAGTTAATTAACTTCTCATAAAATTGTCCTTATTTGTAAAATGAGGACCTTGTACTAGCTTGGACCTTTATGGTCCCTTTCAGCTTAAATAATGGATCCTGTCTGGGATGGCCTCACTTGTAAATAGTTTGTGGCCACATTGCTCCTCACTCCCTTAGAGTTATGGTTATAATGAAGAAGATTGGCCTCGGGGTATGGCACTGTTTTGACAACTTCCTCTCATGAGGGAAATGGAAGGGAAAGCTTCCCAGGATCTCAGTCCCAAAGAAGACATCCCTAAGCCCCGGGGCAGTGGTAGCCAAGGCAGGGAGCTGGTCATGAGCCTGTGTTTGTAGTTCCAAAAATAGTTTTACAAGTACAAGGAGGGAGCCTGCGTCACGGTGTGATGATCTGCTGTTCTCTTTTTATTTTTGCGGACCTGGCGTAGGAATGAGACTCCAGTCAAACAATTAGGATAGTACCTCACATTTATGGGCACTTTGCAGTTAATAAAAACACAACCCTGTGAGGAAAACAGTACAACTGTTCTTATCATCATTTTATATAGTTCGGAGACTTAGAGCTGTAAGGGATGTTAGAGGTCATTAGTCCAACCCCCTCATTTTATAGATGAGGAAATGAGGCCCTGAGGCCCGGAGATGTTCATTTAAGAAGCCCGAGGTCACAGAAGGAGAGTCAGAGGTAGAATTTGAACCCAGGTCCCCTGTATCTAGAGCCAGGCCCATTCCTAAGTGTGTGGCCCCTACACAAGTAACAGGGGTAATTTCCCTCAACTGTAAATGCATTGACAGGTCAAAGAACTGTGGGTTCCTGGGAATGGGGGGTGGCTGGCATAGGAAACCCCTCCACTGATCCACATCCCAGTGAGTCGAGAATCTTAGAGACTTTCCTGAGAGTCAGAGATGTCCAATGACTTGCCCAGAGTGACACATTTAGTTGTCAGATTAAACCAAGTCCTTCAGACTAGTGCAGCTTCCGAGCCACTCACCCTGCTGCCCCTCTCTCATCCCCAAAGGAATTCATTGAGCTTGTGCTACCTGCCGGGGCAGAGGACTGCTTAGGGAAAGTGCTTTGATAACTACAAATCAATAGGATCATAAGCCTTTCATTGGCCTTTTGTTACTGAGGTTTTCTCACCTTTAGGTTAATGAGCCTCACAAACCAACACCCCGTTCCAATCTCTTTTCCACAAGAACAACTTTCTGCTATCTCCCAGAATCAAGCTGGAAAACCTGCAAGACGTTGGGGGGGGGGGAGGGAATCCCTCACCATTGGGCCAAGACATCAAAAATCAGCAGGCAAAACTGGGTGTGAAGGTCAAAGCACTTGGCATCCTGAACCAAGTCCTCTCCATTTCCTTTTGAGTTTCCAAAGGGTGGGGGGAAATACTTCTCGGTCTTGCAAATCATTCTGGTGCCCCATTCAACGTTCTATCGGTCTATGATAAATGAGGCCATTTTGTGAAGAGCCAGCTTTCCCAGAAAGGACTGAGAATTCTCTTACAAAGCTAACTGTTTCTGCAGCCCCCTTGTGATTTGAAAACAGAAATACAAGGGCCTCTGGGGTCTTGTGGGCCAGGCCCTCTTTTGTTTGGAGCATAGCTCTTCTGGCTCATCTCGGGAAATGTATCATCAGCCCAAAGATACCAGGCTATCAATAACAGAATAATTATAAAAATGAACACACGGCCTTCTTTGGGGGAGGCAGAGTGGTTGCCATGACAACGAGGGAGATATCTCTGCAAATTTCCCACAAGCCAATCAGTCAGTCAAGTGCTTAACGGCAATATCCTCAGATCTCTCCAACTCGAGTTAACCCCCTAAAGCAAAACCACGTGAGGCCTCTCATGTCACACGGCTGCATCGAGGACCCTCAGCGTGACAAGAGGGGCACTGCTCACCTTTTAAATCACAGATCCCTCCAGCTTCTGGCTCCAATAGCTGTGTCCAAATTGCTTACTCAATAGGTATATTGATGGGAACCAAGTGGAAATGACTCATTCCGATACCAAGTGTTTATTAGAAACCTTTGTACTCCTGAATTCAAATTATTTCAAAATATGTGCTTTCCCCCTTTATATATATATATATATATATATATATACATATATATATACACATTTTTTTTCGGGGCAATGAGGGTTAAGTGACTTGCCTAGGGTCACACAGCTTGTGTCAAGTGTCTGAGGCCAAATTCGAACTCAGGTCCTCCTGAATCCAGGGCGGTTGCTTTATCCACTGCGCCACCAAGCTGCCCCCCTTTCCCCTTTATTTTTTAAAAACCTTTACATTGATGCTTTTTGATTTTTTAGGTGGTGCAGTGTTTAGAGTGCTGGGCCTGAAGTCAGGAAGACCTAAATTCAAATCTATCCTCAGCTGTGTAGCTTTAGGCAAGTCACTTAACCTCTGTTTACCTGAGTTTCCCCATCTTTCAAATAAGAATGCAGCCCTTCTTCATTTAAATCCAATTCAGTGTAAATTGTCATAACATCACCCTACCATCAAGGTCTTCTTCAGAAAGAAGGACAAACAAACCACAAAAAAATAAGGGTAACAATGGCACCTACTTCCCAGGGTTGTTGTGAGGCTCTAATGCGATAATAATTGTTAAGTGTTTAGCACAGTGCCAGACACATAGTAAGCACTATGTAAATGTTAACTGTCATTATTATTATTATCTGTCACCTTCATTTTCCAACATGTTCCTTCCCCCTCTACCACCCAGAGAGTCGTGCCTTATAACAAAGAAGAAAAACTAACCAACATATTAGTCAAGTCTGAGAGTAGAAGCAATATTTCACCTCCATAGTCCCCCACCTCTGAAATTAACAAAGGGAGGTATTTTCTCATATTTCTTCTTTCGGGCCAAGTTTGGTCATTGCAATTACAGTGTTCAGTGAAGCATACATTTTAAAAATTCCATTACTTTCCTCTTGTAGTTTTAGACCTGGAGTCAAGAAAACCCAAATTTAAATCTTCTTTCCTCTCTACCTCAGTTTCCTTACCTGTAAAATAAGGGATAATTACAGCATCTATTTTATGGGGCTATTGTGAGGATCAAATCACATCAACCTTTGTAGAGCACTTTGCAAATTTTAAAGTGCTGTGTAAATGGCAATTATTAATTATCATCATTATTCAGCATAGTGAAATGTTTTTCATTAGCTTTCCTGAAACTCTCTGCACCAGAGGTGTCAAACACACAACCCTCTGGCTGCTTGTGACCCACAACCCTCCCCACCAGGAATCGGATTAAAATATAATTGGGAAGTATTTAACAAAATAGATTCCAATAAAATGTAGATAATGTTAACATGTGGTTTTCTAAATCCATATGTGCCTGTAAGGACACATTTCTATTTGAGTCTGACACTATTTTATACTGTTTGGTAGTGTCTGGTTTGCTTTGAGATTTAGAGTTTTAAACATGAAAGGTCCAATTTTATGACCTTTCTGCAGTCACTTTCTAGATTTTCTTTTTGTCCTAAGGAGCATGATTTCCATAGATTTTAGCTTTTATATCAAGTGTTAATGGCAGGAATGTGTGATCAGGATGAATATGGTTACCATATAAAGTGACAGTGATATTGTTTTAAGAACAGCTTTGAGCAAATAAGTCATTTTGAGTATTACAAATACTCAAATTAGCTACAAAGGACATATGAAGGAAGATACTATCTGCATCCAGAGAAAGAACTGATGAATAGAAGTATGTATAGAATGGTTTTACATATATACACATATTTGTGTCTAATGGTAGCCATCTCTAGTGCAAGTGGGGGGGGAGAAAAAAAAGAAATTTATATGTTAACTATTATATATTTAAAAGAAACACCAAGTTCTACATAAAAGAGTTGTAGTTTTATGTACAATTATCTTTTTTTAAAATTATACTGTTATGGAATGCTTGTTCTTATTCCATAAGCTAACAAAACAAAAAAAGACCTTGAACTGGGACAAAACTTGGAAAAGCCACCGTCTTAGGGATCTTGGGAAGACCAGACACCCCCTTCCATGCAGGTCTGGGTGACTATCTGGTAGGTTGTTATTGTTCAATCGTTTTCAGTCATGCCCGAATCTTCCTGACTCCATTTGGGTTTTTCTTGGCAAAGGTACTAGAGAGGTTTGCCACTTCCAGGTCATTATATATATATATATATATATATATATATGTGTGTGTGTGTGTGTGTGTGTGTGTGTGTGTGTGTGTGTGTGTGTATTTCTGATTCCTTCACACATTTACAAGTTGTCTCAACAGCCTCCTCCTAAAAATTTCTCCAGGGAAGAGACTAAGACTTTCTTCCATTTGTTCCCCTTTGAAACTTCCAAAAAAGTGTTTATCAAGGATTTGTTGATAGACTTAATTGGTGCCAGGCAAGAGGATTCAGGGTTTTGCTCCTTCCTCAGGAATGCTTAGCCCCCCCACCCCTACCCACCTAGGGCTAGCACCATATCACTTGAGGACCCATGGTTCTGTCAATCCAAGGTACAGTGAACTCCAGTAACCTTAGAGTTGAATCTCTCCCAGATCCCCAAAGTTAGCCTAGTGCCAGGTGAAACAAAGGGCTTGGATTAATAAAAATTGGGTCTATGGCTTACCCTCATCAAAAATGACTCTGGGTTAAGAATCTAGAGGGGGAGGGGCAGCTAAGTAGCGCAGTGAATAGAGCACCAGCCCTGGAGTCAGGAGGACCTGAGTTCAAATCCGGCCTCAGACACTTAACACTTACTAGCTGTGTGACCCTGGGCAAGTCACTTAACCCCAATTGCCTCACTAAAAAAAAAAAGAATCTAGAGGGGGAGTTCTTAATTTTTTTTTTCTGACATTGGACCCCTTTGGCATTTTGGTGAAGCCTGTGAACCCTTCTTATGACAATGTTTTTAAGTGCATAAAATCAAATACAAAGGACTACAAATTACATTGAAATATTGTTGTCAAAATATTTTCAAAACACACATTCAAAGACCCCATGTTAAGAACCCTTCGTCTAGAGAGCCTCGAAGTTTTGAAGATTCCAGGAGGTTCAGATCACTCTGCTGGGCCCAGGGTGGTTTTGGTGGCACTGGTTTGAACTGTTCTGGGCAGCCAAGTAGCACCATAGAGCACAGAGCACAAAGCCTGAAATCAGGAAGACTCAAATTCCTGAGTTCAAATCTGCCCTCAGACACTTACTAGCCCACGTGACCCTGGGCCAGTCTTAACTTAACCCTATTTACCTCAATTCCTCATCTGTAAAATGAGCTGGAGAAGGAAATGGCAAACCACTCCAGTATCTTTGCTTAGAAAACCCCAAATCGAGTCATGAAGAATTGCGCATGACTGAAACAACTAAACAACAAAGATAGTCAGCAAGGTTGAGTGGAAAGAGCCCTGCATTAAGTGTATACAGACCTGAGTTCAAATACCAACTTTTAGAAAGATTGCTTCTGGATAGAGTAGAAGACTTTGAGTCTAAAAGACTCAGATACTCACTTAGCTGTATGGCCCTGGCTAAGTGACACCCCCATTTCAGTCTCAGTTTCCTTATCTATAAAATGAGGAAAATAATAGTACCTACATCCCAGGTTGTTGTGGGGATGAAATGAGATAATATACATAAAGTACTCTGCAAACCTTAAAGTGTCATATAAATACTATCAGTAGTAGCAATAGTAGTAGGTAGTAAGTAGTAGGTAGTGGGTAGTAGTAATAACTGATGAGGATGAGGATGGTGGTGGTGGTGGTGGTGATGATCTTGGCCTCAGTTTCCAAATGTGTGAAATAAAGGGTTTGAACTGGATTACCCCTAAAGTCCCTGCTTTAAGATGAAGGTACTCTCCTGGTTTTCATACCAATGCCATAACTTCCCTTTTTCCAGGTTTCAAACTAGGTCTGGAAAGAAAAGGAAGAATGAATATACTGTACGGTTTACATAAAAGTCCGCTCTCTCCTACTCACCTAAGCATGGTGCGGTTCTGTGTATTCTCTTCCAACTTTTTAAATATTTGTCAAAAACCAACATTGCCAAGAGGCTGTTTCCTTCCCATCTAGTGCACAGAGATGCAAAGGCTCATGGAATTTAAAGAACAGTCCTGTCACACACAGGAAGAGCTCTCTGGAAGTATTTTTTTTAGCAGAAAAAATAACAAAAGCTTTTTCTTCCAACTTAAAATATTTATACAAATGGGAATACTGTGCTCTATCAATCAAAAATGTTTTTTTTTTTGCTAGGCTGGAAATCTGTTCAGGACTTTACGTGGCTGTACCTTTGAGAAGAAAAGGGTCCTAAGTTTATATAAAAATATATCCCCAGGCCTAGACTAACCATATGTAACAGTCCTGGGACCAGTGATTTTGCATAGGTCCTACGGATGCATCCTTAGGTTTCCCAAACCAGAAAGGATGTGTACTTTAGATAATGTGATCTGGTTTCCATCTTTTTTATTTTTAGATTTAAATTCTTCAATTGGAGCTGCCCAAGTGATTTAGGTAAATTTAAACATGGCTGAGAAAAGAAATAGTTACATTTTGGAACAGCACGATTAGTTTACAAATCGAAAGGGCCCTGAACAATGGGTGTGAAACATGAAGGCTCCGTCAAAATAAAGGCATGAAATGGCAAAGGGAGAGCTCTCCTCGGGACTGCCCTGATCCCGTGCTGTGAAGATTAGAGAGCTTTTAACAACCAAAGGAATGATGGGATGAGGCACATGCAATCAACCAATATTATGAAGACATTTAACATTTCATATTTTGGGTTCAGACTTTTCAGCCGATGCCCTCCCTCTTTGTTGCAGCAAGGGCGTTGGAAAGTAAAGAAACTCCTACATGGTGCATTATCGAGTGGCCCACTCACTGTATTCTGTGTCTAGCTAAGGCCTTGTGAACACAGGCAAGTTGATGTGGAGGTTTATCAGATTAATCCAACCCCCAAAACCCTACTGTCATTCAGAAGCACCACAGTCGAGGCCTGAATCGGCCAGATTAGTTACTGGCCTTGACCACATTCACTGGATAATTGCTTCCTTCTTCATCCTCTTTTTTCTTTTTGTACCATAATCCAGGTGAGGGATTTCTTGAGTCCTGTCTTCCCTTTTTATATATCCCCTCTGGGTGAGTACTTCTAGCCCATGCCTACCTGTAGAGACATCTGCAAACCAGAAATTGTGCCATTTGCTTCCAAAGTAGCTCTATTTTTGATTATCTATAGGACCCATAATAAAATCTTAATTTGCTTGTGTATATTTGACTTCTTGGTCAAAGGGTTTGGACTTATTGTAGTTATTTATATAGGTATCATATGGGCAATAAACTCCTGCAGAACAGGGATGGTCTCTTAGGTATCTTTGCATTTCTCTGGTACAATGACTTATACTTCACACATTTTTCCTATGAAAAAAGATCATAACATATTTTGATACTGCTTTAAGACTTACAAAGGGCTTCCCTCACAAATTAGTGAGGTAGGTAGTACTCAAATTATCATTTGACAGATGAGGAAACTGAAGTTTGGGCTTGGCACATAGTAGGTGCTTAATGAATGCTATTGACTGACTGACTGATAGTCAGGGTCACATAGCTAATAAATGTTGGGGGCAGAAATAAAGCTTGAGTACCCTTCAACTTCAAGTCCAGTCTTTTTCTTGTAGATTATTCTGCCTCTTGTTAACAGCCAACCTTCAATGTGGTGGTAAAGTCCTTCTATTTGATTTTTAAGTAGGTAAGTGGAAGGATGAATCAGGAGGAGATTACAGACTCTACAAAGTAGAGCAATACACAAAGGATTTGGGTTTTGCTATAGGGATTAACCCTTTAAAGAACCCAAGGAGTCAGGATAAATAAGCCTGATTCCCACTGGAGACATTTTTTCTGAGTGCCCCTGGCTACAATACTTCCCACCTCCTGCTCCTTCTGCCATAGTTCTTTTAAGGCCCTTATACAAAGTCAGCCCTTCTTTTCTCCCTTTTACTTTCCTCTCTTAGCTCCAGATCTGGCCCTGTGGTGAGGTCCAGCATGGCGGGGAGAAAGCTGAGGGAATGCTCAAGGATCTAGGATCAGAATTCATGGGAAATGAACATGACTCTAGGAACGCTCAGGAGAAGGGAAGCTGCTTCCAGCTCCCTGAATGGAGAGAGAAAGGAATCTGCACCTTGACCTTGTGCCAGTGCTCTCTTGGCCTTGCTAGGTGGTTCTCTCCCTGCAGACCAGGGTTAGCAAGGAGATGACAGTAATTAAAGAGAAGGTCAGGAGAATGTGGTAAACATGCTAGCTCTAGATTTTGGCAAAGCATTTGACAAATATTTGAAAGGGTGATTAGAATTTGATACACAGATCTGGCTGTTTTCTGCATAAACAGGACTGAATCCATGGGAACTAAAGGGATCATCGAGGGAGAGAGCAAAGAAGAAGCTACAGGACATAGTCTTGGGCAACATCCATGCTTAGGAGATAGGGATGTGGGCTGGAATTTGGGGTCCAATTGATTGTGAGTTGTCCCAAAAGAATTGCAAGACTCAGTGACTCAGTTTCCCAAGTTTTATTGCAATACTGTGGGTGACCACAGGGAGAGAACCAGAATATTGGAAAGGTGTCTCTCCAATAAGGAAAGGAAAGACAGTTATATTCATAGTATAGATAAATTGATTATCAGTCTCATTATAATAATCTCCACCTTGGGGAGGTACAGGGGAGGGCCTATCCTTCTCATTATAATATTCTCCACCTAGGGGTGTTACAGGGGAGGGCTTATCCTAATTTGGAGTTCCTGGGGTCCTAAGCCAACCCCTGAGGCGGGTACCTTTTTCAGTGGAGGTGTGTTTTGGGGGTTTACACGTCATAAGGTGAATCTGGGGACAAATTTGGCTTTTTCTGCACATGTCTCTTTCTGATTCCCGTGGCTAGTTTCAAAATATAATCATTTTTCATTAGAATTTCTATAGGTTGTCTTTTCCCTTTATTGTTATATTGACCTGACCTGTTCTGGTCTGTTATGGATGTTGATCACTATGGGTACGAGAACCTAACATAAGTTATCCATTAACTGGGATCTGACTCCCTTTTAGAGCTAATATCTGAATTAAAGCTTTGGTCTTGGGTTTTTTCTATTAACCCTTTTTTGCCTCCTACATCGATAGGAAATGCATGAGGAACTTGGAGACTTAGAAATGGTCAGGAAGGTAGGAGAAGCAGCAGGAAAGAGTCGTGCATTGGAAACCAAGAGAAGAAGGAATATCCAGGAGTGAGGAGTGATCAACAGCATCTAAGCTACAAAGGGGTCAAAGAGGATGAAGACCAAGCAAAAACCATTGAATTTGGAGATCATCAATAACCTTTGAAAAAGAAGTCTCAATAGAGTGGTGTGGCTGAAAGGGTCAGAGGGAGAAGTTAGGGAAAGAAACAATGATTGTAAATGCACCTTTTAAACTTTTTATTTTATTTTTAATTTATGGAATAAAACAAGCATTTCTATAACAATATAATATTGTGTGATATGTAATATACAATATAACCTGATATAATATAGTCGATGCATCTTTTAAAAATTTTTCACTGAAAGAGAGGAGAGATTTAAAATAAGAGTTTTAGGATATAGCAGAGTCAAGTCCAAGTTTGTTAAGGATAGTTGATACTTAAGAACGTTTGTGGGCAATGGGAAAGGAAATAATAGATGAGGAAAATTGAAGATGAGAAAGCAGAAATTATGCAAGTGCCATGTTTTGGGTAGAGACAGAAGAGAATGATTTGGAGGACACAAGCAGAAGGGTTAGTCTTGGAAAGGAGGGCTATCTCTTCAACAAACCTTCATTAATTTAGGTGCTTACTATTTGCCAAGCCTATGCTAATTGCTAGGGAAACCAAGAAAAGTGATTCCTGATCTCAAGGAATCTCAAGTCTAATGGGAGAGACAACATGCAAACAACTATGTACAAACAAGATATATACAAGATATATTGGAGATAATCTCAGAGGGAAGGGGTTTGCATTAGAGGTGATCAGGAAAGGGTTTTGTTTTGTTTTGTTTTGTTTTTAAAGGAGGTGGTGTTTTAGCCGAATCTTGAAGAAAGCCAGAGAAGCCAGGAAATGGAAATGAGGGGGGAGAGCATTCCAGTATGGGGGAGAGCTGGTAAAAATGCCAGGTTTGGAGATGGAGTGTTTTATTCAGGGAACAGCAAGGAGGCCAGTGTCAATGGGTTTTAGATTATGTGGAGGGAATTAAGCTGTAAGAAGACTGACAAGATAGGAAGGGGACAGATTACAAAGGGGTTTAAAAGCCAAGCCAAGGATTTTATATCTTATCCTGAAAGTAACAGGGAGTAAGTGAAGTTTACTTAATTGGGGGTGAGGGTGGGGCCGAGGTCAGACCTGTGCTTTAGAAAGATCACTTGAGCCTAGAAGGAGAGGACAGGTAAATATGCAGAGTGCTTTTGGAATGCAGAACAGGAAAGAAGAGAGACTTTAGGGGAGAAGGCCCTGATTTTCCCAGTCAAGTAAGAGGTGAGGTCATCTGCTGAAAGATGGGTTCAGGTTGTAAGCTGTTAGATGCTTGAAAGAAGAGAAGATGTAGAAGAGATACTGGAGGATGCGTGATGGAATCGATTAGGGGAGAATAAAAGGATTGCTGTGAGACATTGAGGCTCCAGCTGAGATTAAATAAAATAATTTCATAGCTGACCCGGTTGTTATAGTTGCTGGACTTTCTCCTATGATACTCCCAAAGACAAGACTGTATTCCATCACCCACACAAAAATCTTTCCTATGCTAAGATGCTAGTGGCTGATGGGAGCTGTCCATAGCTGAAATTCCTTCAGAATATTCCACAGGACTGGGAATTTAAATGGTTGGTCAATCTACAAGCATTTATTAAGCCTCGACTATGGGCTAGCCTGCTTTTTGTACTGGGTTTGAAAGCAGAATCTGAAACCTGTTTGGACAATCGTTTTCTTGTTTTTACCTTAGTTTGGGGTACATTTCCTAATAATCCTGTGAATCCAGAGCTTCAGCCCTTTAGCTACCAGATTGCCAAGCTTTTTCTGGATCCCAGATGCAATTGTTTCCTCTTGCCTTTATTTGTGCGGCATTCCATAATAACTGATCCGTTGGCTCAAGACAATTCAGCCTAGCTTCTTGTTTCTGGGAGTGGCATAGCCCTTCGCAGAACTCAACTCTGAAGTGGACCCAGAGGGAACAGTGTCCATAAATTGCTTTGACAATCACCATAGATTTAGAAGCACAGCATATAGAGCTGAAAGGGAACTTAGAAATCATATGACTCATTTTACAGAGGTCCACACATGTTCAACATCACACTTTACTGAGGTCCACACATGTTCAACATCACAAAGTTAGTAAATGGGGGCAGCTAGGTGGTGTAGTGGATAAAGTACCAGCCCTGGATTCAGGAGGACCTGAGCTCAAATCTGGCCTCAGACGCTTGACACTAGCTGTATGACCCTGGGCAAGTCACTTAACCTCAATTGCCACACACACACACACACACACACACACACACACACAAGTAAATAGCAGTATGGGATTTCAGGCTTAGACCACAGAACCATAGTTTCAGAATGGGAAGAGACCTCAGTAACCATCTAGTCCAATTCATACCTAAAAATTAATCCTCTACCATACAAATGGCTCTGCAACCTTTGTTTGAAGATTTCTAGGAGGGTTTTATTGGCTCAGGAGGCAGCTAGTGGCAGAGTGCATAGAGCGCTGGGCATGAAGTCAGGAAGACCTGAGTTTAAAGCCAGTCTTACACACTAGCTATGTGACTGTGGACAAGTCAGTCGCTTAACTTCTGTTTGCCTCAGTTTCCTCAATTGTAAAATGGGAACAATAATAGTGCCTACCTTGTGGGATTGTTGAAAGTATCAAATGAGATGATATCTGTAAAAAAAAAAATGCTTAGCCCAGTGCCTGGCAGATAGTAGGTACTATATAAATGCTTATTCTTTTTCCCTTCCCTTTCTATCTTCTGAAGGAGCACTTTCTGGTTTTGAATGGCTCTAGTTATTGGGAATCAAGTCTAATCATTGTAATTTCTAATCATTGTTCCTAGTTTTGTACTCTGGAACCAAATAGAACAAATTTAATTCCACTTCCAAATAATAGTCCTTCAAATCCTTGGAGAATGCTGGCATGCTCCCCCAAGTCTTCTTCAGGATAAACATCCCCATTTCTTTCATCCAATCCTTATTAGACACTCAAATTTATGAGAGTACTTCCTAAAGTGGAACATTTGGGCAGTTAGGTGGCACAGTGGATAAAGCACCAGCCCTGGATTCAGGAAGTCCTGAGTTCAAATCTGGCCTCAGACACTTGGCATTTACTAGCTGTGTGACCCTGGGCAAGTCACTTAACTCTCATTGCCCCACCCCTCAATTTTTTTTTAATTAAAAATAAAATGGAGCACTTACCTCTCTCTGAACATTGAACACCAGAGGTCGATTTATCTGGGCAGAGGACTTATTCCTAGAGGCTATGCTTCTTTCAATGTAACCCAAGATCACATTATTTTTTTTTAATTACCATATAATCTTTTGGTTCATATTGAGCTTTTAGGCTCTTAAAAACCTTAGATCTGTTTTAGACTAAATGATACCTAGCCATGCCTCCCCAATCTTGTATTTTGAATGTTAATTTTTTGAACCCAATTTCAAGCTTTACACTTATTCCTGTCAAAGTTCATTTTCTTAGATTTGGACTAATGTTCTAGCTTGCCAAGGTCTCTTTACACCCTGATTTATGGATTGGGCCTTTTACTCCAAATTTAGTCACTTTCCATTGTGCCATACACCTACTTAATCCAATCTATTGGTGGTTAGGGTGATTCAGCCTTCACTAAGGCAGGGGCAGTTATGTGGCACAGTAGATAGAGTGCCAGGTTTGGAAGTTAAGAAGACTCATCTTCCTAAGTTCAAATCTGGTCTCAGACATTTGCTAACTATGTGACCCTGGGTCAGTCATTTAACTTTCTTCTCCTCAGTTTACTCATTTGCCAAATGAGCTAGAAAAAGAAATGACAAACCATTCTAGTATCTTTGCCAAGAAAACCCCAGATGGAGTCACAAAGAGTTGGACATGACTGAAACGACTGAAGAATGAAAGGCCTTAAAAATTATTAGCTATTACCCCTTGATTGCTCACCCCGAAATGTCAGCATTACAGCCTAGACTCTTCCCTAATAATGAAATTCTGCAGGGTCTTAAGCAGGATTAGAGGAAGGTCAGGGGGAATGAAGGAGTCAGTTTGTTTTGCATAGTCTTTTATGAAAGCTATGGAGGCAATTAATTTTTATGAGGACATTTAACTGGAGTGCTTGACCCTCATTCTGACTAGTATTAAAGTGTAAGACCATGGAGCCAGTGAAGTAGAAAATGCAATGTTCTGGGCTCATCTAGAGAGACCTGAAGCTGGAGAGCCATTGGGAGAGAACACCTTTGGGAATGCACTCTGGTCAGTAATGGTCAGCACTCTGGTCAGCACACAACAGGAAAGGACTCTGGATCTGAAGGCAGAAGACTTGGGTTCCAATCCAAACTCTTGCTGATTACTTCTTATATGATTCTGTGTACATTAAGCAACATTTTAAAATCTAATTTGAGTCTTTGAAAATGAGAAGACTGGATTAGATGATCTCCAAGATTCGTTCTAGCCCTCAATCTGTGATCCTGTGTGAATTGCCCAGTAAATTCATATGCATTGTAGAGAGTCTGCCTATATCCAATCTCAAAACAGCTTTGTCTTCAGTTATTTATTCAAATTGTCCATCCGACAAATCTTCTGCTGCCTCCACCCTGCCTTGCATACACTTGACCTATGTGTCCCTGGTCAATACACTTATCTGTGTTCCAGCCTCCTCATCTATTAACTGGAAATCATGACCTTTGATCTCAATGAATTGTATAAAGTATACTGAAATACTCAAGAGATAGTTGCTAGGTGGTGCAAATTCATCATGCAAGCAAAGAGAAAATGAAAGTTTTTCCTTAAAATGTTGTAGGCTAATCATTTTTCAGTTTGTTTTTTTCTTCAGATCCAATAAAACCTAAGTGAAACCTACATTAAACTCTGCCAGAATATGACAAAGAGGCAACATGATTTAGTAGTAAAAACTAAAACTGAAACTAAAAAACCCCACTATTGTTTTGAAGTCAGAAAATATATCCTGGCTCTGACTTCTAACTAGTTTTATGGCTCTAAAAAAGTCACTTCTCTCTGAACCTTTACTTTCTCATCTGTAAAATAGAACTATTGACATTTATGCTAGATAGATGAAAGATGGATAGATAGATAGATAGATAGATAGATAGATAGATAGATAGATAGATAGATAGATAGATGGTTGGATGAATAGATAGAACATTTATTAAGTACTTAGTCCATGCCAGGTACTGAGATGGAGCATTTTGTTGTTGTTGTTGTTTTTATTTTTTAAATTATAAAAGTCTTTTATTATTTTCCAGTTACATGTAGAGATACTTTTCAACATTTGTTTTTATAAGATTTCTAGTTTCAAATTTTTCTCCTTCCTTCCTCTCCTCCCCCAAACAGCAAGTAATCTGACATAGGTTATTTATGTACAATAACATTAAACATATTTCTGCATTAGTCATGTTATAAGAGAATAGTCAGAGCAAAAAGGAAAACCCTCAAAAAAGGAAAACAACAGCACCAAAGCCAAAAGAAATAGTATGGTTGAATCTGCATCCATATTCCACAGTTCTTTTTTTTTTCTTTCTGGATTTGGAGAGCATTTTCCATAATGAGTCCTTTGGAACTATCTTGGACAATTGTACTGCTGAGAAGAATCAAGTCTATCGAAGTTGATCAACACATAATGTTGATGATACTGTGTACAATGTTCTCCTGGTTTTCTGCTCATCTCACTCATCATCAGTTCATGCAAGTCCTTCCAGGTTTCTCTGAAATCTGCCTGCTCATCATTTCTTACAGCACAATAGAATTCCATTACATTCATATACCACAACTTGTTCAGCCATTCCCCAATTGATAGGCAGCCCCTCAATTTCCAGTTCCTTGCCACCACAAAAAGAACAGCTATAAATATTTTTGTACATCTGGGTCCTTTTCCCTTTTTTTATGATATCTTTGGGAAAAAGACCCAAAAGTGGTATTGCTGGGTCAAAGGGGTATGCACAGCTTTATAGCCCTTTGGGTATAATTGCAAATTGCTCTCCAGAATGGTTGGATCAGTTCACAGCTCCACCAACAATGCATTGGTGGTCCAGAGATGGAGCATTTATTAAACACTTCCTGAGGAAGCTAGGTAGTGTAGTAGATCGAACAATGGGCTTAGAATCAGAAAGATTCATCTGCCTGAGCTCAAATTTGGCCTCAGATTGGTTTTTGTTGTTGTTCATCCTTTCTTCTCCAAGAGGATCAATGGTATCAGGAAGGTGATGACTTCTGAGTGAATTGGATTTAAGTGAAGCAGAGCTGCTGCCAGAGTCATTGAAGTCCAGTGGCAAGACATAGGTCAAGACAACTGGCAATGGCCTCAATTGCAATGGGAGACCTTGAGTTTTTTTAAGCCCAGGTCTTTCCTAAGTCTCAGTTTGTCTGAGTCAATGCCCATTTGGTAATTAAAGGCTAGGTAAGAATTCAGGCAGAAAATGGCCTAGTTTACCTTCATAAACGAATCAGTCTGGGAGGGGAAAGCTGGCTAGAATGGAAACAATTGCTAATTACAGTCATTATGAGCCATCAAAACCCAAGGAGCAAGAAAGGCTTGGGCTGGGACCAATTATTGGCTCATCAGTGAAAGTCAGAGTGATCTGGCTTTAAAGGCATAACCAAATAGCTCCAATTGAATCTCTCTCTCTCTCTTTTTTTTTTTTTTGGTGGGGCAATGGGGGTTAAGTGACTTGCCCAGGGTCACACAGCTAGTAAGTGTCAAGTGTCTGAGGCCGAATTTGAACTCAGGTCCTCCTGAATCCAGGGCCGGTGCTTTATCTACTGCGACACCTAGCTGCCCCCTCCAATTGTATCTTAATGAGCTCAAACAAAGTCTGAATTTTGTCGCAGAACTATATTTCAAGACATTATAAAGGAAAACTACAGGAGACAAGAGTTAATTATACCAAGTCTCTGACTTTTACTAGCTGTGTAAACCTAGGCAAGTCAGTTTACCCTGTTTGCCTTTGTTCCACATCTATAAAATGAGCTGGAGAAGGAAAAGGCAAACCACTCCAGTGTCTTGGCCAAGAAAACCCCAAATAGGGTCACAGAATCAGACATGACTGGAGAATGACAGAACAACAACCAAGACTTTTTATGTGCTAAGCACTGGGCTATGAACTGGGGATAATAAGAAGCCATATAGATCCTCAGGCTTATATGTCTGGGCCCAGAGATCTTTTATTCTAATGTCAGAAGAGAAGAAACAAAGAAAGAGAAGTCTAGAGAATGAGTCAGACTGGGAGGCAAGTGAGCGTGGCTGGGGCCTCTCTGAACTGTTGGTCCAGGACTCAGAGTCACCAATCAATAGAATGGGTGGAGATTTGGGGAGAAGCTGAAAAAGAAGTCAAGAGAATGTATAAAGCCAGGATACACCACCAACCTATCTGGGTTAGAGGGGTTTGTTTGTTATAGAAAATACATCAAAGATCTCTGAAAATATAAACAATGTATCACACACCTCCTCCATTACACTGAGCTCTCTGAGAGCAATGACTATTTTTGCCTTTCTTTGTATCCCTAGCACATTAGTAGCACATAGTAGGAATGCAATAAATGTTTGCTGACTGACCAACTGAACCCCATCTTCATTTCACCTATGCAAAAGAATAAGAAGGGAGTATCTTTTCATATCTCTTCTTTGGAGCCAAGCTTGTTGTTCTTTGCACTTTTTCAAACTTTGCTTTTTGTTTTGTCGTTGTACTCTCCATTTATATCATTCTACTCATTGTGTATATTGTTTTCTTGGTTCTGCTCACTTCATTGCATCACTTCATGTAAATACATCCATGCTTCTCTATATTTGTCATATTTATAGTTTCTTAAAACAGAATAATATTCAATACATTCATGTGCCACAAATTATTTAATCAATTATTAGATGCCAATTAATGGGCATCTACTTTTTCCAATTCTTTGCTATCACAAAAAGTGCTCTTATATAATATTTTGTTGTCTACAGGGACTTTGTTCTTTTCAGTGGCCTGCTTGGTACATATTCTTTTTTTTTAAATAATGATTGCTAATATTTATTATTATTATTATTTGGTGAGGCAATTGGGGTTAAGTGACTTGCCCAGAGTCACACAGCTAGTAAGTGTCAAGTGTCTGAGGCTGGATTTGAACTCAGGTCCTCCTGAATCCAGGGCCAGTGCTCTATCCACTTCACCACCTAGCTGCCCCGTGCATATTCTTAGTAGTAGAATGTCTAGGTCAAACGATATGGACATTTTAGTCCCTTTATTTTCACAATTAGAAATTACTTTGTAAAATGGTTGTACTTATTCACATATCCACCAGCAATGCACTAGTGTGCCAGTTTTCCTACACCCCCTCCAACTTGACTATTCTCATCCTTCATCATCTTTGCCAATTTTCAGAGTGTGAAGTGCTATTTTTATTTACATATCTCTTATTATTAATGATTTGGAACATTCTTGTATATGGTTAATAGTTTGCAATTCTTCTTTTGAGAACCGTTCATTTGTATCCTTTTACCACTTATCTTTCAAGTAAAAGCCAAAATAGATCCAATTAAAAGATATAAGGAAGGAAACTACATCTTGCTAAAAATGTTATGGGAATATTATGGGCCACAGTTACCCCAGAAGTTGTCTGGGGAGGTCAAGGAACCTTTGCCTTGAAACTCCAGGAGATTTCCCTGGAGATCAAGGAACCTTCTCCTTGAAACTAAACCAAAGGACAGACACACCTAGAGAAATAAGCAGCACTGGATCTGGACTGAGATAACTCCAGGACCACCACCCTTCATTCCAGTCTCCCTCACCCCCTTGATGAGGTAATCCTGTTAGGCATGGCTGCACCAGGAGGAGGCAGAACAACCACCTACCACCAGACTGTTTCCAACCCACCACCCAATAAGGGACATTTTACCCTCACTTGGGTGGTTATGCCATTTTGGCCCTATAAAAGGGCACTCCCCAGTCTAGTCCAGTCTAGTTTTAAACTTTCCTCCTGGCCAGTTTCCCTTGTATCAAATAAAACTGTTCTTTTATTTATTTGTTTGTTTGTTTATTCACAAGGCAATGAGGGTTAAGTGACTTGCCCAGGGTCACACAACTAGTAATGTGTCAAGTGACTGAGGTCAGGTTTAAACTCAGGTCCTCCTGAATCTAGGGCTAGTGCTTTATCCACTTCGCCACCTAGCTGCCCCTTGTTCTTTTATTTCTAAGAAGGATGTGAGCAAGAGTGTAATTCTTTACAGAGGAATCCTAAGGACTCACCTGCTTTCTCCATAACAAAAGGTACCATAGACAATGAAGTAATATCAATATTAAACATATATGCACCAAGTGGTATAGCATCCAAATTCTTAGAAGAGAAGCAAAATGAGTTACAAGAGGAAACAGCAAAACTATACTAGTGGGAGATCTTAACCTTCCCCTCTCAGAACTAGACTAATCTAAACACACAAATAAATAAGAAAGAGGTCATAGAAACTATCAATAACTTTATCAGAGAGAATGACAACAATGAGAAAACATACCAAAACTTATGGGATGCAGCCAAAGCAGTTCCTAGGGGAAATTTTATATCTCTAAATGTTTACATGAATAAAATAGAGAAAGAGGAGATCAATGAATTGGGCATGCAACTAAAAAAGTTAGAAAAAGAACAATTGAAAAATCCCTTAGAAATTCTGAAAATCAAACGAGAGATTAATAAAATTGAAAGTAAGAAAACTTTAGAATTAGTAAATAAAACTAAGCCAATTTTATGAAAAAAATCAATAAAATAAATAAACCTTTGGTTAATTTGATTTAAAAAAAGAAAGAGAGGGCAGCTAGGTGACACAGTGGCTAAAGTACTGGCCCTAGATTCAGGAGGACCTGAGTTCAAATCTGGCCTCAGACACTTGACACTAGCTGTGTGACTCTGGACAAGTACTTAACCCTCATTGTCCCACAAAAAAAGGAAGGAAGGAAGGAAGGAAGGAAGGAAGAAGAAAACCAAATTATCAATATTAAAAATGAAAAGGGCAAATTCGCCACCATTGAAGTGGAAATTAAAGCAATAATTACCACTTTTCTTTATCTCTCCCCTCCCAAATACTCCCCTCTTTTGATCTCTATTACTATTGAGGGCACCACCATCTCTTCATACGCCATCTTCTGACATTTTCACTGACTTCCCTGCCCCATGCCTGAAATTCTCTCACTCTTCTCTAGAATTTCTCAACTTCCTTCAGGTCCCACTTTGCACAAGAAGGCTTTCCTGGTCCCCCTTCATGCTAGTGCCTCCCCCTTTTTGATTATCTCTAATTTATCTTAAATGTAGCTGCTTTGTATGGGTGTGTTTGCCCGTTGTCTCTTTCATTAGACTGTGGCCTTCTTGGAAGCAAAGACTGTGTTCCCAACAATAAGCACAGTGGTTGGCACATAACAGACACTCAATGAATACTTGTTAATTAGCTGACTAACTGTTGGGGAAAGAAATATGAGGTATTGTTTTGCCAGGATAGATAAGCAGGAGAGGCAGTACATTATAGTATACAGAAGACCGAACATGGAGTCAAGAAGAAATGGGTTAAAGTCTTGCCTTTGGGGGCAGCTAAGTGGCACAGTGGATAAAGCACTGGCCCCAGATTTAGGAGGACCTGAGTTCAAATCTGACCTCAGACACTTGACACTTACTAGCTGTGTGACCCTGGGCAAGTCACTTAACCCTCATGTCCGCACCAAAAATATAAAAATAAAAAATAAAGTCTTGCCTCTGATAAATACTAGCTATGTGACTCTAGGTAAGTCACTTAAGGATACCCAGGAGACGTTCTCAGACAAGATGTTGATTTGCACTAGTGGAAGTAGTCTTCATATCTGGCATTCCCCATTCTGATGAAATCACCAGTCTAGACCAGTAAAGATGACCAGTACTATCTCATGGCTCATGAATGTGCTTTAATGCATCTCTCCCAGAATATACTCAAATAGATTCTATTGGCTTGAGTATCTCCTACAATTCAAATTATAATCTCTGCCTACCCTGTGTGACTTCTCTCATAAATCTGTCATTTAGAGTCCACCTGACAGGTTAGAGGCTTTTGTCACTTCTGACATCCCCAGACTTCCATTGGAATACTCAGGTTGTCCATCTAAAAGCTATTGCCCTTGCTGCTTAACGAGCCCATTTCCCACTCCCCACCCCCAATCACAATGATAACATCTTTTACTGAGAAGAACCTGGTTTCCTCCTCCCATACTTACTACCCTGGTGACCTGGGACAAATCACTTAACTTCTCTAGCCCACAGTTTCTTCATCTGTAAAATGACATGGTTGAGGGGCAGCTAGGTGGCGCAGTGGATAGAGCACCAGCCCTGGAGTCAGGAGTACCTGAGTTCAAATCCGGCCTCAGACACTTAACACTTACTAGCTGTGTGACCCTGGGCAAGTCACTTAACCCCAATTGCCTCACTAAAAAAAAAAAAAAAAATGACACGGTTGAGTAGATGGTCCTTGAGGTCCCTTGCAGCTCCGGATCTATGAACTATATATTCCTATTCTTTGAACTTCCTTATTCATTAGATGTTACAACCTGTCCACACCTGTCATGCACCTTTCTATTGCCTTCTGAATGATAATCATTTTCAGTTCTTCAGAAACCCTCCTCGTATTCCATGTCTCACAGACTAATACTAGCATTAGAAATAATGGGCCTTTGTTTCTAGAGAAACAAAGTTTGAGGTTACTAAAGGAGATTTGCCACTTCCTGAAAGCAATCCAATAATAGACATTTGCATATTTGTCCAGAATATAGGGTGTCTCAAAAGTCCTAGTGCAGTATTAAGCTATTAATGCTTGGGACTTTTGGTATGCCCTGCATAATGAAACAAAGCAAGGAAAATCTTGAAACATTTCTATTGAACTGCTCCTTTCATGAAATCTATTTATGGAAGACCAGGATAGTCTGATAAACCTAGTCAAAAGATTAGAGATTGAGCCTTTCCTGATTATCAGGCATCTGGCCATATTAGATAGTTTTGTAATCTCATAGGAAATCTGAACTGTCTTTCTGACTGATTTTTTTTTTACCGTATTTTATAAGCCCCCCTTGAACACTGGCTTCGTTGTCTTTCTTTAATCTTTTGAGAGATATATGGTCCTGGTCCTTCTGCATGTGATGACCCCAACTGATGTCAGTTACCATAGAAAGAAGCTGTTGTAGAGATAGTCAGTTACAGTTGGGGACTTGTGACAAGTTTGATTCGAAATGTATCATGTGAAGGAAACATTTCTCTAGGGAAATAAGGTTGCATTTCAGCCTGGCAAGTGGGCACTTTGGGGAGTAAGGAAGGAAAGATGCCAATTTGCTAATGGGGCCCTGGAACCTCAAGCCCCCGTCTGCAAGTGATCATGGGAATTTGTGTTGGCAGCGATTGTTCGCATTTACTTACTTCTCAGAAGCTGTTGCTGAAATATAATCTCTAAATATTGAAAGCAAAACCGGAGACATGAAAATCATTTTGCTTTTATTTGCCCCAAACCACATACCCACAAATTGATGAAATATTGATGAAGTGAGAAACATCTGTTACATGTGAGAGAAGATGGATCAGTTGGACAGAAGCACTAGGGTATTCTCCTATAGCATAGATACCTGGACAGCTCCCACCAGAAATGGAAAGGGAACTGGGGTTGGGGGAAGAGAAAGGGAGAAAGGGTTTCAATTTGTGCTCTGGTTTTGTGGCCACACACAGTTCTGTTCTTCCTTTTTGAAAATGGTGAAACCCAACATGAGTAATGTGGAAATATGTTTAACATGATTGTAATGTATAATCTATATAAAATTGCTTGCTGGCTTCAGGAGGGGGAGGGAAGGGAAGGAGGGAAAAATTTGGAACTCAAAATCTTATAAAAATGAATGTAGAAAACTAAATTTACATGTAATTGGAAAAAATAAAATACTATATTTTTTTGCAGGGCAATGGGTTTAAGTGACTTGCCCAGGGTCACACAGCTGGTAAGTGTCAAGTGTCTGATGCCAGATTTGAACTCAGGTACTCCTGAATCCAGGACTGGTGCTTTATCCACTGCGCCACCTAGTCGCCCCTTATTTTTTTTTTTTAAAGAAAATGGTGCTACCTATGTTTATAAATTTCTAAGCTATGGTATGACTCCTCCTGACCTCCAGGGGTCAGGGTCATACTAAGAGAAATTTCTGCCACAGCTAACTTAAGGTTGTGTCTGGAGCCCCCTAATGCACTGTTCCCTAGGACTTCAAGACTTGCCTCAGTCGCTTCATCTCTAAACTGGAAATGTATCAACTTGACCTTTTTAACATATACACCTACATTTCAACCTCTCACCTCCCCTTCATTGCAGAACTTCTTGGGAAAATTATCTACACCTAACACCAGAAGACTAATAATGAATATGTTTCCCACCTCTTGGCAAAGAGGTTATAGACTAGAAGTGCAGATTGAAACATATATTTTTCAGACCCAGTCAATGTGTGAATTTGTTTTGTTTGACTCTACTTCTTTGTTACAAGAGGTGCCTCTTATGTATGGATGAGCAGCATAGCAAAAGAGAGAAAGACAGAGAGAGAGAGGAAGGGAGGAAGGGAGGGAGGGAGGGAGGGAGGGAGGGGGAGGGAGAGAAACATCTATGAGGTTTCTTTAAAATGTGCAAAAAAGTGCAGAAGAAAATTCTGAAGAGGATACAAGCAAGAAGGGCAGCGATAGTACTACCATGTTCAATTTGAAATTCACTTTAGAAACAAAACATCAGTCTGTAGTAATAGAGATTCATAGTTTCATATGCAAGCCTATTTTTCTATTCTCATTGGTATATGAGAATGTTCATGTTTTGACTAATATAATAATATGGTTTGTATGATTGAACATATATAACCTATATCAAATTGCTTACTGTCTCAGAGCAGGGGGAGCTTATCATTACTCCTGCCCTGCTACCCTGAGAACAGGGGAGCTGAAGAGGAATAGAGGAGATCATGGCTTAGCCCCCTCCTCACTTCACCCCCTTTCCCTCCCACTGCAACCAGGTTCCCCCACCCCGGTCCCCTTCATACTACCAGTTCTTCTGGTCTGCTCCTCTCTCACCTCAGTTTCCCCACCAGGCTCCTTCCTCAGCCCCAACAAGTCTTCAATTGTGTTAAATTTTAGTTTATCTAATTATTATTTTTTATTTATGTCTGTCTACTTTTAAGGTTTTGTATTAAAAAAACCCATCAATTAATAAATTGACAAGTAAAATGTGAAATTTCTGGGGTTCAGAAATGGATTATTTTAATTTATATGGGAAAAATAATTCTTATGGGAAAATTCATTCCTCTGGCTACCTGCCAGCAACTCAGATTCAAAAGTTCAAATCTGAATTTATCATCTTTTCCCTTAAACTTGCTATTTTTCTTAACTTTACTACATTTATCTGTATTGGGATGATCTTTTCTCTATTTTCCATTCTTCACCTCTTATCCCACCAGTTACTAAGCTCAGCTGATTCCACTTCACCACCATCTTTCACACCTGTTCCCTTCCATTCAATTTCATTCACACTACTCTATGAAAGCCCTGAGGATGTGGGAAAACTTGAACTCTAAAGCATTATTGGTGAAGATGTGAATTGATCAACCATTCTGGGGAGCAATTTGGAACTGTGCTTACCCTCTAATCCAGCAAAACCACTGCTAGTCTATATCCCAAAGACATTCATAAAGAGGGGTGGAGAGGACCTATTTGTACAAAAATATTTCTAGCAGCTCTTTTTGTGGTGACTAAGGATTGGAAATCAAAGGGATGCCATCAATTGGGGAATGGCTAAACAAGCTGTGGTATGATTGTAATGAAATATTATTGTACTATAAGAAATGACAAGTAGAATGATTTCCCAAAAACCTGGAAAGACTTACATGAACAGATGCATAGTGAAGTGAACAGAACCAGGAGAATGCTGTACACATTAACAACAATGTTGTTTGATGAAGAATTGTGAATGACTTAGCTCTTCTTAGCAATACAACGATCCAAGACAATCCCAAAGGACTAATGATGAAGCATATTATCTGCCCCCAGAGAAAGAACAGTTATTGACTGAATACAGACTTAAGCATGCTATTTCTCATTTCCTTTCATTTTTTCCTCTTCTTATATAAAATGGCTCATATGGAAATGTTTTACATAATTGCATATGTATAACCTATATCTGATTGCTCACCATCTCAGGGAGGGGGAGAGGAGTAGAATATAGAACTCAAAACTTTAAATAAAAATGTAAAAAACAAAAAACAAAGAATCTTTAAGCCCTCATTATCACCTGAGCAGACTATTTCTATAGCCTTCTAACAAGTCTGAGATTCTATTCTTTCCACTTTAGTCCATTTAAAAAATACTATCACAATAAATAAATTAATAATAAATAAGTTTGCATAAATCTGGTTATGTTGTGTCTCTACCCAAAAATCTTCTGTGACTTTCTGCTGCTTAATGAGCCAAATGGAAAATCCTTTACTCTGGCATTCAGGTCATAAACTGATACCGTTTGACCTTTACAATCTTATTTCCTATCACTGTCCTCCACAAACTCTCCACTTCAGCCAAACTGATGTGTGTTACACTCACATACAGCTTTCATTGCCTCTCCCTCCCAAATGTGCCAGGGAGCATCAAGGAATAAGAAGGAGTAGGAGAATATGTCCTGACCCTTTGGAGATCTACTCCAAGAAAGACTTGGAATCTGGGAACATTTGACCAGATATTTTTGACTGGCTAAAAATTTACATTAAAATTCTGCAACAACTTTTAGTTTTATAGTAAACGAATGAAGTAAACTTCCTTTAGTTTTATAGTAAACAAATAAAACATTGATTATTTGGCAGGTAAGTGGTATAGTAATAGTTCTGAGACTAGACTCAGGAAGACTGGAGTTCAAACCCAGCTTCAGACACTTCCTAGCTTTGAAATTTTGGTTTGGGAAAGTCACTTAATCTTTGTGTCAGTTTCAACAGTAAAATGAAAAAAAATAGTACCTACCTCCCAGATTTTTTGTGAATATTAAATGAGATAATATTTATAACATACCTAGCACAGTGCCTGGCACATAGTAGGTGATATACAAATGCTATTATTAGTATTATTATCACCACTGTTGTTACAGTTATTATTATTACTGAGCATTTACTAGATGTAAAGTACTGTGCTAGGCACTGCAGATACAGATAGAAAAATATAAGTACAGTTAAGGTAAGTTGGTGGACCGATTTAAGGTTAGGACTCTAACTTTTATTGGGTTTTCATTATCTATGATCTGGGCCTCAGCCAAGAGTGATCTAACACTGGTGAATTCAATCATGCTAACTGAACTCATGTAGAAAGAACTGGATTTAGAGTCAGAAGACTGAAGTTCAAATCCCAGCCTATTACTCATTAGCTATATGACATTGAGCAAGTCACTTTATGTCTCTGAGCCTCAGTTTCCTCATTTGGGAAGTTGGGGAAGGGTTGGACCTTAGAGGCATCAAACTTATGGGCCAGCCCAGAAAAACTGCCTAACTTCAAGAACCAGATTAAAATGTAGGGAAATGTTTAACAAAATAAGTAAAAAAATATAATACAACATTCTTTTTTAAATCATCTCAGTAGTTTCTGATTCTTCATGAACATATTTGGGATTTTCTGGGCAAAGATACTAGAATGGTTTGATATTTCCCCTCCAGCTCATTTTACAAATGAGGAAACTGAGGCAAACAGGGTTAAGTGACTTGCCCAGGGTCATATGGCTAGTAAGTGTCTGAGGATGTATTGGAACTCAGAAAAAGGGATCTTTCTGACTCCAAGCCTGGCACCCTATCCACTGTATCACCTAGCTGTTCCCCAATACGACACAGATAATGTTGATTTGTAATTTTCTAAGTCAATATGTGGCTTACAGAGATCCATTTCCATTTGAGCTTGACACTACCAAATGGTCTCTTAAGTGCCCGCCAGCTCTAAATCCTGCAATTCTAAGGTCCTGCTTTCTAAACCAGAAAGCTAATTTATTAATTTCCAACTGGGGAAAGATACCTTTCCAAAAACTGATTATTCGTGCCTGCTTCTCAGGGCAATCCTCTTCCAGAATCAAGGTACCTGGTGAGTCCCATTAGTCATGGGAAGGTTACGTAAGCAGAGAATAGGCACAGAGGATGTTGGAGGTGCCAGAGTGGTGCCTTATATAACATTGCTGTTGCAGCCTGATAGCATCCAACTCTACAGGAGAGTATGGCTTTCCAATGAAGTGATCATTTGGGTCTCTGCTTGTACAATTCTGTAAAAATACCAACAAGTTCTTTACATGTCAATGATCATTTTGCTAGACCCCACTGGGGCCCACCACCCTTCCATTTTCACTTGTCACTGCAGCATACCCCTCCTTCATTTCAACAGACTGTTTTATCAGAGGCAATTAGGTGATGCAGCACATAGAGGGTTGGACCTGGAGTCTGAAAAACTTGATTTCAAATTCAGTCTCAGATATTTACCAAGTGTGTGACCCTGGGCAAGTCACTTAACCTCTATCTGCCTCAGTTTCTTCACCTGGAAAATGGGAATAGTTATAGCACCCACTTCTCAGGGTTGTTGTGAGGATAAAATAAGACGATATCTACAAGGAACTTTGCAAACCTTAAAGTGCTATATGAATGCTAGCCATGAGTTGTGATATTAACGCATTATGACTGCCAAATTTTCTGATTATTTTTCCCTTGATTAAAATTTAGACTTGCTGTGCTTTGGCCAATGTAGGAGGGGGGCATATTAATGCACTTAGCAAGCCGTCTCCAAATCCCAGTTCTTATCCCATCCTTGGCGTCAGTAGTTTTTTGGTTGGCTTCAGTTTGGGAAGATGACACATACCAACCATTTCCTTACATTTTGTGATGCATCTTACTTGGAAGGGTATGACTTTTTGTTCAGATACTTCTGCAAGTGTATGACTGGAAAAGGAGGTGGGCAGGTCATGTAGCAAAAAGGAAAGATAATAGGTGGACAAATAATTTAGTTATGACATTGGTGTCCTCAAAATGTTACAAGAACCAAGAGGAAGTCCTCCAGTCCTTTGGATGAATTATATATCTGGGGACATATATGAGAATTATGCAAGATTAGACAAAATGGTTGTATCAGTTGAGGAGGAGGTACACATTCATGGCATCATGGACACTTTGAAATATCTAAGTAAGACACCTCCTTAAAACTCATATAATCCATATGTACAAGGTGTCCCAAAAGTCTTGGTGTTGTTTTAAGCTATTAAGGCTGATTGCACCAAAACTTTTAGGACATCTTGTGTTTTAAAGGAAAGAAAATAATACAGGAAACCCTACAACACTCTTACAAACTAATGTAGTGTCTTTAAGTAGAACTAAAAACACACAAAACATTAAAAGAAATTGTTTAGAATGGTTTAGAATGTTTCAAGAAAAATAAGTGCAACGCCATGAGTCCTATACAAACCACTTGCTAGCTTAAAAGGCTATAGCACTTCATGCTGCTTTATTTAATATCTGACATTTATAGAACATTTTAAAGTGTGTAAAATGTTGTGCACACATTATCTCATGTGAGCCTCATAACAACCCTCTGTGCTAGATACTCCAAGTAATATTATTCTCATTTTACAGATGAGAAAGCCAAGACATTTAAATGATGTAGTTCAGAATGTTCAGTGTGTTGACTTAATTCTCTCCAGGTTCAGCACTACCACTATAACATGTTGCTTCTCACTTAAGAAGACAGACAACGAATTTCTTTAAAAGTTCTCTGAATTTAGTCCGATTTTCAGAGGGCTCTTCCAGAGATAAGTTAACTGGCATTTTAAAGGCACCTCATAATTTGTAAGCCATTTTCCCATGTGTTATCATCCTGACTTTACTGAAGAAACTTGGTAGGAGGTAGGGTGCCATGAGAGAAATTTGGCCAAGGTCACATAGCTGAATGAATGAATCAGGATTTGAACTCAGATCATTGGCCATACAGTCTAGTGAACTCTCTTTCCCCTCCCCTTCTTGTACTGCTTATAGTCCTAGGTTGGTAACTGTGAATGGCTTGTCATTCATTAGCTTAAGGTTTCCTATACCTTCTTCTTTTCTTTTCTTTCTTTTTTTTTTTTGGTGGGGCAATGAGGGTTAGGTGACTTGCCCAGGGTCACACAACTAGTGTCAAGTGACTGAGACCAGATTTGAATTCAGGTCCTCCTGAATCCAGGGCTGGTGCTTTATCCACTGTACCACCTAGCTGCCCCCTCTATACCTTCTTTAAAATGAAAATGTCAAAGAATTTTATAAAATGATTTATTATGATCCTACCCCTAGGGAATTATATTCATCTAGATGATTGAAAAATACTAACTGGTGTTAATGAGACAGGAAAACAGGTTGAGGTTTTTGTTTGTTTGTTTCCCTAAAGTTAAAAGTTAAAGTTAAAGTTAAAGAGGGCACAGTGCATAGAGCATCAACCCTAAAGTCAGTAGGACCAGAGTTCAAATCCTGCCTCAGACATTTAGTAACTTCACCCTGTTTGCCTCAGTTTCCTCACCTGTAAAATGAGCTGGAGAAGGAAATGACAAGCCACTCTAGTATCTTTGCCAAGAAAACCCCAAATGGGGTCACAGACATGAACCCTGAGTTCATTCTCCTCTCAAAGTTACTTTATACTACTATGTATGTATGTGTATGTATGCATGCATGTATATATGTAATAGGGGACTTCCAATGAGAGCCCAGTACTGGGAGCATTTGGTGAACAAATGGTAATATACAGTGGAGGGGTCCATTTTTCCATTTCAGGGAATACACAGGTATTTTGAAGCTGTTTCCTGTTTGATGAAAAAAAGGAGGGTCTTTAGTTGGCTGCTTGAGCCAGCATATACCAGAATGGGGACTCCCTCCAATAACATTAGAAAAGTGTCCCAATTCCTTCAGTTACTCCTGGAATCATGCAGGTAAGAGGTAGCCTACAGAACTTTGGGGACCTGACCTCCTAGTACACATGTGTGGTGTGAGAGTATGTCTAGAGTTTACAATCCTAAATGAGTTTATAATCTCTACATGTACATTGTATTTACTTGGGGCCATGTTGTAGCCCCCAAGAAGAATGTGAGTTACTTGAGGGTGGGATGGTTTTATTCTTGTCTTTGTATCACCTGCACCTCACATTGTATCTGGCTCACAGTAAATACTTAGAAACATTTATTGAATTGAATTGAATGGAAATGAACTGAATGTGGTTCGAATGGTGTATTGCTCAAAGAATACCACATTTCAGGAACTGGACTTCCCAAGTCAGGCTGTGAGGAGGATAAAAACTTATGACTTATATGTTGAAGGAAATTGCTTTTCACTCTAGAAAAGTACTGTATACTATCCATCTCTGTACACAATTCTGTCCTGCTATTATGAAATCATATTCTTTTCTATGTATTGTATTTTTTCCTTCTCTGTAGAAATCACATCAAATGAAAGGACACTTTATAAAAAAAAAGGAATGGGCAAATTATTTACTAGGGTTCACTGTCTGTTCCTCTCTAAAATTTAATAGACTTTGTTATATAACATTTATCAATATCGATATGGTGGTGTTACCGTACAGAAATTCCTGTAGGGGATGGAAAAAGCATGTACCTAGTAAAAAGGTTATCTGAGAAAATCATAACTGAGTTCCTTTCTAAAGCAATCCATTTCTGATATTGCAATGACTTCCATAAGAAGGTCTGCTTGGATGACAAATGGTGGCCATGATCAAGGTGGGTGTCAGTCATATAGAGAAGGAATGCCTTGCGTTTCCACTCTTGCCAGTAATCCTTATTCATGAAAGCATAGGCTCATAAAATGTTGAAATTTGAAGAGAATTTAGAAATTATTTCATTCAATCCCATTGCTCTGTGGTTGTTGAAATTGTGTAAACCAAAGTCCCACTGAGATATTGGAAGTTTTCCTATAAAAACATCAGATGGAATTGATAACTACTCAGTAGAGAGTCCCATGCTCACCCTGGTAGTTGTGTGTGCCCCATTGGGTGAAAAAACTGAATAAGCATCATGCTCTTTATGGTTCTTAAGGGGTCAGTGGCCTATTCTTCAGCTCCTCCTCTCTCAGTGGAGCAGCATTAATTTATTATCAAAGGGTATGTGAAATTAATTAAAGTTAGCTTAGAGCCCCCAGCCACTGGTAAAATCTTAACTCCTTTTCCTTCTTTAGATCTGAGATATTTTAGTCACATAGTCCTGTGACTATGGCACAATGCTATTGGCTCTCTGTAGAAGCAAGACACACTCAGATTCTGCATACATTTACTCAGAATAAAATCAATAAACCAATAAACTAGGGAACAAAGTTGAATAAACATATAGGATATCTACCAAGTGGTACTCTGAGCCAGCCTCTCATTCTCCCAGAACTTTGAAGTCTCCCAGATTTAGGACTGAATTCAACTCAGGATTTCTGGGAAACCCACAATCTATTTGTTTACCCCACTCCCACTCCTCACTATTGTAGAATTCCTTTCAAGCTTGCAAAGAAATATCCACCCAATGCTCAATTAATTAGACAATGAGAAAGAACTAGATCTGGAACTGGCATTGGGAATGGATTTGGAACCTGGGGCAAGGATCTCTGGATCCTAGATGAATGCCAGGCATAGAACTTACTCCTGGCTCTTTTCATTAAGAGATACCTCTTCAAATCCGGCCTCAGACACTTAACATTTACTAGCTGTGTGACCCTGGGCAAGTCACTTAACTCCAATTGCCTCACCAAAAAGAGAGAGAGAGAGAGAGAGAGAGAGAGAGAGAGAGAGATACCTCTGACCTCTTCTAGTCACAGCCAGTCCATCTCTGAGCATTGTGGGTAAACTCAAAGGCTGGTTCCAGCAAGAAGTCTGCCCTTGTCATTGTGTCTGATATTCCCTCCAACCTACAATGCAATCCTTCTTTTACCACATTTGTGTGGTATCACTTCCTTTCTTATCTCCGAAACCCAAATATCCTATTTCTCCCTACATCAGGAGAAAGCGGAGAGAAGGGGGCATTATATACCAAAGAACCACTCCACCCATAGGCAGACTTGTGAAAGGTATGTCAGATGATACTTTTCATTAAAGCTGTTTAGCTGGAACTTGCTGTATTTGAACTAAGAAGTCTTCACTGATGCTCCCTGATTTCCCATAAGTTCTTCAACACATACACTGTCGGTCAATGGGTGGTACCCACTCACATGATTGGCAACAACTCAACCAGAGACAGTGCTGCAAAAAAATGAAAGGACAATATGCCAGTGGTGAAATTGGTCCCAAATTCTGCCTTCTCTCTGGCTATTTGACCAGTCCCTTCTGTGGGGACTTTGAAGCTTCAAATATAATGATTCCCCTCCAAAAAATCAATTTAGTAAACATTTGTTAAGTTATGCCAGTATCTGATATGTCATTAAGGTCCCATGTGGCAACTAGTATTATTTTTGAAGTATTAAGATTTTTCAACTCACTTGTCCTTACTTCCCTTTTATCTTATTCTCACTATTCTCAGTAACTAAAGGCTTTTTACCTCCCCCCTACTAACATTGTTGTGGAATATCTTCACCCTATCAATACTGATCAATGGTACTAAAAGTCTAATATGTTAATTTAATGTGTCATGCTGTTCCCCTAATGAGATGACCACAGAGAAAGACTTTAAAGTTTAAATATTTCCATGGAAGTAAGGAAGCTAGTCATTCATTCATTGGTCTTAAATAACCAAAGTCCATTTCCTGAGGGCAGAGGGTCCTTAAAGAGACAAGGAAAAGTTCATGAAGAGATTCCATGGGAGCCCATAAGCTTGGATAGGAAATAAATTACATCTTTATTTTAACTAACCTTTAATGGAAATTTAGCATTTCTTTCAATTATTTAAAAAACATTATTCTGAGAAATGGCTCATAGGATTCACCAGACTGCTATGGGGTCCATGAAACAAGAAAAATTAAGAACCCCTTGCTTGGGTGGGGGGGGTGTGGGGGTGTGGGTGTGTGGGGGGTGTGGGGGTGTGTGGGGGGGTGTTTACAGCCTAATCTTCTGTGTCAAGGTGTGATGGAGTAGTTAAAGTTGCCCAAGCTAAGAGTTTCATGATGCTAAATCATTTTTCTGGAGTTACTAAAAGCAGAGCTGACTTTTACTAAATTATGAAGAATTCAAAGTTTCATTTTTCACAAACAATCATCAACTACTGAAGTGCCTAGTGGATGTCAGGCACCACCCTAAGCTCTGGGATACAAAGACAAAAAGCAAAACAGGCCCTGCCTTCAGGGAGCTTACACTAATGGGAGTAGTCAACACATAACATAAAAGACAGCAATAAATAAAATACAAGATAACTTTAGAGGAAATGGCTCTAGCAGCTGGGGAGGATGAGGAAAGGCCATCCAGAGAAAGCAGTGCTTGAATAGTTTTGGAAAAAAATAGAAACAAACCTGGAGATTCCCAAAGGCAGAGATGAGCAGTGGTAGCATTCCAGGAATTCAAGAAAGTCAGAACAAAGGCATGGAGTCAATGAAAGGGAGCAGCATGTCTGAGGTCCAGCAAGTAGACCAGAATGCCGGGCCCATGGAGACCAGGGGGTGTGATTAATGTGCACAGGAAGAAGAGAGAGCTGCTGTGGGGCACGGAGGTGATAGAAGATGGAGTTGCTGAACATGGGTGATTGTACTGACGTGCCTTGCTGGGACAGTGCCCAGGCAGCATATTGGGGGCAGCCAGATTGGAGGAAAGGACCTAGTACATCACTGGTCAGACAAGCCTACACATGTGACTGTTGTGAGAGTTTAAGGCTTTCCAGCTTTTGTCTTTGTCTCCCTTTGTGTCTTCATTGCAGTGACCATGAGATGTTCATGGATGTCTGCGTTGGCCTAAGGTCATGGCTTGTACAAATCCACAGCTCATATCTGGTATATTATAGCAGTTTAAGGAAAAATGAACAGGGATGAAGTCATGCCCAAGATCCAACCTATCGATCTCACTGAGGCTGAACTTATTTGCTCTCCCTCTATGCTAAGGGTGGGATGCCCAGTCCCAGGCACCAGGATGTGACACCTCCTCTCTCCCTTACTGTGCTATGCTCTTCCCTCATAGTCTTGTGCCCTGGATACTTAGAGCTCCTGTGATAAAACCCCAGGGACACCTCACAAGGAAGTTTCCTTTTTCACCTTTAGTAATGTCTGCTGCCACCACTCAGAGCTTAGGGGGCTCTTTAAGGTAGAACTTTGGAATTGGAATCCTTGTGCATCCTTAGTTTTTTCACCTATCTTTTCTATGCATCCACATCTGGCCCTCATATTAAAATATAAGAATAACAATAAAATAACATATAATACAATAGTAAGAAATAGATATTACATAAATCATTATGTTATATATCATATCTATAAATATTCTACATAAACATAAATATAAAATATATTATTTAAAATATAATACAAACTATAAAATAGCATTAAAACCCCCAATCAATGGTGATATGCATAAGAACAGTAGACTTACTATTGATTTTCTAGTGACTATGGCAAGCAAATCAATTAACCTCATTGAGACTCAGTTTCCTCATCTGTAAAATAGGACTAATAATACTTTTCACTAACTCCCTCTAGGGTTGTTATGAGAAATAAATGTAAATTATTACTACTGTTCTTATGGGAGAAAAAGTACAGTGATATGCATATAACTGGGAGGGGGGCATCTTGTCATTCCACCCCTCCTGGACAAGGATCTGATTTTTAATGTAATTTTTACTAGGTGGTATTGGCTGACAAAATCTGTTAAGTTTCTCAGCATAGTTAGTCTTTGGTGACATTTGTTGTTATTTAGTTATTTCAGTCATATCCAACTCTTTGTGATCCCATTTGGGGTTTTCTTGGCAAAGATCCTAGAGTGGCTTGCCGTTTCCTTCTTTAGTTCATTTTACATATGAGGAAACTGAAGCAAACAGGGTTAAATGACTTGCCCAGGGTCACACAGCTAGTAAGTGTCTGAAGCCATATTTGAAGTCAGGAAGACGAGTCTTCCTGGTTTCAAGCCCAGTGCTCTACCCACTTCAACACCTAGCTGCCACAGGTGATGTTAGGGCTGGGCTTAAGACAAATACTATGTGAGTTCAGTTTCAATGTTAGTACAAAATGATGCACTTCAAAAACTCAAACAGTTGACAAAAGGAGCGTAACTCTCCCCTAACATTGCAAGGATACTGTAGAACTCAGCTTTCCTTATCCCCATGAGGAAATGGTAAGGGTTAAAAGAACAGGGTATGGTGGTTTGAGAAGTCTTCAGATGACCAAGTTGAAGGGTCACCAGGAAGCTTTGTTTTCTTTTAGGGAAAATTAATCTCTCTTGTAAGGGAAGCTTGGTTCTATCACAGGGCAAGAAAGAATGTGTTTTTTTTTCCTGTGGTTTGTTTAGTAAATTAGAGCAAAGGACCAGGGAAGAGGAATGGGGTGGACACTTAGGCTTACAAAACTTGAAGAGGTTGTAGATTAGGCTGTGAACCACCCAGGTGTTATCTCTTCAAAATAGTCTATTAGCTTAAAGTATGGGAGCAAGGGATGGATAAAATACCAACAGTCATCATTAGTCCCCATCCCACAACTTCAAGATTCATGATCATAGGGGCAGCTAGGTGGTGCAGTAGATAAAGCACCGGCCCTGGGTTCAGGAGGACCTGAGTTCAATTCCGGCCTCAGACAATTGACACTAGCTGTGTGACCCTGGGCAAGTCACTTAACCCTCATTGCCCCACGCCAAAAAAAAAAGAAAAAAAAGAAAAAAAAAAGATTCATGATCATTTAGGCATGGGCTGAACCAAACTTGAGCTTCTTACTAAGTTTATGTTGACAGTTCAAATATATTGGATACCTGTATTCATGTATATTATATATTCTTTGAAAAAAATGAACTTACTAAAGTAAATGGTGTACTCCCCATTTAAGAAAATCATCTTTTTAAACCACTTTATCAGCATCCTGTTTGCATATAAATAATGAATATGGGGATTGTATTTCCCCATTCATTATAGTAGTTCTCAGGAACACTTCCCTTTGACAAATACTTTTGTTGGTGAAGTTCATGTTCCTATATTTTCTTGAAATTCTTCTAACTTCATTTTGAAAGATTTAAACTTTTCATTACCTCAAAATGACTCGTGTCCTACCCCTGCTGACCTTTTCCCATTCTGAATTAGTGATGCCTCACAAATATAAGAAGACCTAGTTCCATTGAAATAACACAATGATTTCCTAGGGAGGTTTTGTTTTTGTTTTTGTTTTCTCAAACCAACTTTAAAACAGTGATGTGAGACAAAGGGCTTCCCCAGGAAAGGTTAGGAAAGGAAGAGCAGTTAAAACCAAATACCAAATGATAGCACTAAAAAAATTTTTTTTTGCACCAGGCCAACAGCATATGACAAGGAAACTGGGAGAATAGACTTAATAAGATATTCCAAACTTCCTAAGGTTGTTTATACCTCCAGACAGATGAAACGTTTATATGTATGAAGTTGAGTGAAATGCTTTTCAGCTGGGGCTGTGTCCAAAGAACTGGGTAAAGCACAATGGATTTCTTACAGATCTTGGAGAAGAGAATTCTTTGGGGTTTAAAAGTATATAAGGCTTTGAAGAGACTCCAGTTCTAGGCTTTTCTCCAAACCCTTCTTTCTTCTTTTGTGGCTTAATACCTTGAAGAGGGTAGCACCAAGTCCTGAATAATTAAAGTAAACATAAAATAGTAAACAATTTAAAATAAAACAAAAGCTAAGGAGTGCTATAGTCTGGCTCATAGACTGGTTCAAGTCTATATGGATATTTTGGCCTAAAAAATTGCTATCATTTATATAGTGCTTTACAGTTTGCAGAGTATTATCTCATTTGATCCTTACAACAACAGGTTGGCACTATTATTCTCTCCATTTTTCAAATGAAGAAACTGAGGCAGACAGCAATTAAGTGACTTGCCTGGGGTTACACAGCAAGAGCCTGAGGTTGGATTTGAACTCAGGTCTCATTGACCAGGTTGAGTGTTCTCAACCATCTAGCTGCCTAGGAACTCACTGGGGGTGCTGAAATGGGCTAGAGAGATTTGCAATAGTGAGGTTATCCAGAGCTCAGAGATCATGGGCAAATCTCAAACTCTCTGAGCTTCAGTTTCCTTATCCATAAAATGTAATAATATTAAACAACTCACAGGGTCACCAAGGCACAGAAATGCCATCAGCCCCGATCAATGTGAAACAGATAAGTCAATTCTTCTTTGCTTTATTTGTAATGTCAATGGCTAGACACAATGAAAAGCATTTGGAAAATCACAGAAAGGACAGGTGCTGAGATTAGGAAAACTGGCTAATAGGCTATGAAACAGTATTTCTCAACCCAAGTTAAATTTTGGAATAACAAAAGTATCTAAATTCTCCGTTGTAGACTTACAATGTTGCTCAGTTCAGAAGGTAGCAGTGGAGAATGAGTGAGAAGGATGGATCTCGAGACAGAAGGACAAAAATGAAGTTTTTTGTTGTTGTTTTTAAGGTTTATAGGTTTTAAGAAGTAAGGACTTCAGTAGTAAGAGTTTTGTGGATCAGTGAAATTTGCCCCAGACCCATGGTTAGAAAATATCACCAGCCAGCCAATTACAGAATACCTAATAAGCATGTCCTATGTGCACAAGAGGAAAAGCCATTGGTCGCACAGTACGGGAGGCTCATCGTGCTTGAAGGGACTTCAGGAATGATGCTGAGGAGGCAAGGTTGTGGCCATCTTTTTTTTGCGGGGCAATGAGGGTTAAGTGACTTGCCCAGGGTCACATAGCTAGTAAGCGTCAAGTGTCTGAGGCCGGATTTGAACTCAGGGCCTCCTGAATCCAGGGCTGGTGTTTCCTAGCTGCCCCTCAGTACCATCTTTAAGCAGTGATCTTGGCATGGGCACACTGTAGACATCCTGAAAGGCATGCTTGCTGCCAACCCTGATCTTGATATTTTCCATTCGTAATTGATGATGGAATATTCCTATTTTCCACAACCTGCACCTCTATTTTTTTCTGGCCCATTACATTTCTTATATTGCTAATGTGCTGATTTCTCAGGGAAAAAAAGTCAGCATTTGCATTCAGAGAATCATCAGAGAGCTAGGGGAAAAACTTCAAGCAAATTAGTGGAAACAATTGTAACTCAAAAGTGCTTGATAAATACTAATACTACAGTCCTTTCTTGTTAAACTAATTCTGTGGATCAGCAAAAGCTCCCTAAATATGCTACCAGTAAGTTCCTGGCTTTTCTCTAGAATTCTACAATTCTATGAATCATTCAGTGAGCATTTATTAGATACCTACTGTGTAGCAGACACACTGCTAGGTATAGGAAACACAAACTGAAAGGGATGCATCCTATTACCGTGGCCCCTTTGCAACTCAAAGCATCTGTTTCTTTTGAGATAATCGCTGGACAGGCTTGAATCCAATTAACTAAGGAGAATGAGCTTGGGAAATTCAGTCCAATTTAACAAGCATTATTATGTCTCCTCCTTGAGAGGCTGCCAGGGGACAATGGCTAAAGAGGCAGGTTCAACACTGGAAGTCCTATGTTCCAGTCAGGTTTCTGACATATACTGGTGCTGAGAAATTGGGTAGATCATTTAATCCTTCAGTGCCCCCAGACAATTCCCTAAGATTATACATTACAGAACAGGTAACCATCTGCATCAGTAAAGGGATTTTCTTCTTTTGAGAATTCCCAAAACCAATCTTACACTAAAAACTAAAATAAACAAAAAAAAAAGATGCATTTATTTTTTTGAAGTGTGTTGGGTATACAAAAATAAACTTCCAATGACTCCTAATTATATACATAACATAAAGTTCTTAATGTGGCTTTCAAGGCCCTCTGTGGTCTTGTTCCAACTTTCCAATCAGATGATTCAGGGTCTATATGCCTTTGTCAGCATGGTTTTGAGTGCTCAAGAGGCAGTGTGGTGTGGTAGGTAGTGTGCGGAACATGGGGTCAAGAAGACCTGGGTTCAAATGGTGCCTCTGACATTTAGAACTATGTGGCCTTGGACAAATCTCTTAACCTAATCTTAAATTTCCTAAGTTTTCCTACTTCTTAGTAAAATGAATGGGTTTGATTAGATGGATTCCAAGGTGACTGTAATCAATCAGTATACATTTATTAAGTACCTATTATGTATTGGGCACTGTGCTAAGTGCTGGAGATACAAAAAGAAGCAAAAAAGTCCCTTTCAGGGCCCTTCTAGCTCTAAATTTATAATAAGCTTTCTAGCCCTGTGATAGACTCTTCTTCATATATTCTCCATCTCACCCAAAATAAACTAAGTAAACAAAGATTCATTGTCCCCACAAACTCTCACCTTTGTACTCATTCTGCCCTAACCTCTCTCCTTCTCTTTGTTAACCTTTCCCATTCCCAGAAGAGAGCCAACTCTCCCCCATAACTCTGCCTATTGAAATCTATCCTTTCTTTCAAGGGCCAACTCAAGGGCCATTGCCTCCATTAAGCCTACCATGATTTTCCCCAACTATAAGGAATTAATCCCTTCTCAAATTTCACCCAGAACTTTGATTTCCCCAGTGCATCTCTCATATTCTAACTTATAATTATTTGTGTATATATCCTACCTCCCCTACTAAATAGTCAACTTCTTAAAGTTTGGAACTGTGTCTTATTTCTGAAAGGTATCATGGGGTAGTAAAAAGAACATTGTATTTGGAGTCAGGACTTAGTTTCAAATCCCCGCTCCTCTTTAGGCAAGTCAACATCATCTTTCTGACCCTCATCTTCCTTACCTATTAAATAAAGGATCTGACTAGATATCAAAGTTCCCTTCTAATTCTAAATATTTGATTCTGTGATCATGGTAAACACTTTATTTGGTCAAAATGAATGTACTGAGAGGTGATCATTGTCTGCCCACACTACTTCCTCCTCAAAAATCAGCCAGTGGGTTTTAATTAATGGGTGAGCAGGCCCTGGAGGATTGACATGAATTTATGACATTCAGCTCAAACTGAAAGGAAGCCGGGCTTAATGATATTCATGACCCTTGAAATATGCTTCTGTCTCTTTCTCTTTTTCTCTCTCTCCCTCTCCCTGCCCACAATTTTATCCTTTTTTTCCTCCTCCTCTTCTTCCTTCATCTAACATACATGATCTCAGCCCCATGCCGGCTATAAAGGATGGGTTGACCCAAGCACTTCCCATTCCTTCTCCCCTGACCTGTTCAATTAAGGTATTATTGCTTCTCAAAGCAATTCCTGAACTGAATCTAACCTGAGGTTTACTGTGGGCAGGAAGGGACTCCTGTACAGGGGCCATGCCATCTGAACCCACCTAGTGCTCTGCCACCCGAAGCAGAGAAAAAGTGGTGTTCTGCTCTGAGGTTTTACCTTTAAGGGAATTGGTCCATGCCACTTCATGCTCATCCAGTGCCTACTTTCCTCCTCACACTTCCTTCTTCACTATGCCCAGTTTCCTCAGTCTCTCCCTTCCCTTTCCAGAAAGAAACAATTTCAGTCCATAAATTAGAATTTTCTCTTTTCAAACTCTATGGGCTTTTGGAGCTGTGAAATGGAAATTCAGACTTGATGGAGTTACACCTCAGACTCCTATTCAGTATTAGTTTGAATAAAGGCCCTTATCAGATGTGCTATCTTCCTGTAGAAAGGTATGGGCTCTGACCCATAGCCTGCGAAGCATGTGTTCTGATTTTTGGAAGGCTGGAATGGACTGACCCAGATCCAGATTCTCTCACCTGGCTCTCTTTGTATTAATGCATTCATCTGCAAGATGGCTGGAAGAAAAGAATGGCCATGGGACCAAGACGAACTTAAGTGGCCCTCACAGGAATTAAACCTATGACCTCATTAGCACTTTACTCTTAAGCCAATGAGATAACCAAACGCAAGCAAAGCCAATACATACTCAGCTAGCCTGGGTATGGGTCCCTAGGGATTACTGCTCAAGAGCCAAAGAAACACTCTGTGGAAGGTGGGGGATGAACCACTGTCACTCACTGAGGAGGGAGAGAGGGAGGGAGAGAGGAAGGGAGGGAAGAGAGAGAGAGAAAGAGAGAGAGAGAAGGAACTGAAGTAGAATGGAAGGCAGAACAAACAGGGGCTAGAATTAGATTGGGGAACAAGTAGAGGAAAAGACTGGTATACAGAAGAAAAATATACAGTACTACAGTTCTGTAAATGAAAACAAAATTAAAAAGCCACAAGACTGATTAATTATTATTTCCATCCTCGATCCCAGACAAGAAATAATGAAACATATCTTGTCTCTGTTCAGTAGAGGGACAGGGGACTGTCATTCAGTCATTTTTCAGTTGTATCTGACTCTTCATCATCCCATTTGGCAAAGATACTGGAATGATTAGCCATTTTCTTCTCCAGCTCATTTTACAGATGAGGAAACTGAGGCAAACAGCATGAAGTGATTTGTCCAGAGTCACACAGTGTCTTACTCCAGATTTGAACTCTAGGCCTCCTCTATCCACTGTGCCACCTAGTGGCCCAGCAACAGGGGACTAGGGGTGAGGATTATTGTATATGTCATCAAATGTAATTAATGTGTGAGTTGATTTAGCCTGTTTTTCTTTGTTATAAGAGGGAGTTCAGTGATGGGGAGGAGGGGGAGTTGTATATCAAAATCTTTTTAAAGAAAAAAAGTTAATTGATCAAATTTGTGAACAAGACAAGAATGGTAGGATATAGATTGTGACAGGAAGAAACAAAGAAAGGATTAAGTCTATCTCTGTGTGTGTACATATTATATAGACATACATGTATATGCATATAAATGCGTATATGTGTATATATACTTATAGACATGGAAGGCCAAAGCTTGTATGTCCATTAAAGTGGGACTAGGGGGGCAGCTAGGTGGCGCAGTGGATAGAGCACCAGCCCTGGAGTCAGGAGTATCTGAGTTCAAATCTGATATCAGACACTTAACATTTACTAGCTGTGTGACCCTAGGCAATTGCCTCACTAAAAAAAAAAAAAAAAAAGTGGCACTAGGCCCATGAGTAGCCCTTTTACTTCCATCCTATGCAAGATAAGGATATACATATACACATGTGTACAAACAGTGTGTGCACATGTGTGTTACATTGTCTTACATGTACGGCCTATGTGCCATATACCAGATATAAGACACATATATGCTATATATAGTAAATTCTCATTGTTTGTGGATTCTGTGTTTGCAAATTTGCCTAGTCTCTAAAATGCATTTATAACAATAAAATCAACACTCATTGTACATGAACGTGAACCATGGAACAACCTTCCTCCATTCACTCTTGTTCAGTTTCTTCATCTATAAAATGAAAGGAATGGAACGAATGGATGGATGGATGGATGATGGTTTTGCAGTTACTACATATAATACATACAGGGATAGAAATTAAAAAGTGAGACAATTCCTTTTCTTAAGGGATAGACTCTAACTGAAGGAGGAAATAAGTCGTCTGCAAGCATTTTATTATGCCATTACTATATGCTAAGCTCTAGAGATACAGAGAAATGTGAAAAACCAGTTCCTCCTCTCAAGAAGGTCACAGTCTAATAGAGGAGAGAACATCCAAACTACAAAGTAAAAACAAGATAGATACAGGACAAATTGGAGAAAATCTCAGAGGGAAGACATTAGGATTAAGTGAGATCTGGAAAAGCTTTTCTTGAAGAAGGTGGGATTTTAGCTGAGCCTTGAAGGACATACACTAGCAAGCTGAGGAAAATGGAAATGGAAATGTCCTAAGTCCTAATGATTCAAGAGAGGGGTATGTAGTTAAGTCTCAGAGGTCCTAAGTTACATTAATAGGTTAGATGACAATGCCAGGAGTCTTCAAGGCATAGAAGTAGATAAAGCCTGATGGTCCTTTATCTCATTGGAAGGAAGATTATTTCTGACTCCCATCTCATCAAGTAATTCAAAAGTGTTCTGGGGCACCCCCAAGGAACTCCACAATCCCTTCTACCTCTGATTCTAGGATACATGTGATGCCTATCTCCAGGATGGTAACAGGAACTCTCAGTTGCAATATACAATATGTAATGACATTACTGAAGGCACTAGGTGGCACAATGGATAGAGACCAGGCCTGGAATCAGGAAGACTCATCTTTCTGAGTTCAAATTTGGCCCCAGTCACTTATTATCCATGTGACCCTGGGCTAGTCATTTAACCCTGTTTGCCTCTGTTTCCTCACCTGTCAAATGAGCTGGAGAAGGAAATGGCAAACCACTCTAAGTATCTTTGCCAAGAAAAGCCCAAACGGGATCACAAAGAGTCATACACAACTGAACTACAACAATCATGTTACTCATCACGGTGATGAATCATAACTGGTCTTTTATTGTCAATTGTTCATTGTGACTTCTACTAGATTGTAAACTCCTTGAGAATAGGAGCCACATCCTGTGATTCAGTAACATCCAGGAACACAGAGCATAGTAGGATCTCAGTGAGTAAATGGATTCATACACATATACCTTCATTATCCTCCCCTCACCCTCTTTCATCCATTCTTCTAATAGTTTGACATAGATTTAAAAAAACAACTTACATCCTCATTTCTATCACCAGTAATACCATGATTAATCTCTTGTCTTTTCTCAGCAAACCATCTTCCCCATGAGCCTTGACATTACTATGATTGTGCTAATTATCTTATCTGTTCCTACAAAAGTTCAGACTCCCAGAGTGGGATAATAATTAGCAAGGTGTGATTTCTTTTTTCCCTCCCCAAACTACAGCCTGTCACCTGAGCGGTTTATGATATTGCTTCCTTATTCCTACTTTTAGGCTTCTGTGTTTGACAAACCTTCCTGTAATTTCAAAGGCTCATTCATTCTTGCCTTTAACCCTTAGTTAAGTATGGCTTTCCATCCACATGTTAGCAAAAACTCCATCCACAGAGAGTTTAAGGAGAATGAATGAGTAAGTAAAATTGTGGATGAGAGTAAAAGAGAAGATGAGGAGGTGGTTGGTGTTGTCAACCCCACCCCAGAAAAGAAAGGAAAGGGTATGCCCTCTTAAAACCCTAATTCCTTACTGCAGCTACCCCTTTGCCCTATAACTAACTAGCAAACAAGCAGGAGATGCTTCTTGGAGCACATGCTTTGCTGGTCCCAGATGTGAGTATTGCATGTGGTGGGCAATATGGTGAGCTACTTTGCAAAGAACTGCCCCAGGAGGGAAATAAAACAATGCCCACAGCTGAACTCCATAGAAATCTAGACCTTGAGGGGTCCTCTGAGGTCATTAAGTCACAGCATCAGAGAATGAAAGATCAAGAACTGGAAGGGGCCAGGGGAACCATATAGATCCACCCTCTCATTTTACAAAGGAGGCAAGTGAGGCACCCAATAGTGAACTAAGGTCACGAAGGCAATAAGCAGCTAAACCACCCTCAAAACCCAAGTCTCTGGCTCCATTTCCAAGTCAATAGATCCCTCTCTGACAGTTTGGTGATTATTTTTTTAAGACTGGATCTCCCTATCTCACCCAGGCAATGCAGCATTTGAGCAAAGGGTAGAGCCAATTATTGATTGGTATGGGAGCTTTGACCTGTTCCAGGCCAGTGTCCACCCCCAGACCCAGCCCCACCCCCTGCTCCTGTTCCTGTTCCTGCTCACTTACCCGATTGCCTTAGCCACAGCAGCTTAGAACACCTGATCTAAGCGATCCACTAGCCTCATTCTCCGAAGCAGCTGGGATTACAAATAATTACCCCCACAGTTAAATCTTTAGCATAACCATGACCAGACTCTTCCTAGACTTTAGAGAACCAGGATCCCATGCAATACCCCCATGTACCTATCCAACCACCCTGCTCTCCTAAACTGGTGAGGATTGGAAATTCCTTTTCCCTAAAGCCCACTGAGACAGGGTATAGTTCAAAGCAAAAAGTAATTAATGAAAAAATTCATTCTTGAGCTCCATTTCACCCTGTCTATCCTGGCTGGGTGAATTTCCCCCAGTTAATCATTCTCAGTCCTGTCTGTGTTCATGAGAAGATGCTTGGAGAAAGGATCAGAAGAGTCATGCCCCTCATACCTGTCAGGCTTGGGAATGATGGATAATCAAAGGTGCTGACAGCAATCTCTGTGTACAAAACATTCCATAGCAAGGCTACCTAGGGAAACATGATATATGAAAATGTTTGGCAGATATCCAAATGCCTGGCACCCCCCCCCACACACACACACCCATTGTGGTGGGGAGAATAAGGTGTTACTAGGAAAGAAGAAAAAATAAACAACTTGGCTGATGTGCTGGTTAGTTTTGGTGGAACTGGATGTGTTTTTTTCTTGTAAAAATTCTTTGTCTTGGAGGAAAGGAAGGGAATGCCAAGTTTGGAAATGAAAATTACATTAAAACAAAAGATGATAATAAACATTTAAAGAACAAAATAAAAACATAGCCTTAGAAAAGTCATCTCTGCATGTACTGTCCTCCCACAGTGTAGGCGGCTGCTTTCTAACAAACTGTTGAAGGTTACCTATTATTGGTATCTAGGTACCAGCTACTTTATTGTAAATTTAACATAAATACCACCACCAATAACAATGACTCACATTTATAAAATACGTTATAAAAACAAAACAAAGCAACCCATTTATTATAACTAAATCTGTTATGTGGGTGGGACAAGTTTTATCACATCCATTTTTCAGATAAGGAAACTGAGGTTTAGAGAAGCTAAGTGACTTATCTGGGATCCCATAGCTAGTAAATATCAGAGCCAGAACTTGAACCCACATCTTCTGACTCCAAATTTAGTGGGACATGGACACTTTGGGCACTTTGACATGGAAGACAAAAGACATCAGAACTAAGTAACCAAGTCCCTGGTCTTCCAGGCTGAAATAGACCAATGAGCTTGCTGCTAGGATGTGGCCTCGTTCTTGACAACTTTAAAACACTTGCTGGAAAAAAACCAAAACAAAACAAAACAAACCAGTAAAAACCTTAACTCTTCCTCTGGAGAGGTGTCAGGAGCTGTGTAGTCAGAACAAGGAAGACTTCTTCCTTGGTGAGCTACTTTGCAAAGAACTGGGGAACATAAGAGATTGAATACTGGACTTTGAAGAGTGAGGAAGACCTGAGTTTTAATCCTACTGCAGACATTTATTAGCTGTGTCATCCTGGGCAAATCACTTAACTTCTGTTTGCTTCAGTTACCTCATCTATAAAATGGAAATGATAATAATAGTGCCTAGCTCCCAGGATTGTGGTGAGGATCCAGTGAGATAATATTTATAAAATGCTTTTTAAACCCTAAAGTATAACGTAAATGCTAGCTGTTTTTTTTTCTTCTTCTTCAGGGAAGTTTAGGATTTTGATTCAGATCCAAATATAGGAGCAAAAATGAGACCTTTTGGACAATGGCCAAAGGGAGGTCTATACAGGTTGTAAAAGCAGTTTTGCTTGTCCTACTTCCCTCCTGCAATTGCATTTATGACCGTCAAGAGATAAAGATATATTTTTCATATGTATTCAATATATTTTCATTTATATGTTTAAATGTGTATGTAAGTGTAGGTATGTGACCAAGCCCCTTGCAGCCAAGGGGAGTGACTAGCTGTTTGAATTTTCAGAGCAGACCAGCATTTAATGAGAGAGAATGAGTTTCTATACCTTGCTGGAAAAGGGCAGAAGTCAAAGCAATTTTCTTCAGCTCTGCATTGACTTATTGCAGAGAAGGCCCAGGCTGTTGGAGAGGAAAGGAAGATGACAAGAGTCCTCTGGCAAGGACTCAGGCTTCCTGGACTGGAGGTGAAACCGGGCAGAGTACTAGACCAGAAATCAGGAGATTCACATTCTGCCTCTGATATTTACTAGCCTTGGTATACCATTGGCAAGTCATTTTACTTCTGAGCTGATTCCTCCTCTATAAAATTGGGGCAGTAAAACCTTCCTTAGATCCTGATGCTGTGAAGATCAAAAAGAGATAGTAAGTGAAAAGACTGTAGAATGCTTACATTCATTTAAAGTATTACAATTAACATCTGTAGGATGCTCCTTTGTCCAGGTCTTAAGAATGACCAACTCAAGATGTTGACTTGGAAGCTAAAAGTCTCAAGGCTTCTCCCCAGCCTCAAGGCTTCACTAGCTTCCTTAACAACTATCAACAGCCTTGCTTTTGAGTCTACTTTGAGGCCAGCCTCATGGACCTCACAAGAACACAAAATGGCAGCCTGCTACAAGACTGGACCTCAAGGGAGGTTCTTGAACAGTCTAATCCCTTGCTTCCCTCAGTAGACTTCTCTCTGGTCACTGATAGTTCACTTGGATTCAATACTCAATGGGTAGCATGTTCCCACTCCTTCATATTCTTTCCATCCCAGTGATTCTGAACCCTCCCCCAGACTGCTGAAACCCATTCCCTATATCCCGCTGCCAACTCCCTTACTCTCAGCTGCCTCAAATTTCTCACTCCAGACCTACCCACTAGTTACCCATTATGTATTCATTAGGTTATCTTCTCCATAACTAACAAACTAACTTGCTTACATCCATCTTAAACCTTTTCCTTTCTTACTCCTAGCATATTCTGGCACTCAGTGACTCCTGGCTCTTTCATTATGACCCTACATCCCTGAAGGCCCTCTCTAGTACTAGTTACATTTTTGCTCATACCCTGCAACTCACTGGGGGAGGGAGAGGATACTCCTTGGTTCCCATTACTACTTCCATACCACCATTGCTCAGTAATCATTCTTCCTTTGAGGTGTACACTATCCAAATTTATCACCCAAACCAGATCCTAGTGGCTGTTATCTACCAACTCCTGAGATTTTCTTTCCTTAGTGAGCTTAGTGCCTGTAACACAAACTTTCTCTTCTCTGCAACTCCAGCCCTCATATTAGGAGACTTGAATGTATATATTGATTAATGCTCCCTCAAACCCCAACTTCCTACTTTCTCAATGTATTAAGTTCCCATGACCCAGTCCTCCATTGTAACTCAGCTATACACAAAAATGGTCATACCCTTGGTTGCACCATGACCCACAAGTGTTCTACTTTTAGTTTCTTGGATTCTGAAATTCCTTTCATCTGATAGTAACCTTTTATGCTTCCATTTTTCCTTTTGTTCTGTGATCTTTAACCTTGTTCTTTGTCCTCATTGTGGCCTACAATCCACTCACCCTTCAATTCTTTCCCAAGCTGTCACCCTTACACTGGCTCCACTCTTCTCCCTTCTCTATTTCAGCCCCTTGGTGAATAATTTCAACCCCACACTATCACATTCCTTGACTCCTGTCCTAGAGCTGATCATGCCTTGCCAAACCTCAACCTTTGGATTACTTGCACCATCTACTACTTTAACTCTTATACATGTGCTCCTGAATAAAGCTGAAGAAAGTCATAAAACTGTGAAGATGGGGCAGTAAAAATGTATGCCATAAAATTCTACCGAGCTGCCACTGGAGCAAGGCCATCTTTTTACCCCTCCCTAACCAATCCTCTCTCCCACTCACCATAAGCAACCACTGCAAATCTTTTCATCCTTCCTCAAGCCTCCTGTGAAATCCCCCTATCCCTTACCCATTCATCTGAGGACCTCCCCTCATACTGAAGTACTGAGGCGATCCAACTAGAGCTCACTCCAAAGACTAACCCTAATCTGTCCTCTGAACCCAGCCACATTTTTCACTAGTGTGCAATAGTCATCCTTCACTTAAATCAGGCCTGTCTGACCATGGTCTTCTGCATTTACTGTGCTACGTTCATTACCACGTGACTGCCTTTGCTCATGTTATTCCACTCATCCAGAATTCCCTTCTTCTTACTTGATTCTTATACAAATCCTGTCAATCCTTCATGGTTCCGTTTCAGTTCCATTACCTCCATGAAGTTTTCTCTGCACCCTACAGCCCACACACTGTCCTTTCATTATCTGAAACACTATTTTACTTCTAAATAAGACAATGTAGTTTTATGTTTAATTATTCTGTATTGACTTTACTTGTTTGTTTTGTCTCCTCAAATAGATTGTATAATCGAATCGAGTTTGCCTCACCCACAGTGGAGGAATTCTGCCAGACTTCAGATGCCCATAATGGTGAAGCCACCCTTCATAGAAGGTAGCACCAGAATGTCAGGATTCCAGGAGACCTGGGCAAGGATGAGGGATTTTATTAGTAGGTATGACCTTGGAGAAGTCAGCAAAAAGAAGAGAGTTGGAAGTGTTAGAAGTAGGGGCAGCTAGGTGGCACAGTGCATAGAGCACCAGCCCTGGATTCAGGAGGACCTGAGTTCAAATCCGACCTCAGACACTTGACACTTACTGGCTGTGTGACCCTGGGCAAGTCACTTAACCCCAATTGCCTCGCCAAAAAAAAAAAAAAAGGTGTTAGAAGTAAAAAAGCAGGGCTGCTGAAAAGAGCCATAGATGTGGACTCAGAGAAAGGATGAGAAATAGGAAGGAACACCACCATGGCATGCATGAGCCCAGAAGTTCATGGGTTCATGCTGGGATCCTGACTGGAGCTAACCTGAGAAGCTTTTGAGACTGAATTCTAAAGGAACTTTGTCCCTGTCCAGATGTGATGAGAGACTCTTAGGGATTAAAGGAAGATTTAAATTGTAATTCCCTTGGAATCTATAAGGGACCCATGTGTGTACTAGGGCCAGAGAATCTACTCTTTGACTCCTTATTTGTTAGATTTAAGGGACAGCTATTTGGCTTAATGGATAGAGTACTGGGCTTGCAGTGAGAGAAACCTGAATTCCAATCCAGCCTCAGACACTTCTTATCTGTGTAGCCCTAGTCAGGTCACTTAACTTCTGGTTACCTCAGCTTCTTCATATATAAAATGAAGTTAATAATAGCAGCTTCTTCTGAGAATTGTTGTGAGGATCAAATGTTATAATAATCATAAATTGTTAGCTATTATTATTGTAAAAGCACTCAGCATGGTTCCTGGCACATAGTAAGTACTATATATATATATACATACATACACATATATATATACATACATACATATGTTAATTGTTATATTATTATTATATTGGTTTATGTCTTAATTAAATGCTTTTGTTGTTGGATTCATGACTTACTTATTCTGCAAATAGAAAGCATTTCACTGGCTGGGGCTCAAGTCATAATTTGCTAAATCGATTACCCCTAACAGCAAACATTAGAACTAGGGAAGAATAGCAAAGGCCTCCAGAACCAAAGTTATTCTTAGAGTTTTCAGTTGCCCAGTGCATACATTTTAAAAGGGCTCATTTGAGAAAATTACAAATTTATAAAGGTTGCTTATTTAATATTAAGTCAATGTGAAGCTATCTCATCTAGCATCATTAGGTTCCACTGAAGATTTTTGGGGGGAGATATATGGAAAAAGTTATATTGAAATTTTGAGATTAAATTGTTTACACTAGTAGTCATAAACTGCAATGCTTAAATTGCTAATAATAGTAGCAATGAGGGGCAGCTAGGTGGTGCAGTGGATAAAGCACTGGCCTTGGATTCAGGAGGACCTGAGTTCAAATCCAGCCTCAGACACTTGACACTTAACTAGCTGTGTGACCCTGGGCAAGTCACTTAACCCTCATGGTTCTACAAAACAAACAAACAAAAAACAATAGTAGCAATGAGAGGATTTCATTTTACTTACTTTTCTCAAAGTCAAGGCTGTAAATTGACAACAAATTTCCAATGCAAACTCTACTGCACAAAAGGAAAGTTGATTAAAGTTATTGTGCCAAGGTGCATTAGGATTATTACACTTTTTTGTTCATTTAATGTCCAAGTGTATTTGGTGAGAAAGTAAGCGATGACGTGGAGTACGGCTGTGGTGAAATATATTGAATAATTCAGTGCGCTCAGATGACTTTGTTGAATGGCTATTGGAATGCTGGAGTGAATTGTCATGACGGCTACCAATTTTTGGAGAACTGCTCCATGGTCCCAGACCTGGTCCTCATGGGGCTTTCCAACTTACACTGAAGGATGCCTATTGGACAGGATGATGACATTGAAAGGACATTATACCATGCTGAGCAGTTTGGAATAATGCCAAGTACTGATCAATAGAAACTCTGGGACATTACAAGATCCTCAAAGAGATAACCATCAAAGAGGCTACTTGAAAATTATAAAGTAGAATCCCTACACCTGTCCTATATGACATACCACAACAAACTCAAAATGGAAGAAAGGCAGAGGTATGGGGAAAATAGCACCTACTTTGTAGTTAGAAGACCTAGATTTAAATCCTGCCTCTCTCATTTACTATCTATTTTATCTTGGACAAGTCACTTACTTCTCTGGGCTTCAGTCTATCCATCTGTCAAATGGAGCATTGTACTAGATGACCCCTAAGGTTATTGTCTATGATCCTATAAAACATGATCTGAACATAAAGGTCACATCATTTTAAAAACTATAAAAGATCAAGATCATATACTTATCACAGATAGAAATGGAATGAAAGAGGGGGAAGCAAAAAAAGGTGTTAAAAGCAACAATAAAAATAAAATAGATCATTTTGATTGCATGAAATTGAAAAGCTTTTGTATGAACAAAATTAATGGACCTAGGACAAGAGTGGAAAATGTCATATGGGAAAATATTTGTATTAAATATTTCTCAAAATGTTCTAATATTTAAAATACATAGAAAACAAAAAGTTAGATGTAGGAGACCAAGAGACATTCCCCAATGAATAAGTGGTAAAGGAAAAGAATGAAAACCTATTCATAACTATTGGGAAAATTCCTCCAAATCACAATTAATAAGATAAATTCAAATCAAACCCATGAGAAGTTTTTACCTTATACCCAACAAACTGGCAAAGATGACCAAAGATAGAAATAGTCAATGTTGGAGAGATGTGGACCTCCATCCCTTTACATCTATGTCCCCTAGCTTCCCTGACTTCCTTCTTTTTTTTGTTGTTTTGTTTTGTTTTGATTTTTGTTTTTTCCCTGACTTCCTTCTTAGTGCCTTTCTCCAAAGACTACCTCCAATTGATCCTGTATATATCTTGTCTGCATCTAATTGTTTGCATATGGCTTCCCCCATTAGACTACAAACTTCTTGAAAGGAGGGACTGGTTTTTGCCCTTCTTTGCATCTCTAGCCTGGCAAATAATCGACATTTAATAAATGCTTGTTGACTTCACTTGACATTGTTGGTGGAGCTAAGAAATAATTTAACCACTGTGGAAAGCAATTTGGAGTTATACTAAGTGACAAAAATACCCATAACCTTTGACCCGGAGAGCCCCCTGCTAGGCATCTACTCAAAGGAGGTCAGTAATAAATAGAAAAGTTCAATATATACACCAGAAAATTTACAGCAGCACTTTTGTAGGAGCAAAGAACCAGAAACAAAGTAAATATTCACTTATGGGGGAATGATACTACAGTAAATAGATGTAATAAAATATTACTACACCATGAGAAATGACAAAAATGATGAGTTTGGAGAAGCATGGGGAAACTCAAAGCAAAACCAGGAAAACAATATACATGACCCCCACCAAATGTACACATAAAAAAACCGGAAAAGAAACTGAGCATTGTGTAATTAAGATGACCAAGCTTGATCCAAGAGAAGAGTTATGACTGTGCACCACCTTCTTTTCTTTGCAGAGGTGGGGAAAACTGGGATGTATATAGTTAAATATTGCATATACTTCCAGATGCAGCTGACATTAGTTGATTTTGTTTTTAATCTTCATTGCAAGGGATAGCTCTCTTGGGAGGGGAAAGAGGAAAGATATATTCAGAAATAAGGGTGATGTAAAAAAATATAACTAAAAATAAGACTTACAAAAAAGAGATAAAGAAAAAAATCCCTACTGCTGACCAGGAGTTGGTGAACAAATTTAAAGCCTTTGTGGTGAAAAAAGATCGAATGGGAATAATGTAAGAGGGCAACACCATCACTATTCTCAGCAGCCATTAACCCATTGCCCAGCTAGGTCCTAATTAGTGTGAAAAATAAACCCCATTAAGTAGTCACATGTACTCAAATTCAAAATATTCAAAGTTATAATTGTGTAAAATATAGTAATTGTTTCCAGCTCAATGGAAATGTGCTGCGTAAATTCCAATGATGTAACCACTTTATGGGATTCATTATTCGCACTAATCAAGACCTAGCGCTATTCCTCAGTAGTCAGCAAACTGATGGCAATAGTTAGGCAGAGGCATGGACTGTGAGCCTATCAGTACTGTTATAACGTCCTCAATATGGAAATCGAGGATACTTTGCAGGGGGTGCATCCCCACGAGCCTGGAGAGGATCCCTTTGAAGGCATGCCACAGAAGTAAACAAGAGCAGCAGGAGACTGAAACAGAGAAATGTAGGAGGCTAATGGAGCCTTAGGGGACTTGCTTTGACAAGGCCCCAAGACATCTTTTCAGATGAAAGCCACTAAGTCCAAAGGATACTTCGGTTCAACCAGACCTCCCTGAAGAAGCTCAGATCAAGACTTTTGGCAGAGGAACAGATCCAACCCATTCAGAGCAGGAAAGATACATAGGGTGAGAGATCAAGGTAGCTTAGGAAAGAGCATTTGCTGAAATGTAATCAAAGAGACTGAGCTGCTTTCTGCTACAACTGAGACCTGGATGAGTACATGTATAGCGGGTGTACCCAGAGAAGAATCATTTATTCACAAGATTATTTATCCCTATTAGGATTGTGTCAGGAATAGAAACTGGGGCCAGAAATGGAGATGGGGGTCATCACAGAACCCAAAGATCACAGCCTCAGCTACAACAAACTTTCCTAGCTCCCACCTAAATTCCAAGGATCCTGTATAGTAATGACAGTGAAAATTGAAGAGGTAGCAGTCCTGTTATACTGGATGGTAAATCCCAAATGCCTACCTGGCACATAAAATGCAGACTCCCTAAAGTGGCATCGAAGGCCCTCTGCAATCTGGTGCCATGCTTCCTTTCCAACTATATCTCATATTACTCTCCTTACAAACTCTGTACTTTATCCTAACTGTATTACTTATCAAATAAGACTACTCATCAGTTTCCAAATCAGCAGGAAACCCCTGTGCCTATGCCCTTTTGTTTCTATTCTCTACAGCTGAAATTCCATATAACTTAACCCCTACACACCTACACACAAACACACACACACACAGAGTTTTCTTGAAATTTCACCCATCTTTGAAAATCCAGCTCCAAAATCATATCCTCCACAAAGCCTTCTCTTAAACCCCCCAGTTAGCATCTTGGACCCCATCACATTATTTTGCTTAGATTCATGCACGTTCCTAGAGGTAACTAGGTGGCTTGTGAATAGAGTCCTAGAATTAGATTCAGAAAGCCCTGAATTCAAATCCTACCTCAGACATTTTTTTCAGTCGTGCCTGACTCTTCATGAGCCCATTTGGGGTTTACTTGGTAAAGATACTAGAATGATTTGCCATTTCCTTATCCTGCTCATTTTAGTTGAGGAAACTGAGGCAAACAGGGTTAAGTGACTTGCCAAGAGTCAAATAGCTAGTAAGTTTCTGAAGCCAGATTGGAACTCAGGAAGATGAATCTCTCTGACTCTATTCCTGGTACACTTTACCACTGAGCTGCCCGTCTTACATTTACTGGCTTCCTTTAAGCCCCAACTAAAATCCCACCATCTGTAGGAAGCCTTCCCCATCCTCTTTAATACCAATGCCTTTCCTCAGTTCCTATTTATCATGTGTGTGTATTTCTTTGCATGTTGTCTCCCCATTAGATTGTAAGTTCCTTGAGTGCAAGTGTTGTTTTTTGCTTCTTTAAAAAAAATTTCTGGTGTTTAGCACAGGGCCTGGTACACTGAATCCACAGCCACAAAATCTAGAAAGGATATTAAAGATAGGGGTTCAAATCCCTCATCTTACGGATAAAGAAACTGAGGTCCAGAAAGATGAAATTACTTGTCTAACATCACCGATAAGAGTCAGGGCAGGGATTCAAAACCATGAAACTCAATTGAATTCAGCTGACATCATATGTCACATTTACTTGAGCTAGGTCAAAGAAAGCTTTGAGTAATCATCCAGTGAACTCATTAGCCTGGTGAATTCATTCCAAGATGTGAGACACTTTTTTGGCCTGCCTTACCCTCAAATGGCTATGTACACACCCCAAATCAAATAGCTCATTGGCTCATCCTTCAGTTTCAGGTTAGCTGTGTGGATTTGACCTACACAGCCTGACTTCCCTCATAAGTAAATACCCCTTTAATCGCAGCCACCCCTTTCTCCTGGAACTTTCTCCTCACATCTACTTGTTAATGATGTGCAAGTGCTAGACTTGAGCAAATGTTAAATTGCAAAATACTTTGCGTCTCTTAAATCTTTCCTTGGTGGGAAGGGGATCCTTGATCTATAACAGATGCTGTTTCCCCAGGGCTTCACTTGCCATCTATCAACTTTGTTGATTAGAAAGGAAAGGAAAGTTTCTCCTGTGACTGTCATTTGAATGTAATTTATTATGCTCTGAAAGAAAAATGGAAAAATCGGACCTGATAAGAGATAAGTCAAATGAATTGTGACGGATGGCACTTAGATTCAAATTGGAAGTGAAAATACCAGAGACAGCCTAGCAGGGTGCAAAGAGCACTGGATTGGAAGGCAGAGGATCTCTTTCAAGTTTCAATTCAGCTGCTAGTTCTGTGACCTTGAGAAAGTAGCTTCACCTCTAGGGCCTCAGTTTCTTCATATATAAAAAGGAATAGGTTGGAATAGATGATACCTTCTAGATCAAAATCCTGTAACCATTATAATAATAAAGGATTATAATCCTGATTTCAGATATAGAGATAGAGATACAGATAGAGATACAGATACAGATAGATTAGATATAGATATAGATGTAGATGTAGATGTAGGTGTAGGTGTAGGTGTAGATGTAGATGTAGATGTAGATATAGATATAGATGTAGATGTAGATGTAGATGTAGGTGTAGGTGTAGGTGTAGGTGTAGGTGTAGGTGTAGGTGTAGGTGTAGGTGTAGGTGTAGGTGTAGGTGTAGGTGTAGGTGTAGGTGTAGATGTAGATGTAGATGTAGATGTAGATGTAGATGTAGATGTAGATATAGGTATAGGTATAGGTATAGGTATAGGTATAGGTATAGGTATAGGTATAGATATAGATATAGATATAGATATAGATATAGATATAGATATAGATATAGATATAGATATAGATATAGATATAGATATAGATATAGATATAGATGTAGAGGTGGAGGTGGAGGTGGAGGTGGAGGTGGAGGTGGAGATAGATATATAGATATATATTCTACTGCACATCTCACCCAATTTGGCAAAATATAGGACTTCAAAATATTTTGGGTTCATTTTGAAGTGTAGCTGATCGTCCATGAGCCACCATACTCATTTAAATGCCCGTATATCAGATGAGATTTTTATCTATCTTATCAAAAGTGTTGTCTTATGTAAATGTAGAAAAAACCCTCAAAGTGAAAAGAAAATGAATACTATATAATTACAATTATATAGGCCAAACTTGGTGTCAGGAAAGATTTGAGAACATGTACTTCCCTCGTTCTTTGCAAAGGTGAGGGGCTACGGGTATGGAATATCAAATATGCTATTAGACAGTACTGATAGGTTTTGCTGAACTCCCTTTTTTCTTTTTATTTTAAAATCTTTTTTTACAAGAGACTTGCTGGGGAAGAGAAGGAAAGTTATATCTGAAAATAAAGATGATGTAAAATGTATCAACAAAATTAGATTTCAAAAAAGATAAGTTGTCAGTCACATTCCCACTCCCTATACGCTTCCCCTCTCCCCCATCAATCTATGATTGTATGTGATACAATTTTCCCCCTCTTCATTTCATTACATTCTTCACATCAGAGCTTTCAAGCACTCTTTCAATAGATAGGACTAGTGCTACTATAGAGGGAAACTGAATTATGACAGCTATTTTCTGTCAGTGGTTATTAGGTTTCAGGAAATTTGATTTGACCTGGGATTCTTCCACATCCATGTAATAACAAGACATTTTATAACAGGGTTTGCTATATGTGATACTGTATCCAGATAGGGTATCTCCTTTTATTAAAAAGCTTATTCCTATTTAAGATAAAGCTTGCTTGGAGTTATAGAGGGAGGGAATGAGGAAACATTTTTGTTTTTCAAAAACTTTTCAAATTCTAGGCTTTAAAACATCTCTTTTTTCTCATACCTCTCCTCTTGAGAAAGTTATTCTTTTGGGGGCGGCTAGGTGGCGCAGTGGATAAAGCACCGGCCCTGGATTCAGGAGTACCTGAGTTCAAATCCGGCCTCAGACACTTGACACTTACTAGCTGTGTGACCCTGGGCAAGTCACTTAACCCCCATTGCCCTGAAAAAAAAAAAAGAGAAAGTTATCCTTTTCATCAGAGGGATGTTTAGATGATCTTATTAATGATTCCATTACTGAAATCTGGAAATAGGTCTGAGAATGCCTCAAAACCAGCACCAGATTTGAAGGTAAAGGTCAAGCACTTAGCACAGTGCCTGGCATGAAATAGATGCTTAATAAATGCTTATTGACTGACTGGTAAACTTTGAATCTTCCTGTCACCTACTACCTATGTGACCTTGGACAAGCCACTGACTCTAGTCCTCAGTTTCCTTACATGAAAAATCAGGAGATTGAACAAGCTACTCCCTAAGATTCCTTCCTATAAGCTCAGGGACAAACTTCTTGATTAACAATGCCCCTTGGGGGGCAGCTAGATGGCGCAGTGGATAGAGCACTGGCCCTGGAGTCAGGAGTACCTGAGTTCAGATCCGGCCTCAGACACTTAACACTTACTAGCTGTGTGACCCTGGGCAGGTCACTTAACCCCAATTGCCTCACTTAAAAAAAAACAAAAAACAAAAAAAAACAATGCCCCTTGGGGGGCAGCTAGGTGGCGCAATGGATAAAACACTGGCCCTGGATTCAGAAGGACCTGAGTTCAAATCTGTCCTCAGACACTTGGCTAACTGTGTGACCCTGGGCAAGTCACTTAAACCTCTTTGCCCTGCCCAAAAAAATTCTAACAATGCCCCTTGATTTTTTCTTTTGAACTTCATCCCCACTTGAAAATCAGGAGGGTCTAGTAGGTCTTATAGAGCAAAAAAAAGGGGGGGGGAGTAAGTGTATCCCTTCCACTAATCTTACCAAAGAAAGGACAGAGAACTTTGGAATTAAAGCTTTGTTTCCCTCTATGCCCAGGAGATGTGATAAGGTGTGGAAGTATTTTTTAGAACCCATTGTCTTTCTGTTAAAACACTTCTCTCTACCAAATTTCTCACTCCTGTTGGGGTCACCATCATTTTTCTAGTCTTGCAGGTTCCCAGTTCTTGCTAGCTGTGGGAATCCTCCAAGGCTCTGATCTAGGCCCTCTTCTCCTCTAAACTATTTCACTTTAGGATCTCATCAGCTCCCATGATTTCAATTAACTTTTCTTTTTTTGTTTTGCTTTGGTTTTGGGCTTTGGTTTTTTTGTTAGTGTTTGTGTTTTTGTTTTTGCAGGGCAATGAGGGTTAAGTGACTTACCCAAGGTCACACAGCTAGTAAGTGTCAAGTGTCTGAGGCCAGATTTGAACTTGGGTCCTCCTGAATCCAGGGCTAGTGCTTTATCCACTGTGCCACCTAGCTGCTTCAATTAACTTTTCTATACAGAAGACTCTCAGATCTCCTTGTCCAGTCCTAACCTCTCTCCTTATTTCTAGTCAGCATTTACATCTTCTGCTTATTGGGCACCTTGAACTGGATGCCCCTTAGGTATCTAAAACAACATATCCTACCCAGTCACCCAGGCTCCCAACCTAGGTATTATCCTGCATTCCTCATTCTCTCTTATTCTCCTTATCCAATCAATTGCAAAGTCCTATCAATTTTACCTTTTATAACATATCCTGTCTGCTCCCCCTTTTCTCCTCTGACACTGCAACCACTTTCTGCAGGTTCTAATTACCTTGTGCCTGGAGGTGAAATCTCAGGTTGGTCTCCTTGCTTCATATATCTCCCCACTCCCCCCCATCATCCACTCAGCTGTCAGTGATCTCCCTAAAGCCCAGATCTGACCATGTAACAGACCTCCGTGTCCCCGAGCCCATTCAATAAACCCTCTTCCCTATTACCTCTGGGAACAAACATACTCTTCTGTTTGGCTTTTAAAGTTCTTCATTTCCTAGCTCCTTCCTACATTTCCAGTCTTCTTGTTCTTCTTCCCCTCCATGTTCTCTGTGAACCAGGGACACTGGCCTTCTTGTTGTTCTTTGAACACAAACTCTTCCATCTCCTGACTCCAAGCATTTTCACTGGCTGTATACCATGTGTGCCATTCTCTCCTTCCTCACCTTTGCCTCCTGGCTTCCTCCAACTCTCAGATGAAGTCTCACCTTCTAGAAGAAGCCTTTCACAGGCCTCCAACATTAGTTAGTGTCCCAAATTTAGCCTGTATAAACCTTTGTTTGTACGTTGTTCTTTACACGCTCTCTCCCCCATTAGAATCTGAACCCCTTAAGAGCATGGACTGGTTTGTGCCTTTCCTTGTGTCTCTAGACCTTAGCACAGTGTCTGGAACACAGTGGGCACTTCGTAAATGCTTATTGTTGGGGGCAGCTAGGTGGCGCAGTGGATAAAGCTCTGGCCCTGGAGTCAGGAAGACCTGAGTTCAAATCCAGCTTCAGACGCTTGACACTTACTAGCTATGTGACCCTGGGCAAGTCACTTAACCCCAATTGCCTCGCCAAAAAATAAATAAATAAATAAATGAGTGAATGAGTGAATAAATGAATGAATGAATAAATAAATAGCCAAATAAATAGATAGATAAACAAACAAATAAATAAATGCTTATTGTCTTTTGCCTACCTGCCTTTACTTACGCAGCCACTGCCTTAGTCTGGGTCTTCCTCTTGACTATTACAATGGTCTCTTCTTTTCCTGTCTTAAGCCTTTCCCCACTCCAATCCAGTCAACACAGCCACCACATGGGTTTTCTTTAAGCACAGATCTGACTACGTCTCCCTCTTACTCAGCAAACTCCATTGGATCCCTATTGCCTCCAGAATCCAATATCAACTCTCCAGTTCTACTTTTGAAACCCATCACAATCTGGAATGCACTCACTCTCACAACCACTTCAAAGACTCTCTCTCTTCCTTCAAGATACATCTCACACATTATCATCTGTAGGATGCCTTTTCTGATCCTCCTAAACTGTTAGTTCCTGTCCTAACTACCTTGCATTTATTTTATATTTACTCTGAAAATACTTAAATATACATGTATTGTCTCCACTGACAGAATGTAAGCTCCCAGAGAGCAGAGGTTGTTTCATTTTTTTGTCTTGTGTAATGATTGGAATGATGCCACCTGCTGGAAACTTACTGTAGGAAAGCTCCACCATGAGGAGAAGGCCTCTGAGGGCAAGACCATGTGGCTTTTCTTCGGCATCAGGAAGTGACATTGGCTTGTGGGAGGAAGAAGGGGGAGGCTGGCGCTCTGACTTGCTCTCTTTCCTGAGGACTCTGGTGGAGAAGGAAGCTAGAAATGCGCTCTCCCTTTAATAGATAGATGAATCTAGGCCTTTCTCTCTCTCTTTGCCAAATTCTTATTCTCCTTAATAAATGCTTAAAAGTCTAACTCTTGCTAAAGCTTATAATTTATTGGCAACCACTCATTAGATATTTTAGACAGTATAGCTAGAATTTTAGCCCTTACACTTGGTATGCCTAGCACAATACAAGACCTATCCAAACCCTTGATCCAATAATCCAACTATAAGAACTTATACCCTAAGAGTGTTTTGAAAAGGAAAAAGGTCTATACAAAGATATTCACAAAGGTTTTATTTATAACTCTAGGAAACATTGTAAACAACCCACATATCCAATGACTGGAGACTTGCTGAATAAATTATCATATATCAAAGCAATGGAACTTTGTTGAATTATTTACTACCTTTGGGCAAGTCACTGAACATCTCTGAACCTCAGTTTCCTCATTTGCAAAATGGGGGGGGGAGTAGACAAAATGATCTCAAAGATCTAGGACAATAATGGAAACACTGAAATTGTAAAAATCCTGCTTCGTATTCTCATTTCGTAATTATTAATGATGACAGTAACTAAGGTTGACCCAAAACAAGTCCAGACACAAAGCAGCAGAAGAGCTAGGGGGAATACTCTTGGAGAGGTAGCTCGCCCTTGATGATGATTACTCAATTCCCACAACGTTCTTTAAATAAATAACTTTATCTTCATCTTGAAAAACACTAGTTAGTAAATTTTCTATCAACGTGTCCAATGCTGACAGGCCTTCAGGGCCCACAGAGAACCATACAGACAGCATACATAAAAATATAACTAAAGGCTAATCACAGCTATATAGGCTAGGTTATGAATACAAATGCAAACATGTACACAAATGGTACAATGAAGGTATGAAGACAAAAGAGAAAGGCCTAAACTGTAAGGAAGTTTTATTGCTCATAAAAGCAAAAAACAAACAAAAAAAAAAAAACCTCAGTTAAAGTCATGGGACATCAAAAGAAAACATGTTTTGGTGTATTTTCTAATATTGGGCTCAGTACTTTACTCTAAATCACATGCCTGATTTAGATTAAACATCAGTCTTCTGGGGAAGTTGTTCCTGATCTGAAAGGTAAGGAAAAAGTGAATTGAAAATACAATTTGTTTACTAGCTGTGTGACCCTGGGCAAGTCACTTAACCCTCATTGCCCTGCAAAAAAAAGAAAAAGAAAAAGAAAGAAAGAAAGAAAGAAAGAAAGAAAGAAAGAAAGAAAGAAAGAAAGAAAGAAAGAAAGAAAGAAAGAAAGAAAGAAAGAAAGAAAGAAAGAAAGAAAGAAAGAAAGAGAAAGAAAAGGAAAATACAATTTGTTATATGTTCTCTGGAAGGGGTTGGGTATGGGCTACTAGAGAAAACTATGGTGATATAACAAACAAAAGACATCAATAAAAACTTATTTTTTAAAAAAGCGTTTTACAATAGACTCCATGTCACTTTTTCTTAATTAACATGTCACTTAAGTTTGGAACTAGAAAGAACCTTAGAGATAATCTAGTCCCACTACACATTCCAGTCCTCTACACCCGCCCCAAACCCTTTGTACACAAAGACATAAAGAAGGACCTCAATCTCTTCTGGGAAGAGCCACCATCTTGAAGTTTCTTCAGCTTTTTTTGCAAAGGTGAATAATAGGCATTTCCCTCTTCTAGGGTTAACTTAGCAGCATTTCTGAAACTGGATTCCTACAAGATGCTAAAAAAAGAAGAAAAACTCAACCTGTCATTCCAAGCATCTTCCTCAAGGAAACACAAGAAAAGCTTTGCACTATTCATTTTCTATAAAATAACTTGTAGTGTTGGCCAGATCCCCAAATGTTTTCCGTTCCTTATGGACATTACAGTGGGGTCATGTTTTATGCAAGAGACATATTTTCCCCCAAAGTTGTGTGGAAATCTATTTCTTAAACAATATGATCATATTTTAAATTGGAGGGAATCTTATTGTGAATCTTTTCATAAAATAGAGTGTCTTTTTATAAAGCATATAGCTTCCCCCTGATCCATTTCTTAGCTTCAAATACTAGCTACATTTATGTAGTGCTTTATGGTTTGCAAAGTACTTTATAATTATTATCTTATTTCTTCCTCATAACAACCGTAGGAGGCGAGTACTATTATTATCTCCATTTTACAAATGAAGAAACTGAGGTAGACAAAGTTTAAGTGATTTGCACAGGGTGACACAGCTAGTAATGGTCTGAGGTCAGATCTGAACTCAGGTCTTCATGGCTCCAGGCCCAGCTATCTCTATCCACTGGGCCACGTAGCTGCCAAACATGGAATGCCACAATCTCAGAAGATAGAAAGTTGCAAGTCACCCAAAGGACAATGGAGAGGTGCATAATGAGTATAAGTAGATGACAGCATATTACCAACAAAGACCTGTGCATGTAATTGACATAAGAGATATTAGCAAAAAAAAAAAAAAATCTATGACCAGAAAAGGAGGTAGGCTTGTCACACAGTGATCATGAGCACCAGCAGAGGGATAATAATACCCCATTGGTTTCCTCATAGTAACAACAGACCTAGAAGGCCCCCAACCCATTGGGTGTAACCTCCACATGAGAATCTCCTGGGATGAGAAGGCATAGATGAATTACAATCTACACCTACACTACTGATGGGCCAATACTCATATCAGTGAGATAATAGTGCCATTAAATATCAAGGCATCAAACTCCTTGTCAATTTGGACTTTCACAGAGGTTGGCTTAAAGCAGCAGCCTTCTATAATAATAAAGGTTAAAACATAACACACTTACTTAGTTTCTAGGCTTTGATCAAGTTATTTATAAAATTTCTCTTTTTCATCCTCTACTATAGATGTTGGAATTGAAACTGCAGTTACCTTCATGGTTATTCATTGCTTAGACTCATCATGAACCCTTCAAGGCAAGATGACCAAGTGTTCCATGAAATGAGGTTCCTTTTTGCCTTTGGGTATGACATAAAATAAATATTTTCCAATTCCTATATTTACCTCTGTGAGAGAACCAGTGTGCCAACTTTTCATTTAGCAGCAGATTCTTTGTCTTCTGGTTTTATTTATAGCAAAAATATGGTTTGATTCTCCCAGTAGCATATCTTCTTCTTATATATAAAGTGCTTTGCTAACCTAAAAGTTCTATATAATGGTGAGGTATTCTTGGGCACTACTACTAGTAGTAGTCTACCCTTCGTTCTCGAAAAGCATCATGACATCAGGAGGTGATGTCATGACTTGCAATGAACTGGATTTAAGTGAGAGAGGGCTGTACAAAGTCACCAACCTCACTTTCTCCTCCAGACTCATCTGGGTCCAGTGGCAAGATATATATCAGGATGACTGGAGATGGCCCCAGATGTTTGAGGTAATTGAGGTTAAGTGACTTGCCCAAGGTCATAAAACTGGTAAGTGTCTGAGGTGAGAATTGACCTCAGGTCCTCCCAACTTCAGGGCCAATGTTCTATCTACTGTGCCTGCCCCCCCCCCATTCTTGGTCACTAGACAACAATTCAAAGTTAAGATAATTAACCATTTTAAATTAATATCAGTAGGCAGATCAGATAGCAAAAGTGAGAGATAATGGAGAGTTCATATTTTTCCATAGCTTCCCCCACAGTGTCAAGAGTTCTAGAAGGCCCTCAACATGTCAGATTTACCATTCATGGAAGATATATGGGAAGACATAAAATAAAATTACATAGGATGAGAAGGTATGGATGGGTTGCAATCTGTGTCATTGGAGGGAGTGTCCACACCAGTGATTCTTAGCTTTTTCTCTGTCTACTTCTCTGCTATTCTAGCATCATCACTCTAGAAGCTGTTGGGGGCCACAGAGGACTGAAGGCTACTTGGGTTTGTTTGTTTGGTTGGTTTTTTTGGAGTCAGTTTCATTGGTTCCTTTAACCAAAAATTTTCATCACCTAGTGTCCAAACTTCCAGTGGTGAGTCTCAGGATACTTAAGACTTTTCTTTAGACAGCGAATACAGTCTGTCCTTGGGACTATGCTAATATATTTTGTCAATAAAATCCTTGATGTATTATGACTTCAATGTAAGGGTGGGTGCAGGGAAGAAGAAACATTGGAAAATACAGTTTGAGGTCAAAATATTGAAAGAAGCCAAAAACTTGTAGGCTATGCAGAAATTTTATGCCCATATATTATGCATATTTTCTTCAAGAAGAAAGAAAATGCTAGACCCAAGAATATCATGAAAAATAAAATCGGTCATATTTTTAAAACTTTACCAATGTGAGAGTCACTTCAGAATTGGCCATCTGTGTGTGTCTAACTCATCAAATAGTTGGGAAAGGTAAAGATCAATGTCAAATAAGAAGAAAGGATAAAGATGAGAAGTCAATGAATACAATTGCAAAAGATCCTCAAAATGACATGTTTAAATAAATTGTCAGTTCTGGAAATAGATAGGTAAACACATTGGTTCTTCCACCACTAGTAGGAGAGTTTCAATAAGATAAACAGTTGCCACAACAAGAAGAAACAAAAAGTCCAGAAGCTGCTTTACTGAATAAATAAGGTCTCCCTCCAAAGGAAAGAAGGAAGGAAGGAAGGAAGAAGGGAAGGAAGGATTTATTAAGTGATAAGCACTTTTAGAAATATTATCTAATTTGAGCCTCACAACAATTCTCAGAAGTAGATGTCATTAAGATCCCCATTTTATAGTTGAGGAAACTGAGGCAGGCATCACACAGCTAACAAGTGAGATTGGATTTGAGCTCATGTGTTCCTGACTCCCTGCCTTGCACTCTATCCACCTAGCTGCATCAAAGAAGAGAAATATGGTAGCCATTAGCAACACCAGTTTAAAGTAGAAGCTCATTTAAAAGTAGAACAAAATGATGGATTATTATAAACCATATTGCCTCACACAGCAGCAAAAAAAGTAATTTAAGAGAGAACAATCTGGTGGAGAGCTCAGGATAACACCCAGCTAAACAAGGCCACTGCAAAAGCATAAGCAAATAAAACTAGAAAGACATGAAAAGGAAAAAATGTGCAGGTATTTCTTAGTGATCTGTTCTCATCAGCAACAGTAATGAAGCCATGGACTTGGACTCAACCAACTCAGTACTAGATGAAGGCATGTATGTGAGAACATAGCAATAGCACTTACACAGACAAAGATGGAGAGAGTAGATACAGAAGAAACATAAACTATTAACAACCATATAAAAGAAATGTTCCGAATCACTAATATTAGTGTAATGGGAGGTTTGGTGAATGCCAAATGCAAGTCAAAAACACTCTAAGGGGGCAGCTAGGTGGCACAGTGGATAGAGCACCGGCCCTGGAGTCAGGAGGCCCTGAGTTCAAATCCAGCCTCAGACACTTAACACTTACTAGCTGTGTGACCCTGGGCAAGTCACTTAACCCCAATTGGCTCACTAAAAAAACAAAACCAAAAAAACACACTCTAAGATTAGCAATATCAGAGTGGCAAAGACAAGAGATAAAAATGGTAAATGTTAGAGGGCCTTGGAGTCATGAATGACTCCAACCATTCTGGAAAACAAAATATAAGTTTATGAGAAAAGTCATTACACTATATCTTTATCTAGCAATCCCATTACTAGGAAGTTGCCCTGAGGAAGTCAAAAACAGAAAGAATATTTATAGCAGTACTTTTTAAAGGTAGCAAATAACTGGAAGCAAAATGGGTGTCCATCAGTCGGGGAATGGCTGAACAAATTATGGTATATTAATATAAAATAATATTATTGTGCTATAAAAACTACAAATACGAAGAGTTCAGAGAAACTTGGGAAGGCTGTATGATCTGATGCAAAGTGAAGCATAGAAACCTAAGATAAAAATCCAAAAATAATGTAAGAAACAACTCTGAATAAAAATTAGTGTCCTACTAATACTGTGGCCAATCTTGACTTTAGAGGAGCGAAGGTGAAGTATGCATCCCTCTTCTGTGCACAGGAATGGTAGGTTATAGCTGTGACATGGGGCAAATGTTCTCAGACATAGGCAAGATGTTGGTTTGTTCTGTTTATCTGTGCTTCTTTATTAAAATCAAAGATTCAGGGGCAGCTAGGTGGCACAGTGGATAGAGCATCAGCCCTGTATTGAGTAGGACCTGAGTTCAAATCCAGCCTCAGACACTTAACAATTACTAGCTGTGTGACCCTGGGCAAGCAAGTCACTTAACCCCAATTGCCTCATCAAAAAAAAAAAAATCAAAGGTTCAATGGATGTGAGGTTGGGGGGGAGGGAGAAAGTTATTAGGAAGTAAAAGTAATGTAAGAAATAAAAAGTCATCAATACAACATACAAAAGAAATACATATTAGAAGCCACTGAACACCTTACCGATCAATTTTCAAGATATGGTAAAGAAAAGATCATTCTTCCCTCCCCACCCACACCCCCACCAGGGCAATGAGGATTAAGTGACTCCCCAGGGTCACACAGCTAGTAAGTAAGTGTCAAGTGTCTGAGTCTGGATTTGAACTCAGGTCCTTCTGAATCCAGGGGCGGTGCTCTATCCACTGCACCACCTAGTTGCTCCCAGAAAAGATGACTCTTTAAAGAATGGGAAAAAGTCACAGGTGGCGCTCTTCCCCAAAAAGGCAACTAAGATAACATCAGCAATTACCAACCATCTGCTTACTTTCTCATCTCTATAAACTCTTTATGAGGGGCAGCTAGGTGGCGCAGTGGATAGAGCACCAGCCCTGGAGTCAGGAGTACCTGAGTTCAAATCCGACCTCAGACACTTAACACACACTTACTAGCTGTGTGACCCTGGGCCAGTCACTTAACCCCAACTGCCTCATAAAAAAAAAAAAAAAAAACAACTCTTTATGAGAATTATTTTGAAAGTGTTCTCTCTGTCCTCAAATAGTCCTCAAACACTTTGTCCAGATTCCTCCTTTGCCCCCCATCCCTTCTTACCTCATATTAGATTTATATGTGTACATGTTATATTCTCCTTGCTGAATAATGTATACTTTGAGGGTATCTTTGAAGCAAATGTGCAAAGGAAACAGTTAAGCTAATGCAGATGATTTCCTAGCAGACTACATATCTCAACAGACATATAGTTAACTAAGCCATGGAGTAAATAAAAGATTCTGACCAGTTATCTATTGATTATGAATCTAACTACATACATACAACTTATTCCAAAATGGCTACCACACTCTACACCCATAATTTCCTGTTAAGATTTGGCCAGTTTCATTTTTAGTGTTTGTTACATTCCCTATCATATTCAAAAAGAATAGAAGGCAGAGAATTTTTGTTGATTTTTCCCCTTTATTTGTATCCTTGATACTTAGCACATTGCCTCCCATAAGGTATATAGTTTGCTTCTTGAGTTGAATGAGAAAGCATTCATTAAAGGGCAGCTAGGTGGTGCAATGGATAAAGAACCCGCCCTGAATTCAGAAGGACCTGAGTTCAAATCCAGCCTCAGACACTTAACACTTACCAGCTGTGTGACCCTGGGCAAGTCACTTAACCCTCATTGCCCCACCCCACCCCCTGAAAAAAGAATTTATTAAGTGCTTACTATATACCAAGCACTATGCTAAATTCTGCCACCACAAATAAAAATATAAGATAGTCACTGCTCTTGAATTGGGAGAGACAACATAAAAACAAGTTGTTATAGGACCAATAGAAAGGCCCCTGAAATATTAAGAATTCCATACCAGGGCTAATGGAAAGACCAAGGGGTTTTTAAGTTACATCAGTAGATCAGATGACAATGCCTCATGTGTCTGGAGGTTATAAAGGCAGGGCCGATGGTACGGGCTGGTGGTCCTCCATCTCACCAGGAAGAATAAAATTGGAGATTCTCAGGTCATCCAGGTAGTGTAAACATTTAAACAGTAAAGTCATAGCAGATGTATGATCAGGGAGTAAAGGAAAGGAAAAATAGGAGGCCATTCACAAGGGTCTTTCCACTGCCTGGTTAGCCTAGATGGGATCTGAATCAAATTGAATTGAGCAAAATACCACATTAAAGGCTCTCTTCCAACATATATTAAAATTATACAATATTTCATGACAGCTAAAAACATATATTCTTTCTGTGATCCATTGACTATCATTATCAAGAGATATAAAACAATAAAATATATTCAACAGAAGCGTCAATATCATAGAATATGTCTATAAAAAATTTAAATGGAAGAGGAATTTACTAAAGATGGTGATGTTCTCCAGATACTTATACATATTGGCAAACCCCAGAATATTACAGGCTTATTCAATGAAACCCAAGGTCACTTAAAAGAGATAGCCATCCAAGGGGCAGTTAGGTGGCTCAGTGGATAAAACAGCAGCCCCAGATTTAGGAGGACCTGAGTTCAAATCTGGCCTCAGACACTTGACACTTACTAGCTGTGTGACCCTGAGCAAGTCACTTAACCTTCATTGCCCCACCAAAAAAAAAAAAAAAAAGATAGCCATCCACATAGAAAAACCAAAGTGGATAAAGAATTCATATTTCCCAGATTATGACATGGAACTAAAAGAGTTAATCCATTTATGTTGGACAGGCATTGTAGATGATCAATGCATAGGGTCAAGAATTGAAGAGGAGGAGGATATGGAACCAGATTATATTTGTACAACTATGGTGTATGTTTAATGATTCCTACCTACTCACTGCTACAAGGCCTTTTATTTTAACACCATTATCTGGGTGATAATATGTCATAGAAAGTTCTCAATTCAAAGGAATGGAAAGTAAAATTTAGAGTTTAATGAAGTGTATATAGTCAGTCTCACAACTACTCCCAGAGTCTGGATTCAAACTAAAGCCTACTGATGCTAAGTGAAGCACTCGTACTCTGCCTATCCACTGGTGCCCAAATATTTGAAAAACTTAGAGGATCGCCTGGATTTTTCTCTTTTGATGTTTCCATTTGTTCTCTATTCAGAACCAGCCTTTATATCCTCGGTCCTTTAAAATCCTTCATCCTCTGGTTCCAATGTATCTTTTCCAATTAATTTCACATTTCTCTACCTCTTGTATTCTATGCACCCATCAAACTGTTCTCCTCACTCTTCCCTCTACCTGACATTCTTTCTCCTTCCCCTGTATCTTTGCACATACTGTCCCCACATCTGGGATGCTCTCCCTCCTCACCTCTCCTCCATAGAATCTCTAGTTTTATTCGAAGCCCAACTACCGTGCTTCTTCTACACTAGACATTTGCCTCTTCATTTTGTATTCGTTTGGCATTTACTTATCTATGTGTATACTTTTTTCCTCTCCCTCCCCTCCCATCCCCAATATAAACTCCTTGAAGGCAGGAACTTTTTTTTTTGTCTTTGGCATGCCAGCAGAGCCTAGCACTGGGTCAAACGCATAGTAAGTGCTTAATGAATGCCTCTTGAATTGAATTAAATAAAGACAGGGCAGCAACCTAGGTTTTAAAATAGAATACCTATTTTAGAGTAGTGCAAGTTACTGCTAGGGATCTGCCCATTTATCCAGATGTGGAAGAAGAATCTGGCTCCTTTTTAGGGTCACCATTCAACAAAGAGCTTGGCTAGTATAGCATTATATAGTGTAGAGAAGCTTGGACTTGGAATGAAGAAGCTCTGGGTTCACATCCTTCCTCATGAACAAAGTGACCCTGGGTAAGTCTCCCCTCTGAGCCTCAGTTTACTGTAAAATGTTAATTGTCGTCCTTAGTAAAATTAAGATATTAGCACTTACCTTACAGAATCATTGTAAGCATTAAAAGAAGCAATAAACACAATTACTATATTGGCATTCACACTGTTGGTGAAGTGGTGAACTGATTCAACCATTCTGGAGAGCAATTTGGAACTATGCCCAAAGGGCTACAGAATAGTATATATTCGTTGATCCAGCAATACCACTGCTAGGTTTATATCCCAAAGACATCCCCAAAAAGAGAAAAAGACCTGTTTGCACAAAAATATTTATAGCAGCTCTTTTTGTGGTGGCTAAGAATTGGAAATCAAAGAAATGCCCATCAATTGGGGAATGGCTAAACAAACTGTGGTATATGATGGTAATGGAATATTATTGTGCTATAAGAAATGACAAGCAGGATGACTTCGGAAAGGTCCGGAAAGATGTGTATGAAATGATGTGTAGTGAAGTGAATAGAACCAAGAGAACATTCTGCACAGAAATAGCAATATTGTTTGATGAAGAACTGTGAATGACTTGACTATTCTCAACAATACAATGATGAAAGACAATGACAAAGGACTTTTGATGAAACATACTATCCACCTCCAAAGAAAAAACTGATATTGATGTAACAGTCTGAAGCATGCTATTTTTTACTTTCAATCACTTTTTCTTTTAATCAAGTTTTCTTGTACAAAATGACAAATATGGTAATGTTTTACATAATCATACATGTATAACCCATATCTGATTTTTGCCACCCCAGGGAGGGGGGAGAGGTGGGAGGGAAAGAGGGATAAAAATTGGAACCCAAAGCTATCAATAAAAATGTTTATTAGAAAATAAAATAAAAAGTTAAAAGGACCTACATATACAAAAAGATTTATAGCAGCCCTTTTTGTGGTCACAAAGAATTAGAAATAAAGGGCATAGTCATCAACTGGGGAATGCCTGAATAAGATGTGGTATGTGAATGTAATGAAATAGTATTGTGCTATGAGAAATGACAAGCAGGTGGATTTTAGAAAAACCTAGAAAGATTTACATGAGCTGATATAAAGTGAAGTGAGCAGAACCAGAACAGTGTACACAGTGACAGCAACATTGTATGATGATGCCCTACAAATGACTTAGCTATTCTCAGCAACACAATGATTCCAAAGGACTTATGATGGAAAATGTTATCCACACCCAGAGAAAGAAATTGATGGAGTCTGAATGCAGATTGAAGCATACTATTTTTACTGTCTTCATTTTTTTGTGTTTTTTTTCCTTTTTGGTCTGTTTCTTCTTTTGCAACATGACTAATATGGAAATAGGTTTTATATGATTGCTGTAGGGACCAATTTTTAATTGGGGAGTGTTAGCTAAGCGGCTCACCGCAATATTGGGGCAAGGAAGGAGAACAGCAGCCTCCCTCAAAACAGAGCAGGATTTATTTAACAAGAATGAACTTAAAAAAAACACACACACACAAATAGGATCAGTAGGATCAAGGGAAAGGAAATAAAATGGGGAAGGGGAAATTATAATACCTGAAAAAATACCACCACCCAGGAATCAGCTGAACACACAGCAGCGTCCTGTCACCTTCTAGCTTCAAGCTAGAATGGCGAATCTCCTCCTTTCTTCTCAGCAGACCCCAGGCTGATCACACACAGCCCCCAGCCAATTGACTGGCCACTCTGCCAGTCACATGACTGCCCTCACTAGGCTTCCAATCATTATAATTTTGCTAGGTCCATGTAGGCAACTGTGAGTGGTGATGATGTGAGATGCCAGCACCATGGCGACTGCTACAACCAGTGGGTAGAGCACCATGCCGTTTGCAGAGCCCCAGAGGCCAGTGCATGCGCCGAGTTTTTTTTTTTAATTCTAGCCAAAAGATGGGGTCATAAAAACCTCAAATAACAATTAATTCTTTACATTGTACATGTATAAACTATATCAAATTGTTTACTGTTTTAGGGAGGGGAGTGTGAAGAGAGAGATAGAGAAAATTATGGAACTCAAAAATTTTTTTAAATGAATGTTAATTGTCATTACATGTAATTAGAAAAAATAAAATACTATTAAAATATGTTAGCATTCATTCAGCACCTATTCAACAAGTACCTAATGTGGGCACTGTGCTTCACTCTTCAAGGAAAAAAAAATCCAGCATCAACTTTGAATTCTTCTTAATTCTTTTACTAGACTATGTCTAAAAACCTTGGAATCGAAGGATATGAGAGATTGGATATAGGAACTGAAAGTTTCTTCATTCTGTAATGTACCCAGACTCCCTGTGGTTGAATGTTACTAAATCATTCCTTTGAGTGATTGGAGGGATTGCTGGGGCCAGCTGTCTCTCAAACAGAACTTCTCCACTTTTCTCAGAAGAGCCTTTTCTTTGTAGGAATACCAGTTTGGTCCTGGTCTCTTGCTATATATACACCATATATCAATCAGAGTGGACAAAGGTCATGGAGCTTTCACACACAGTTCTCAGTATCAGCTGAGAATTTGTGACCAGACAAATATCGCTAGTACTACCTTTGTTGGCATTATTTGGAAATATCTGTATTACTAATTGGATTTTCACTTTTTTATTTAGTCCTAATGGATTTTCAGGGAGCACTTGAGGTTTTAAGACATCTTCTACTTTGGCAATTATCAACAATTCAGTTGATTATTGCTTTTTCCTTGAAAGGTCAGGGAGTGCCTTCTCTGAACATAGAAGCCACTTTCGTTCAATGTTTTTTGGAACAAAGATAGATCATGAGGTAACTTAACCAAGGTTCAAATGCCCTTTGAAGCTGAGATATCCGGTTCTTTTTCATTTTCCCTTTCTATCTTGAGGTCAGATTTAGTTAGAGGGAAATCTGGACTACCTACCTTCTCCCTCAAAGTCTCAGTTACAAATGCCCGCCTGTTCTTACAAAACCCTTCTTGTTGCTCAGTAGATCAGTCATGTCTGACTCTTAATGATTCCATGGACCATACTGTCTGTGGGGTTTTCTTGGCAAAGATACTGGAGTGGTTTGCCATTTCCTTCTCCAGTGGATTAAGGCAAACAGAGGTTAAGTGACTTGCCTAGGGTCACACAAATAGTAAGTTTCTGAAGCCATATTTGAACTCAGGTATTCCTGACTCTAGGCCTAGCACTCCATCCACTGAGCCATCTAGCTGTCCCCTTGTACAAAATCCTACATTTCCCAAAGAAGAGGATTTTAAATTTAAATTTAAATTCCTGTTGCTTTACTCTTTAGAAAAAGAATCAGTTTTAAGTGAAATATCCTTTAAATTAATATAATTTATAGACTTTTGAAGAAATTGGAATGAAATCATTATACAAAATTCTGATCATTGTTCTTCCTCTACCTCCCCTTCCCTCTCTCTACCCCCCCCAGTTTTGTTTTGTTTTTTTGCTCTCTCTCTCTCTCTCTCTCTCTCTCTCTCTCTCTCTCTCTCTCAAAAATGGCTACTTTCTCAGCAAGGACAGAACTGGTAGTGTGGGCTGTTCCTCAACTGCTTCTCTTGCACAGCATCAAACAAATGCCCACAGACCTTTCATTCACAAAGTCAGTCCCCTACTCCTCAAGCAGGGGGAGAGGGAGGGTCACTGTGAAGACCCAGTTCTCTCATGCATACAAACACTGAATAGGACTTCTGTTCCTTCCTTTGGAGGGGAAGGACTGAGGGAGCTGCTCTTGACTTCTCCAGATAGGCAAACATGAGAGAGAGAGAGAGAGAGAGAGAGAGAGAGAGAGAGAGAGAGAGAGAGAGAGAGAGAAAGACAGACAGACAGATAAAAGACAGACAGATAGCTAGATACATACATAGATACATGGACACATGGATAGATACATAAATGGATGTATAAATAGACAGATAGACAGAGTGTAATGCTTTAATTCCCAGATTTTATCAATGGCTGTTGCCCACACAGATATAGGATAACAGATTGTGAGCTGGAAACTACACCAAAGTTCCCACAGACCTTGGAGTCATAATGGGACTTGGTAATTATTTTCTTTAGAAGAATAACTGGTAGAGGAATAATCAGGAAATTCTACTTCCTGTGACAGTGCAAGATCTGTACTCCCCCCACACACACTTCAAATGCCACTTTCTGCCCAAATTAGCAGCACTTAATCCTAGGAGCAGGACAACTAGGTGGCAGAGTGCCAACCCTACTTACTAGCTGTGTGACCTTGAGCAACTCACTTAATCCTGTTTGCCTCAGTTTCCTCATCTATAAAAATGAGTTGGAGAAAGAAATGGTGAATCACTCAACTATCTTTGCCAAGAAAACCCCAAATGGGGTCACAAAGAGTAAGACATGACTAAAATGACTGAACAACAATAATCCCAGGAGCTCCATTTCTCCCACGCTGTCCACCTCTAGAGTGCATAAATTGAAAATGCCCCATTTTCTATTAACATTTGCTGAAAACAAAAACAAAAAAAAATTGCTGAGCACTTAGTATATGTTCAGCACTGCTGTAGACACTGTGAGGAGGGCATAGAAGAGATATAAGATATGGTCATTATCATATGGTTGAAGGAGGGTGGGAGCAAAGTTGAGCTGGGATTCTACATTCCTTCTACTATGTACTGACAGAAAGCCCTTCTTCCTGAGTTATGCTACTGGAATCAAATTGAACTGGGTATCTACAATGAATGTCTGCTGAATGCTGTGCCGGGTACTGCAGGGTTGTGGGTCATCTGGTGTGATGGCTAACTCAGGGCAACCCCTTAGGCTCCCAGACCAGCTTCCCTAAAACTGTAGGGAAATCCATCTGCACACAACTGCCTCCAAGCTACTTTCAATGGCCCCTCTCCCTGCCACCTGGTTATCTTGTTCCTGTCACTACCCAAGAGATCAGAGAAGTATTTTCTTCCAAAGATGAAATCCCTGGGATGCACAACCTTTCTTTTTTTTTCTTCTGTGGTATCTTCATCATGGTATCTGATCCAGTACAACAGGTAACCAGGCTGTCCTCAAACATGTGCTGCACGACAAGGAAAGCCAGGCCAAGGTTCAAATGTTAATTCCAATAACCAACTAAGTGACTAGACTATGGATGACACAAACCTCTACATCTCCTATTAAATCGTGAAATTGTCAAGGACCTGAGTGAACTTTGTTAATTCAGTTTGAGCCCTGACCAATCAAAGGATGGAGCCTTTCTGAGCATAGTGTTAACTTACTAATCTTAAACTAAGTGCCCTTTACCCATCAGAGTAGTACTACTACTTCCCTACTCTCTTTAGTTAGTTACCAGCTGTACTTTCCCTTCTGCCTCCTCTTCTGCACTAACTTCCTTCTAGGGAGTTGGATCCTGCTTATCTTGAGTCTCTGTTTGGAGTTAAAGATACAATGGGGCTGAATCAGCTATTTGTCATTTATCTTTTTACCCACTTGCCTACCTGCCTGTTTTGTCTGTTTATCATTTGTTTGCTGTCAACCTATCCATCCATCCATCCATCCATCCATCCATCTATCTATCTATCTATCTATCTATCTATCTATCTATCTATCTATCTATCTATCTGTCATCTGCCTTCAGTTTTACTAATCAGGCACTGGAAACACAATATTGAGAGAAGGCAAGAAAATTAGGAGGAAAAGATATTAGTGTGAAAAGAAAGTGGAAAGAAAATGAAATCATGGGACTCTGGAATAGACAGAGGACAGGTTCAGAAAAAGGGAGTAGGAAAGGGGGCAGCTAGATGGTGCCGTAGATAAAGCACTGGCCCTGGATTCAAGAGGACCTGAGTTCAAATTTGACCTTGGACACTTGACACTAGCTGTGTGACCCTGGGCAAGTCACTTAACCCTCATTACCCTGGAAAAAAGAGGGGGGGAGTAGGAAAAAAGGATTTATTATACAATGTTTATCATCATAACTTTTTAAAATTTGAGTCTATAACTTTTATCTGTTCATAACATTTCCTCTCCCATCTTCAGACTTTTGCAAATGCTGTCCTACATACCTGCAATTCACTTCTTCTCTTCTGTCTCTTAGAATCTCAAACCTCCTTCAAGGCACCCATTCCCCAAATCCCTGCAAGACCCAACCCCCTCTCCCATTTGCTTGTATTTACTTTGTATAGATTTACATATGTCCACGCTATTTGCCCTGATAGAATGAAAGTTCCCTAAAGGCAAGAACTGTTTCTTTTTTGCCAATGAATTTCCAATGCTTGGCTGTGTCTGCCACATAACAGGTGCTTAATAAATGCACAGTCACCCTGGGCAAGTCACTTAACCCTCATTGTCCCGCAAAACAAAATGAAACAAACAAAAAAGTAAATAAAAATAAATGAACATTGATTAATTCTGTCCCTTTTAGAAATGTGATTTTTGGGGCATCTAGGTGGCACAGTGGATAAAGCACCGGCCCTGGATTCAGGAGGACCTGAGCTCAAATACAGCCTCAGACACTTGACACTTATTAGCTGTGTGACCCTGGGCAAGTCACTTAACCCTCATTGCCCTGCCCCCCCCCAAAAAGTGTTTTAAAAAAACACACCTTTACATTCAAAATGCAAATGTACCTATTACTTATCACTGTTCATTCTCATTGGCAATGTGTCAACTGGCTGGGGATGGGTAGGTAGGGCTTGTTCTGAAAACCTAACATGTGAAGGAAATACATCTGCACACATGCCTCCAAGCTGCTTTCAATAGCTCCTCTCCCAGCCTTTGGGGACTGAGGACACACCATGAAAGGAGAAACAAAGAGCAGGCCAAGGTTTACTGGGAATCTCTGTGTGATGCTTCCACCTTGTGGCTGACTGAAGCACATCAGCTTGAAAATGAGGTAACTATAGGATTTTTAAGGAGTCTATTACTCAAGTCAGGTGGCCTGGCCCAAGCCCCCAGTCCTAATTAAAGAAGCTACAAGCGAAACCTCGAAGGCTTGTCTTACTTCATGCTCACCTTCCTGCTGGGAAGGAAGTGGACAGCAGAATCAGACATGTTGAAACAGGGTAGAAGAAGGTTAAGGGAGCAGAGAGAGAACAATGCAATCCCTAGGAATAGAATCCACTTCTCCTGAATCCCTGCCAGGAATTTCTTCCTTTTCTTTAACTAACTTGGAGAAAACCATAAATACTTGACCAGAAACAACTGCTGGAAAAAAAACCATTCAAGGAATCAATAAATGGAGGTAGGGAAAGGACTGGAGGAAAGGAAAAATGTTAGCTTTCCTGTAGGAGGACACCATTACTGACCGGTCAGATGAATGGCAGCTAGTAGCCCACTGTTAGGATGACAAGTGTAAATCTAGCTTCAGACACTAGTTGTGTGACCCTGAGCAAGTCAGTGAACCTCAGATTCCTCAGCTGGGAAATGGGAATAATAATAGCATCTGCCTTACAGGAGGGTTTCAGTGAGGGGATATTTGTAAAGCTCATAACACAGCCTCTGGGACACAGTAGGAACCATTTATTGGTTGTTCCCTTATCTTCCCATTGTGAGGTAAATATACAACTTTGAGCTGTTTTGTTTTGTTTTTTTCCCCAGGGACCTCAAATAATAAAGACAAATAAAGGGGAATCAAAAATTCTTCTAAAAAAAAAAAGAAAAAAATTCTTCTGACACGTAAGAATGAATTTACATGGGCAGCTAGGTGGCGCAGTGGATAGAGCACCGGCCCTGGATTCAGGAGGACCTGAGTTCAAATCCGGCCTCAGACACTTTACACACTTACTAGCTGTGTGACCCTGGGCAAGTCACTTAACCCCAATTGCCTCACCAAAAAAAAAAAAAAAAAAAGAATGAATTTACCCTGATCAGTTGACAGTTGCTCATCAGGCGTGACCTTGTCCAATCACTCAACTTCACTGGGCTTTCACTCGGCAGTGAAATGAGAAGGCTGAACGAGCTGACCTACCTTCCAGCTCCAAACTAATAAGCCTATGACAGTCTCCCCTAGGAGAGGTGGCACGCATTTGCCCAGATGGTCATCTGAGGAGGTTTAGGAGTCCAGTCTGTGGGCAAGAAATGAAGTTTTCCCTGTCATAGAACTGATTAGCCCATGTAGAAACTCATACTCTGAGATAAATAAATATACAGTGACAATGAGCATGCTGCCGCGTGTTCAAGAAAAGAAAAAATGCCATTTGGTGTACTCCCTTGGACATCTTATTTATAATAAGCAGTGAATAATTACGTAATTGATTTTAACATAATTCACAAAATTAATTTCGAGGTGAGTTTTATAAAAGAGGCTGTTGTTTTATCTTTGCCCCTCCTCAGTCTTTTAGCCTCTTTTCAATTTCAGGAAAGCTTAGGATCAACTTTGACTCACCCCTTTCCTTCATCCTTTATTTCATCAGTCAACAAATCCAGTTCTTTCTTCAAAATGTCTCTCCTGGGGCAGCTAGGTGGCACAGTGGATAGAGCACTAGCCCTGGAGTCAGGAGGACCTGAGTTCAAATCCGACCTTAACACTTACCAGCTGTGTGACCCTGGGCAAGTCACCTTAACCCCAATTGCCTCACCAAAAAAAAAAAAAGTCTCTCCTATTTGTCTCTCTCTGTACCCACAGCCAGAACCCCAGTTTATTGCCTTGTACCTGAACAACAGCAACAAGCTCCTAGCTAGCTTCTTCTGTGACCCCAGTGTCTCCAGTTTCTCATACATATGTTGCTTTCATCTTGCTATTCCAATGCTACAAAACCCTTCTTAGGTTTCTATTTCCTATCACATAAGGGCTAACTCCTCTGCTTAGATCTGCAAGCACTCCACAATCTGGTCCCATCCCACCTATCCAATTTTATTTTTCACTCATTCCCCCAAAAGAACATCCAAATTGATCACTGTCCCACACAAACACGCTCATTTCCCAATTTGTGTGTCTTCCCTTGTGTTTTTCCTCTTGCTGCAAATGTCTTCTTCTCTCTGCCCCAAACTATTAAAAATGCTACCCTTGGGGCAGCTAGGTGGTGCAGTGGATAAAGCAAACTGGCCCTAGATTCAGGAGGACCTGAGTTCAAATCTGGCCTCAGACACTTGACACTTACTAGCTGTGTGACCCTGAGCAAGTCACTTAACCCTAATTGCCATGCACACACACACACACACACACACACACACACACACACAAGCTACCCTTTTCTCCAGGCTAACTTCCAACCTGTCCTCCTCCATGAAGACTAGTGTCCCTATTCTACTCCATATTGATCTTTTCTTTCTCTTCCCTTGAAGACCATGTCATAATTTAGCTACTGATTAGAAACTATTGTAGCATTGTATAAAAGGAGATAGCCCTTGACTTAAATTAATCTAGTTACTTTGATTCAATTTTAAGCTGCTGGAGGTCAGAAACTTGCTGTTTACTTTTTTTGTTTTGTTTTTTTGGTTTTTTTGCAGAGCAATATGGGTAAGTGTCAAGTGTCTGAGACCGGCTCTGAACTCAGGTCCTCCTGAATCCAAGGCCAGTGCTTTATCCACTGTGACACCTAGCTGACCCCCTTGCTGTTTACTTTTTTTCTGAATCACCTGCAATGCCTTAACAAAGTGATAAACACTGGATAAGATTGCCTAAAGACCTTGGGCATCCGAACCTTCAGACTCTTCTTTGTTTAGGCCCAGGGTTAAGAATCTCTGAGAGGAAGTAAGGACACTAAAGAGTACAAAAATATCTTTTTTTTTTTTTTACCCTCTGGGAGATTCGTTCAAGGGGCTGTTAATGTTAAGACCTATCAGCTGCTAAAAAGAGTTTAATTTATAGCCTTCTGCTTATTTCACAAGGGGAAATATGGCAGCTTAGGGAACTGAAAACCCCTCCGATAAAGTTCCTAATTTGAGTTCAGAGCATGTTGTTAAAAACTGGTAGGCAAGAATAGGGAAACTACTTTGTGTCAGATTTTCTCTGTTCTACCAAAGCAAATTGTTATTGTTTTTCTAGTTAATCCAGGGACATGTGCTCATTTGCATGATATCTGAATGAGACTGCATGGTGAATTCAAGAGGAATTCATTCCATATACGTAGAATGAAATATTGACGACAAATTAAAACAACTCGAAGGTAAGACCTCCTACCCATCAAATTGGCAAAGATAGAAAATTGCAATATTTGCCAGATTGTGGGAAAACAAGTATACTAATTCACTGCTGGTAGAGCTGTGAATTGGTACAATCATTTTAGAAAAGAATTTGGAATAATACAATAAGGGTTACAAAACTGATTGTCCCTCCTGACCCAGTAATCTTACTATTGGGTTTATACTTAAAACAAACAAACAATCTGTTTGAAAATATTCATGGCATTGCTATTTGTAAAAGCAAAAAAAAAAAATGTGTCCAATAATTGGGGAAATGCTAAACAAACAGTGGCATATTAATTCAACGGAATATTACTGTCATAAGGAATGAGAAATGTGAAAAATTCTAATTACCATGGGAAGACATGTGATGCAGTTTGAATAAAGCAAACAGAGCACATACTATTCATTTTCTTTTTTGCCATAATTTCATTGTTACAGGGAACTCCCAGTGAGAAGATTCCTTCTACCTATTCATATCAGCCACTGTTCTTGGAGAGTCTTAGAGACTTGATTTGGGCAATAAGTGACTTTCCCAGGGTCACACAGCCAATAGGTATCAAAGGCAGAACTTAAACACTGATCTTTCTGACTCCAGCTGCCTATTTACTACCCATTTACTACTGCCTCTACTACACAATTACTACAATTATGTTTTGGTTTGTTGTTTTTTTTTAAAAGACAACTTTCGATGGCAACAAAATTCAGTTCAAAATTGGTACTGACTCATAAAATAAAATGTTTTTTCTGTCTGTGCCTTCCCAATCCTGCTTCAGGGAGGGTAGGGGATGTGGCTGGGCCACAGGAAGTGACAGCAGCCCAAGCTGTGATGAGAAGGTTCTAAAGAAGAAAGGAAGGAAATAAGTACTTCTTAAACACCTACTATGTGAGAGGCACTATGCTAACTGCCTCGCAAATACTACTTTATTTGATCCTTACAATAACCCTGGGAGGTGAGTTCTATTATCATCCCCATTTTATAGTTGAGGAAACTGAGGCAGAGGTTAAGTAACTTGCTCAGAGCCACACAGTAAGGAGAAAGGAGAGACAGTGGAACTGGCAATGGGAACTGTAGATTTCCCTTTGCTGAGATCCAGTCCCTGAATACAAGAAGAAAAGAACTGAGGGATAGAGGGTCCTGGACCCCCTGGTAACCACTGAGAGCTGGCACCTGCTTAGCACCTCCGCTCAGCCCAGCATGAACCAATTGCCTACGAAGAGGAAGAAAGTCCCCAGAACCCCCATCGCCTTAGCTGACTGACCACAATCTGAGGAGCTACTGTCAAGGCACAATCTCACAAGGTAGTTCAAAAAGCATATATCTTCCCCACCTTATTTTTTAAATTTAATTTCTCCAATTAAAAATCTATTTTCTCTCCATCTTCACCTCTTCCCACATTGAAAAAGAAAAAAGAAATCTTTATAACAAGTACGTATAGTCAATCAAAACAAATCTCCTCATTGACGTGTCCAAAAATTTAGAGTATAACAAGAGTCTTAGAGCAGTTTTAAGCTTTAGAAGCCTAATACTTTTAGGCAATGGGGTGGGTCAGTGGATTGAGTGCTGGACCCAGAAGTCAGGAAGACGTGAGTTCAAATTTGGCCTCACTAGACTGTGACCCTGGGCAAGTCACTTAACCCTATTGGTCTTAATCCACTGGAGACAGAAACGGCAAACCACTCCAGCATCTTTGCTAAGAAAACCCCACAGACAATATGGTCAGTCTATGGGGTCACAAAGAGTCAGACATGACTAAACAACAACAACAACAACAAGGCTAAAACTTCACTAAGGCTTTTCTGACACCCTATCTATATATGTCTCATCATGCCCCTCACCTCTCAGTCAGGAGGTGGGTGGCAGATTTCATCATCAGTGCTCTGCAATCTCCATTGACCATTGCAGTGGTAAGAGTTCAGTCTTTCAAAGTTGTTTGTCTTTACAGCATTATTGCTATTGAATAAACTGTTTTCCCCATCCTTCCCTAGCTTTTACAAAGAGGACTACTCAAGTATATGCTTTCAGTCACCATCACCCCTGCCTGGTGATTAACCTAACTGGCTGAAGGGTTGTACGTCAGAGGTGATTCTTTTGGGAAGTTTGGCCTGATGTGCTGAGGCAGTTTATCAGTGATGTTTTTATCTCAATTTATGAGCTTGTGGGTACCCCTTTTGCCTTCTGCATTTTCTGTGAGATGAAGTAAAAGGCTGATCTGTATCATAATAAGAACAAGAATGTAAATGATGATGACAAGAATGTTACCCACAGGCAAGCCAGCACTAGCCCCCTTGTAGACTTGGAATCTATTGCGGGCAGTTTGTTGGGTTTTTTTTTCCAGTGAGTGTATCCCAACACGTCTTGAGACCAGTGTGAAACTGGGAACAGCTAAAATTAACTCACAGTTAAATATCAGCAATTAGCATGCTGACAGAAACCCAGGCAAACAGCTTAGTCAGCAAGTACGTTGAGTTGGAATTATTTGAAAAAGAAAGTTTTAAAAACAGAAACATTTCCAACAGCCATACCCCATGAGTGCATTCCCATTCTCCTTTTATCCCACCGTTAACCAAAAAGGAAGCTTCATCCTTGCCTCCACCTTATTCACTCACCCCTACCCCCACCCCCTGGAAACATACCAGAAGACAAGGGAGAGCAAAGCAAGGTGTCAGCAGCCTTGAGCCCCTACTGCTCAAAGTTCTGGATCCTCACTCCACCCCTCAGCTCCGGATCAACTGAGTTTCTACATGGCACTGGCTGGAAGCCTGATTATCCAACCCATGCATAGCTTTGTTCCTGCTAATCTTCATGATTTGTGATTTGTTTCTGTCTCTACATGGCTTCTTCTACTTCTTCCTCCTAGACATCTCACCATGATGACATCTGCTGACTAAATAACAAGTCAAACAGTATCTATGAAACACCTACTATGTGCCAGGTATTGTACACTGGGGACACAAAGAAAGGCAAAAATCGTCCCTCCTCTCAAGGGGCTCACACTGTAATAGTACGATTCTTTCTCTGGAGATGGATAGCATTTTTCATCATAAGTCCTTCACAGTTGTCTTGGATCATTGCATTGCTTGGAATAGTTAAGTCATCACAGTTCTTCATTGTTGTTGTTACTGTATTCAATGTTCTGCTTCTGCTCACTTCACTTTGCATCAGTTCATGTATGTCTTTACAGGTTTTTATGTTCTTTTTTCCCACTTTATTGTATTTTATTTTTTCCCAATGACATGTAAAGATAGTTTTCAATGTTCATTTCTATAAGATTTTGAATTCCAAATTTTTCTCCCTCCCTCTTCTTTCCCTTCCCCTCTCCCCTCCCCAAGACAGCAAGCAATCTGACAAAGGTTATACAGTACAATCATGTTAAATATATTTCCACATTAGTAATATTGCAAAAGAAATATCAAAACAAAAGGGGAAAGCCACGAGAAAGAAAAAACAAACAAAAATGCCTCCATCTGCATTCAGACTCCATAGTGCTTTCTCTGAATGTGGATAGCTTTTTCTATCATAAGACTTTTGGCATTATTTTAGATCATTGTATTGCTAAGAAGAGCTAAGTCTGTTATAGTTGATCATCATATAATGCTGTTACTATGTATAATGTTCTTCTGCTTCTGCTCACTTCACTCAACATCAGTCCATTTAGGTCTTTCCAGGTTTTTCTTAAATCTTCCTGCTTATCATTTTTTATAGAACAATAGTCTTCCATTATGTTCATAAACCACAACTTGTTCAGCCATTCCCCAATTAACAAGCATACCCTCAATTTCTAATTCTTAACCACCACAAAAAGAATATTTTTGTTCAGTCAAGCAATTTCTAAACCTTATCAATTCTAACTCCTCAATACTTTTCTAATCCATCTTTCTCTACAATTATAGCACAACTCTAGTCAAGATGCACATCACCACTTACCTAAACTATTATAATAGCCTTATAATTTGCTTCTATGAATCCAGTGTTTACTTATCCAATCTATCCTCAAAACAACTGACAAATTCAAACTGTGACTCAAATTTATTAAAATCATCACCTCAATAGATACACAGTCAAAGGATATGAACCAGCAATTTTCAAAGCAAAAAACACTATCAAGCTATTAACCAACAACCCTATGGAAAAAAAAAAACTTGACTCAAGCCACAAATAATTAGAGAAATGTAAATTAAAGCAACTTTAAGCTTCTACCTCATACCCTTTAAAGTGGAAAGAGGAAAAATGTTGGAGGAAAAGTAGGAAAACAGGAACATTGATACACTATTGGTGCAGCTGAGAATTGATTCAGACATTCTGGAAAATAATTTGGAACTATGCCCCCAAAGTTACTAAAATTGGGTATACCCTTTAACCCAGTGATACATTACTAAGTATATACTCCCAAAGAAAAAGAACTCATATGCACAAAAATATTTATAGCAGCTCTTTTTCAAGTGGCAAAGAACTAGAAAGGGGGAGAGGAAAGCATGCATCAATCAGGAAATAAATGAGCAAATCGTAATAATGGAATATAATCAGGCCATAAAAATGATGAAAGAAGAGGTTGCAGAGAAGCCTCAGAAGGTTTATATGAACTGATACAATGAAGTGAGCAGAACCAGGAGAACAGCATAAAATAACAACACTGTAAAGACAAACTTTAAAAGCTTTAAGAACTCCAACCGAGGGGCAGCTAGGTGGCGCAGTGGATACAGCACCGGCCCTGGAGTCAGGAGTACCTGAGTTCAAATCTGGCCTCAGACACTTAACACTTACTAGCTGTGTGACCCTGGGCAAGTCACTTAACCCCAATTGCCTCAGTAAAAAAAAAAAAAAAAGAAAAAAAAAAGAACTCCAACTGATACAATAACCAACCATGATTTCCAAGGACTGGTGAAGAAGAATGCTGCCTACCTCCTAACAGAAAGGCAATGGATGCAAGATGCAGAACGAGACAAACCTTTTTTGGATATGGTCAACGTGGGAACTTCTTTTGACATACTATGCATGTTTGTTACAAGGGTTATATTTCATTTGAGCAGGTAAAAAGAAGAGTAAGAAGGTTAAGATAGTTCCCCCCACCAAAAGAGAGAGAGAGAGAGAGAGAGAGAGAGAGAGAGAGAGAGAGAGAGAGAGAGAGAGAGAGAGAGAGAACAGAGGGAAGGACAAAAGCTATCCCAGATCCTAGGTCAGCTTTGAAAATGACATGTTACAGCTTTTTGATGAAGGTACCATCACCACAGCCACTTGGAGTTGGCAGTTCCTGCCTCTCCTCCTGACTCACCGCTGTTCACTCTCACCAAGGAATAAGTCGGTCAGGAAGCTGCTCCACTGCCATAGCATTCAAAGACATCGGCAAGACACTTGTGGAGCCCAAAGTGGCCAATTCACCAGATCCAAATCACCCTCACCAGCAGCAACATGAAGTCACTCAAGAAGGTGTGTGCTGACCTGATTAGAGGGGCCAAAGAAAAGAACTTGAAAGTGAAGGAACCTGTTTGAATGCCCACCAAGACACTTTGAATTACATCTAGAAAAACTCCTTGTGGTGAAGATTCTAAGACTTGGGATTGGTTCCAGATGAGAATCCGCAAACGTCTTATTGATTTGCACAGTCCTTCTGAAGTTGTGAAGCAGATCACTTCTATCAGCGTTGAACCAGGTGTAGAAGTTGAAGTCACCATTGCAGATGCCTAATCAATCATCTCTTTTAATAAATTGAATGCAACTAATAAAAAAATAAAATACATGTTACATTTATTACATAGCTTAAAAGAAAACAAGCTTTACATAATAATCAGTTTCATGTGTAATAGGCTCTTGTTCCATAATGTACACAGAAATTCTCTCTTTATTGGACCATTGTTCAGAATTCCTTTGTCAGGTGTTTATTGGGTGTTAAGTTCAGGTTTTTTAAATAGAGAAAAAAAGAGCAAGTCCTTTTTCTGTTAAGAAGCTTCTGTCGGGGCAACTAGGTGGCGCAGTGGATAGAGCACCAGCCCTGGAGTCAGGAGGACCTGAGTTCAAATCTGTCCTCAGACACTTAACACTTACTAGCTGTGTGACCCTAGGCAAGTCACTTAACACCAATTGCCTCACCAAAAAGAAGAAGAAGAAGAAGAAGAAGAAGAAGAAGAAGAAGAAGAAGAAGAAGAAGAAGAAGCTTCTGTGGCTCTTCACTGCCCTTAGGAGAAAATACAGACTCCTCTATTTGGCATTTAAAGCCATTCAAAATCCAGCACCAGGCTGTCCTTCCAGGCTCATTACACATCAGTCACCATCATTCAGCCAAACTGGCCTATTTGATTTTATCCTTATAGAACATTTCTTCTCCTTCTTCTAGGCTTTGCAGGCATCTGTTCCCCATGCCCAGAATACCCTCCTTCCTTGCTTCTGATGCTTGCCACCTCTAGCTGCTTTGAGGCTGTGATCAAAGCTACTTCCTTCAAAGAGGCCCTTTGGACTTCCCCCTGTTGTTAGTGCACCAATCCTCCATCACTCTCCATATTTTTTGAATATGAACAATGCAGAAATGTATTTTGCTTGACTATGCACATTTGTTACAAAGGTTTTGTTTTTTCAATGATGAGAAGAGGTGGTAGGAAGAAAAAATACATTTTTTCACTGAAAAAAAATAATTGAATTGATTAAACTTCTTTCCAAACTGGTTTAGACCTTAAGAGGGATAACTGCTTTTAAAGAAGAATTTGGGGGGCAGCTAGGTGGCACAGTGGATAGAGCACCGGCCCTGGATTCAGGAGGACCTGAATTCAAATCCAGCCTCAGACACTTAACACTTACTAGCTGTGTGACCCTGGGCAAGTCACTTAACCCCAATTGCCTTACCAAAAAAAAAAAAGTTATTTAATCCAACCTTTTCACTTTACAGATGGAGAAAGTAAAGCTCAGAGAAGGGGAATAATTTGCCTAAAGATATACAATTAGTTAGTGGTAGGGCCAAAATTCAAACCTAGGTCCCCTAATTCCAAATTCATTTATCTTTCCACTTGACCACAGAATGGGTACTGGGAAAGATAAGGAGAGAAAGTTGAGATAGCACAAGCTTCCCTAGTTTCTTACTAATAAGAACCATGAAAATAGCTTTTTGCATGACAGTTGAGTAACCCCTCTTGAATTCTTTTCCTTTCCTTCTAATCTGTCTGTTAATGATGTGTTACTAGAGAACTTCTTTCTCAATCATTTGACATTAAACAAACAGTACCTTGCAAAGAGAAAAAAGGTGGAACTAAAAAGGATGGAAGGCAGAAGACTAGGTTGATCCCTAAAGAAGCAAAACAGAGTAGCAAAATTTCAGCATGTCTAACTCAATCAATGAAAATGTGTCAGTAAGCCATCTTTAACTGGCAATAATACAAGAGATAGATAATTTAAGTAGCTTCCCTTAGGGAGGCTATTAACAATTTAGCATCTCAACATCATGAGGGAATGTTAATTCTACTTACTGGAAAGAAACACAGAAATAGTACTTGTTATGATTAAGCTCTTGTCACTATAATTGGATCCTTGTGTGAAGTTTCTACCACTGCAGATGGGTTAGGATAAAATGCAGGTGTCAGCAGCCAGGCAGGTAGGGCATCTAAGTCTGCACTTGAGTTCCCTCAAAGATACCACCTTGCAAAGTTAAGCACAGCGGTGGGACTTTCACAAAAGCTTCAAGCTATTCTTAGTTCGGTCTCAGCTCATTTACTTTTCTGTGAAAGAGGCAATAACACAGCGGTACCCAGCTAGCACAAGAATCTCTTGGGGGTGATTCTGTCCTTTTGACTGCCTTTGCCATCTCCTCAGCTAGAAATCCCCCTTGGCCTGCTTGATATATGAGTCAGGGTAAGTGAATCCTTTCAACTCCTATCTTGCTCCCAGCAGCTAGCACCAGAGTCATGCAGATTATCTTGAGTTTTATTTCACCATACTAGAAGGTTACAGTAGAGCTGGCAACCTTTTTCTAGATTTCCTACAGCCACACGCAAATCTCCACCCCATTTCCCTCATATATCCCTTTAAAAAAAAAAATCCTTTCTCAGGGGCAGCTAGATGGTGCATTGGATAGAGCACTAGCCCTGAATTCACGAGGACTTGAGTTCAAACCTGGCTTCAGACACTTGACACTTACTAGCTGTGTGACTCTAGGAAAGTCACTTAATCCGCATTGCTCCGCCAAAAAAAAAAATTCCTCTCTTTTGGCTGCTTACTGACTTTATATTCCTCTCTCTTGGGTGCTTACTGACTTTATTCTGATAATTAACAAAGGGTCTGATAAATTAGGTTGGAGGAAATAAGGTGATCTGGGTCCTGCTTTTGGGAAATCATGACTACTATAGAGACCAGGTATGTGGGCACAGATTCATACCCTGGATTCAGGTATTGGGGGCCCTGACTATACTAATGTAAATGTCTTGCTTGCCTTTTCCCCCTAGCACCTGGTATCCCCCCTTTTTCCTGCCCCTCCACAATCCCTCACACTAAGGCTGTTAATATGGCAAAAATGCTCCTTTCCCAACTTCCAGACATTCATCAGGCTGCCATTTGTGCCTAATTTCTCCCTCAAAGCTGCCCTTACTATCCTTATTTAATTCAAATTTTAACATCTTTAGAAATAGCAGGGTGGGGATGGGGGAAGGGAACCACATAAAGTGCTATGTACCCAGGGATGGTGGAAAAAAAGGGGTGGGAATTGGTCCAGCTTATTTATATTCCTATCTTTGAAATCCACATCTATCTTGGAACTTAGAATAACTAGGAATATTAGAAGATCCCAAGAAATAGCAAAGAAGATTAAAAGCTCAGAGGGATTGATGCAAAGAAAACCATTTCACTAAAGCCATATAAATATGTCGAAGTTCTAGAGGAGAAACTGACTGGTTACATAACGAGATTCTATATGTAGAAAAGTAAACCAAAGAGATGGAGAGAGATTCATTATCCAGCTACAGAGAGGGATTATTTATGGATATTACAGGGCAGCCAAGAGCAGAAATTTAGCCAGAGAAAAATGTCTTTAATTTATGTTGCTCTTTAGCACCCCCTTGTGGTATAGGAAGCAACCTGCCTTGTCAAGCAAGGCCAGCCTTGTTCTTAAAACCTCTCAAAGACATCTTGGAAGTTTGGAAATTTGAACTGCATAGCAAACAGGATAAAAGCATCAGAGCCTCCAGTCCAGAAACAAGGACCTTGTTCCAATTGGTATATATATGTGTGTGTGTGTGTGTGTGTGTGTGTGTGTGTGTATGTATATATACTTTTTTTTTTGGTGAGGTAATTGGGGTTGTGACTTGTCCAGGGTCACACAGCTAGTAAGTGTCAAGTGTCTGAGGCTGGCTTTGAACTCAGGTCCTCCTGACTTCAGGGCCGGTGCTGTATCCATTGTGCCACCTAGCTGCCCCCTCCCATAGGTTTTTTAAAAGTGGTAGGGATTGAGTTGACATATTAACAAAGAGCCCTACAAGAACAGGGAATGTATTTCCCATATGCTGGTAAAACACCATTGTTTAGAGAGCAAACTGGGTCATGTTTGTTGGTCTCAATCAACAAAACAAACAGATGGAGCTATTCAAGGAAAACCAGTTCTTTGGAGTATGAGGTGGCCAACAATGTAGCTTTTTGGTGGGCATTGAGGACACTCGGCTATCTCCTCTAACCATGTCTACACTCCACTTGGGCCATCAAGTAAACTCCTCCAATTGAGAATGGTACTCTACCCCTGAAGCCACCCTGAGTATGCATAGGCCAGCTTTGACAATAACTTATTCATTCTAGGCCTCCACTGCATTCCTGAATATTTCCAGCCTCACCACCCACCCATTCCTCTTCCCTCTTCCCCATTTAGAGCCTCTTGATTGTCTTTTGCCATTAGAATTCAGTCTTCTTGAAAGCAGAGATTGTTTCTGCTTCTTTTGATTTCTTCATTGTTTATTGAAGTGCCCGGTACAATGTACAATGCTTAATAAATTATCTATCTGGGGCAGCTAGGTGGCGAAATGGATAGAGCACCAGCCCTGGATTCAGGAGGACCTGAGTTCAAATCCGGCCTCAGACCTTTGACACATACTAGCTGGGCAAGTCACTTAACCTCAATTGCCTCACCAAAAATAAATAAATAAATAAATAATCTATCTATCTTTCCTCACAACCCCTGGTGCAGGTAGGATATATGTGTGTGTGTGTGTGTGTGTGTGTGTGGTAATATTACCTAATTAGGTATATTAGCTAATTTACCAGGAGACACATGTGGTATGCCTAAATGGTAGCTGTCAGAGCTACAGTGAGGGAGATTCACAGCAAACCCAGTGTCAAAAAATCTGAATTTAAAAAAGCAATCAGGGGCAGCTAGATGGTGCAGTGGATAGAGCACCGGCCCTGGATTCAGGAGTACCTGAGTTCGAATCCGGCCTCAGACACTTAACATTTACTAGCTGTGTGACCCTGGGCAAGTCACTTAACCCCAATTGCCTCACAAAAAAAACAAAAAAAGCAATCAGGGGGCAGCTAGGTGGCGCAGTGGATAAAGCACTGGCCCTGGATTCAGGAAGACCTGAGTTCAAATCCAGCCTCAGACACTTGACACTTACTAGCTGTGTGACCCTGGGCAAGTCACTTAACCCCCCTTGCCCCACCAAGAAAAAAAAACAATCAATTAGACAAAAATACCAAAAAATATCTTACAAAAAATGGTGGTAGTTAGCTTAAAATATCATTGGATTTTCTGTAGTTCTGCCCAACTTTTCAGAATCCTATCTGTCAAATACAATGAGTTTCACCTATATTGTACACATCCTTAGTTCATATGCCCAGATGATCTTCACAGGGCTGCCTGAACCCCTACTCCTCTTTATGGTTTATAAGCTAACAGTGAAGCAAGAAGGATGGATTTTTTTTTCCTTCCAAATCTGTCACTGAGAATGGGTCTGAAATAAAGATCATTCCTGGAGCAGGAAATAATTTATCAGTCAAGAACAGACCTGGAAAATCGTAGACATGGAATATCTTTACCAAAGTATTTCTCTACTGTCCATAAAGCCCAGTTACTACTTCATAAATGTAGTGGGTATAACCAAGCATGCCCCAGGTGGGAACTGTCATGTCTTTATAACACGGTATGAATTCACCTCTCCCTAAGTTTTCAACCACTGCCACCCTGACCCCATGAGGCTTTTGATTTAGTACTGACTCAAGTTCACAATTAGTTCATAGTAACTGAACACTTTTTCTTGGCCTTTAAAGAGAGAGTATACTCACATGAGAGAGAGAGACAGAGAGCAAGAGACAGACAGACAGACAGAAACAGAGAGAAAGAAAAAGAAGAATGAGAGAGAAGGAGGAACTGCTTGTTTCCTTTAGAGAGAGACCTGCACAGGGGCAGCTAGGTGGCACAGAGGATAAAGCACCGGCCCTGGATTCAGGAGAAACTGAGTTCAAATCTGGTCTCAGACACTTGACACTTACTAACTGTGTAACCTTGGGCAAGTCACTTAACCCTCATTTCCCTGTGCAAAATAAATAAATACATACATTAAGAGAGAGACCTGCACACCAACAGGATCCTAAAGGGAATATTTGGATAAAGGAAACATCAAGAGATGGAAGCATAGACCCCTGGGATGTTGCAGATTCTGAGTGGCTAAAAGGATCATTGCAGCAAAGAGCTACTAACCTTTCCCTTTGCAGGTACTCTGAGTCATGAATTGTAAAATATTTGACTCCCTAATAACCCTAAATTTTCTTTCTCCTTAGAGGAAGGACCCATCCAGGGTAGGAATATGTCTGGTGGACTATGTAGGTTCAACAAACTTAATTTAACAAATATTTATTAAGCATCTACCAAACGAGGTATCTGGGAATTTTAGTCAACTCCAAATGTGTTCCCCTTACAAAGAAAGCCTCAACCAGAATAGGACTTTAATACTGAAGGACTGTGAACCAGTCCCTAGGGAACAGGACTCAACAGAAGGGTGAGTTTAGTTGAGTTTCAGTTATAGCTCTTTCTGTATTCTTAGCTGGCCATGATGAACTTCTTCCTCCTTTTATACTTTGTTAGCTTAGCATCAGCAAAAGGAACTGAGGACACCTAGAGGAGAGCTAAAAATGCAGTAAATTCAGATGTTGTTCCCAGGGAAGACCCTGGGCAAGAGCATGAGCCATGAAGTTATTACTGAGAAGCCTTCAAGACTGAGCCAGGTTTCTGTGAGCTCAAAGCTCATAATTGCTTTTCTGTGGTGATATGGGCTATGCATTATGTACAGATTTCCAGCCAGGCTCTTAATTATTGTTTTTCCCAATGCAACACTTCTGCAACAAAGGTGGGATAAACTGTGTTTTGAAAAGCAAGAAAGAAACAGAAAGGAAACAGCCCCTTTCATCAAGGAAATGGAGTCATTCTTTTAAGAAGCAAAAGACAATTTCAGGAAATAGTCACTTCGAGATGTCAGTGAGAGATTAAAGCAAAGGTGTCATACAGGTAACATGGGAGATGTGCAATTCACATGGATTGCGAACCATCTAGGATTTCACAGTCAAATTCTGGGAAGCATGTAGAGTTTAAGCAGCTGGTCCAGTAAATAGTCAGTGCCAGGTATAACATATGAAGCCAGGTTTTCCTGTTCCCAAGCCCAGCATTCCAGCCATTTATTCCAGACTGCCCTTGGTTATGCATGCATGCATATATACAAATACATACCTACATTCATAATGCATAACAACATATTAAATAATATTGGAACAAAAATAGCTACCCTATTTTAAAGATCACATTTATTTCTTGTTCTCTTATTTTTTTCTTCTCTTTCTTTCTTTCTTCTTTTCTATCCACTATACCAGTTGTATCAAACAAACAGAATCAAATCCTTTTGGGATGCATATCAACTTAGGAAACTACAAATTAATATTATTTATGTTGTATTGTATTTTTATTTATTTTGTTAGCCTTTTCCCAATTACGTTTGAAATCCAGTACTGCAGTGAGGATTGAGTTTGACATCCCTGTACTACATACCCCATGCCTATAGTCTCTCCATCCAAATGGGATATGTACAACCTTATGTAAATTATTATTGTTGTTGTTGTTTCAAAAGGATAAACATTGTAATTACCTACTGAAAATAAGATGAGAATTAAATATAGCTATCTCAATTTATAAACAACTCCAGTGACCTTGATTAATTTGGAGCCTCTCCCAGCAGAGTGGAAATTGGCATTAACCTGACATTTCCAGCTATGAAAGGTTCCTAGTTCACTGAGTATATATTATCCGTCCTAGCAAAGAAAAAAATAAAGTTCTTGTAAATTGTAACACTCTTGCATGTGAGAAACTCCCCATGTAGTCAATGTGAGTAAATAAATGCCTCTAAGTGGCCTGCCAGTGAACAAACATTCATTATGCAAGGCACTATCTTAGGCACTGTGGATCCACAAAAGACAGAACCACCATTTAAGATACAGACTGACTGAGACACAATAAATACCTTCAGCAGCAGCTGCTAGCCCACTGCCACAGCTGCTCCCACTTAAACTGCATTATGCTTTTATTCTGTTCAATCTCTCAAGCTAGAAGTACTTGGGAGAAAGATGGAGAGGGAGGGAGATCAGCAGGAAATAATATTGGTGATCTTGCAAATGACATTCTCCCCCTTTGACTTATCATTGAGTCAATCCCACTTTCAATGGACATGGGAGTGGGCCAGAAAGCAAATATACAAACTCAAAAGCCAAATGATGACAGCCCTCATCATCACTTTGGGTTTCATTGGCATGGCTGTGGCAAGGTGTTACCTTTTATAATAGATGTGCTATCTAAGCATTGTAGTAATTAAAGGTCTATGTGCTTAGTTTGTAAGAAAAAGGGATTTGATCCTGGAGTCTAGGTATATTTCTCCTTGGAAAATTGTGCCTCTTCCTAGAAGGTAAAAGACAGAGAGAACAATAATCCCATATGTAGCAAAATATTTATTGCAACTCTTTTTGTAGTAGCAAGAAATTGGAAACAAAATAGGTGCCTGTCAATTAGGGCATGACTGTACAAATTGTGGCATTTGGACATAATCATATGTTATGGCACCATAAGAAATTATCTATTCAAGGAACTTGGCAAGATTTGTATGAACTGATATAGAGTAATCGGAACCAAGAGAACAATATATACAATGGCTAAACTAATGAAAAAGAAGACAAGTTTTAAAAAATATTAGAATTCAGATCATTGCAATGATTAGTCTTGATCTGAGAGGCCTGGTGATGGAAAATGCCTCCCTCTTAATAATCATAGATAGCAAAGATGATGGACTAGACATTTTTGTCAATCCCTACAGCCTCTCAGACCTCTCCAAAAAAAGAAATTATGTGCCAAAGATAAAGCAACTTCAGCTGTCTTCATTGTCTTTTAAAAACCCAGAAACTGACACTCACTGACCCTGACCTCACTCAGCATCTCTTCCCCACCTCTCATGCTACTAGCAACAAGATCACACTAGCAGATAACCAAGGACACAACACAGGCTTACATCAAAACCCACCCCTCCTCGGTCACCCATCTCTCTTTCCTGTGCTGTGTAGACCAGGTTCCAGGCTTCAGAAGTTCTCTGAACTGCTGGTGCTGAGGAAAACAAGCTCTGAACTGTGGGTGCTGGGCCAGAGAAGTGACAACAAGAGGGAGTGGCCCAAGTCACCAGAACAGAACACCATGCATGTGCAAGGCTGTGTAGCATTCTACCAAGTCTAAGGCAAAGAGCACAGCATCCAGCTCATCCTGACCACCCAAAAGTCAGTTGCGGCAGAGACCTAGGCTGGTGAATTGTAAATCGCTCAATGTGGGAGGAGGCTGAGAAGCTTTAAGATCCAGCCCCCATGAAAACCACAATCAAAGGGGTAGGAGTATGGAAGCAAGTGATAAGGAAAATGAGGGGGTGTGGGAGAAAGACTGAAAGTACCAAAGGTTTCAGGAAGAAGAAAACTCAAAGACCTTGAACATAAACATAAATCAACAGAAAAAAACAGCACCAGCAAAAGGAAAAGGCCTCCAGACCTAGGAAACAAGTCTAGGCATCTATGAATACATACTACAAAGTAAAGCAAAATGATCCAACACTTGACAAGAGAGAGCCCTGTAGCATTAGAGGAGAACATGAGACCGCAACATGGTATTCCTGAATGTTTAAAAAAGAATTTAAATGATGAGAGTAGAATTTACATTCTCAACAGCAAAAATAATGAGCAGCATAGAAAAACTTGAATCTGCTATGGAAAGCATCACCAAAAAAACAAAAATGAGAACAACAGATTGGGAATGTGAATCCACAGAATTGAAGGACAACCTAGAAGAAGAGAAGCAAAAAACAACACTAAAAGAAAATACAGGGCAGCTAGGTGGCGCAGTAGATAGAGCACCAGCCCTGACTTCAGGAGGACCTGAGTTCAAATCCAGCCTCAGACACTTGACACTTACTAGCTGTGTGATCCTGGGCAAGTCACTTAACCCCAATTGCCTCACCAAAAAGAAAAAAAGAAAAAGAAAAGAAAAGAAAATATGCTTACGATGGAAGCAGAACATACTGAATTCAAAGACAGGATACACAGAAACAACCTAAGGATCATAGGTCTTCCAAAAGAATATAACAAGACAAAAGAACCTTAATGCCATAATGAAGGAAATAATAGAAGAAAACTGGCCAGAACTTCTGAATATTAAAAAAAAAACATTTCAATTGAAAGAATGCACATTATATGTAATGGAGATAAGTTAGAGGCCTTCCCAATAAGATCAGGGGTGAAACAGGGATGTCCATTATCATCTCTATTATTTAATATTATACTAGAAATGTTAGCATTAGCAATCAGAGAAGAAAAAGGAATTAAAGGAATCAGAATAGGCAAGGAGGAAACAAAACTATGACTCTTTGCAGATGATATGATGGTATACTTAGAGAATCCTAGAGAATCAACTCAAAAATTACTTGAAACAATTAACAACTTTAGGAAAGTAGCAGGATATAAAATAAATACACATAAATCATCAGCATTTCTATACATGACCAACAAAGTCCAGCAGCAAGAGATAGAAAGGGAAATTCCATTTAAAGAGGAGTCTACTTGCCAAGACAAACCCAGGAACTCTATGAACACAATTACCAAACACTTTTCACACAAATCAAATCAGATCTAAATAATTAGAAAGATATCAATTGCTCATGGATAGGCAGAGCTAATATAGTAAAAATGACAATTCTACCTAAATTAATTTACCTATTCAGCGCCATACCAATCAGACTACCTAAAAATTGTTTTTATAGAGCTAGAAAAAATAATAACAAAATTCATCTGCAAAAACAAAAAGTCAAGATTATCAAGGGAAATAATGAAAAAAAAATGCACAGGAAGGTAGAATAGCTGTACCAAATCTGGAGCTTTACTATAAAACGGCTGTCGTCAAAACTATCTGGTACTGGCTAAGAAATAGAGTGGAGGGGGGCAGCTAGGTGGCGCAGTGGATAAAGCACCGGCCCTGGATTTAGGAGTACCTGAGTTCAAATCTGGCCTCAGACACTTGACACTTACTAGCTGTGTGACCCTGGGCAAGTCATTTAACCCCCATTGCCCTGCAAAAAGAAAAAAAAAGAAATAGAGTGGAGGATCAATGGAATAGGCTAGGCACAGGAGACACAGTAGCAAATGACATTAGTAATGCAGTGTTTGATAAACCCAAAGACTCCAGCTTCTGGAATAGGAATTCAGTATTTGACAAAAACTGCTAGGAAAACTGACAGTATGGCAGAAATTAGGCATAGACCAACATCTTACACCTTATACTTATACTTAAGGTCAAAATGGGTACATGATTTAGACATAAGAGGTGATACCGTAGGTAAATTAGGAGAGGAAGGAATAGTCTACCTTTCAGATCTTTGGAAAGGAGAACAGTTTATGACCAAACAAGAGATAGAGAATATTATGAAATACAAAATGGATGATTTTGATTACATTAAATTTAAAAGGTTTTGTACAAATAGAAGCAATGCATCCAAAATTAGAAGGGAAGCAGAAAGCTGAGAAACAATTTTTATGTCCAGTACTTCTGATAAAGGTCTCATTTCTAAAATATATAGGGAACTAAATCAAATTTATATGAATCTAAGTCATTCCCCAATTGAGAAATGGTCAAAGGATATGAACAGGCAGTTTTCTGATGAAGAAATCAAAGCTATCTATTCCCATATGAAAAAATGCTCTAAATCACTATTGATTAGAGAGATGCAAATTAAAACAACTCTGAGATACCACCTGACACCTATCAGATTGGCTAATATGACACAAAAGGAAAATAATGAATGTTGGATAAGGTGTGGAAAAATTAGAACACTAATGCATTGTTGGTGGAGCTGTGAACTGATACAGCCATTCTGGAAAGCAATCTGAAATTATGCCCAAAGGGCTAGAAAGCTGTGCATACCCTTTGACCCAGCAATATGACTTTTGGGTCTTTTCCCCAAAGAGATCGTAAAAAAGGGAAAAGGACCCACATGTACAAAAAAAGTTATAGCCGCTCTTTTTGTGGTGGCAAGGAATTGGAAATTGAGGGGTTGTCCATCAATTGGGGAATGGCTGAACAAGTTGTGGTATATGAATGTAATGGAATTCTATTGTGCTGTAAGAAACAATGAGCAGGAGGAGTTCAGAGAAACCTGGAAGGACTTGCATGAACTGATGATGAGTGAGGCGAGCAGAACCAGAAGAACATTGTACATAGAGTCATCAACATTGTATGTTGATCTACTGTGATGGACTAGATTCTTCTCACCAATGCAATGGTACAGAAGAGTTCCAGGGGACCCATGATGGAAGGGGATCTCCAAGTCCAGAAAAAAAAAAAAGAACTATGGAGTAGAGATGCTGATTGAACCATACTATTTCTTTTGCTTTTGGTGCTGTTGTTTTTCTATTTTGAGGTTTTTCCTTATTGTTCTGATTCTTCTCTTATAATATGACTAATGCAGAAATACATTTAATGTTATTATGTATATATATATATAATCCATATCAGATTATCTGCTGTCTAGGGGAGGGGGGAGGAAGGGGAGGGAGAGAGAAAAATCTGAAATTGGAAAGCTTGTATAAACAAATGTTGAGAACTATTTTTACATGTAACTGGAAAAAAATAAAATACTTTTATCAGAAAAAAAAGAAAGAATGCACAGATCACCTCCAGAAAAAACAAAAACAAAAACAAAAAACCAAAGACCACAAACTTCAAGACATATAGTGGTTAAATTGAAATATTTAGTTGTATTAGTTCTTGATACAACTTATCAGAAACTGATCTTCAAATAAAAAGGAAAGGATGCTCTAATTACACAAGACTTTCCACACCTACTTAAAAAGAAGGAAAGAATGGAATAATATATTCCAAAGAGAAATGAAACTCAGGGTGACCTATCCTACAAATCTGAGCTTAACCATACAGTAAAAAAGTATGGACACTCAATAGTAAAGAAAAATTTGAAACATTTTGAGAAAGGAATTCAGAACTGAAGATATTATTTGCCTCTCAAACAACCCAAATAGCAGAACTGCTGGAGGAATGCATAAACACAGCAAAGAAAACTAACAGCAACAGAGTGACAAGAGAGAGATAAATAAGAAACTCCTTTCTAAATGTACATAACGGTACAGAGATGAAGATGAAAATCTCATAGAGGTAACAGTGAAGAAGCAAATATAGGACATTATAGACAGAACCTGGTGATACCCTGTCTAGAGATAAATGCTTCTTTTGCAGGACTACATTACAACACAGGAAAGCACATAAAGGGGGCAGGGGAAGAGAACAGGGGGATAGAAAGGAATGCGGGATGTGCTGAGGGTCCAATCAAAGGCTAGCAATAAAGGGAAAGTAACTTCTGTGGTTTTAGAAAGAGAAAAACCTACAGGATAATAGGTGAAGAGGAGGTGGAAAAGTTTGAAAATCAGGGGGAAAGGAAGGAGGCCTTACTGTGGAAGGAAGAAGGGGTTCAACTGATGAATGATCCAAAGAATAAAGAGAGATGGGATCTTAGTCTAGAACAGGCCTGGGGTTTGGCGTTTGAAAAATCTTTGTCTTGGGATGGATGATATTGGAACCCCTGAAGGGAACTGGCACTTGGAATAGTGAGAGAACATGGACACAAGGAGATTTCCAGGCAAATTGGGGGGGGGGAGAAGGTCAACAAGAGAGGGTATAGATCAGTAGTGGGCTGCATAATCAGGGACCTGGGCTGGGAGGAGCCCTACTATGGGGCAGTGTCCTCTTTAACACCTGTAGTAATTGGCATTGTTCTGGAAGCAAGGCACAACGGAAAAGGGGAATCCTTGGGATTAAGCCATACAAGGCAGTGGCAGAAAGCACCATTAGGGAAGAGCCTAGAATGAATACCTTGGAAGCTTTGATTGTATGAAGAATACAAAGAAGAGACAGACCAAATAATTACAGCATTCATAAATCAGAGAATGGAGATGTAGAGCAGAAATTAAAAACGGGTCTATAGTAGAAAAGAAGAGGATCTCTACAAAGAGAAGCTAAGTAATGAAAAGAGTAAGAGAAATCCCGTTTGGAAGGGATGCAAAATGGAATTTAAAAACTAGGGAACAGGGGCAGCTAGGTGGTGGAGTTGATAGAGCACTGGCCCTGGATTCAGGAGGACATGAGTTCAAATCCGGCCTCAGACACTTAACACTTACTAGCTGTGTGACCCTAGGCAAGTCACTTAACCCCAATTGCCTCACCAAAAAAATAAAGTAAAAACTAGGGAACAAGACTAGCTGAATGGGAGGAGAGGAAGGAAGAATATCAAATGAGAAGAGAGGATTGAGGTGAGGGGAAGAGAGCCAGTGGGAACAGAGCCACCTTAAAAAAAAAAAAGATTAAAGTAACTGAGGGAAGCTAGGTGGTACAATGGATAAAGCACTGGCCCTGGATTCAGGAGGACCTGAGTTCAAATACAGTCTCAGACACTTACTAGGTGTGTGATCCTGGGCAAATCACTTAACCCTCATTGCCCTGCAAAAATAGATAGATAGATAGAGAGATAGAGAGATAGAGAGATGGATGGATGGATGAATAATTAAATAAGTAAATAGATAAATAAATTGATTAATCAATAATCACTTAATTAATGAATGAAAAATAAAGGAAGGTAACTGAATGAACATAATGATGTGTCTACAATAGAAAAGGGAGCCTGAGACTGAAAAGTTTCTTCACAGACATTAATGCATCTAGGATAAGAAAGGAAGTAATCAGGGCAGCTAGGTGGCACAGTGTATAGAGCACTGGCCCTGGAGTCAGGAGGACCTGAGTTCAAATCCGGCCTCAGACAATTAACACTCACTAGCTGTGTGACCCTAGGCAAGTCACTTAGCCCCAGTTGCCTCACCAAAAAAACAAAAACAAAAAAGAAGGGAAGTAATCAAAAAGGGGGGAGGGAGGGATTTTGTATTATATTTGTATCAAATCATATAAATGCATACATACATATGTAGTTGTATCTCAAACTAATAGCCATTTACAATAGATAAATGATCAAATGATATGAATAAACCATTCTCAAAGGAACAGTAAAGGATATACAACCACATAAAAATGCTCAAAATAATTAATAATAAGAGAAATACAAATCAAAAAGATACTGAGTTCTCACCTCACACTTTGAAAATTGGCAAAAATGACAACAGTCAATGACGGAGATGTTGTAGATAGACATACCAATGCATCATTGGTGGAGCTATGAAATGGTACCATCATTTTGGAAAACAATTTGAAATTATGCAAATAAAGTGACTAAAATATCCATACCCTTTAAACCAGAGACTGCATTACTGAGTTTATAACCCAAGGAAGCCATTCATTTGGAAAAAATACCCACATGATCCAAAATATTTAGAGCAGCACTTTTTATGATAGTGAAATGTTGAAAACAAAATAGATGCCCATCAATTGAGGAATGGCTAAACAAATTGTGGGACTTGAGTGTAATGGAATATCATTGTGCTGTAAGAAATGATTCAAGTGATGAATTTATAGAAGTATCAGAAAGATCTACATGAGCTGATGCAGAGTAAAGTAAGCAGAACCAAGAAAAAATAATATACACAGTAACTACAACAGTATAAAGGGAAAGAACATGACAACCCAAAGAATCAAAAGTAAATGTAGGGGGCAGATGGAATAGTGGATAAAGCACCAGCCCTGGATTCAGGAGGACCTAAGTTCAAATCCAGATTCAGACACTTGACACTTCCTAGCTGAGGGACCCTGGGCAAGTGACTTAACCCTCATTGCCCTGCAAAAAAAAAAAAAAAAAGTAAATGTAACAAAATTAGAAAGATGAAGTGGGAATCAAATGAAAAGATAGGAAGGAGGTCCACAGGTATTAGACATTGCTCATGTTTTCAGGTTTTTTCAATATATTGACTTTTTTTTCTCTCCAGAAAATAGTGTGTGTCATCTGGGATGGTTCTCTGTGAGGAGGAAGGAGCACATGGGATACTATGATGATGTAAGAAACCAAAAATAACAATAAAAACATATTAAAAGTAATAGTAGTATTTATACATACATAGTATTTACATTTACAAACAGCTTTTGCAAACAGCTTTTGTTTGTTTACATTTGGTCATTTTTCAGTCATTTCTGACTCTGTGCCCCTTTTGGGGATTTTCTTTGCAAAGATAATGGAGTGGTTTGCCATTTCCTTCTCCAGCTTATTCTATAGATGAGGAAACTGAAGCAAATAAGGTTAAGTGACTTGCACAGAGTCACACAGCTAGTAAGTATCTGAGGTCAGATTTAACTCAGGTATTCTTGACTTCAGGCCCAGCACTCTATCCACTAGTGCTCCACAAAGAGCTTTACAAATACTTTATTTTACAAATATTTTAATTTTTTTCTTTCTTTTTTTTTGTTTTTTTTGTTGTTGTTTTTTGGTGAAGCAATCAGAGTTAAGTAACTTGCACAGGGTCACAAGTCTGTCTGAGACCAGATTTGAACTCAGGTCCTCCTGACTCCAGGGCCATTGCGCTATCCACTGTGTCACCTAATGGCCCCTCAAATATTGTCCTTTCACAACAACACTGAGAAGTAGTTGCCATTACTATACTCATTTTATGGATGAGGAAATTGAGGCAAACAGAAGTTAAGTGACTTGACCAGGATCACATGGCTAGTAAATGTCTGAGGCTGAATTCGAACTGAGGTCTGTCCTGACTCCAGGGCCAACTCACTAGTGACTGAGCCATCTAGCTACAGAGTGGACTATGGATGTAGAATGAGGCATATACTGCAGACTGGGTCTTTGATCTAGCAGATTTTGTTTAACTGTTCTTTGTTACAAAGGAAGGCTGGGTTGGGGAGTAGGCAGGGGGAAGATAGTATTTGCAAATGATAATGATTTTTTAAAGCATCTATAAAACAGTTTTTATGAAAAAGCATTTTTACAAATATTGTCTCTTTTGATCCTCCAACCTTGAGAGACAGGTCCTATTATTATCCCAATTTTACAGATGAGGAAACTGAGGCAGAGATTCAATGATTTGCCCAGGATAACACAGCTAGTAAGTTTCTAGGACAGGATTTGAACATGGGTCTTCATGACTCCAGGCTCAGCACTCTATCTGCTGAGTCACCTAGATGCCAACTAGTTACCTAGCAAGTTACCTAGTTACCTAGCCAGCTAGTTACATAAATGGCACCTTCAACTTTAATAGGGTCAAAATCACAAATGCTGAGGATCTAGCAATTTTACCCTGAAGTAATTACTTCAGGCAGCTTGGAAATAGTAGAAAGGGGTGCTAGACCTGGGATCAAGAATCCTAGATTTGAATCTCATTCCTAATTTATGTGAGCTATGTGACCTTGGTGGGCCAACTAGGTGGTGCTAGTGATAGAGAACTAGAGCCTGGAATCAGGAAGATCTGGATTCAAATCTGGCCACAAACACTTACTAGCTGTGCAACACTGAGCAAGTCACTTAACCCCTATTTGCCTTGGTTCCTCCTCTGTAAAATCGAGCCACCCCAGAAAATGACAAGGCAAACTATTCCAGTATCTTTGCCAAAAAAAAAAAAAAATCCCACAGACAACATCTATGGGGTCCTATAGAGTCAGACACGACTGGACAACAACAACAATGTGACCTTGGAAAGATGACTTAACCCCACCAGATTCAATTTCCTCAGATATAAAATAGAAATGATTATACTTAAACTCATCTTCCTCACGAAATTTAAAGAAAGTGCTTGAGAAACCTTAAAGAGCTATGAGAGGGGCAGCTAGATGGCGCAGTGGATAGAGCACTGGCCCTGAAGTCGGGAGTACCTGAGTTCAAATCCGGCCTCAGACACTTAACACTTACTAGCTGTGTGACCCTGGGCAAGTCACTTAACCCCAATTGCCTCACTAAAAAAAAAAAAAAAAAGCTATGAGAAAAGCGACACTGTTATGCCCCTTCTCGCGGCTAACTCTGCCATCACTGCAATGTGACAGAAGAAATGGGGCGGATGGCAAGAAGGCTTGGGATGGGGGCAGGCCTGGCAACAGCAACCCTCTTCCCACCCCTCCAACTGGGGGGAGTATACAACAGCTTTCTCTTTTCCACAGCAGAAGGGTTGTGAAGCCTGTGTTGCCAAGGCTTCTCTCTCGAAGGACTGGGGAAAGAAAAGAATACTGAGCTTTTCCTGACTGAGAAATAGCAAAACGCTATGGCCTCTGTGATGATGAAGAGAAAGAAAACAAAGCTTTAGTTTGTCCAGGACCAGACGTCAGGGGTGTTGCAGCTTCCTAGCAGTCTCATGCCATGTCCCAGAGAACTATTTTGGGAAGTAGTTTGGAATTCAGTGAATTAAACTTTTAACCCAGTGATCTCACTATGGGGTATAACACTCCCCCCCCCCCCAAGGAGATCAAGGGTGGAGGAAAAAGATTTGTATGTATGTCCCAACATATTGACTGCAGCAGGTATTTGAGGAAGCAGAAAACTGGAAACAAATGGAAATTCATCAATTGGGGAAATGGCTTTACAAGTTGTGTCAAATGAATATTACTGTGCGGTAAAAAATGACAAGTATGAGGAACTCAGAGGAGAATGGCATATTAAATGCTGCAAAGTGAAATAAGAAGAACCAGGAAACAATATACACAATGACTCTGATCATTGAAAAGGAAACAAGAAGAAAACAATTAAAACTAAATCCCGAGAAACTGTAATAACCAAGTTTTACCCTAAAGGAAAGATATGAAAAGACATTCCCCACCCACTGTACCACACACACACACACACACACACCTCCCTACATCTGTTTCTTTGCAGAAATTGGGGCCCATGATTATGGGATACTGAATATAACTTCAAATTTTTTAAATATAGGTTTAGGTTTTATCAAGCTTCTTTTCCTTCTTCCTTCATACCTTATTATAAGGGACAGTTTTCTGAGAGGGAGGGATGGAAATATTGTGGGAAATGCAGGTGACAAAAAAACCCCAAGATATCAATAAAAAGTGTATTTTTAAAAAGAACAGGTAAAATTTTAAAAATAACACGAAAGGCAGCTGACTATTGATTAATTGTAATTATCAGGTGATAAAACACACCTCCCTCCTCTTGGTAGAAGAGTATGGAACTACCAATGTGGAATATTGCTTACACTGTGAGACATGGTCACTGTATTGGTTAGTTTTATTTTATCATGTTTTCAGTCTTGCAAGATAGAGTTCCATTAGGGTGGGGGAAGTATATTGGGACAGAATTGTGAAATAAAAACAAAACCGTCAATAAAACTTATAAAAAAAATAAAGAGCCCACAAGAGGGGCTTCATCCTCCAGGTAAATGTTGAGAGTAGTTTTAGTAGCCATGGACTGGAGCAGCCAGATGACTTTTTTGTTTAATTTCTTTTTTTTTTTTTTTTTTGCGTGGCAATTGGGGTTAAATGACTTGCCCAGGGTCACACAGCTAGTGTTAAGTGTCTGAATCTGGATTTGAATTCAGGTCCTCCTGAATCCAGGGCCGGTGCTCTATCCACTCTACCACCTAGCTGCCCCAGCCAGATGACTTTTGCAAAATCTTGCTTTGATGCCCCAGAATTTCAGATTATGTCACTCTTGAACTAACTAGTCCCATCTCCTCAATAAACCCATCTTTACTACTGTTATAATGAGAAGTAAGCAAGCAATTGGATTAGTTGGGTTTTTTTCTGTGTGTTTTTTGTTATGTTTTGTTTTGGTTTGTTTTTTTGCAGGGTAATGAGGGTTAAGTGACTTGCCCAGGGGCACACAGCTAGTAAGAGTCAAGTGTCTGAAGCCGGATTTGAACTCAGGTACTTCTCCAGGGCCAGTGCTTTATCCACTGTGTCACCTAACTGCCCCAGACATAGTTTCTACCACATTTTCATAATCCAGGTTTCATCTCAAACCACCAAACCACAGATCTGAAGACTGTTTTGTATGTATATGGAATCAGGAACAAGTATGGTGCTTTCAGATGGCCAAGGCCAAGCCCCCTCTAAGCATCTTTACTTCTAACTGAAGGCAAGAGGATACTGCCCAACTTTCTCTCCTTGAGGTTTTCACTAGCTTTTTTCCTCTGGTTACACAAAATCCTAGTTTAAGCAGAAATCTTTCCAATTACTTTAAGGAAAGCTTACATTCTCTTCAGTACATTTTGCTTTGGGTTGGCTGCAAGAAGGCAGCGATGGGAGCAAGAACAAGAATGCGTCTCTAAGTTCCATGACTGTTCTTGACCTCTAAAGGCAGTGGAGTGCAGGTTTCACTTCCAGGTGATTGGATGACCAGAAGGAGCCTTCCTATAGCCTATTAAGCATTCCAGAGATGTGGGAGGCCATGGGGAAACCATGTCTCAATAAGTTTTTGTTGAGCAATCAAATTTTTCTCGGACTAAATCACTACATATTATACTTCTGTGTTTTTTACCTGGAGAGTGAATTCCCCCTCCTCCCAATATCAACCAGAATACCACAAACAAGCTGAGGAGAAAAAGAACACAGATTAACCTTATGTGTTACATCCTGGAGATTATTGGCACATCAACAAAGATTGCAGGCAAGTTTACCTAGCCTAATGAAATGTACAGAGTACATTATTCCACCAATATAGCACGTAAGACAAAGAAAAAAGGAAGCCCCTCCCTCCCTCAAAGAATTAACTAATGCAGATGTAGTATAACACTTGACCAACCAGCCAATTCTCAGCCTAGGCACCAGACAGAATCCTGGAACCAATTCTACTTGGAGCAGTCAGTATGAAATGTAATGAAATTCAAAATAGACAGCATCCACATGCTGCAGAGGGAAGTCATTAATATCCATGAATAATGATATCACAAAATACCATCTGCTAGGATAATGTGGCAAATCTTTTAAAAAGTCCAATTAGCCCACAAACCAGAAACATGGAGCAAAGAGACTCCTTGTGCCATGGGAAACCACATATCCTTAATATCTCTATCAACTTTATATGTAAGCGAAACTGTTGGTGATGAAAACATTAGCAATTTCAGAATACATTTTGGATAATGTATTCATTATTCATCAGTGCATGGGTACTATTTATAGGTGGAACAGAATGTTATAGTTTGCTAATTAAGACCACATATGTATTTTCACATATACTGTGTCTGTGAAAAAAAATAAATGTATCCGTTATGAACACAGTATATTAATTTTGCTGTAACAATGTGGCTGGATTTGGGGCTGGATTTTATCTTGGGTGAATGAGATGAAGCATTTCTATTACCCTGATTATCCTGGGGAAAATTGTCTGACTTGTGATGAGTTCACATATTTTAAGCCATTTCCTTGAGCTCTACTTTATGGAGCATATAGCTATTAAAGTAATAAAGCCCATGATTGTGACTATTGTTATTATTATTATTATTCTGAAAAGAAAAGGTTCTCATTACAGAAATGTTGAATAGTTCCTCTTCAGGCAGACTAGCCAATGGCTTCCTGCTTTGAGGAATAAATCAATAAGCAAAACAACTTCCTTTTGAGCACCAAAGGGCTATCATTATATCCCTTAACGGATAGGAAGCTGAACATGGAGTCAAGAAGAGCTGTGTTCTAATCATGCTTTGGGCACACAACTAGCTGTGTGACCCTGGACAAGTTACTCACTGAACTAGGCATCAGGACAGAGCAATAACTAGGGGTAACCAGGGCTTTTCTGTAGGACAGTGGACGTGGTTGTCAGGAGAGACCGTTCCTCCCTCATCCTTACCCAAAGCTACTTTTGTCAACTCACAAGTTGTTTTCCCAGCCCAGTGGCCAACTAATCCCACAGCAAGCATGTTCTGGCTACTTGGTGGAATCAAAACCACCACAATATCTACCTACCTCCCACTGCCACTCCCAGCTCTGTCTCTCACCTTCTGGAAGGTAGAGTTTGGGAAATCTGGAGATCACAGACTGCACTATAGTGACAAAGACCACACTCTTGAGGGCAGAGGTTCTTACCTCGCCATCCAAAGGATGGATGCATAGTTAGATTTCATGGGACAAAGTTCCATCTTTATTCTCTCTAAATGCTAACTGAAATTTATCATCTCCTTCAAAACTGCCAAAAATATCTACGATACAAAAGAGGTTAAGAACACTTGGTCTAGGGAATGGGCCATCGCTCCCTCCACCATAATTGTATTCCCAGTGCGTGAGGCTCTTTTCCACTGTCCCTTTACTGACCTTCCCAGAGGTGGCCCTTGTATGTTCTGGGATCTCCCCCACACCAATGTCCCAAAATTTTGTTTTGCTACCCTCCCAAGGAGATCTTCCCTCCCCATTTGCCACGGGAGCCAAAATCACTAATTATAGTTCTAAGTCAGAGTATTTTGGTTCTGATCCAGTTCTGCCACTAGCATGTCTGGTGGCAGCTGACTTAACAGATCTATGCCTCAGTTTCTTCACCTGCAAAAGACCTTCCCCAACCTCTTTTTTTTAAGGATTTAATATGTGAATAGATGTGAAAGCCCTCTGAAGAAGTTAAAAGAAGTACAAAAGCGGGGCAGCTAGGTGGACACTTACTAGCTGTGTGACCCTGGGCAAGTCATTTAACCCCCATTGCCCCGAAAAAAGAAAAAGTACAAAAGCTTTAGGTATTAAGACCAATGTACCAAAAATATTTATAGCTGCTCTTTATGTGGCGGCAAGGAATTGGAAGTTATGGGGATGCCATCAATTGGGGAATGGCTGGACAAGTTCTGGTATATGAATGTAATGGAATACTATTGTGCTGTAAGAAATGATGAGCAGGAGTTCAGAGAAACCTGGAGGGTCTTGCGTGGGCTGATGATGAGTGAGATGAGCAGAACCAGAAGAACATTGTACACAGTATCATCAACATTGTGTGTTGATCTACTGTGATGGACTATATTCTTCTCACCAATGCAATGGTACAGAAGAGTTCCAGGGAACTCATGATGGAAGAGGATCTTCAAATCCAGGAAAAAAAAAAAAAAAGAACTGTGGAGTATAGATGCTGAATGAACCATGCTATTTCTTTTGTCTTTGGTGCTGTTGTTTTTCTATTTTGAGGTTTTTCGTCATTGCTCTGATTTTCTCTTATAACATGACTAATGCAGAAATATGTTTAATGTTATTATGTGTGTATGTATATATATATATATGTAACCTATATCAGATTACGGGCTGTCTAGGGGAGGGTGAGGGAGGGGAGGGAGAAAAATCTGAAATTGGAAAGCTTGTATAAACAGAAGTTGAGAACTATCTTTACATGTAATGGGAAAAAAAATAAAATACTTTAAGAATGCTAAAAAAAAAAAAAAGACCAATGTACCAAGGGGACAATGAGCAGCTAAACTCAGATGTGAGAATCTCACTGGGAACTCCTAGAAAACTGAATTGACAGAAGCATAAGCTCATTCCATAGCAATTGAATAGGGGGGGAAAAAAAAGCAAGGTTTATAGTCAGGAAACCTTAAGGGTCCAGTCGATCATTTACTTGCTCAGGAAAGTCACTTGATTTTTCTGGGTCTCACTTCCTTACCTTTAAAGGGGTTGAACTAGAGGTCCTCAAAGGAACCTTCTAGCTTTGGATCAAAAATCCTATGAATGTAAATGTGTCATTATTTCTGTCCATAATGGGCTGAGGCTTCTTTACACAGGGTTTCTAACCACCTCCTCTGCTGAGTTTCAAACTTCTACTGTTGGGATAACCCTGGTTGTAAGGGACAGGATTTGATCCATAGGCTATTTGTTCTATTTGTAGAACAAACCTTGTTACAGAAATGAGGGGCTTTGGGATTTGATGAACAATATGGTCACGCCACATTTAGTCACATAAGTAGGAAGTCAGATGAGCCATGTATGTGTAATTTTTTAAAACCCGTATAATCCAAATCATTTGTTGCATGGTTTGGGGATATTGTAGGACACTCAGATCCACATGTTTAGATATTCATGTAATCATCTCCCTGGTTAGCTGTAGCTCCTGCGGCCGGGAAGATGCCCTAAGCGTAAAACAATAAATCTACTCTTAAGTAATCAAGAATTTAGTGTAATTCAGATTTCTATAGCACTTCAAATTTTATAGAGCTCTTTGCTCACAGCTATGACAAAGGGCATTCAGAGCTTGGGCATTTGAGGGGCAGCTAGGTGGTACAGTGGATAAAGCACCAGCCCCAGATTCAGGAGGACCTGAGTTCAAATCCAACCTCAGACACTTGACACTTACTAGCTGTGTGACCCTCGGCAAGTCACTAAAACCTTCATGGCCTTGCAAAAAATAAAAAAACAAAAAGAAAAATGAAGCTAGACCTTTAGCATAACTTTAAATTATATACCATTTATTTATTTATTGAAATATAAAGATCTGAATTTATACATTTTAAAACAAAGTAAAAACGGGGCATTTGTATTGCATTTTAAACCGGTAGTCTCTCCCAATCAAATTTGCCCTCCTCACATAATACACCACACCATTGTTTTGGAAACACTTTTTTTTATTATTCTAAAATATAATTTTTGGACATTCAAAAGTGCAACAGTTAACGTGCCTGTGGGGTATATCACAGTCAAAAAATATAAACAAAGGCAGTGATACAGCTTGTCATAAATGTTTTGGCAGTATTCTCCGTCTATATAGAAGTACATATATACATATGGATGTATAACATCACCTTATCTCACGTCCCTCTTCACAAAACAGGACCATTTTGTACAAGTTGTCAGACCACATTGTAAGGAAATCATTGACCATTAAAAACTTAGAAGTCGCATTTCTTAGGCTAGCTTTTGATTGTCGTCATACAAACGGAGAGCTGGTAGGAGTGGCGATTTTCCTTCTGGTGGCTTCTCACAAGGAAGCCATAAAAAACAAACAAACAAACTTGCAATACACTGAAAACACACACAACAATTGTTCCACACCACACACCAGAAACTGTAGCTCAGTGGCTAAGCTTTTGACAACTGGGACTGGGAGTCAGTCACCCATCCAAGAGCTCAGTATATTTTGCCAGGAGACACGACAGTAGGTGCAGAGCAAAAACAAAAAAGCATCAGTGTTAGGCGGCTACATGAGAATGAGTGATTGGTTGATAAACAGAGAAGGCTTGAACTGTGATTCTGGAAACACAAATGTATTTCAAGTCGTGCTGGTTCTAGGAACTCCAGTTATTTCATCCTTTTTTACAGGCCTCTGCAGGCTCAGGCTTCAAACTAGGAAGAACATCCACTGAAGGAAGCGCTGATGCTGAAAGTGGGCACCAATCAGGTACTCAGTTGTTGCTTACACATCTTCCCAAATCACCACAGGCCATGTTTCATTCCTATAGTGTCAGCCATCAAAAGATATTTTACATACAACTGGTTCAAATAGTTTAGACTTTGTAACAAAAAATGAGCCCTCTTATTCCAAAGTAACTTTAAAAAATAATAAAACAGACCATCCTATTCAAAATGTTGAATTGCTTTATCCATCTCAACACATTGTGTGATTGGCTCCATTTTACCCACATTTCTTTTTAACCCAAAGTCTAATAACAATAACTGCTATAAAGGGAAGAAGTAAATATGCCTCTGGAAACTTGGGGGAAAAATACAACCCTTAAAGTTAGCTTTCTTGGCATCAGCTAATACAGAAAAACTATATGAAGAAGACCAATTTGACAGGTGTGTGGTATGATTTTGTTAATCTGAAACTAAAAACTTCCAAAGGCAACACTGCTATTTGGCAATTCCAAATTTCAGATTGCTTTTTTCTCCCACTCCTCATTTCAATTCAATTTAACATTTATTAAGCACCTACTATGTGCAATGCATTGTGCTAGGCACAGAGGACACACACACACACACACACACACACACCCCCAAAAAACCTGTCTCTGCCCTAAAGGAACTCACATTCAACCTTAAATCAATCTGATGCGTACCATAGTTCCCCAACCAGCAATGCTATAGAAAGCTGAGGGGTTTTAGGTTGTTTCCAATTCTATTCAGGGTTTTAAGATTTCACCCGATTGAACATTTTGATTCTGGGGACACCAGAATGACAGCAGCCATGAATCCTCCTTGTTGCTGATGATTGTACATTCCATAAGAAGCCTGGCCAAGCGTAGACTTGTTCGTTTACACAGGGGAAACATTTACTGCTTTACAAGTTTCATTACTTTGAGGGAAATTATCATTTTTTTAGTACAATTGATTAGACAATCTGTTCAGTACATGATTTTACAAAGAATAAAAACCCAGAACTTGGGACTGCCTGGGTGATGCTACATGTTATTTTTTTTCCTCTATGTTCAACTAACTTTAATCTGCTACTGCTATTATCTTCTTATATAGCCAAAGGTTATTCAATATAAATGCCCCAAACTCAATAAATTCATTACTCTTTTAGTACGGCTCATCTTCATTGTTGGATTGCTGTTGCTGTTTCCGAATTGTGCTTTCTCTGAAGGGAAATGTGTTCTAAATTATACTCTTAGAATTACTGATGACAGTAGTCATGTTATTAGCGTAGTTAGCAAAATGTAAGAGACTTGTAAGGCTTCTAAATAGCCCAATTCTATCAAAAGAAGGTTTGTTAATGATTATCTTTCTTCTTTATTATTCAACACTAAAAAAAAAGGTATAGTACCAGTATCCTTTAAGTTTCAAAAGTGGTTTGGCATACATACTTCCACAGTAGCCCAACAGCAGCTGACACAGGATGTTGTCAAGGGGAAGTACAGAAATGTTTTTAAGTGGTCTCTTCTTAAGTCCAGAGAATATATTCAATACAAATCTAAACACATCCTCAGATATTTATTTACATAATTACAAGGCTGGCATTATGATGCAATGAGAATTCTGGTTGTCAGAGTCATCAATGCCCTTGAAACACAAAGCTGGTCTTGTATTGCCTTTCCTTTCATCCATCTATCTGGAAAAAAGAAAAAAAACCTCTGCAATCAATACTGAGATGCTATAGAAGTATTGCAAGGAGCAACACTAAAAAAGGTCCATTCCAATATATCTCACTCATTCGTATTCAGGATGGTCGCTGGGCCCTTGACTGGGAGGTTCTCTTTAAAAAATTGAATCTCCTTGCATTATTTGCATTGCAATAAAGTGGTTTTCGGAAGGGTGTTCAAGTCTTTAGACTGAATGGTGAGCATCTCTTTCTCCGTAAATAGAATACATCCACTAGATCCTTGACCATTACAGGAAGCTGTCTTCAACCAGGTCTGAGGAGTCTATCCCAATGTCATCCATCATATCGATGTCCTCAATGGTTTCATCCTCTCTCTTGATGAAGGTGGAGCTGCTGGAACCTGTCTCAATGGCACTTTCTTCAGATGTCTGGGAACTGGGGAAGAGCAAGAATAGAAGAAACTGAGGCTCATAGCTAAATCTGCTGGGCTATGGTTACCATAGGGTTTGTCCTTCCAGAATTTGTCATTACTATGCTGGCTGCCCAGTTGGATTAGCTTCTATCAAAAAGCTTAATAAACTGCTAATTACCTCCTATAATGCAATGATTAAGATTAGGGATTACACAAATAAATGAAATTGACTGGGGCAGCTAGGTGGTGCTGTGGATAGAACACTGGTCCTGGATTCGGGAGGACCTGAGTTCAAATCCAGCCTCAGACACTTAACACTTACTAGCTGTGTGACCCTGGGCAAATCACTTAACCCCAATTGCCTTGCCCTCCCCCAAAAAAACCAAGAAAATTGACAGGCAACCTCCAAAGTCATTTTGGACATTCTTATTTACCTCTTCTCTTCCTAAACTTTTCTTCATGGCTGTTAAACAAGTTGCTATGGTGATTGATCCATTCCAGTAAATTCTACAACTACCCTGCTTCCTTCTGGTATAAATGAAAATGAACATTGACACATCTCAAAGAAAAGCAGCTAGAGAATGGGAGAGCATGGGGAGCAAACAGTTTGTGAAAAGGAAGATCTGCTCCAGGTACTGGGGGCTCCTCAGTGTCTCATTGTACATGTGCTGCACATCCCTGACTTACCAATACCTCCCTCCCCTGAAATAATAATAAGGAACCTAGACACAGGGATCATCAATTTCTAGGCAATAAGCTGTATGAGTTATGACCCTGGACAAGTCACTTCCTTTCTCTGCGCCTCAGTTTCATCACCTGTAAAATGAATGGGTTGGGACAAATGGCCTCTATCTTCTTCCATCCTCTTCGGCTCAAAATCCACAATCATATGTGGTCCATGGATGACACCTACCTGTGTCTGTTTCTTTTGCCTAAGTCATCTTCAGGGACAGGGTCAATGTCAGGCAGAGGGATGATATAGCCACTGTCAGCACTCAACCTCTGTTCATCGTAGCTGCCTTCCCAATCCTTCAGCTTGTCTTCATTTTTGTAGGTGACACCAATGTAACTGTTATCAGATTCTACTCTCATGCGGGTAACAGCAGGATGGTCACTCTTCAGGAAGTCCAGGTGGATTTTCTCATAACTCTGCAAATATCAATTTTATATCATTACTCAGGTGCTTCTGACCTAACTACAAAAAGGAGAAGATGAAAGGAAATACTCATTTATGAAGTGCCTACTATTTGACAGACACCATGCTGAGCACTTTGCACATATCCCATTTGATCCTCACAACAATCTTATAAACTAAGTGATTCCCATTTTATAGTTGAGGAAACAGGCAGAGGTTAAGTGACTTGTCCAGGGTCACCCAGATAGGAAGTGTCTGAAGCCAGATTTGGACTCACGTCTTCTTAACTCCAGACCCAGTACTCTACCCACGGCACCCCATAACCAGACAGAAATAAAGGAAACAAGAATGAATAAACTTAGAACAGTCTTTCAAATTCAAATTCAAATTCCTTAATTCCTAAGATAGACTCAAAAAGGCTAATGATACAGGAGATTATAGCTAGAAAGAGACAAGGCACCTAAAATGTATAGATAGTCTTTTTAAAAAAGACTCCTATCTACTGGTTCATGCCACCTTCATTGTTAGATCCTGAAGACTTGCTGCCACAACACCCTCACATCTCTTCCCTGGGGCTCTTGATGGCCCCTAATGTTATAAGGAGAATCACCTCCACCAAGACAATGGTACCAACATTCCTCTCCATGACTTTCAGGAATTTCCAATAGGAAGGAAAATGTGATGGCAGTCCCTTATACTCTTAGTGCCTCCACAATCCTCCTCCTGAAAATCACTCCTAAAATTTCAGGGATGTCAGAAGTGGAAATGTTTCCCATTTTCCACCAGGAAATGGTCCCAGATTCCCCGGCTAAGTAAGAGCTCAGTTTCAACCTTTGACCTCATCATAGTGCTAGCTGAGCTAACAGCCAATAATAGTACAGACCTGTCCCAGATTCTCCCCTTTCCAGCCCCCCCTACTCATCCTCCAATGGAAATTCTGATAAGCAGTGGGATGGCAAAAGCATTTGCTAAAAAGCATCTGTAATTTTCAGTACACGACTGTCTAGGAAACTGGAGTGAAAGACAAAGAATCCCAAAGCTGGCTAACAAAACTAATGTTTGGGAGTTGACTGAAGAAGTATTTCTGGATTGCTCCTTAGTGCTCATGAAAAGGTGATTTCTATCATATATGTGGCATGTCATGTTCTTCCTTTGCCATTGCATTTGTTACTTTGGACAAAGCTGCCTATACTACAGAGAATAAGCTATCATAATAGCAAGGCATGGATAGCGTTCCTCCAAGGCATTTGGTAAAAACCAGTTTTACATGGATTGAAGTGGATTCAGCTTAGCCATTTAATGAAGTGTGGCTGCTCTGAGATGGCTAACCACACTGTCATTTCAAATACTTAAAACATCTGGGGAATAAAGCATTTACAGGTGTTGCTAAGAGAAGGAAAAAAGATGAAAGGGGAGCCCTGCAGGAAATGGGAAATACTGCCTTAAATAGAAGATTTGGGCTAAACATTCCCACCTGAGACCTGGGGAGCCTCTTCCCTTGTCAGCATTTTCCAAAGATGCCTTTATTCTACGGCCACCCCCAAGGGAAGCCATAACACTGGATTCTCTGCTAGCTTCCTGCTAGCTTTTCACTTCTGCCCTTTCAAACTTCATACATAATAGGTGCTTTAAAAATGTGAGGCAACATATGTAATGATTAGAAAACTGGACTTGGAGTCAGGAAGAGCTGAGTCCCATCCACCTCAGATACTTGCTAGCTGCATGACCATGGACAAGTCACTGAGCCTTAGTTTCCTCATCAACCAAATGAGGACAATAACACCAATAGTATTTACTTCCAAGGACAAAGGGTCTACAGCTGGAAGGGACTTCTTTAGAAGTCATCCACTGAAACCCTCTTATTTTCCAATGAGGCAATGAAAGTCTAGAGAGGGTAACGGATTTTCCCATGGTCACAAAGGTTATAAGTCATTTAAGCCCAGGTTCCATGACTCCACACTTAGCATTTTCTCCACTGTTGTCGGGAAGGCCAAGTGATATAATATATTTAAGGTGTTTAAAGCATTATGAAATGTCAGTTATCATTGTGCTTGCTTGAATTTCCTTCCTTCTCTGATCCCCAAGGGGACCCACTCAGAGCCTGCCCAGACTGCTGAGAGACAAACCTTCTTATACTGCCCAGGTAGCAGATTTTCCACAATCTCACTCAGGTGGTTAAAGGAAGGTCTCTTTTCTGGCTCACTGTTCCAGCACTTCACCATGATCTCATAGCTGAAGAGGGAAGGGAATCCAGTGTGAGAAGAAGCAGCAGAGCCAGTCCCCACCCAAGCTGCAGCACCACAGGCAAGAAGAGACACCCAACCACCGATTCAGAGAAAGCTTACACTTCGCTGGTGGCATGGTCGGGTTTGGCCATCCGGTATCCACTTTTGATTTTATTATAGAAAGTAGAATCCACCATCATTCCAGGATAGGGTGTGCCTCCTAAACACAAAAACATCCCCAAAATAACATTACCAAACAAGGATGTGGGGTATGAATTTAAGCACTGTAAGAAACAGTGGTGCTTACACAACAAATCACACTGATGGTATTGGGTCTATACTGGGAACATAATTGATCATATTCTAAGCTACATGGAATTAAATCAAATCCCCACTCCAAAAAAAGACCACCACAAATCCTAATTAAAGTAATGTGCCCCTGTAGCATAACTAGAACACTGTTCAGATTTCTAAATAAATAGCTCACTTGTTATAAAAACAAAAGAAGAAAATGGCTCTATAGACCTGACCAATGGGAATGGTCCTACACATTTCATAAGGAGCTGCAGATTGATTGGACAGTAAATCAAATGATGCTCCCATTTGGGCTTGGCATGAGCCCTTTGGGAATGCCATCAATGTCTGGGTTTCATCCCACAAGACCTGATGATGGCCCCTTCTACAGACCAGGAAAGGGAGAAAAATAGCATGTGAGTCCTCCTTTGACTTTTCAGAAGGGAAAGAATGAGGAAGAAAAAAGAAAAAACAAAAACAGGACGACTCCTAGTTTACTGGGTATTCTCCATTAGCCTGGACAGAAAGTTCTGATAATATCCAGCTATCAGTCCACATGGTTACTCATGCCTACTTTGTTACTTTGAAATGACTGTGGCTGCTCTGGCTTGAGCAACCTTTAAATCCTGAAAATCCAAAGGCAAAAAAAAAAAAAATTCATCATGTCTTCAGGCAAAGTGTTCTAATGAAAACCCTTCTGAAAGGTGCCCCAAAACCAATATAATATTTGGTTTACATTTGTCAAGTCAAATGGGAACTAAGAAAATAATTGGAATAAATGAGGAGAAAAAAACATTTTCACCTAAAACTTTCAGGTAATGGGATATTTTTCAGTTAGGTGGGATTTAAGCCTTGAATGGTTTCAATAATACCTTTCTCCGCCATGTTCATGTGCAGACACAGCCAGAAGCTATACTACTCAAGTTGTCCAAGAGAAACTGGCACTGAGATGTTGTCATGCATTATATTAGAGAAGTTGGGTTACTGAGGGAAGACAGCATTCACTTTCACCATTCTATTAGAGTAATGTGGGAATCTGCGAGAAATTCTACATTTTTCTTCCACTCGCCTTTCAAGGCCCAGTTCAAGTGGTCCATGACCAACTATTTCAGTGCATAACTGTTCCTTCCTCTTTTGAATAGCATCCTCATTTTTAATCAATAGCAGTAAGTTCTTAAGGACAGAGACAGTTTCATTTCTGTCTTTGTAACCCAAGCACTGAACACAGAGTCTAACACCCAGTAGGTACTTAATTTTTATTGTGTCAGTACCATCCAGTGTAGCACTGACCTCTTTTATGTTGCTTTTACATGCCTTCATTTTATCTTTCCAACTAAATTGTACCTCTCTGATGTCAAGGACCATGACTCTACATGGTGCTGAGTACGGTGCTGGGTTCATGATAGACATTCAGTATTTACTGAGTGAGAAGTATCTCCCACAAAATATTGAAGAGGAAAGTGAATCAAAACCTTTAGCTCTCCATTCACTGTTCCAGAGTTGGCTGGGTGTCAAAATGCCGAGGCTCTAACCCGGTATCGTCATTCACTGGGTGACCGTCGGCACTCTCTGAACTGTTCCCTCATCTAAAATGACAAGACTGAACTACAAGATCTCTAAAGTCCCTTTTCAGTTCTAGAACTGTATCACTCTCCTACTAAGAGAGTGAACATTATCCCCATAATATCTCCACTTAACTCAAAAGTCAAGAGCAGAAAGATAACTGGTAAATAGATATGGTCGAGGTGTGACTAATAGAGGAGAGGAGTCGGTCTCCCGGTGTGTCCCACAATAGAGAAAAAGTGGGGACACCTTTCCATATATTATTACTAAGAACATTCTCCTACCACCTGATTAGGATTCACTATCTCAGAGATATGGTATGCAGGAATGTGGAATCTAGCAGCCTATCTATTTAGTATCTTAGTGACCTGTGGTGTGTTCTTGCTTCTTTTTTCTCATCTGCTTGATGCTTGGACCCACCCCTAAAGAAATGGCTTCAGATAACAACCTTCACTCTGGCTTATCAAGATTTACTGTCTAGTATTTGTAAAGCCCTGACATTCCCCGGCTGACCTGCCCGAAGGGCAGAAGGAATACTCATAAGTACAAGTTCATTAAGGCTTGTTTCATGCACATACCAAGGGAAAAGATCTCCCACAGCAGGATGCCATAAGACCAGACGTCACTCAGTGTGGTATACAGATTGTCAAAGATGCTCTCAGGAGCCATCCACTTCACAGGCAGAAAAGTCTACATCAAAGAAAGGCAAGGGGAAGAGATGCATGCATATTAAAAAACAAAATAAAATAAAATAAGAATAGCATGTTTTTTTTACTACCCTAGATGAAGAAAAAGGACAGTAACAGAAGCAAGATTTCTTTTTTGCTGGGTACCTGGAGACTTTTTATAATAATCCTTTCCCTGTAACCAAGTAGTACTCTTCTGAGAAATGTGCTTTCTGCTGCAAAGAATTTGTCTCCAGGGATACTTACTTCCCCCATTTTCTCATTAAAAAAAAAAAAAAAGTTTTGGGGCAGCTAGATGGTGCAGAGGATAGAGCACCGGACCTGGAGTCAGAAGTACCTGAGTTCAAATCCAGCCTCAGACACTTAACACTTACTAGCTGTGTGACCCTGGGCAAGTCACTTAACCCCAATTGCCTCACTTAAAAAAAAAAAAAGGTTTTTGTTTTTTTGCTTTGACACCTACATATTGCTCCCCCTTCATCCTCCCAGAAAGTCACCTGGTTTTATAAAAAAAAAAAAAAAAAGTTCTACAAAAATGATCAAACATATCCAAAAAACTCTGATGTCATATATGAGACCTTGTATTCACTCCTCACCTTCAACTCCCTTCTCCAAAGAAGCAAAATATCCAACAGCAGATTTGAACCTAAAACAGTACCTCCTGTTCTTTACTGAGAAAATCAAGCAACTGGTAATTTTCCCAGTGACTTTTGGGTAAATGGCAGCCAATTGATTTAGCCCACCGTAGCTCAGATCTTCAAGCTCAAGAGATCCACCAGCCTCAGCTGGTGACATCATAGGAGACATTATAGGTGTGCATCCACATGCCCAGCTTACTTTTGTACTTTTAGAGAAGAGTCAGGGGAAACAGAGGTCAATTTGCACTTGGTAACATGAGAACTTTATCAACCCAATTGCAGGGAGTGATATCTGGCCTTCGAAATGAATTCCCAAAACACCAAAGTTTCTATAAAGTTTCATTAATATTGATGGGGTTAATGACATTAACTACTATTTTTTATTGGATCACAAGGAAAATATAACCCCTAGAAAAGTCAAGTGACTTATCCAGGATCAAAGCTGGAACTGTTGGTTCCAAACTATATTTCACCACAAAAATCAAATTAAGTTGAGTCATTGTGCCAAATGTTCTGTGGCCTCTCCAGATGTACCTTAACCATAAAATACGTAATCTAGAGTTTGATGGAATCTCCGAAATCATCCAGTACAATTTATCATTTCAAAGATGAGAAAACAGACAAGGAAATTGGCTTGCCCAAGGTTACATGAGTATTATTACAAAGTTATGATGAAAATTCAGAACTTTTGACAACTATTTCAGGCCTTTTTCCAATATATCATGCTAACTCCTCTTCAAAAAGAAATAATTTAGGGGCAGCTAGGTGGCACAGTGGATAAAGCACCAGCCCTGGATTCAGGAGGACCTGAGTTCAAATCCAGCCTCAGACACTTACTAGCTGTGTAACCTTGGGCAAGTCACTTAACCCCCATTGCCCCACCAAAAAAAAAAGAAACAAAGAAATAATTTCAAAGATATCTACTACAGCCAAGGACTTCCTTTCTTCTACCTGAAAAGATAGTGTATGCCTACAGAAACAAAATGGCATCCTCCATTTGTATTTTTTTGGCATAGAGCAGTCCACATGAATTGCCATAGAGCCAACTTAACTATAAAAACTGAAGCCATGCGCTAATGTGACAGAAATGGCACAGAAATCATGGCACAGAGTCATGCCTGAGTCCCTTCTTTCTGCTGGGCCCAAAGCAACTCCATTCCCAACATGAAATCACTACCTTTAGTTGCCCTGAAGAACTGGTATTTACATTCTAGCAATTGCTAATGAAAAGGGGAGAATAGACCCAGATACTTACACTGCCCTTGGACACATAGTTGGAATCATGCATGATGTCTCTGGCCAGGCCAAAGTCACAGATCTTCACAATTTTTCCTTGAGCCAGAAGCACATTACGAGCAGCCAGGTCACGGTGAACACACTGAGTATAGACAAATGCACCACGAACTCATGCAATGAGCTGAGAACCCTACTACTTTCTACCCACTCCTAACCATGTCCCTAACTTAAAAAAAAAAAAAAAAAGACCAAGCACTATTCTAGGGACTGTCCAAGAAAGCCTGACCATCCATAAGAGGGAACTTACTGGCGTTTTCATCACAGAGACTGGCATCAATAGGGGTGAGATAGCTGTCTAAATGGAATCTCTAAAGAGCAGGCATTCCCCTTCTCCCTGCACCCTGATCTGTGCAGTAGCTTCCTCTCTATCAGAAAGAAAAAAGTAACTGCTTTACTTGGATTCTCTTTCCCCTTCCCCCAAAGACACATTTCCTAAGGTTTTCCTCTAGCCCTAACTCAGGACTGTGCACTCATTGCATGTGCCCTCTTCTCTTGAAAGCACTTACATTTTTAGAGGCCAAAAATTCCATTCCTCTAGCAACTTGATAGGTGAAGCTCAACAGATCCAAGAGACTCAGACCTTCTGAGCTATCGTCTGAAAGGAGATTTTTGACTTCTGAATCTGTTGTAAAGTAAGCGAGGCTGTTAGGGATAAACTGAACGACACAAGGCTAAACAACAGAGGTGAAGGAAGACTTTCTTCCTGTAAAAAGAAGGTTCTCTCCCCAGAGAAAAGTCACTACAAAAAATGTCTCAGACACATGGCTTAGACTAAAGCTCTTCTCAAGAAGGGTTTAAGTTAATGTTTTACAAATGTTTTATTTATCCAATTCCCAAATTTCTTCTTCAATCTTTAGCAAATCCTTGCCAACTACTCTTACCCCCCCCCCAAAAAAAGGAAAAAAGAAAATATTCAATTAACCCCTATGAAGACAGCAGTTTCTAGGCACTATAGAAAAATATTAAAGAGTAAAAGTGCTGTTTTCCTGGCATTTGGTCCATATCTTCCTCTTTCCATATCTTGTTTTTTAAAATTGAATTCTAATTTAGATGTGATAGCAATCCTCAGGTCTGTGCTAAGTCTGTTTTGGTTTGGTTGAAATTTATCCATTTTTCTCAGCTAGTATGACTTGGAACATTGCCAGGACTTTTGAGGACGGAGGAAGAACAGTGCCAACAGTTCCTAATTCTTTTTTTAATTTTTCAGGAAAGAGAGGAGTGACTCCAGCCATCTACTGATTTCTGCTGGCTAAGTGAACTTGGTAAAAGCAGATACTGGCTGCCAACTTAGCCTAGGATTTACAGTGACTCAGGTTCTCCTTATACTTAGAGCCAAGACTACCAGCTCTGCCTGGAAAGCACAGGGAAGGAAGTGCTGGCCTCCGTCACTATCACAGAGTAATTTTTAAAGGAGGGTTAGAAATTTGCCCATTTGGCGACCAGCAGTGAATGTTGTGAAACTGGAGAAACAGAAAAATATTATATGAGTATACTGTGTTGCAAATTTTACAAATAAGGACAGCTATAGGAGGCTCAAATGAAGTGACATATGTAAAGCACTTTGTAAGCTTTTTAATATTACATATAGCAGTCATTATTTTTGTAGCTTGACATCTAAAAATCCTGAGTGCATCTTATAATGATGCTCAGTATCCCCTAGGACATGTCAATACTTTTATCATCCATTTTAATGGATGGGAAAACTGAGGTCCACATAAGTCAAGACAAAATCATGAAAGCTAATTGCCAGGAGCCCTACACCCAGAGTGGATCATTTGACCAGAAAGCTGTCATTTATAAACGGAAAGGTTACTGTACTGCAGAAAGGGCCCTTTCCCATTTACCTGACACAGAATTCTTCTTGTAGGATGCAGGTCGGTCATACATTGATCTCTGAATATCTGAATATTTAGAGCCCTGTTTTCTTTCCAGCATGGGAACATATTGTGTTGTATCAGCTTGCTTCATATCCATGTAGTCCCCATTGTTTTCAAAGGACAAAATGACATAGCTGTAGAAACATAAAAAGCAAATGTGACCCACATTTCCCCTTCGAGTAGTTCAGTGACAAGAACTCTCTATGATGCTGCTGCTGAAAACAACATTGAGCATCATACACGCAGCTGTCCGCTAAGAGGATAGTCCTTAAGTACAGAGGGGACTCAATAAACTCTCACTTGGCATTTTGGCGCATTTCACATCTGGTCATGCATCTATTGCTCCTATAAAGAGAATCACTTCTTTTGGCACTGCTATAGATTCCCGGGCACAAAGAGACTAAATGTGCCCAGCAGAGAAACCTAGGAACAACCAGGCATGGAACACGACATCCCAAGTTATAAGTAGCCTCTGTTTTGCCTTCCTTAGCCACACTGCATTTGACACAACTTAAGTTGTCTCTAAGTGGCAACAGTCAAGTGGTTCCAAGAACCCTTCTAACTATGATATCCATTCAAACCACTCAAGGTCTTCCCATCTGAAGCCAGGGTCAGCCGTGGGATGATTGGCCATTCAAACTGGGTTGACTTGCTGGAACAGTCATGGATACACCATGGTCCAAATTTTGACAGAAGATTACCTAGTAATGGTATCTATACTCTCAATTTGAAAAGCCTTACAAATTGGTGAGCTAATAATTTTTGTCCTCTCTCACCTCCTTGTGCTTTCATCAGCTGAGTTCAGCCCAAAGATGTCTAGCTCTTTCTTTGTCTTCTCTGGATGGTGGCTCAGGAAGTTGTCTCTGTTCTTATGCAGGTAGTTGACCAAATCACCATAGAAGCAGTATTCAGTGATGATATAAACCGGCCCTAAGACAACAAAAAAGAAGTTGAGAATGATTCTAACAATGAGGAACAATTTCTAGGACAAAAAAAAACACCAAATAGTCACCTCAAGGCAACATTCTAGTTTCTGCCCAAAGACAATGAACTTTAGCAAACCTCTCTTTTTTTTTTTTTTTTTGGTGAGGCAACTGGGGTTAAGTGACTTGCCCAGGGTCACACAGCTAGTACGTGTTAAGTGTCTGAGTCTGGATTTGAACTCAGGCCTTCCTGAATCCAGGGACAGTGCTTTATCTACTGCGCCACCTAGCTGCCCCATGATGACATCTTTAGGGTAAAATTGAGGGGTGGGAGGCATGCACTGGGGGAGGTAGAATGGGGTGAAATCCCACATGAATGAAATAGGAAAGGGCTTATGGAGTCGGGGGAGAGATGGGAGAGGAGGCAGGGCAGTAAACGAACCTTACACTCATCAGAATAGGCTCAAAGATCTTAATCTCATCAGAGTTGGCTCAAGGAGGAAATAACATACACACTCAATTGGGTGGAGTAATCTATCTTACCCAGCAGGAAAATAGGAGGAGGAAGGGGATAAGGAGGGCGTGGTAAAAGAAGGGAGGGCAGATTGGGGGAGGGGGCAGTCAGAAGAAAAAACCTTTTGAGGAGGGATAGGGTGAAAGAAGATAGATAACAGGAATAGGATGGAGGGAAACAGTTAACAATAGTAATTGTGAAAAAGAGAAAAGGAAAAAAAATTGTACCAAAAAAAAATATTTATAGCAACTGTTTGCGGTGGCTAAGAACTAGAAATCAAAGGAATGTCCACCAGTTGGGGAATGATTAAACAAGCTGTGGTATATGATTGTAATGAAATATTATTGTGCTATAAGAAATGACAAGCAGGATGATTTCAGAGAAACCTGGAAAGACTCATATGAACTGAGGTATAGTAAAGTGAACAGAACCAGAACATCGTGCACAGTGACAGTGACAGCATTATTGTTCTATGAACAATTGTGAATGACTCAACTACTCTCAGTAATACAATGATCCAAGACAATCCCAAAGACTAATGATGAAGCATACTATCCACCTCCAAAGAAAGAACTGATATGGATTGAACACAGACTGAAGCATGATATTTTGTGCTTTCTCTTTTTGTTTTTACTTGAGTCTTTTTATGTAAACAGACTAATATGGTAATGTTTTACATAATTGCACATGTATAACCTATACTATTTGCTTGCAACCTTGGGGAGAGGGGAATAGAAGGAGTGAGGGAATGAGAGAGGGATAGAATTCGGAACTCAAAACTTTAAATAAAGACTTCAGGCAACCCAAATCAAAACACTCATGGTCATTATGGTCATTGGGGTGTGTGTGTGAAAGAGAGAGACAGAGAGACAGAGAGAGAGGTAGGAAGAAGATTGCCATGTTCAATCATTTTCAAAACCGCAGACAAAATATTCACTCCCAGATCATCAAGCATACCTGACTTGGTACATGCTCCTAGAAGATTTACAATATTTAAATGGGGTCCCAGATGAGTCATTATCTTCAGTTCTGACATGAGGGCCTGTTTTTCACTGGATCTAGCTGTGGCTATTAGAGGAATAAACCATATCATTTAGGTTGAGTTGCACATCCTCTCTACTTACAAAAGGCCAATAATACATCATTAAAGTCAAAAATGCATTAATTCTGTCATTATGCACTCTATTTTATTTATGCTCTGTCTAAAGAGAAAGTGGACAGAAGTTCAATTTAAGGATGTCTTTAGAGGGAAAAGGAAGCTGGGCACCGAACCCCTAGCCTTTATGGTCAAGAGAAACCATTTAAACCAACTCTTGATTTTTCAAAAAAGACAACCAAAATCAATGAAGTGCATTTAAAAATGTAAACATGATATAAAGAAGGTTCTAGACTCCCAGCATGCCTTAGGGTGGTTCCCCTGAGGCAAATGTTTGGGAGGACAAAGAGGAAAGTCAGACAAGGATGGATTACAATCTCCATCAGAGGGAATACGCAAACTGATGAGATCATAGAACCATTGGGGTACTAGAGGATATTAATGCTTTTCATCTTCTTTCCCCAACTTTTAACAAGAGCAGTGACAAATTAAAAAAGTGATATATTTCATTTCATTCATTTTCTCTGATCACCTTGGTGAATACAAGTCATGAAATGTCAAAAAAGAATAAAAAGAAGAAAGAAAATTTTGGACAATCCATAAACTGGATGAATAATTAATTCCTTTTCAATTGAGATCTGATAACATTGTTAATGTAACAATGACCAGTACAATTGCTCCAGCAATATACTCATCTAACCAAAGTGATAAAAGTTTCCTTAAAACTGACAATGTGCAGTAGTGTTTTCTTTTGTTTTGATCAAACTCTGGGCTTCAAAAAGTTGATAAATTTGCCAGAGAAGAAGGAAAGCTCAGAGGTGAAGAACACTTCTAAGGTTTCCAAGTAACTACTGCAACGTTCAGACTGATTTAATGATTGAATTCTCCTTATATCAAGGAAGCGAGCAGAGCTAAAAGTACAACTCAAAAAATGTTGCCATCCTTACGTTTTAGCATTTTCACAGCCACCTTCATCACAGGCTGGGAACGGCTTAATCCATACGCAGTCCCTTCAACCACCTTTCCAAATGCACCCGAGCCCAGGATTCGGCCTAAAAGAAACATAAATCATTGGTTCACTTAAGTGTTACACTCATATCACGTTAGCTTTATTTACTACCCCTCAGCGCTCCCATGTGTGTAAGTGATGCAAGTGAACATAATTATTCCTCCAACATCTTATGTCAACTACCGTCACCCTCCCGTTTCAACATGAAGTACTCATCACCAGCCTAAAACACCACATAGGGGAATGGCTCCAAGGTCTCACTGCCATTGCATTCCTCTCAGAAGGCAAGTTCTTCCCAAAACATTAGGGGGCAAGTGTCAGAGCGACCCTTCTCTCAGCTCAGCCAGACTCTGCCACTGCCACCCCAACAGTCACCTTCTGCCTCAGATGGAAATGTCCTGTTACAGCTCTATCACAAGCTACCTCACTGGGTCTGGCTTCCACTGTGGCTTTAGCTACTCCTCATTCATCAAGAACTTTCTTGTGCATCCTCCGAAAAGTCCTTCAGTTCTCCCTGCCCCTGCTTTTCTTCACCAAAATAGTGATATTTTTTACTATACTGTTACTGTTAGTAAGCACATGAGGAGAGCCCATGTTTTCTGTTTCATCTAAATTTCTCCACCTTTTTTTAATAGCAAAACAAAAACAAAAACAAAAAATCAATCTTTTCATTTTGCACAAATATTTATGCACAATTTCAGGGACACACAACTTCCCCCAATATATGTTTCCACTCCCCACCATGCTGTATACATGGTGATTGTGCTAATCACCGTGGATGAATGTGAAAGGTGTGATTTCCACACCCTAGAAGAGCTAACAGTGTAACAGGGAAGTTTCCAGTGGTGGAAGATCAACAGGCAGGAGAGAGCTTCCGGTCAGGGGGTATGTACTAAATTATATAGATTAATCCAGTTGCATTTTAAATGTCTGAAGAACTTGCTATTTAAACAGTAAATTTAAACCCAGCAAAAAGAATCTGTTTATAAATGTGAATAATCCTATCTAATTAGCACTTTATCACATGCTGTCTTCTTCCCTATTTATTTGTGATGTGATTAGCTACTCGAGGACATATACTTAACTGCCTTTTTAAAATATCCTTCACAGTACCTGACATCCAATATTTACCTAGTTTTACAAATTGAGATTTTAATATATACCTAAAACCATAGTATCAGCATTTGTGATTCTTTGGTGGCTATGTAAATTCTTACAGACTTAACAACCTAATATCTTATTATTCCAGGCAGGAGTTAGCAAACTATAGCCTACATTGCTATTGTATTTGGGGGGGGGGGGGGGAATAAGGGTTAAGTGACATGTCCAGGGTCACACAGCTAATAGACTGGATTTGAACTCAGGTCCTCCTAAATCCAGGGCCTGTGCTTTATCCATTGCTCCACCTAGCTGCCCCTGCTATTGTATTGGGGGGGTGGGGGGGTGGCAATGGGGGTTAAGTGACTTGCCCAGGGTCACACAGCTAGTAAGTGTCAAGTGTCTGAGGCTGGATTTGAACTCAGGTCTTTCTGAATCTAGGGTCCATACTTTATCCACTGAACCCCCTAGCTGCCCCCTATTGTATTTTAAAGTGTAAAAACCACTCCTGACTTAAGTGACCACAAAAACATGTGGGTTTAACCCTCAGGCAGTAATTTGTCCACCCCACCCCCCCATCTAAATTAATGGCAAGAACTTAAATCCACAAAAATAAAAAGTAGATTGCTTCATAGTGTAAAAAATGGTTTTGTTTGTAAACTTTGTAAAATCTGCTCACAATCAGAAATACCTGGCTCACAGTCAGACCTCTGACACCAGAAAAGTCTCTTAAACTCTATGTACCTCAGGCAACTTTGTAGGACTCATCTACCAAGTGAAAGTAGGATTACAAAATAGTTCCATATTTTCTGCAATAACATGTGTGCTAGGGGCATGGGTGGTACAGTGGATAAAGTACTGACCCTGGATTCAGAAAGACCTGAGTTCAAATCTAGCTTCAGACACTTGACATTTACTAGCTGTGTGACCCTGGGCAAGTCACTTAACACTTATTGCCCTGCACAAAAAAAAAAAAATCTGTGCTGTACTCATATTTTTCTGATTTGTGCCTCGTGAGGGAGGTGTTCAATAATATATAGTCATGAACATATGACATGATCATATGACAGAGTAGAAGTGAGGAAAAGGGAGAGTTGGGGTTATATGTATCCCAAGTAAACTAAGGGCACTGTACCATTTCAGTGGTGAGGGTGATGGGCCAAAGACTAGGGCAAAGTTTCCTTGGAGAAGGAGGTTCTTAGAGGTTCAGGGTTCCTGAAACCTGTGTGTCAAAGGTCATGGAGATATAAAGATAAGGTAGGAAGAAAGGCACCTGACAAGCTTAGGAAGTTCAATGTTGGCCAGCTTTGACCAGTCAGCTAACATGTGAGCCTTTGAGTTACCCTATTCCTGCTTCATGTTGTAAACTCTACTTTCCTTATAAATAAAACCCCTACTGAGGTCCATTGGAAGTTGAGATTTAAAAGGGATTATTTTACATAGGAGACTTCAAGGCTAGCAGAGAAAATGTGGGAGGAGGTAGGGGAGAAAGAAAGCAGAGTGCAGTGAGACATCCATCCATCAAGCCTCAGAGCTAGTCTCATTGATAGAACCAAAGAAGAATGAACAAGGGACAAGAGTCCCAGCTAGGTGGTGCAGTGGATAAAGCACCGGCCCTGGAGTCAAGAGTACCTGAATTCAAATCTGGCCTCAGACGCTTAACACTTAGTAGCTGTGTGACTCTGGGCAAGTCACTTAACCCCAATTGCACCCCCCACACACACATACACATAAAGAGTATCTTTCAAGGCTTAATTGAACTGGCATCAACATAATTGCCCATGTTATCAGGGTTGCTACAGATTTTAATCAATCAGAAATTTATTTCTATGAATTTAAATTAGATTAAATTAATTTTTTTCATATTTTCATTACTTTTCAACTTCCTCAATTTGAGCTGTAACAAGGGTGAGGAAAGTGATATATTTTCCTTTAGTGCAGAAAGGCGAGGGGGACAGAAAATATAACTCATGATATACTATCTCAATCATGGAATGACTGATTTGTGGCTAAATCTATGAAATGATGACCTGACTAATGTTCAATTAGGGATAAGGGGGTTCAATTTTTTAGGTTCTTTGCCTTGGGCACAAAATTACCTAATTATTGTACTGTGTATGCCTATCTATCTATCTGTTTAGAGAGTTTCCTGTGAGCATTTATGTTTGAATGTGGGACCAGCTAGAATGCAGTGCTTGTGTTTGGATCAAGCAGTTATCAAGGGTCAAGTGAATCATAAATGTAGCAAACAAGACCAATGTAGTTGCTTTAGTATCCTCACCTTAAGCACCAGCTAAGTACTTATTGGTTGCACTAATAGCTCTCACAATGAGGCTTTCTGACGTCCTACATTCTTTCATTCATAACTTGGTAAAAATATGTTCTCTTGGATTAGAGTGTCTTTCTCTTCATCTAATCACAAGTTTGAAATGGAAAGTTGGTAATGAGTTTTAGCTTTTGTTTTGGCTGTGTTAGCTTTTCTTGCTTAAAAAAAAAAAACCACAATTTTTTTCTGACAGAAGGAACATAGACATGTTCAGATTGTATTGGATCAAAATATATTTAGTGGTTGCCTTCCTTTGTACATCATCTGTTCCTTTTTAGTTACAGAAATACATTTTGTTTCATTTTCTGTTATTCCCAATGAAAAGCCATTGGATAGATGTTTTGCCAGGCCTCCACAGTCTCTTTCCTTTGTCTGAATTTCTTTAACTATAATTTGCTTGGCAACATGATGAAAAAAAAATTATTGCTGTGATTCAAAAACATGTATCTTTCTGAAGGCAAATTTCCACAGCGGGATGCAGTTGGGCTTTTCACACGTCTTGCTCAGCAGCTTATTCCCTGATATGTCTTCAAGGAACATGGTGCAAAGTCCTCTGAAGTCAAGAATCAAAACACTCCTCTCATGATTACTACCTGTGAGACCTTGGTTAACTTATTTACCTATTGGGTCTTAATTTTCTCAGCTGTAAAAGGAGGGGTTTGGACTACATGGCCTCTGGATTCCTTCCAAATCTTGATCTACGACCCTACAAAAATATTCAAGCTGCATCTCAATCCTAGGAAGGTTAAAATGTTGTGCAAAGAAAATACCTACCGAGGATTAGCCCATCTCTAGGAAACTCCCATCTTGAGTCATAAGGCAGCTGCATTGGGTCCACATAAATATACTCATGGCCATCAGGGCTGATGGACTCGATGACCCTCCACCGGATTTCATACCTGGGTTTCTGCGATTGAAAGGGTGAGCCATTTTAGAAGTGGGTAAATTACTAGAATGAGAATATATCTAGGTTTGATTTGAAGTGTAGCATCATCAGTGGTGGCTGCTCCCCACGGCTGGTACTCACCCGTCTCCAAAGGAAAAACACAATGATGGAAAAGATGAGAACCACTGACAGCGCAAAGATTGTGGCCGTAATCGTCATTTCTGTACGTCCACCTGAAGGATAAGAAGGGGCACTGACTTAAAATTTCCCTCATGAACCTTTGTCAAACTCACTTCTTTTTGGAAGATTCCTTGACGTCCTGCATATGTGAGCTATGCAAATAAGCCCAAAAGATTTTACCATCCCATCAACCTCCTTTTTTTTCCTTATCACCCATCCATAAAGAATAAACTGGGAGGCAGCTAGGTGGCACAGTGGATAGAGCACCGGTCCTGGAGTCAGGAGTACCTGAGTTCAAATCCGGCCTCAGACACTTAACACTTACTAGCTGTGTGACCCTGGGCAAGTCACTTAACCCCAATTGCCTCACTTAAAAAAAAAACAAAGAATAAACTGGAATCTACATTATTCAACCTTCGGCCTCTTTACAAAATTCCTCCCTATTGTAATACTCCTCCTTGTCCCCCACCCTGATAAAGTAGGGACATCATAGATTGACAAAAAAATGCCAATCAAAAGATGGAGATTTAAAAAAAAAAATTGGAGGTAGGGGCAGCTAGATGGTACAGTAGATAAAGCCCTAGATTCAGGAGGACCTGAGTTCAAATCTGTCCTCAGACACTTGACACTAGCTCTGTGACCCTGGGCAAGTCAGTTAACCCCCATTGCCCTGCCAAAAAAAAAAAAAAGTTGGAGATAGGAGGTTTGTATTCACCAGGCTCTAATAAGTGGCCTAGGATGTTTATTTCCAGGGTTTCTTCTTCTTCTTCTTCTTCTTTTTTTTTTTTTGGTTGGGCAATGAGGGTTAGGTGACTTGCCCAAGGTCACACAGCTAGTAAGTGTCAAGTGTCTGAGGCCAGATTTGAATTCAGGTCCTCCTCCACTGTACCACCTAGCTGCCCCCAGGGTTCTTCTAACAGAGACACCTCCAGGGACAAGTCCCCACAACACAAACCCAGAAAGTACATGATTTTGCTGAGGAAGAGGGAGAGAAGGGAGAGTTTATGGGGGAGGGAAGGGGGGAGGGGAAGGGAGAAGTAAAGGGAGAAGGGGTGAGAAAATGAGACACAGAGACAACGAAAAAAACCCTTCTGCTCACCCCTCACTTCATATTTGAATAGCCTGAATTCCTACTCTGTATAACATGTACCTATCAAAACAGTCATCTGATCATACGATTAATTTTCTCCTCCTAATTACCCTGACCCTAATTATTTTCAATCTCTGTCTTGTTGGGGGGGATATGTGTATGTGTGGTAGAGACCTATGTTAAATCCTGAGGTTTTTTTAACCAGAATTCCAAAACATGGGGAAATTTAAATTCTGATGGTTACAAAGGCGTCATCAAAAATTATGAAAGGGGGCGGCTAGGTGGCACAGTGGATAAAGCACTGGCCCTGGATTCAGGAGGACCTGAGTTCAAATCTGTCCTCAGACACTTGACACTTACTGGCTGTGTGACCCTGGGCAAGTCACTTAACCCTCATTGCCCCGAAAAAAAAAATGGTGAAAGGGACTAAAATAAGACACAAAACTTTAGAGCTCCATTCAGGTGGTTCCAAAAAGCTCCCACTGGCCTTGAAAACCAAGTTTCTTATTCCAGCTCTGACACTAACTGGCTGCACAAACACACGCAAGGCATTTGAGGCCTTTGGGTCTCAAGTGTTCCATCTATAAGATGGAAATATTACCTGAAAACCCCACCTCACTTTGAGGAAAGAACTTTGTCAACTTAGGGATTTCATGGGAATGACAGATGAAATTTTTTATTCCAGTCAAGGAATTCCATAAGATTGATTAGAGAGAAAGAGTATAGTACTCAAGCTTCTACTGACTGAACACCAACTCACCAGGACCCACAAGTTTCAGTTCCCTGCTCACAGATCCAAGCGAGTTCTTTGCTAAGCACCGCACAGCCATAGTGTCTTCGATTTTGTCGAAGATCACTTGGCTCTTCACCATACTGATGTTCTGTCTCCATGTAGTTATGTCGGATATGTTGCTATCCAAAAGTGTCCATGAAGTTTCATTATTACACCTGTATACAAGAATACACATAGCTGAATTTAAGTTACCAGGGCTAATAGAGCAGACAATCCAGAACAAGTTGCTCATTTGCCTTCAGAAGGACTTTCTAGAAGCCACATGATCATCTTATTTTATGCTAAGAAAGTATAATGAGGGGCAGCTAGATGGTACAGTGGATAAAGCACCAGACCTGTAGTTAGGAGGATCTGAGTTCAAATCCAGTCTCATATGCTTACTAGCTGTGAACCTGGGCAAGTCACTTAACCCTGGTTGCTTCCAAAAAGAATAGAATATAATAGAAACAACAGTTGCTGAGTCCGACCTCAGCCACATACTATCTATCTGTTTGAATATGGCCATATCAACCTGTCTGGGCCTTAGATTCCTCAACTGTAAAATAAGGTGAATTAGTTTGCATCTAGTGTGTCTTCCAGCTCTATGAGCATCGAGAAAGAAGCTGGTCTGAGCTGAGTTCTGCCTGTCAATTACAAACTGGAAATTTACATCTCTGAGTTTTTATTTCCTCATCGATCAAGTGGGGTTTATAGTACCTGTCCAATCTATCTCCCAAGGTGGAAATAAGTTTAGGATGCCATGAAATGGTAGTACTATTAACATTACTAAATACTAATATTAACATTATTATTAAAACTAGTTTTTTATCTCTGGATTTATCAGTGAGAAGTGGTAATCCATCTAAAACTCAAAAATGTTCAAATGATTGATATACTAGAAACAAACTATATATATATCCTTTGACTAAGAGATACCATTACCAGGAATTTACAGATCTAATAACTATATGCCATGTAAATAAAATGACAACACTATTGAGAAGGCATAAAAAAGTTGAAAAAGTTGAAAGAAACACTCAGTTGGGTGGAGTAATCTATCTAACCCTGCAGGAAAATAGGAGGGGGAAGGGGATAAGGAGGGAGTAGTAAAAGAAGGGAGGGCAGATTGGGGGAGGGGGCAGTCAGAAGAAAAAACCTTTTGAGGAGGGATAGGGTGAAAGAAGGTAGATAATAGTGGAGTATAGATGCTGATTGAACCATATTATTTCTTTTGTTTTGGGTGCTGTTGGTTTTTTTTTTCTTTCTATTTTGAGGTTTTGCATCACTGCTCTGATTCTTTCTCTTGTAACAGGATTAATGCAGAAATAGGATTAATGTTATTATGTGTATATATATATGTGTGTATATATATATATGTATATGTATAGAGATATATAGATATAACCTATATCAGATTACCTGCTGTCTAGGGGAGGGGGGGAGGGAGGGGTGGGAGGGAGAAAAATCTGAAATTGTAAAGCATGTATAAACAAAAGTTGAGAACTATCTTTACATGTAATGGAAAAAATAAAATACCTCATACATAAAAAAAAAAGAAGGTAGATAATAGAGTAAATATTATGGGGAAGGGAATAGGATGGAGGGAAACAGTTAACGATAGTAATTGTGAAAAAGAGAAAAGGGGGAAAAATTGTACAAAAAATATTTATAGCAACTCTTTGTGATGGCTAAGAATTGGGAATCAAGGGAATGTCCTTCAATTGAGGAATGACTGAAGAAGCTGTAGTATATGACTGTAGTGGGCTATAGGAAATGACAAACAGGATGATCCCAGAAAAACCTGGAAAGACTCATGAACTGATGTATAGTGAAGTGAGCAGAGCTGGGAGGACATTGTGCATAGTGACAACAGTATTGTTCGATGAGCAATTGTGAATGACTTAACTACTCTCAGCAATACGATGATCCAAGACAATCCTAAGGGACTAATGATGAAGCATACTATCCACCCCCATAGAAAGAACTGATAAAAAGAGCACTTGTGGATTGTACATACATAACCTGGTTGATGTCTTTTGCAGGGGGGAAGAAAGGGAGGGAGGAAAAAAAATTTGGAACTCTTAATCTTATGAAAAGGAATGTTGAAAAAAGTTGAAAAGTTACCACTTATTCCAAGTTTTATAATTCAAATATTTTGGGGCAGCTAGGTGGCGCCATGAATAAAGCACCGGCCCTAGATTCAGGAGGACCTGAGTTCAAATTCAGACTCAAGACATTTGACACTTACTAGCTGTGTGACCCTGGGCAAGTCACTTAACCCTCATTGCCCCACAAAAAAAATATTCTAATATTTCCACTCCTTTGAAGAAAGTCTCCTGCTTACCTTCTTCTCCATCCATACAATGGTCACCCTGTTTCTACACACCCATTTTCCCAAAACAAGGACCAATCCCCTAAGGTTACATCAAATAGCTGGAGTTTTCTCTGCTACTTTTTTTTTTGCCCCTTCTTAACCACAAGTAGGTCAATCACATCCAGTAGTCTAGCACTAACTTCCTCTTTAAGCAAGAGTTCAAAGAGAGATGGTCTGGGGTCAATAAGACCCTTTTCAACCACAGCCAGTATGATTATGAGGCTTCCCAGAAGTCACACATGAGAAGAGCTACCCAAAGTCAATAAGATGGATATGTAATTCAAGAGAGGAAAAATCTGATGAACAGAGGAAGGCATGATTGGCTTCTTACTTTGTAATATCCTTGCAAACCATCCATTCCACTACTGGAAGTGGTGTCCCTCCTGCTGTGCATTTGACCAGCTGCCCAGCTGCAGAGTTATGGTTATCATCCTCCAGGTTCATAATGGAAGCTGGAACTAAAAGACAAGATTGAAAGATATCAATCCATTGTTTTTAGTGGCACAGGTGGATAATGAGGATAAGAGAAAACAAGTGTCCAGAGTTTGCACATTTAAATATATTGCCTCCCCCCCTCCCCCCACCTAGGAGAAAAGATGGGAGTAGTAACTACTTATCAGTGAACACAAGCACAGCTGCGGACAAAGTTTTCACAGTTTAGTACTACAGAAATCTCTTAGAAATATGGCCCCAAAGTTCTCTTCATCACAGAGGGCAGAACGAACAGAAAAAAATTTTTCAGATTCATTTGTGTCAGTTCTCAGCTAAACCATTCTCCAAGACAATTCTTCATGTCCACTGACTCTTTGCTGAACTCTAAACCATTGCACAGAGGATCTGTGGTTCTTCGTTGGAGGATGAACTTGTCCAGGGTGTCTCCTTTTTCCTCTAGCTAGTTAGTGGGCTCTAGAAGAAGAAGCTGACAGCTCTTTTAGCATTACACTGGTACTGACACCCTGTCTGGGACAGCTTCTGGACTCCTAGAGCTGCCTGAGTTTAGAAGACCTAGCACAATGGTGTCACTAGAACCTGGTGCCCTGTGCATAGGGGCCAGCTGTCAGCAGCTCTGATCTTTTCTACCTGGGAGAAAAAAAGGCAAGAAGCCAGGCATGTCTTGAGATTAAATGTCATTATTCTTATGATATGTCAACCCCAAATCATTGTCATTTTCTTGACTTACCTTGAATTGTAAGTTCAAAAGTATAGTTCTTAATATCATCCTCATTTTGAGCCATAATAGTATAATATCCACTATCTTCTTCCTTGGCACGAATCAATTTTAACTTGCTTTGATATCTGTAAAGAAAGGGACTTTTTAAAGATTTCTTTCTACTTCAAACATTAGAAAAATAAAGGCCAATCAATTACAGAATTCAATGAATAACTGGTTTGAAATATCTCTTCCATGGAAGTCAGATTATAAAAATCTTTTTTCATGTCCATAGCATCTCTTTTCCAAGATTCCCAGTGTTCTTTGTACATATTGAAATTCCCAATATTGGAGAGCAGATACTTAGAAGACCAGAAATGAATGGGTACCTGTGAGGTTATAGGAAATGACCACAGTGCTGTTGGAAAGAAGCTCAGCAGGGCATGACTTGTGAGGGGATGTGGTTTAACAGACAGAACACCTGACTAAGGGGAAAGCAGGCACATTCAAGTCCTACCTTGGCAACATGTAAGATCTGTTGACAACTCATTCAGCCTTCTGAGGCTTGTTCTCATCTAAGAGGTATCATGGTGCAATGTAAAAACTGGCTTCATAGTCAGAGGATTTCAGTGTGAACTTTGGTTCTCCTACTTACTATCTGACATTGGACAATGTCAAATTCTCTGGGTCCATTTCCCAATCTATGAAATGAAAGGGCTGAATTGGGAGGTCTAAGGTCCCTTTCAGTTCTAAATCTATGCTCCTGTGATTTATAAAATGGAATAAATCACACTTGCACTCCCAAGGCTATCAAAGGAACCATACCAACCTTTGGTTTTTAACCTTACTTTTACTTCTCTCCTTTCTTTAAAATGTGTTTCTCTTCTAATGTTTTCATAGAATGATTTGTTATGGTATTCTTGACTGTCAAGATCCCTCCCAACTCCTAATTCTACAATTCCATGATTTTTTCATTTTTTTCTATTCCATTCTATTCAGTTTCCTATAAAACACTGGCATTTCTGATTCAGTTTTTTTATTCCCTTTTCAATCACTACACTGCCCAAGTATAAAGAATTCAGATGTTTCCTATGCATCCTGGGAGCTTGCTGCCCAAAACATTTCTCCTCACAACCTGCAAAAGGAATTTTGTTCAGGTAGGAGGTGAAAAAAATTACACCTGAACATGAAATTTGTTAGATACTAAAAAGGGCTCTTTTGCTGGAGCACTGTGCTATCTGAGATTTATTTAAACCTCCCTCTCTAGCATGGGTTGTGATCTCAAATGGATACAAGAGTCTGGGCTAGGTGACCTTTCAAAAACTACCTTCTATCCCAAAATTTATTATTCTAATTTTAGAGATACCAGAAGGACCCTCAAAAAACAGCAAAGAGGAAAAAAAAAAAAGAGTCCTTTCCTATGCAGCTAGGTACCCTAGTGGATAGAATGCTGGACTTTGAGTCAGGAAGATTCAAGTTCAAATCAAGTGTCAGACATTCACTAATTAGACATTCACCTGGGCAAGTCGCTTGACCTGTTTGTCTCAGTTTCCTCATCTGTAAAATGTGGATAATAACAACACTTAGCTCTCAGGGGTGTTGTAAGAATCAAATGAGATATATTTGTAAAGCATTTTATAAAAGTGCTATATAAATGCTTGCTAAGGCTGTTGTTATTGTTAGCATTATTATTACATTAGCCTCATATGTTAGTTATTCCCTAGTTTATAGATAGTACCTAAAAGGTAAGTGATTTCACTAAGGTCCCACAACTAGTTGAGTAGCAGAGAGGGCAACAGAACACAGGTCTCCTTGTCTCCTTTGCCATTCTTCTACAATACCATGCTGTCTCTTGTTAATTAGCCAGTAAACCTGGCTTAATTATTCATTTGTAATGCAAAGCTACCATATACTGGACATCTACTGTTCACATAGGGCTGTGGGATCTTTGACAATATGTTAAATCCAAGTGGCTCCAACCCTGCTGCCCTTCTCCAGGCTAAAGTTCCATGAGACAGCTGGATCTGGCCATCTATCTTCAATCTGAGGAGTTTTATAACTCATGGCTCTTCTTAATGTAATCATTAAATACTTACCAGAAAGCTATTACCATATTACAAGGTTTGAGGCAAAATAATTTTGTCCTTTATGCTTCATGGACCACTTTATGGCTCTTTGAATTCATTTCATTTATAGTCTGGTTCATAAGACATGTATAATTCCCTTACTAGGAACACATATGAAAACAGAGGCAACAGCCACGAGGAAAGACTTACTTGGGAAAGGTCTTTCTTTACCTTATTTCCTGGATCTTATCTAAGCCAGTGATGATTTCAGTCAGATTCTCAATCACAGTCATATTGTCCTTAAGCCAGGATATCTTTGGTGGTGGATATGCTTGTACATCTACTACAAAATGGCGGACTTCATGTAAGTTAATGGTTTCCATCTGGTTGAAGTTGGGTTTGAGCTCAATAAATCCTCTCTCTATAAATGAAAAGGTTTCCATTAAGTAGGGAATGTCACAGAGTAGATAGAGTATCATTTCTGAGTAAGACTTTATAGACATAAAGGGTCAAATCATACCATGAACAGAAATGGTGACTTTCTTAATTTCCTTAGTTTCCTTGGTAGCATGGCGAGCAGCACACTCATAGTCTCCACTGTCTTTCACTGTCACTTTAGGGACAGTCAGAGTGTACACCAACTTTAGGGATGGAACTTTGATTTCATCAACTTTCAAAATGCCTTTGTTTTTCTATATCGGAAAGAGAAGGAAATTGTCTTAAAGTTATCCACATCCAAGAACTGGAAAGAATATTTTAAAAATCATTATAGCAATTACAATCTTTAGGATCTTCCTTTTTAAATATTTGCCACTACTTTGGTTCTCAAACTCTTTCATTGACCATAGAATTTTAGAGCTGAAAAGAACCTCTCTGATTTAGTCCAACTTATTTATTATATACATGAAGAAACTGAGGCCTAGAAAGGTGACTCGTTCAAAGTCTAATTACAAACTGCCTTGGAACTAAAACCTAGGTCTCCCTACTCCTGTCCCCTTCCTCTTTTCACTACACCATACATTATCTTCTCCAAGAGTTAAGAAACATTATTTTCATTCTCAAAAAAAAAATCCAAAGGAAGATACATACCACTTTTCCAGGGTAATTCCACTGGAGGTCAACCACCTCATTGTGCAAGACAGCACAAGTTACAACAAGAGTTTCTCCTGTTTTATAAACAGTTTTTACTGCCTCTATCTCAACTTCAAGCTCTGGAGTAGCTACAGGAAAAAGATAAAGAATAGATTTAAGGGGCAGCTGGGTGGTGCAGTGGATAAAGTACCGGCCCTGGATTCAGGAGGACCTGAGTTCAAATCCCATCTCAGACATTTAACACTTATTAGCCATGTGACCCTGGGCAAGTCACTTAACCCCAATTGCCTCACCCCCCAAAAAAAAAATTTAATTAAAAAAGTAAAAAAAATTTTTAAAGAATAGATTTAAACAAAATAGAACAAGCAAATTCTGAATGACTAACTGGCAAGTTACTATCATTATTTGAGGATTAAGGTCTTTAGTTTTAAATAGTTTTCAATGCAAATTTAATTGATTTTATTATTCTTTAAAGTAGCTATTTGGGGGCAGCTAGGTGGCGCAGTGGATAAAGCATGGGCCCTGTCGTCAGGAGTATCTGAGTTCAAATCCAGCCTCAGACACTTGACACTTACTAGCTGTGTGACCCTGGGCAAGTCACTTAACCCCCATAGCCCCACAAAAAAAAAAAGGAAATTATATGTAAAGTAGCTATTTAATAATGTCCAATTTATTACCTATTGGGCAAATATATGTAAAATTATACAGAAGAGGGGGAGGGGAGAGGGGAAGGGAGAAAACCTACCTGTTATTGTATAAATGTTGAATGGAATCGTTTGGAACTTTTTCCCTTTGATGACTGTCTCACACCTGAATTGTCCCATGGCAAAGTTTCCAATAAAGCCCTGCCTGCTATTGTAGAATGCGTGTACCACTTTGTTTTCACTGTTGAGTAGGGTCACTTGAGCCTGAGGATCAGTTGTGCGACATGGAATAGTAACAGAGTCGTGTTCCTCCGCAAAAATTAAATAATCAACCATGGCCGAAGGTACAAAGGGTACATCTGGATCTGTTGTAAGCAACAAGACCAAATATTAATTTTAATCACTACACGTGCATCCAGAAGATGTTTAAAGGCATTGGCCATCACAAATATTGGGAGGAATCACAGTCATTTGTGAAGTATAAATGATAACAGTTTACTTATAATCTAAAAATACTCATGATACACACACACGTTAGCCAGAAATTCACCGTTAATCTTCAAAATGAAGTATTATCGGGGCAGCTAGGTGGCGCAGTAGATAGAGCACAGGCCTTGAAGTCAGGAGTACCTGAGTTCAAATCCGGCCTCAGACACTTAACACTTACTAGCTGTGTGACCCTGGGCAAGTCACTTAACCCCAATTGCCTCACTAAAAAAAAAAACACAAACAAACAAACAAACAAAATGAAGTATTATCTTCATCTTATGAAGTGAAATACAGGGGTCTCCAGTGGAGGCATGTTAGGGTTTAGCAGTAACTAAGAAGACTTGAGTCAAGGACACAGCTGAGGCCTTGAAGAGCAGTGCAAAGCAAGGAGATTTGAGATAGAGGGTCATGTAGAAGGAACAGCATCAATCAGGATGGCCAGAACACAGAATACACAGATGGAAGTAAAAAGAATGGAAAGATAAGTTATGGCTGGGGTATGAATCACAGGACAAACAAGACTTTGTGTTTGATCTTAGAATAGGGGGGCAGCTAGGTGGTGCAGTGGATAAAGCACTGGCCCTGGAGTCAGGAGGACCTGAGTTCAAATCCGACCTCAGACACTTAACACTTACTAGCTGTGTGACCCTGGGCAAGTCACTTAACCCCAATTGCCTCACTGAAAACAAAAAAGAAAAAGAAAAAAAAGAAATTTCAACTGGTTGGTAAATAGGATTTATAAAAACAGGAACCAATATTTAATAAGGTCATGGCTAGCACACCATTAAGTGGCTAACATTGTGCAGTCAGCAAGTATTTCCTTTTCTAAAGAAAACCATTTACTTTATTTAATCTAACATGGTCACAGCTAGAAATTTTGGACCTTTGAGCAAAAATGCCAGAAAGAGCTTGCCTGCCCTTTATTAATGACAAAACAAAACAGTTCTCTAGCTCCCTGTGTCAAGAAAGGTCTTCTTGGGTGGTGTTTATGCCCCTGAGAAGAGAAAAGGAAGGTTTTGGTGTTTACCCCTTCCAGAGAAAACCCCTCCAGGAGTAATTAACCCTTAACACACAAATGGGCTGAGTAACTGACCTGCAGCAAGGGGAGCCTTGTCAGACATTTAGAGGGTTTAGCCAGACTGAGCAATGAGTGGAAACACAGCATATTACACATAAATACAGGCTTAGGAGGCAATAATAAAGGTCAAAGTCTCCCTGTCTGAATGAGAATGATGAAATCAGGAACCTCCTTTCAAGAGAATTCTCCCTATCCTGTGACTTCTGGGTTGGTCTCCTGGGGCCATTTAGCTTCTAGTCACCAAGTAATACAGGTACTGCCTGTGCTGGCATCCTTTTACTTGGAGTTTTATGGTATTTGTTCTTTAAGCAAAATATCTTAGTCATTCCCCCCCACCCCGAGATTCCCCAGTTTTTTTCCACTGTGTAACACTGACATCACCTTTCCACAATTATGTCACACTTCATAATAGTAGCTTATGTTTCTTAGAAATATATAGGGCAGCTAGGTGGCGCAGTGGATAGAGCACCGGCCCTGGATTCAGGAGTACCTGAGTTCAAATTCGGCCTCAGACACTTAACACTTACTAGCTGTGTGACCCTGGGCAAGTCACTTAACCCCAATTGCCTCACTTAAAAAAAAAAAGAAAGAAAGAAAAAAAAAGAAATATATAAAAAACACTTTCACATACCTGTTATTTGATTCTAACCCTGTGAGGGAGAAAAAGCAAGTATTCTCCCCAATTTATAGATAAAGCAGCTGAGGCTCAGTTATTAAATGACTTCCCCAAAGTCACACTGTTCCTAAGTGATTCAGTTCTTAAGAACTGAACCCAGATCTGCCTTCTGATTCCAAATCCAGTGTTCTTTCCACCATATCACAGTCTCTTTTTTTTTTTTTCAAGTTGTGCAAGTTTAAAATAACATCTTGATGTACTTACTGGGAAGGTCCATTCAATTCTAATCTCCATATGGACTGGGTGAAATTGATATTAATATGAAATGGTTGGGGGCAGCTAGGTGGCGCAGTGGATAAAGCACTGGCCTTGGAGTCAGGAGTACCTGAGTTCAAATCTGACCTCAGACACTTAATACTTACTAGCTGTGTGACCCTGGGCAAGTCACTTAACCCCAATTGCCACACTAAAATATATATATATGAAATGGTGGTCTATCTCTGTCACTTGGTTCCAAATAGATTATGGGGTTGGTATGGTAAGAAGTCTAAAGAAAGTAGTCTGAATATACTCAAGCTCCCTTCCAAACTCAAGTCAGTGAGTCTTTTTCTTCTTACTCCCTTATTTCACAAGTATAGAACAACAACAATAATCCTTTCTCTTTATCAATCTATGGTTCAGGGCAGCTAGGTGGCACAGTGGATAAAGCACCAGCCCTGGATTCAAGAGTACTTGAGTTCAAATCCAGCCTCAGACACTTAACACTAGCTGTGTGACCCTGGGCAAGTCACTTAACCCCAATTGCCTTACCAAAAAAAAAAAAAATATATCAATCTATGGTTCAGTCTCAAACCCTAAAGTCTGGTAGGAGAATGATTGGCTGTGGTTTTTGTATTGATTAAGTCTGTAAAATACTGTGAGAATAAAGATGCCGAGATGCTTATATTCTAAGTCCTGATTTCTTCTGCTAATGGGCTCCCCCAAAGCCCTGTGCTTCCTGTAATTCAATTCCTCAGTCCACATATCAGACAGGAAAATGATAAAACTGCTTGAGCTTAAGGAACTCACCTGGCACATAGATGTATATGTCTTTGCCTTCGATCTCAGTTTCCTCTGTCTGCGTATGGTTGTAATAACAAGTGTACAGTCCTGTGTGTACAGCTGAGGCATTGACCACTTCCAGGACTGTCACAAAAAGGCCACTGTTGTTCTCCTCATTTCTGACTTCTATTTTTTGGTCCTCTTCATCCTGCATGGGGTACTGCCAACTCACTTCACTGTCCCCAGAGCATCTTAGGGTAAATGATGAATGCAGCTGCACAACCTTTTCATCCTCATTCGGAAAGACAGTGGGTAATGGAAGCTGGCAAAATGTGAGCCACGGCCCTGTGAAAGGAAACCCTTTCTGAATGGGATGCTTCAAGAAAGGACGGTCTCACTGAGGGAGACTGTGGGAAGCAAAAGGAGCAGCTCAGCCCGACAGGGACCCCTTCTATGTAAAGTTCGTTAGCATGGAACCCTACACAAGATCTAACTATAGCAGCCACAACATCTGCGAGAAGGGCTCATTCAAATGTCTCAGAGGTTCCCCTCCCTCCAATTCCCACGAAACTTCCTAGATTCAGACCCCCTCCAAATTGTGTGTGTGTGTATAAATTCAACATTAACATTTGATTTTTAACACCCTGTTATGTTATTGCGGAATGACCAACAAAATAATAGCATACGTGGGCTCATTATGATGGAATTCTGAAAAGAGAACCCCAGGGTCACATGGGATGAGAATTGAACCTAATGGACACCAACTGAACAGGCATCATTTGTGTTAGCAAATTACACACATTATACTTGTTACAACTAATTTTGGCAAGCCTGCCCCACTCCAATTAATTCAAGAAAATAGAATGGGGTGATAGGTCCTTTAGTTGTGTATTTCTACAATTAGTCTATAAGGGAGGCCAAAACACCTGGCTTCTATTCCCAAATCTAATTCTCTGCCTCCACTTTCAGTCTCTGTTCTCCTAACTACAGATTTGATATGAAAAGAGACATTTTAAAAACAGACACTGTCCTTCTTCCTGAAGCCTACAGATGGAATGAAGGATTTGGTGATTGCTATAAGTGGCTATAAGAGCACGTTTACAGGCAGCCTCAAACTCATGCAAGCACAGCTGATGAGGTGCAATTAACCACAACTACTCAATCTTTTTCTCCTACTCAACTCTGCCTTATGGACAAGGCCTAAGGCACCATCCACCAGAGGAACATTAGGGGCTTTAATTCTTTCAGAATACTGGGAAAATGGCATGTTCAGTGCTGTAGACATTACATGCACAAAATCCAAACATCTGGGCGGGGGAAAACAATTATGTCAATTATCCAGACGTTCAGCCTAAATGTCATTCTTCTGCAAGTGTGATTCCCCCAAGAGTCTTACTTTCCTCTACTCGTTTGTCATGAAGGTATTGGTGAGGATCTGTCTCAGTGATTTAGAAGTAGTCTTCCTTTTACAAAAAGTTAAGCTATAATTGCTAGAGATGATGGTGGTGGTGGTGGTGATAATGATGATTTCTGAACTAGATTTTCTTTTCCTTGTTTATCTCACTCAGATATCCTAGCATCTAGCTGAGCTGCCTTCAATGGACTCTGGTCCCAAGGAGAGGAGGGGAGCAAGAAAAGAAGCTGGCCCCTTGGTGTCATTTGCACTGGCCATACGTGTGATAGGAATGCATTTTGATCATTTTGATGGCCTTCTTTGAAATGGAAACTAGCAGATACAGATACATCATAACAAGCAAAATGGATTGAATATCGGAAATAATTATCTAGAAAATTCAGGAAGGGGAAAAGGCTATTGTCAAAGGAGAAAAAGGAAGCTAAAAGCCTGTATTTTACAATCTCCTGTTCATGCTTCCCTGGCGTACCCACAGATTAGCATTTAATTCTGCACTTTTTTTTTTACCTATATGAATGGCAAGAAAAATAGATCTAAAAGCACCAATCTCAGCCAAGACTCACAAGGTAAAATTGGCATCCTTACCTGTGAGGAGACATTGCAAGACCAGGAATGCCCATGGGGAGGCCCCCATAGTTATGGAAAACTGAAATAACAAAAAAGAAAAAAAAAGTAAAGTTACAGTTAGTTTTTAGAGCTCAGTGAGATGTCCACCAACTTTCTGCTCAGTGGTTTCTCCCTGATTCTTGTATCTAGAAGTCATACTACAAGGCTGACAAAACAAGGCTAAGAAATGAGCCCAGGAAAAATTCAGAGGGCATTCTCTCCCACCCCACCTTTGCCCCTGAAAAATCGCTTTTTTTGCTATTTGCTCAGGATGGAAGAGCTTAACTGAATATGATTCAGCTAAATCTAACATTCTATGAATAAAACCACTGCACTGGAAAGTCTTTTTATTCTTTAATTATAACACATTTCTCTAGTATAACACAATTATAAAGGTAGTGCACGGATCATCATTCCCACTTTACACAAAAAACTGAGTCTCAAAATGAAATGGCTGGTAGATCACACAACTAATACACAACCCCATATTCCCAATGATTACAGGTCCTGAGCATATCCCACCATACCATGCCAACTCCCAACAAACTTATTAGAATCATGATATACTGATGATGAATTCAAATGATTTGATCTCCTCAGATACTAAAACTAAACTCTGTGTTTCGGTTTTCAAATTTGTCTTCAGTAATTGAGTATGATTTTTAATTTGCCCATTAAATGTAGTAGATTCCATTAGAAATTAAGTTCCTTCTTAACCCCAATTGCCTCACTAAAAAAAAAAAAAAAGAAGAAGAAGTTTAAAAAAGAAATTAAGTTCCTTGACCATTCTAAATGCTTTTTTTTGGGGGGGGGGGTGCGATGAGGGTTGTGACTTGCCCAGGGTCACACAGTTAATAAAGGTCAAGTGTCTGAGGCCGGATTTGAACACAGGTCTTCCTGAATCCAGGGCCGGCTGCTTTATCCACTGAGCCACCTAGCTGCCCCTCTAAATGCTTCTTAAAAGTACAAACTGAAGTAAGCAGAGCCAGAAAAACAATATATACAACAATGTAGCCAATGACAATGAAAATGAAAAGAATCAATACAAAGTAATTGAAAGCAAATTTTGTGAAATTATAAGAGCTGTGGCCAAGACATAAAATGAGCAGACATTTTCTCCCCTCCACACTCTTGAAGAGTTTAGGGTCTATGAGGCATGAAATATTGTATATAATGTCAAGTTTTTGCCAGTGTTATTGATTTTAATGACTTTTTTTCCTCCCCCCTTTTGTTTTAAAAAAATTATTTGTTATAAAGAATTACTCTCTGGGAAGGGCAGAAGGGCTATGAGAAAAATCTCAGTGATGTCAAAACAATAGTTATTCATCAAAATCTATTAAAAACCAAACCAAAACAAAACAAAATTCCCTGGCACCATAACAGGAACACAGATAATTTTTTTCTATACTTTTCTTTTTCTTATCATTTTAATCCAAATAAACACGAATACTTTTTAACCCACAGGTGGTGACAGAAACATTCAAATGTTCAGGTTCACAAACAATATACCCCCTCATACCATAAAAAGCATTAACAACAACCACTTTAGTTTAATAATCATTTGCAAAAAATAATCATTTGCTAAGTGCCTACTATGTGCTGAGCACTCACTGGGCTAAGTAAGGGCTGGTAGGGACACAGATTGTAATAAAAAAGTCACTTCACTGCCCCTGCTTTCCTGCAATCCAAGAGAAACATACAACACATGTCCAAATTACCAATAGAAATCAATGCTAGATTAAAATACAAATGAGGTTCAAAACTGAGGGATGGAAGTCAGAATAGACCTGGCCAAAGACCTTGAGACACAGGAACTGAATCTTAAAGACTGGCCATAATCTCAACAAGTAGAAATTGTGGGGGAAGGACCTTCTTCTAATCTTACTTAGGAAACAGGCCCAGGAAAGACATTGGGACAAAAACAGATGAAACATGTCATTGAGATGGCATAGACTTTAGTTTGACTGGAGGGCAAAAGAGAATACGGGGTGTTTCAAATATCTTTCAACTATTAAAGCACAAAACTGCACTAAAATTTCTTGGGACATCCTGTACACACAAAAAATGTATGCAATAATACTAAGGATGAGTGCAGATTCTAGAAGGCTTTGAATGCAAAAGGTAGCTAGTGAAGGATTCTCAGCAGAAGGGACATGATCAAAGTTATGTATGAATAAATTTAATCTGACAGTGGTGTAATATGTGATATGGGAAGGGAAGGAAGATTGAAAAACACGACTACATTTTTTAAAAAGTTTTCTTAACTATCTCAGTCTTTTGCTGCTCAGAGCTTTCCGAATCCCCACATTTTTGGACTAAAATTGTCCGTGTTTGTTGTCATAGATTATATCCAAAAGTATAATGTGGGCCTTCTTGACATACTTTAATGAAGAATTTTTTTTTAAGATTCTAAATTTGCTGTGGGAGTATCACTTAGTAAGGGGCTTTATTCTTTACTAACACCGGAAACTACGCAACAGCTTTGCTGCCAGGGTCCAGATTTGTTGAAAATTTCACAAACTCATAAATCAGGAAAGCCCAAGGCAAGTAAATATTCCTTAAAAACTAGGTTACATGGAGCCTAGTATACAATTGTTATTTTAGAAAAATTATGGCTTTCAACTGGATACACTTTTCCGAATGGCCATCTCCAAATTAATCCTAGAATCAGAGATTTAGAGCTGCAAGGGACCTTGGAGGCCAATTAGTCCAATCACCTCTTACAGAAGAGGAAACTGAGCCCCAAAGAGGTGAGATTATTTGTCCAAAGTCACACAAGAAGTAAATGACAGAGGGGCAGCTAGGTGGCACAGTGGATGTAGCACCAGCCCTGGAGTCAGGAGGACCTGAGTTCAAATCTGGCCTCAGACACTTAACACTTACTAGCTGTGCGACCCTGGGCAAGTCACTTAACCCCAATTGCCTCACAAAAAAAAAAAGTTAATAACAGAGTTGGAATTTGAACCCCAGGTGCTCTAGCTCCAATGGCACCCACTTACCCTTTGTGGTATCTGTGGCTTATTTTTCACACAAGCATGGGAAATTCAACTCAACCCAATTTAGTTAAGTGCCTATAAAGTACTGAGCATGGCCATAGTGGTTCTGCCAATGGAAGAGTTCATGGAGTAACAGTGGAAGATAACTAACTGTATCATTACCACAGATTTATATCATCTTCTAAATAGAGTATTTTCTGTGGAACTAAGAAGACAGAAAATAACAGTAATGCTCATGTTATTTGTTGTTGAGTCATCTCAGTCATGTCTCAATTTTCATGATCCTATTTTGGGGTTTTCTTGGCAAAGATATGAGTGGTCCACCATTTCTAGCTCATTTTATTGATAAGGAACTGAGGCAAACAGGGTTAAGTGTCTTGCCCAGGGTCCCACAGCTAGTAAATGTCTGAAGCCAGATTGAAACTAAGGAAGAGAAGGCTTCCTGACTCTGTGCCTGGCATTCTATCCACTGTGCCACCTAGCTGCACTAGTAATGGCTATACTGTGGTATATATAACTGGACTGCTTAAGACAATTCATATATACCACAAGGACCCCATGGTGCTTAGTAGATTATGGACTGCTTTTTTCCTATTGATTTAACCATTTGATGTATCAAATAGTAGCCCTAATGCAATTCTGCTGAAGCCTGTTCCCCTCTTTTTCTGCCATTATAGCCACATAGTTGCAGAAGCCAGATTTCTAATTGGCTGATTTCCATCAGGAAAAAATGAGTTTCTGTTTGTGTTTGGGGCTCAGGGGCGGGGTAGGGGAGAGTGGTTCCCTAGTATAAAATAGTAGGGTTCTCTTGTTTATTCTGAGCAGAAAATGCATGAAGGCTAATCTAAATATTTCAGCTCTGCCCTACACTATTTCCTAATGTAAATTGTGGTATTCTTTCTCTCTACCCTCACAACAGGGGGAGAAAACACAATACAGTCACACAGTGTTAGCTGGCTGGCAATGCATTGGGATGCTGACAATTCTCTGTGCAATGGGGCTTCCACACTGTGGCCAGCACAGCATGCCAGCCAAGCTGAGCCTGGCTAGTCTTATTTACTACAATTAGCAGTAATGGCCTATGTGTTTATGTATCAACCTCCCACTGATAATAGACTTAGGGAACTTCAAAGAGGTCCTCCAGAGCCAGCCTCCTTGCTTGGTTTTATCACATTTTGATCCTGTATTTCTTTAGCTAGACTTACCCACTAAACATCTTTAAAGCATTCCCAGGCTTAAAGGAGTGACTGACTGCTCATGGGCCTCTGCTCTGAAGATAGTTTTACCCTTTCCAGACTCTGTCACATTTCCTTCTGCTTTTTTCAGATAGAGAAATTCTGATGTCCTGGGTATATTATTCAAAAACATTGAAAATGAGGGAAGGAAACAGACCTCATTGAAAAAAGAGATAATGCTCTGAATGCTGAACATCAACATATGTTTACTTAGAACTTGTTTCCACAATAGAACTGGCAGCCTCATAGCAATCAAGGAAAGGAAAGGAAAGGAAAGGAAAGGAAAGGAAAGGAAAGGGAAGGGAAGGGAAGGGAAGGGAAGGGAAGGGAAGGGAAGGGAAGGGAAGGGAAGGGAAGGGAAGGGAAGGGAAGGGAAGGGAAGGGAAGGGAAGGGAAGGGAAGGGAAGGGAAGGGAAGGGAAGGGAAGGGAAGGGAAGGGAAGGGAAGGGAAGGGAAGGGAAGGGAAGGGAAGGGAAGGGAAGGGAAGGGAAGGGAAGGGAAGGGAAGGGAAGGGAAGGGAAGGGAAGGGAAGGGAAGGGAAGGGAAGGGAAGGGAAGGGAAGGGAAGGGAAGGGAAGGAAAGGAAAGGAAAGGAAAGGAAAGGAAAGGAAAGGAAAGGAAAGGAAAGGAAAGGAAAGGAAAGGAAAGGAAAGGAAAGGAAAGGAAAGGAAAGGACCCTGAAGTAGAAATCAAAAGATCTGAGTCCTGACCCCAGCTCTCCCTATGCTCTGAATGCTGAACATCAACATATGTTTACTTAGAACTTGTATCCACAATAGAACTGGCAGCCTCATACAAATCAAAGTGTACTGATTGAACATCAGGAGCTCTAGGCAAGGCATTAAAACTCCTCTGAACATATCTGTAAAATGCAAATAATGAAGTGCACCCCGATGGGGTTGGGGTGAGGATCAGATGTGATGCTGTTTACTTTTCAGCTCTGTACAAATGTTAAGTAACCGGGGGGCGGCTAGGTGAAGCAGGGGGCGCGGCTAGGTGGCGCAGTAGATAAAGCAGTGGCCCTGGATTCAGGAGTACCTGAGTTCAAATTCGACCTTAGACACTTGACACTTACTAGCTGTGTGACCCTGGGCAAGTCACTTAACCCCCATTGCCCCACAAAAACAAACAAACAAACAAATGTAAAGTAACATAAACATTGCAATTGTATTGATCTATCTCCAGGCCTAAAGTGGTCAGTAAAAGAATAGGACTAATGCAGTGCAGAGAGCACCAGCCTTGGACTCAGGAAAGCTCACTAGCAGAGACACTAGCTGTGGGACCCCGGGCAAGTGGTTTAAACCTGTTTGCCTCAGTTTTCTCACCTGTAAAATGAGAAGGAAATAGCAACCCACTCCAGCATTTTTGCCCCAAAAACCCCTGTAATGGGTTCACAACGAATCAGACATGACTTAAACAACTATAACAACAGGGCAGCTAGGTGTCGCAGTGGATAGAGCACCGGCCCTAGAGTCAGGAGTACCTGAGTTCAAATCTGACCTCAGACACTTAACACTTACTAGCTGTGTGACCCTGGGCAAGTCACTTAACCCGTTGCCTCACTAAAAAAACAAACAAACAAAACAAAAAACAACTATAACAACAACAAAAGAGGTGAGCCCTTCAAGGGCCATCAATGGAGCACAAACATGGAAACAAATGTGCTTGACACTTCACTGCCATTAAGTTCTCTAACTTGTCAAGGAAGCCAATCATCTCCACCAAAAACAAAGACCAGAAAAAAAAAAAACAACTAAAAGCACAACCAAAAATGTCAAAGCAAAAAGAAAAAGCAATTAAGAGACATAGCTTATAAGAATTCTATTGTCAGGGAAAATGGAAGCATACTTTGTATAGTACCACAAAAAGTCATTCTGAATCAATAAATAACTAAACAGCAAGAATAAAGGGGGTAAGGCAGATTGACTTTCACCTCCTACCACCACTGCAGGCAAGAGCCATTAAATTCCAAGTGAAACCATGATTTCTTTAAACAATGACTTCATCAAGATCCAGATTCCCCAAAGTTCTCTAATTTCAGCTCTCTTGAGCTAATTCTAAATGTGAAAATTATAGGGGTTTGGTTTGGTTTTGTTTTGTTGTTTTTTCGATCCAAGTGTTCTGTTTAATCTGAGACACCTGAAGAAAACGCACTGCTGGCATAAGTCTAGGTTAGCTGCTGTTGCTCTAATCTTTCTTTTTCCTAACCAAGCTTTTAACTCGACTAGGTCAGACCTACACGTTCATCTACTAGCATGCTTTCATTGTTGTTTTGCTTATCACCGAGCTCCTGTTATACATTCCAATGATGGGCAGGGGTGGGGTGGGTCCTGTATTTTTAACCAGAAGCATTTTTTGGAAATCTCTAAACTTGAATTCTCTCCACTGTCATTCCAAACAGATCAGCCTGAGACTAGAATACTTCTTTTGGACTGAATCAACTCTGTATCCCAAACAAAAAAGCCAATTATTAACAATCTAAGGGAATAACCAACCACTCAGAGCAGCATGTAACAGAGACGTAATGCCTTTTTCCTAGGATCCAGTACAATGAAACTCCCCTCATCAACTCGAGGTCAAATTGTTTTCTAAACTGGTTATTTCTGCCCTTAAACGGTTCACCTGCTGTTTGTGCAAATGACCACCTGGTGGCAGTATTGAATCACGAATATGTACGCAGATGGTGGGGCGCAGGAAGGCGTTGTTTAAACTTCAGGTAGAGGCGAAAGGAATGTTAATTAGGTGGGCTTATTCCCAGCACCCAAATTCGCTTCTTTTCGTGGACAATACTTTAGGTTTTAAGAAGAAACTTCAAGTCAAATTCCAAGAAGGTAAAGATTAGAGTATGGGGCAAGAGAGCCGACTCCGTAGTCTGAAAACTCAAGACGTTCCCAGCAAAATCCTCAATGGAATGAAGCGACCCTGAACTCCCAGGTGCCTCTGGATTCCCTAGTGACTCGGCAAAACTTCTCTTGGACGGTCATCAATAGAGGAATGGAGAAGAGAAAAGCATTCACTGACAGCTAGCTAATCGCTTCTAAGTTTTCTTCCTAGTTGGTGCCTTCCTTCATTGGAAACCATTGACTGGGATCTCCCTCCCCCCCTCCCCCCCCCCCAGTATCCACGCGCCCTTTCCCCCATCCTAAAAACCAACCATCTGAGGGATGTCTATTCCCGCGGGTCAGATTCTACACCCCTTTCTTCTTTCCAATCCAGCAGTTTAAAAAAGTAAAGGAAGGTGAACGTTTGCATATTTCCACTCTCCAGGGAGACAGTAAGGGACTAAAATTGGGAAAGTCTGGGGGTTGGGGATTTGTTGTTGTTACAACAACAGAAAGCCACCGCTTCCCCTGGAGTCCAGGAGTTACCCAATCTGGTTCACACACCATTGTAAACCGTAATAAAACTGCGCAGCGGGAGACGGGACAGGCCGCGCGGGCCGACTCCAAAAACCGCTGGCTGATTGGAAAGGACTGTTCCCGTTGCACAATAATGTAAGATCGTAAAAAAAGGAACAGGCTGACGGAAAAGAGAATTGGAAGAAATATGAAAACAATATTGGAAAAGGAAAAAAAATGGTGGTTGTAAGCTTCAAAACCCCCTTTTATTCCCCAGGCTCCACCAGTACCTCCTCTACTCCTTCCCCTTCCAAACAATTCCAACAGCATCCCGACACTCCGCCGCCCCACCCCCCCACCCCCCAGCTTACTGGGACACTTTTCTAAGCACCCCGCACCCCTTGCATTCACTCCATGCCAGCTCCAACCAGAACACCTGGCCACAGCGACTGAATTCTGTTATCTCAAGGAAGAAAAGAGGTGGAGAAACCCCAGGTCTTACATTTATTCAATCCAGTCCACTCCACCAAGAGCGGAATCCAAGCGTCTTTATACCAAAATCTAGAACTAGGGGTCTGCCTCTTCTCAAAAGAAACAAGGTAACGGGCACTCACTGGACCGCCCGCTAGAGGGCAACGCAGTACCACTGACCCTGCCCCAGGATAGCTCGCTCTCCAGTCCTCGACAGCGCAGGACTGCACAAGAAACCCACAGACTGCCCTTCCCAAGAGAAATAACACGCTGGCACCGTCCAGCCGCGCCACCGCGCCACATCAGCCAGGCACCAGGCACCAGGCACCAGGCACAACACTACCTCCCCCCCGTGTCCACAACATTTCTTCAAACTGCCCCCCTCCAACCCTTGCCTCCTTAGAAGCCCCGCTCCCCTATGCACCGCCCTCTTGCCTCCTGCGGTTGGGCTCAATTAGGCTGGCTCCACGGTCACCCCCGCACAGCCCCCGGGCCACCTCCTGCACAGCAAGTCCCCCGGCTGCTCAGAGCCGTCTCAGCACTTCTGCTGCCGCGCCTTATGCAGGATGTGTGCAGTTTGCATTGTTTTCTGCTGAGACCTAAGAGAAAGGAGATTGGACGGTGGAGGGGGGCGGTCGAGTTTAGGGTTACATCTCTGTACACAAGCGCCTCCTGTAGACCTTAAAGCAATAGGAATGGGGGCGAGGGGAAAGAGAAATACTGTTTGAGACCCCAGCAGAGCCTGAGTTAAGCCAAGAGAAAAGCAAAACTCTCCATGGAAAGGTCCAGGAGCCTGCAGTTCTCAGATCACCACCCTTCCAAGTACCCTACATCCATCCAACAAGCGTTTATTAAGGTCCTGCTTGCTATATGCACTCTTCCCTCCAGAACTGGACACCTTCCTCCCCAAGCGAAGTCCTTGAGAGCCAGAATTGTTTGTTGTCGTTTGCCCTTTTTTGTTTTCCCAATACTTAGTAAAGTGCCTGGCACATAGTAGGCTCTTACTTTACTTGCCTGACTAACCATCCCCCACAGTTTATATTTTCGTGTTCCAAACTTCCTCCAAAGGGGAGTCTGGCATATTTTAGTTAAAGGGAAGCGTTTAACATTCACACTTTCAACCCTCCAGCCCAGCTTCCTAGAGACCCAGCAGAGAACCATTGATTAACTTGAGACAAAAGGGGAGATTCAATCAAATTTAATCACCATCCGGTTCTACGGTAGTGTAGCAAAGGGCAGACCCAGAACTCAGAGTTTTAAAAGTTTCATGCAAGTTTAAGAAGCAAGACGCGCCCGACGACCCACACCTACCACTCGGGGCCGGGGGAGGGCGGGGGGGAAGAAAGTCTGTGAGATCCTGACTGCCTTACTTATATACTGGCCTCATCAACAGGATAAAATCCTCCTACAGCTGCGGCCTCCTGTGCTATAGCTAGAGTAGAGCCAATCTCACCCTGGGTTGCTAAATTCTCTTTCCACAAAGCTCGTGACTTCCCCATTACAAACAAATAGAACGAAAAGGAGGGTTCTTTTCTGACTGCTTTTTTAGCGGGAGTAAAAAGGACCCAGAGCTCTGGCTATCGCCCTACTAGCGGACGAGCCCCAGGGGGCGCACTTCTCCACCCCATTCGGCGCCAGTGGCGTTCCCAAACTAGAAACACTATTCCTTACTCCTCCCTTCCCCTCCCTACCTCGGGTCCCACAGCTGGACGCGTCTCAAGCGCTGCTGTGGTTTAGGCGTTGGGGGGGGGGGGGGGAGCGGGAGGCCAGAGTTTTTATCTGCTCAGCAAAGAAACTGATTCTTGTCCTTCGAAGGGCAACAGAGCCCTAACCGGAGGGGAGCATAGGCATTAACACTTTTCCTTCTTCCCTTCACTATTCTCAGTCTCGAGTTTAAACTGCCTTTGAGAGCCAAACAGCAGCGGGAAGCTAGGTCTGGACAGGGAGGCAAAGTGGAGGTTAGGCTACCTCGACTTTTGAAGGCAATAAAGGACGGGAAAAGAATACTGTGGTTATCTGGAAGAAGGCTTCATTTGAATGTGGGACTGCCGGTGGGGAAGGGGGAGTAAAGAGGGTGGAATTGAGCATTTAAAATGTCTGAATCTAAGGCATCCAGTTGCAGAGGGGGGAAATTAAGGCAACTAATGTTGGCGATCACCCTCAAACCTCCCCCTTCTTCATTTCACCCCCTCCCCCACTCTATTGCTCCTTCCTTCAGGGGCAGGGAGGGACTAGTGTTGTGTGGCTAATGCCTGTGCGCTGAAGTCTCTCCCTTATACCTTGTATCTCTTTCCAACTCAGTCCAAATTGCTGTCCACTTCTATTCTGGAGTGGCCGTGGACCCGAGGCTATTCAGTCCAAAAAAGTTGAGCAATCCACTGGCTGAGGAGCCCCAAACCCCATTTCCCAGGCCGCCCTGCCGCGAGACTTTTCCGGGGAAACCCATCTCAGTAGTAGGGGCATCGTTTTGCCTCACTCCGGGCATGGGTTCTGTCCAAAAGAGCGGGGTCGTAATCCCGACTCCCACTCTCTTCTCCCTTCCTCCTTTCCCTATACTTCAGTACCCGGGTCTGCCAAGCTCCCCTTGTTGGTACTTCGGTTATTTCCCACTTCCCCAAAACAGAGGGAATGAGCGACTCGGAAGATCGGAGTTCGAGGTGGTCACGTAGACGAGACCAGAGGAGGCTCCTAGACACCAGAGCCTGACCGCCCCAGAAATTTGGCCACCTCTGGCTGAGCACCCACGGCTCAATAGGGTCTGTCCCTCTCGCTCTCCGGGCGCTGCCAGCGAGTCTCTCAAAAAGAACAGCGGAGGCCAATTGTTTCCGACTACAGCGCCCGCGCCCTGGCGCTCAGCAGAGAAGTTAATCTTACGTGTAAAACCCGATTTACATGGGGATAGACGGCGGAAAAAAAGGAAGCGCGGCGGCGAAAGAGGCCAAAAGACGGGCTCTGGGGAGGCTAAGAACAGACGGCGGCGAGCGGGGGTAAAGCAAGGAGGGAGGCTAGGCCGGGGACACCCGGGCAGGCATTGCCACGAGTCTTAAAAGAGAGACGCGCGCAGGGGCGAAGGCCAGGGGCCCTGGATCAACCGGTGGGAGGCGGGGGCCCCGTTAGTTTGGGTTTGGGTTTTCAGTGGCTGTGTAGACCACAGACAGCGGCCCGACCCAGCGCCCATCTCTTACCTTGCGCAAAAAGTTTCTCAGCTTTTAGTCCTCCCCTAAACTCCCCACATGTGTTGCTTGGAGAAATTAAACCGCGATTTTCTGGCGATTTTCCTACTTTCCTTCCTGTTGCCGTGGTTTGCCAGAGGATCCCAGAGAACGGCAATACTCCAGGATAAAAAATGTTTTTAAAAATACACTCAATAATAATAATAATGACTCCTGGAAAGGAGCCTTATCCCAGCTCGAAATTCCTCAAATCCTAGGTTTCTGGAATGCGGTGCGACGACGGCTTCTGCGCTCTCTTCCAAATGTGTTTGTCATTAATGCCAGAACTCCTTCCCCCCGCCAGTCAGACAGACAGCCAATGCCGCCGCCTCTTCCAGACCAGATCCATCATCCATCCAACCATTCCTCGGAGTGGAGAGCCCGCTATCACTGCAGAGCTATACCCTTTTTTCTTTGACGCCTTAGGAGTCCCTGGCTAACAGGCAGCAGAGGGCCCCCCCAAAACCTCGACACCCCCCCCTCCACTTCCAGCCCTACGCAAATTACCCCGGAGCGCCTCTCAGCCGCCGCAGTTCCCCGGGCTCTGAGTCCTTGTTGCGGTGTAGAGCGCCGTCCAGTAATTACGAACGCACCCCTGGCGTCCCCGGTCCTCCAACCAGTCCGTATATCCAAAGTCCCAGGATACCTCCAGCAAAGCCTTTTTCACCCAGTCACACCCCTCGCTCTATCACCCTCCTCGCAAAATCTACCTCCCTTCTCCAATTCTCCCCAAACTACTCTGGACCTCCCTCGACAGAGCGGGCAGCCAAGATCCACTAAACTGCCGAAAGGACTTAAAATACTCATTAAAAATCTGCCAGCACCCAGGAATGGTCACCAGGAGCAAGGCAAGAAAAAAACCCTATATTCCTTCCCAATCCGTCCCCCTCCCCCCCAAAAGCCAAATACCAGATTAAAGCGCCTCAGTGCCTTTTTAAATAACGCCCTCTTCCTACCTCAAAATAAAGTTTAAATAATTTCAAGTTTTAAGGGGGAGGGGGTGCAGGAAAAGAGGCTTGAAAAACACTAAATTTTAAAAATTCTCAGTCTCTCTTCCTCCCAAGTTATTTTGCTTCCCGACTTGGTCAGGTTTACTTAGTATAAATTACTCTCTGAATGCAGAGATCAGCTCCAGCATTTTTTCCCATCGCCAAAGTTTATGAAATTACCACATTTCTTCCAGCCTTCAAGACCTAACTTTCCTGAAAGGAAAACAAAGTCGAAAATTCCAAAAATTGTCCTCCCTTACCTTCTCTCCTCTACGTTAATCCGCAATGAAAATCATACACAGTAAATATATAAATATATACTTGTATATGTTATGCCTATCTCCTGTAACTTTCCCCCTCCTGTTTGCTCCTCCTCTGTCTCTTAGCTGAAACAGTAAAGCGCTCAAAACCCGCGTTTTGTAATAGATTCAATGTTAAAGTCTATCCTAAAACTAATCATTTGCTCTGTGTAAATAGCTGTCAGGAATGAAGCCCCCTCCAACCCTCTTCAAAATAAGAGCCTCACTCTCACATTCAGAGTTTGGAGACGCTCTGCTTACAGCTTTGGGTGTTCCCTGTCGCTTTTACTCAAGCAGGGGGTCTACCTCCAGCCTCCAATCTTTATCAACAACTTGGGGGGGGGGAGGACGAGTTGGCCATATGGGGTGCAGGGTGTGGGGGCTGTATTTTCATAGTCTTGCGCCGCAGGGGGAACAGTTTCATTAAAATACAAACTGCTCACAATTTCATGAATGAGCTCTCTGCACACTTTTAGAACTTTTCTCGACTGCATTTTTGAGGGTAATTTTTAAAATGTTCCTTGGTGGATACAGCCTCCAGAGAAAACAAATCACATTTAGGAATAAAGTCTAATGGGGATAGATTCTGGCGGGGGGGGGGGGGGAAGGTGTGGTAAAGATGGGGCCTCGTTAGGTCTCTCAAAATCAGTGTGTCATTTTTTAATCTTTAGGAGAACAAGTAACAGAAAATGTTTTTGGTGTTATCTAAAGCTGATGGCTGTTTACAAGTCCAGTTTCATAGGTCTGAAGAGGACATAAAGAATAGAGGGGAGATGTAGGATCTTTAGCTTCTTTAAATCACGTATCTTTCCGTACTTTGTCTTTGACGGTAATCTGGGAGAGAGATTGGTGCAAACTACATGCGAAGGCTGAGATTTAGGCATGTGGGAGATCCTTTTTAAGATGGGCACTGGGGGAAGGAGCACTTCGCCCCTTCCCCCCGCGCTCCCTTCTGCAAGAACAGATCGGGAGGAGGGCATCTACCCTAGTCCCCGATTTCCCCACCTCGGGTGCAAGGGAGGAGAGCTGAGGACCATCTGCAACCTTCTCTAGGAAGCGAGCTCCGCACGAGGTTCCCGCAAGGGGAGTTATCCTGCTTCTGGGAGCCAGGGGGCGCTGCCGCTCCAGAAACCAGGCCTCCCTGTTGAGTGAGTGAGTGTGTATGTATGCCTGTGTGTGTGTGTGTGTGTGTGTGTGTGTGTGTGTGTGCGCGCGCGCGCATACTCGTGTGCTGGGGGAGGGGAAGGTGTCACGAATGTATTTCGAACAATGTTAGCACCCCGTCTTTTCAGGCAGTGTTTTTAGAGATGTCTCATACAGGACCATGGCTATTTCCCCAGCCTCGCTGTCCATATCTTCTCCCCAAGCCCAAAGAGAGAGATTGGCAACCCACCACCACCCATCTCCCTGCTAAAGTGGAGGGGGAAGGGGAATAGAAGAATCTAGCTTGCACCAAAAAAAATGTGGGTGGGGGGAGAGCTGACGTGCGAAGTTCAGCGTGGCGTGCGAAGCTTAGGGGGTTCAGTGGGGTCACTCGACAGAAATGAGAGGAGGGGGACCCTTGGGCCGACCCTGAGAGTCCCTGCTGCCTCGAGTCCTTTCTGCCTATTCGCCTCTTAATGCATCTTCAGCTTGGGTGACTGCACAACCCACTATTGCTTCCACATGTTCCTTCAGGAAATCATTGGAGGCAAATAGATGAACAGTCCCTTGTTCGAAATGCTAACAGGATACCGTATTGCTTGTAGATAAAGAACCGGAGAGACTCTCGACCCTCTCCACCCCACCCCACCCCCGAAAGAGGAGGGAACATGACGGGGGAGGGGGGAAACACAATGGTAGGTGGTGCCGTTTATACTTTTTCTAACGACAAGGTTGGAAATTGGGAGAAGGAGCGAGAACACAATAAATCAGGGTTCCAGGCTCTGCTTTGCTTCAGCTAAACAAGCATCCAGTCGCGCCTTCCTCTCAAGTTGAGGGCCCCAATGCTGCCCGCCCACAAATGGTAACTTCACAGTTCATTTCAGAGCCGCTTTATTGAGCCCTGGTTTTATTCGCCTAAATGGAGACCCAGGCGGGAGTGTCCGGCGGTAACCTCCCTTTAAAGAAAAAGAAAATGGATGAGCAAGCCAGCACCCAGTTGTCCTTCTGTTTGTAATTACCTGCCTAATTTGAATGATGTCTTTGTTATGATCATTAACAAACATTTGCTAAAGGTTTCCATGTGTGACATTCTCAGAAGGTTTAAAGCAAGCTGAGGTTGACTGGTGGAAGAGCTAAGGTAGGGGGTTACGAGGAAGGGGAGAAAGCAAATGGAAGGGCTGTTGTTTTCCGAAAGAGCCACTGCCAGGGACCAGACTGAGAGGAGATGGGAAGAAGTCAATAATGCACTTCTCTCCCCTCCAAAGGTAAAATAAAATAAACCCACAAAGACCTTGCATATGGGCACTCTGCTCAAGCCTGAAATGAGGCCTGCCAGAAAGACAGCCATTTTCCACAGCTTGGTACCCGTGGCTTCAATTTCTCCCGCCCCCTGCGGTCCCTGTATTAGATTTCAGGGACGACCTCGGTCTACTCCTGTCAATCAGCTTGGGTGGCTCTCTGTGGGCTGGAGAGGGCTAGGATGGACCTTTCCCTTGTGTTGTTCTAAGACTCTACAAGATTGCTCCCTCGACGTGCCTGGATGTCCTGTGTGGTCTGCGGGCCGGAGACTAGGGAGAGAAGGCTCCGCCTTTACAAGACAGACGGCTGTTTATTTGTTTCTTATCTGGGTATCTATCCAGCTGATAGAAAACATCGAAGGTGCCACGCACTCGCCATATGTGCCCTTAGGAGAAATGACCTGCTCTGGCCCGGTCCCCATCCCTACTGCCCTTTAGGCTGTGCTGTGTGAAGGTCCCAAACTCCACCCATGTTATTTTTTTCCCCTTACTTTTTTGAGGGGGAGGGGCTTGGAGTAAGGGGTTAAGAATGAGGTTTTTCAACTGAGGGAGAGGGAGAATATTACGCCAGAGTCGTTCATTCATCATCCCTATAAACTGCCCGAGTCCAGGTTTGGTATTACAATAAAGAATTAAAACCAGAGCCCTCCACTGCTCAGAACTTCTCAATTCTGATCGAGAGATGGCTGTTTGAGGGTTTCCCCCCTTCTTCCTTTCCCCATTTCCTTCATTCCTTCCCTTCTGCTCACCCCCAGTCCCACCAAAAGGAACTTCATCTGGGATACCCACGAAATTTCTTGGCTCAAATGACAAGAGAAAGCATGAATTATGAAATCATCCGAACAAATGATAATAATTTCAAGGCTCCATTGGGCTGGTGTGTTGGGGGTTGGAATGGAGGTGGAGAGAAGGGGATTGTCGGGTGAATACTTTTCCTTTGTTGGTTCAGGTTTCGAAAACCAAAAACCGTTTGGTGAGATTACAAATGAAATGACACTGCATCCCTGTTCCCCCGCCCCCATCTCCCACCCCAACCAAACAACACACAGGCCCCCTTCTGCACGCAGAGCAACAGAGTCTCTTCCCTGCAGGGCTGGGATGGTGGAGGCGAGATGGGGGTGGGGAGGGGATCTTTTCCTGGGAAAACTCTTCCGAGGCTGTGCGGATGTGGCGCACAGATGTGCAGTTCTCAGCTCTGGGGGAGCGAATTGGGGCCGGGAGGAGGGGGTGCAGAAGGGATCCGCCCCTGCCCGAAGCCGTCAGCCCTTAGGAGCCCGAGGCTCCTAAGGCTTCGAGTTGCCTTGGGCCACCCTGCACTTGAGGCCTGTCCTGGGGACAGGGAAAAGCTCAAAAGGAACGCGTTTCTGTAAAGACTGAATTGAAGCCAGTGAGAGGCCAAAGGTGATCCCTACGAGATGTGCAGAGTTTCTTAGGGACCCCTCATTATGACTTCTCCAAGAGGGAGGCTATTTGAGTCCAAAGGTATAGCTCAACGTTCTGAGACTCTGGAATGCATCTCTGGGTCGGAGGGGAGGCAATTTGTTCAATGTGCCCCACGGAGGTCAAAGATGCCGTGATTAATCTGGCTTCGAGCTTGTGGTTGTTGGCATAAATTATTTTAATTAATAAACCAGTGGCTTAAATAATCAGCATTTGTGGATTTTTTTCCCGTTCACAATTGAGCTAGGCATTCCCACAAAACCTAGACTAGAAAATGGCCCATAGACTATAGAATATTTGGTATTTAGTCGGTGTAATTCCCTTTTTCTGTCAGGTATAGCTAGCTCCCAAACCAGGGAAAATACTGGGTCTTGTTCTTTCCTCCTCCCCGGGTTTGAGTTTTGAACTGCTTTTAATTTGAAAACCTCATGAAGGAGAGAGGAGGGGGAAGGACGATGGATTTGGGAGGTCTGCTCTTTATTACAGTGGACTCAGTTTTCAGACTCACAACAGTGACTTAGGGAGGAGAACAGGGCTTGTTAGATGTGTAGGCCAGGGTGACTCCAGGGAAGGGCTTTGGTCCCTGGAAGAAGGCAGAAAAAGCCGCCCCCTCCCCCCAAAAAAGAGCCTTTTCATCATTTGTTTCCTTTTCTCAGGCAGTCTATAAAATACATATTTCTAGCAATGTGCTTCCCTTTGGTTAAGCAGGTAGTTTCCATTTCACATTCCCTTGCATTCGTGCAAATCAAATTGTGATCATAAACACAGCTCATAACAGACTTGTGCTTTCATGTACAATATGTTTTGTTTTTGGTTTGTTTTTGGTTTTGGTTGCACCTCTGCGTGTTTGTGCTTGTTGATGGTTGCTAAGTTTATAATTAAAACCAAACCAAACAAATACAACTAAAAGAAGGGACCCCCACCCTTATTTCCCCAGCTGTTTGCCCACCCATCTACCAGACTCCTAACAGAAATCTTTTCCAAGGAGAACTAGATAAACTGATTTAGAGTTGGAAGTGATCTCACAAGGCTTCTAGTTCTAGCCCATCTTTTCCCAGGGAAAGTGAAATGCCTTGCCCAAGGTCAAACTGTGGAAGTAAGTGGTGGTAGAGGTGGGATTTTAATGCAGAGAAAAAGTGAAATACATGGAATTGTACCTTTACATTAGAAAACATGCCTGGTTTCACCCAATTCAGGATCTATAGGAAAGAATAGGGAAAACAGATTCAGTAGGCTCAATGAAACTTGGTTTTTAAAGATATTCATACGGCTTAGTAGTGATAAAGAGGTACTAAAGACTTTAAAGGACTTGTGGACAGAAGGCAAATGGGGTCAGATTTCCCTGCACTCCATACCTTCAACCTAAACCCTTCCTTCACACACACACACACACACACAGCAGAAACAAAAGAAAAGCCCTTTATTGTTCCTTTAATTACTAGCTTCATTGTTCATGAAATAATAAATATTTCTGTAGTCATATTGTAGACACTTATATAGCTACATGGTACTTAATGGTACATGCATTATCTTATTTGATCCTCACAACCTTATAATGTAGTTATTGCAGATACTATCCTCATTCCACAGATGCCCAGATAGGTTGCCTTGCCCAGTCTGAAGTTCAAATGCAGGTATGTCCTAAATTAATGGTATTAAACTCAAATAGAAACTAAGGCTACACAAGGATCCCTGTGGAACACATATTGACTTTTAGTTTTAAAAAACTAAATGTAATGTTAGCTGTGGTTTTTTTAATATATTTTATTTTGTTAACTATTTCCCAATTACATTTTAATTTAGTTTGGGCCTTTGGAAGTGTCCTAACTCCAAATTAAGCAGTTGTTTCCTGGCACCAGGTTTTCTTTCTAGTCAAATCAATATTCAAAAACCATTTAAGTGCTTACAATATACCCAGCACTTCACTAAGCCCTGAGGTTACAAATAGAAACAAAAAGACAGTGCCCTTGAAGAGTTTACCTCTAAATAGAGAGACATACATAAAAAGGGAGTTGAAAAGCTGAGGGGGGGTGGGGGGGCTGGGGGGTAGGGTATGAGAGGTAAGGGGGAGCAGGATGACTAAGTCCAGAAGATGAGGAATGGCCAGTCTGGACCCTTCCCTAAAATGGAGGTTTCCAGGAATGGGAATGCTCAGGAAGCAGCTGAGTCATGATGGCTAAGTCAGGAGAATATAGTAAGCTATTGATGCTGCCTGGTCAGGCTTTGTGTCCCTCCTGGTAGGAGAGAGAGCATCTAACAAAAGCAACTGGTGAATTCATAAACTATAACCTATAGGAACTAAAGAAATTATACCAGCTCAAGTTTGCATTCTAGCTTACTTATAATTGGTCTAATCAATCATAAGTGCCTAGTGTTTTCTTACTCTTGATTTTGCTTTTGTTAAACCCACTCAATGACTGTGTTTACTCTTGAGGATAAAGGAATAGAGACGCGATAAAATAGATTAGGTCACTTAGAGCCAATCTGTAGTCCTGGGCAGACTTGGATGTGGGCAATGATGTATCCTTGGGAACCCAATGGTAGCTAAATTTCCTGATTTATATATGAATCCTTATACATCCTTTGACTTGATACAAATGGGTTTTATTATGGTAAGTGCCTGGAGCATGAGCAGTTTATCTGTCTGTTGAATCTATAACTCAATGAGAAGAACTATAAAAAATATTTTTCAATACTTATAATGGCAGTGTCAAACATCAGACCATTAAAGTCTTAGTTCGTGGGGGAGAATCAAAGTTCATGAAGAAAATCCCCCAAATTGTCCAAATTACGTGCACTTAGAATCTCCCATATGGGCAGAAGAGAATTATGCTGAATGATCTGCAGCACTATACTAGATACTCAGCACATAAGTAGAGAGGAAGCATATTGTGGTGTATAGGATGCTGTATTTAGAATCTCAAAGACCTGAATGCTAAGACTTTTACTAATTGGGAAACCCCAGAGCAAGTCACTTAACCTCTTGGAGACTTGGGTTCCTTATCTGTAAATTAAGGAAATGATTAGATGACCTCTAAAGCCCCTACTAGTTCTAAATCTAAGATCCTATTATATTATTTTAAAAGATTTTAAATTTAAATTTAAAAAGTGCTATCTACCTTCAAGGAGTATATAATCTGGGGCTGGAACCTCTAACATACAGGGGGTTTTTTGTTTTTGGTTTTTGTTTTGTTGAAGTGAGGTGATTATGGTCTGGACCTACAATTTTATCATCTGGAACTCCTGGCATGGAAACAATTGACACTGATACAGATTGAAACTCCACTGTGATTTATGGTCTTAGAAGGGCACTGAGGGAGAAACCTGGAAGGACTTACATGAACTGATGCTGACTGAGAGGAGCAGAACCAAGAGAACATTGTACACGGAAACAGCAACATTGTGTGATGAACAATGGTAATAGACTTGGCTCTTCTCAGCAGTGCAACGATCCAAACCAGTTTCAAAGAACTCATGATAGAAAATGTTATCAACATCCAGAAAAAAAGAACGCAGATGGAACCATACTGTTTCTACTTTTGGACTGGTTTTTTTTCCTTTTTTGAGGTTTTTCCCTTGTGCTCTGATTCTTTTTCCACAAGATGACTAATGTAAAAATATGTTTAATGTGATTGTATGTATACAACCTATATCAAACTGCTTTCTGCCTTGGGAAGGAGGGAAGGAGGAAGGTGGGAGAAAGAAATTTGGAACTAAAACTCCTGTGAAAACAAATGTTGAAAACTATCTTTATATGTAACTGGAAAAGAATAAAGTACTTTAAAAAAAAAAAAAAAGAAGGGCACTGAGCGGGACAGCTAGGTGGCACAGTGGATAAAGAACCGGTGTTGGATTCAGGAGGACCTGAGTTCAAATCCAGTCTCAGACACTTGACACTTACCAGCTGTGTGATGCTGGGCAAGTCATTTAACCCTCATTGCCCCACAAAAAAAGGGGGGCACTGAGAATTTGAATGAGTTGTTACATACGTAGTATATGTCAGAACCAAAACTTGAACCCAACTCCAAGTCAGACCTTCTTCCCATTACTAGATACTTATTATTGCTGTTGTTAGTATTAATAACTGTAACATAAGATTTAGCAATTCCTTACATACATGATCTTGTTTGAGCTTCCTGACAATTCTAGCAAGGTACTTTATAGCTGGTTTTCTTTTCATGTGTGATAATGAAAATAGCATCTAAAAATCTACCACCGGTCGTTACTTGTACAGCTAACAATGGTGGATTAGTGCAAAAAGAACTGGGTGATTCAATTCCCAGAAAAGAACTACATAGCTTTTATTGTTCCCCTTGAACCAGCAGATGTCCATCTGCAATTAAGATTGAAATCTAGCTACTCACAACCCTCTGAAACTTTTCTCTCCAAAGTTGCTGATGATCCCTTAACTTTTGGATCCAATAACAATTTCTCCTGCCTCATCTTTTTTGACCTATTTGCAGTTTTGGACATTTTGTGCCACCTCCACATCAATCAATCAATTTGCTGGCAAATTAATACTACTATAGCACAGGTGCCCATATCAACACCCTGCTGAAGATATCCCGATGGCTACCTATTGCTTCCAGGGCAATAATAACTAGCAGTTATATCTACAAGCAAGTAATTAGCACCTTCTATATGCCAGACACTCTGCTAGGTATTGGAGATACAAAGACAAAAAAATAACACAGCCCCTGTCCTCAAGGACCTTACATTCTACAGGGAAAGAAAGCAAGAATGTAGAATGAATTTGAAAATGAACAAGAGGTGGGGGCAGCTAGGTGGCGAAATAGATAGAGCACCAGCCCTAGAGTCAGGAGTACCTGAGTTCAAATCCAGCCTCAGACATTTGACACTTACTAGCTGTGTGACCCTGGGCAAGTCACTTAACCCCAAGTGCCTCACCCAAAAAAAGGGAAAAAAAAGAAAAAGAAAATGAATAAGAGGTCATTTGGAGAGGCAGTTTTGTATAATCTCTCCTCCTTAGGTTTTGTCACCAACTTGAATCAATCCTGAGGCTCCTTTGCTATATGATCATCACCCATATCCTTCTTCCTATGCCAAGGTGGAACCCAGGGCTTTTTTTTTTCCGGGCTTGTTTCTCTCTCTAAACTCGTTTGGCATTTTCATCAGCTGCCACGGGTTCAATTACCATCTCTATGACTCCTAAATCTATAAAACCAGTCCTCATGTCTCTCCTGAGCTCCATTACCAAATGCCTTCTAGACATCTCCTTCTAAATATACTATTTGCATCTCAAACTCAGAATATCCAAAATGTAACTCATCTTCTACTTCCAGCACCATCAAGGGCATCATCATCCTTTCAGCCAGTTTCACAGCCTTGAAGGTTATCCTCAAATCTTCTCTCCTTCATCTGTCATTTCCAATCTGTTGCCTGGACCACCACAACTTCACTTACATGTCTCCCCACCTCTCCAAGGGCATGGCCACCACTTCTTCCAGGGTTATTATAAAAGCTTCATAATCTGTCTCCCTGTTTCTTCTCTTTCCTTTTTCTAATCCATCCTCAACACTGCTGGCAAATTAATATTAATAGTACGGGTCTGACCATGTCAATTCCCTGCTGAAGACATTCCAATGGCTCCCTATTGCTTCTAGGGTAATAATAGCAAGCATTTTTATGGCACTTCACAGTTATTATCTTATTTTGTCCCCAAAACAATCCTGGGGGGTAGGTGCTATTTTTACCCCCATTTTACAGATGAAGAAACTGAGGTTGCATGACTTGCCTGGGGTCAAACAGCTAGCAAATGCTTGGGGCTGGATGTAAACTTGGATTTTCATAATGCTACTTCCATGTGGATAGAGCACCAGCCCTGGAGTCAGGAGGACCTGAGTTCAAATTTGGCCTCAGACTCTTGACACTCGCAAGCTGTGTGACCCTGGGCAAGTCACTTAACCCCGATTGCCACACCAAAAAAAAAGAAAAAAAAAACCATAATGCTACTTACAGCACTGTCTACTTTGTCACCAGCTCTGTCTCTGGATAAAATATAACAAAGCCCTTCACAATTAGGCATCAGCCCATCTTTCTGATATAGGAGGCAAAAAAGGGTTAACAATAATACCTAAGACCCAAGCTCTAATTCAGATATGAACTCTAAGAGAGATTCAGACTCCAGTTAATGGATAACTTACAAGTCAGGATGCTAGGTTCTCTTACCCACCGTAATCAGTACCCATAATGGGAACAGAGGGAGCTAGGCCATGAAGACCTTAAATAAAATGACAGGCTATAGAAATTCAGACTAGAAATAAATGATAAATGAAGATATTTTGAAACTAGCCATGGGAACCAGAAAGAGACATGCACAGAAAAGGCCAAATTTGTTCCCAGATTCACCTTATGAGGTGTAAACCCCAAAAACACACCTCCACAGAAAAAGGCACCCGTCTCGGGGTTGGCTTAGGACCCCAGGTACTCCAAATTAGGATAAACCCTCCCGGGTACCTCCCAAAGGCAGAGAATATTATAATGACTAAGACAGGTCTCCCCGTACTTCCCTGAGGTAGAGATTATTATAATGAGACTGATAATAAATTTATCCATACTATAAATATAACTGTTTTTTCTTTCCTTATTTGAGATATACACTTCCACTATTCTGGTTCTCTCTCCCTGTGGTCACTCACAGTATTGCAATAAAACTTGGGAAACTGAGTCGCTGAATCTTGTAATTCTTTTGGGATGACTCACGATCAATTTGACCCTAATTCCATCCCACATCATTTCTATCCTAATTTCATACTTCTCCCACTCATGACATTCTGTGTTATAAGGAAACTAGAAATCCTGCTGTTTCCCACAGGAACATTGTACTTCTAACCTCTGCATTCAGGCACCCATGCTCGGTGTGCTCTCCCCCTTCATTTCTGCCTCTTAGAAGCATCTCCCTTCAAGGTTCATCTTAAATGCCACTTCTTACATGAGGCTTTCCCTGATCCCCCAATCAGTGTTCCCCTCCCCAAAACACTTTGTATTTCTATGTGTTGTATATTCATTTATCTATGTACTAGATAGGGGTTTCCAATATCAACAAAATCAAGATCCAGTCTTTAATCTCTTTCACAGAAGTTCTCAAAGTGTGGTCTGGGAGTTCCTGAGATCCTTACAGGGGACCACAAGGTCAAAACTATTTTCACAAAAAGACTAAGACCTTTTAATTTCAAATATAGTAAGTATCCATAGATATAAACCACATAAGCAAAAACTCTGGAGAAGGTCCTCAGTAATTTTTTGTTTGTTTTGTTTGTTTGTTTTTTAGTGAGGCGATTGGGGTTAAGTGACTTGCCCAAGGTCACACAGCTAGTAAGTGTTAAGTGTCTGAGGCTGGATTTGAACTCAGGTCCTCCAGGATCCAGGGCCAGTGCTCTATCCACTACACCACCTAGCTGCCCCCTCAGTAATTTTTAATAATTCAAAGAGGTCCTGAGCCCTAAGAGCTTGAGAACTGCTGCTCTATAATATCTTTGTTTCATTCCAATTAAAGCTTCAACGGGAGAGAAAATTTCAATTTTGTCTCTGAATCTTCAAAGCCTAGTCACAGTGCCTAGTATATATGGATACTTACTAAATGCTTACTGAATTTACTTGAGTCAAGGTTGGACTCCAAGTCAACAAAAGGTCTAAAAAGATAAACAGTAGTGGGCTAAACAGGTCCTTGGAAAGAGAGGATGCCCATCATTCTACCCCTTGCCCCCCACCATGTCCTAAATGAGCCATTCCTAATCAGTGTGTCACTAGCACCTTTGAAAAGACAGTGAAACCTATGAACCTCTTCTTGGAATAATGCTTTGAAATGCGTATGATAAAATACATAGCATTACAAAGGAAACCCATTTTGTTGAAATGCAATTATCAAAATATTTTTTTTAAAAACAAGATTCACTGACCTGAGATTAAGAATTTATATTCTAGAGAGAAGGAAGAAGAGTTTAGTATTTATATTCTTGAAACTACAAGCAAGCCTCCACTGAAAACTAGAATTGTCTAGGGACAAGCTGGGGAGAGAGCAGTTGGATAATCTCTAAGCTTCTAAGGTTGGATGGATGTTTCTTTAACATCAAGCACCTCTGGGAGATTTGTCTCTGTCTCTCTGTGTATTTTTTCCTTTTTTTTTTTTAACAGCTCCAGATTCTGCTTGTTCAATTTAATTTGGCTTTGAATAAAGGAGGAAAAGATTTGAAAGAGACAAAAGAAGTTAACTGTTCCTTGTCTTCCCCGAATCCCCTTCTCCAGCTCCTTTTATTTCAGTCATCATCACACTATTATCCTGGGCTATTTTCCATCTTTTGAGTTTGGCCTCCTCCTTTGCCATCCCTAGAGCATTAAGATTTTGTGCTGTAATTTGGCTTTTAATATTTTAAAAGAAGGTTCTTTCCTCTCTTCTCCAAACTACAAATCCTCCGGTTTATTATTATTTTTCTTCTGCCCAATCCCACTTCCTTTCCCCAAGGTGAAAAGATTTTTATGTAAATTGAGAGAGTTAAAATGAAATTGACTATTCTTTGTAAATTAGCCTATGGATAAAGGCGAGCTTTCACCCTGCCAACAATGTGGTAATGCAGCCTAAAATGACAAGGAAAAAGTGATTCCTGGTTGATTCACTTAGGTCTTTAAAAGATTAAGTCAGAGATTCCTACAGCTCCCTTTACTTACCTCTCAGTCAACCACTTACACAGCTGCAAATGGACTTCTCAACATTTAACCTCTAGGATGGAGTGTTTCTGAAGGACAAAGACTAAATCCTATTGTTAGCCCAGAAAACATTTGACAGATAAAAAGCAAATGAATAATCTCTGTTTTTCTCCTTGTAGGGAACTCCCTCCACCTATGCAAATGGAACAATTCTAGGATTAGTAGATAAATTCTAGGGAGTTGCCAAGAATATATAACGGTTAAGTGATTGGCCGGAGGTCACCTAGTGTCAGAGGCAGGGATTTGAACCTAGATCTTCTCCCACACTCCAAATGTCACCAAACTTGTTATTGTTCAATGGCGCCCCATTCTTCATGACCCCATTTGGGGTTTTCTTGGCAAAGATACTGGAGTAATTTTCCATTTTCTTCTCCAACTCATTTTACAAATGAGGAACCTGAAGCAAACAGGGTCAAGTGACTTGCCTAGAGTCACACAGCTAGTGTCTAAGGCTGGATTTGAACTCAAGATTAGTCTTGCTGACTGAAGGCCGAGCACTTTATCCACTGAGCCACCTAAATGCCCCACCACCAAACTGCCTCTATATAATGATGATGATGTTAATATTTATTGTTAATATTAATAGTAAACAAATATTTCTGGTATTTACTATACTCTAAAAAGATTGATAACATCTAATATTGGGTAAGTAACTAATTAGATGGGTTAACAGACACATGCTTAATCACAATAAAGAAATAAAGAGTTCCAAGGACTGAATATCTCAAGAAAGTTTAGGACTATGTAAACTTTCTGCCTTCCATGATATGCTCAATTCTGAATCCATGAGAGGGGGAATAAATAACATTCTTTGGACACAGTAAGATTTAGCGCCACCTTGGACTCAGCTTGTTGATGAGTCTTGAAATTATGAGACTCTTTTCTAATGATTAAAAACATTTTCAACCATCAGTCAGCCAATAAGTATTTATTAAAGGGGCACAAAATGCAGAGCATTATTATTATTATTATTTGGAATCCAGATTAAAGAACAGAAGACACCCCATCCTTCAAGATCTCTCTAATCTTCTTTCTTGTTTGTATAATGTATAATGTATTATGTCCATTCGTTTATTTATAATTTCATTTCACAGTATAGGTTGGAAACCAAATGGTTGATCCTGGGAAATAGTTTGTCTACTTGGAGCCAAAACAAAATCCAGCTTGATGATGTTGAAACCACTAGGGGGCTCTCAAGTCCAACTCAGAATTTAAATCCACTGAAAGGCCCTTTATGTGTGAAGCCAAATTAGTCCAAGTGAACTGGATCCCGGACTGTGGGCCTGCTCCCTTCCTTTTTTCTGGCAATCTAGTTCCTTGTCAATATGGCATCTGGACTCCAATCTGGAAAGGAATCAGAGTCCTAAGATTCTATTTCAGTACAGGTCAAACCACCCAGTTTTGAATCATCTTCAGTTCAGAACATAGGAAGAAAGTAAATTAGTGAGTTTAGTTTCAGAATCTAAGAAATTCAGCATGGTTGTCTACAGAAGTCTAATTCAGTCTTCAAAGTAATTCTTCACACTACTTAGAGCAGAACTGAACTCCCAGGTTAGTCCCTGGATTCAGTCAAGCCCCCAAGAAGTACTGAAAAAGTATCAGTATCACTTAGTGCACATTTTGAGTTTTCTTTTTTTTTAAAGGAAATATAAAGTTTTATTTGTATCTTTTGTTTTTACACCACCTTTTCATATTCCAATATATCTTTCCTCCCTTTCCCTTCTAGTCATCACTTATAAAAAAAATAATAAAAAACAGTTCAGCAAAACCAACCAACACATTGAAAAGACTTTTATATACAGTGTTCCACATCCATGGAACTTCCTTCCTTCTTTCACCTCTGTAAAGAAGGCCAGGAGTTAACCTGTTGATATCTCTTCTTTGGGGACAAGCTCAATCATTGTAATTTCTCGGTATAGTTTTGATTATTTTGTTGTTATTTTCCTTCTTTTTAATTTTTTTTGCAGGGCAATGAGGGTTAAGTGGCTTGTCCAGGGTCACACAGCTAGTAAGTGTCAAGTGTCTGAGGCCAAATTTTAACTCAGGTCCTCCTGAATTCAGGGCCTGTGCTTTATCCACTTTGCCACCTAGCTGCCCCTTCTTTCCACTTACATTGTATATATTGTTTTCCTAGTTTTTCTTGCTTCACTTTCCGTCCATGTCTTCCTATGCTTCTCTATATTTTAATAGTCATCCTTTCTAACAGCATAATAATATTCCATTACATTAATGAAAAATAATTTTTCTCCAATTTATGGGCATCTACTTTGTGTTCAATTCCTTTTTAAATAATAAAATTTTATTGATAAATTTTACTTTTACATCCCACAAATTTTCCCTTGCATTTCTCCCTGACTCCAGCTAATAGCAAGCTTTCATAACAAAGAATTTCTAAAAAAGCAAAAACAATCTGATATATGCAATGTTGCCTACCCATAGCTCCAAACTTCTACAAACCAGTAAAGGGAAGAGTCTTCTCATACCTCTTATTTGGGCCAAGCTTGTTCTTTGTAATTTTTTCAACATTTCTTTTCATTGTTTTGTGGTTGTTCTTTCCATTTACATTGTTTGAATCCTTGCTTTCTTGCTTTTACTTGCTTTCCTTTGGATCAATTTATGTAAATCTTTCCATGGCTCTCTGTGTTCTTCATATTCATCGTTTCTTACATCACAGTAATATTGCATTACATTGATCTACCACAGTTGCTCCAATTTTCTTTTTTTTACAATTCTTTGCTACTACAGAAAGTGCTGCTACAAATTTTTTTATGTATACAGAGCCTGTTTTAATGTTTGACCCTCTTGTGATATATGTATGACTAACAGTGGGATTTCTGAATCTTAGTCACTTTCTTATTATAATGCCAAATTGTTTTCCATAATGGTAGAACCAATTCACAGTTTTACCAACAGTGAATTAGTATACCCATTTTTTTTCTATAATCTCTTCCAACATTAACCACTATGTTTAATCAGAAAAGAGGATTTCCAAAGTGGCAAAATAAAGTATCTCATTCCTCTCCCAGATTCTTTTTTTTTTGTGAGGCAATTGAGATTAAGTATTGATGTGGGATGGAATTTGGTTCAGATTAATAGTGAGTCGTCCGAAAAGAATTACAAGACTCAGTGACTTAGTTTCTCAAGTTTTATTGCAATACTGTGGGTGACCACAGGGAGAGAACCAGAAATGTGGAAAGGTATCTCTCAAATAAGGAAAGGAAAGACAGTTATATTTATAGTATGGATAAATTGATTATCAGTCTCATTATAATAATCTCCACCTAGGAGTGTTACAGGGGAGGGCTTATCCTAATTTGGAGTTCCTGGGGTCCTAAACCAACCCCTGAGGTGGGTACCTTTTTCAGTGGAAGTGTGTTTTGGGGGTTTACATGTCAAAAGGTGAATCTGGGGACAAATTTGGCCTTTTCTGCACATGTCTCTTTCTGATTCCCATGGCTTATTTTCAAAATATCTCCATTTTTCATTAGAATTTCTATACCCTTGTCATTTCCTTTATTATTATTTGACCTGACCGGTTATGGTCCCGTTATGGGTACTGATCACTGTGGGAATGATAACCTAGCACAGGTTATCCATTAACTGGGGTCTAATTCTCTTCTGGAGCTAATATCTGAATTAAAGCTTGGATCTTAGGTTTTTCTATTAACCCCTTTTACCTCCTACATCAGTGTGATTTGCCCAAGGTCACACAGCTAGTAAGTGTCAAGTGTCTGAGGCTGGATTTGAACTCAGGTCCTCCTGACTGAAGGGCCAGTGATCTATCCACTGTGCCACTTAGCTGCTCCCGCTCTCCCAAATTCTTAAGAAAATAATGAAGGAAGGTTTTGCATCTACGATCACAAAATGCAATAGTATTGCTAAAGTGCCATACTTCTCATACTTTACAAATTGTGGATGTGGCCAGTTCTACTGTATACTCCCAGAAATTTGAAAAATCCAACAAATGCAACTACTAATCCTAGAAGAGTCCATTTAAAAGATCTCTTAAGGGGGCAGCTAGGTGGTGCAGTGGATAGAGCACTGGCCCTGGAGTCAGGAGTACCTGAGTTCAAATCCAGCCTCAGACACTTAACACTTACTAGCTGTGTGATCCTGGACAAGTCACTTAACCCCAATTGCCACACTTAAAAAAAAAAAAAGATCTCTTAGGATTTAACCTTCAGATAGCTGTTGATTTTGTAAACCACAAACAGTTTCTTAGAAGGCAACCCTTTTATATGACAATATAACTAAAATAATTTCACCCATTTTTATGAGTAGAGACTCCTAAAATTGAGCCCGTGCAATATTTCCCACTAAATCTCTAGAACTGAAAACACATGATTTGACATTCACAAGAATCCCAAAATTTCAAATGCATATATTCACTTGATACATACATACATTTCCAGGTCCAGTTGAATTCAACCATAATCATATTGGTGGAGGGCCTTTTCCAAGTGTTTCATTTTAAGATTATATGTTTTCAATGATCAGACATATTTTTCTCCCCACCCCTACCTTCACACATACTGAAAAAAAGAGAAAGAAAAACCCTTGTAACCAATAAGCATAATCAAGCAAAAACAAATTCCCACATTGGCCCTGTCCAAAAATGTGTCATTCTGCATATTTATCTATCACCTGTCCAGAGGCAGTTGTCATTCTGTATCATCCATCCTCTAAAGGTGTTCATGCCCACAACCACTTCAGATTATCTTGTCCTTAACTTCTACATAAATATTTGCCTCCCAGTATAATATAATCTCTTTGTAGTCAGGGACTATTCGGAGTCTTTGTATTCCTAGAATCTAGGATAGTCCTTTGTACATATTAGGCAACTGTTGAATTGAATTAAATGTATTTGAATAGACCAGGGAGTGAAAATTCTGATAAAAGTTGCATTCCAAGATTCCTAAGGAACTCATTCAAATTTCAGAAGAATTTATTATTTTTTTTGCAAGGCAATGAGGGTTAAGTGACTTGCCCAGGGTCACACAGCTAGTGTCAAGTGTCTGAGGCCAGATTTCAACTCAGGTCTTCCTGAATCCAGAGCTGATGTTTTATCCACTGCACCACCTAGCTGTGCCCCCTCATTCAAATTTATAAGAAGAAGAGCAATCCCTCAATAGATAAATGGTCAAAAGATGTGGACAGTTTTGAGAGGAAGAAAATTCAAGAGATAAACCACCATATGGAAGAAAAATGCTCCAAATCTCTAAAAAGTATAAAAATGCACAATAAATCAATCATACACACACACACACACACACACACACAAACACGAGACTCTGCCTTATACCTATCAGATCAATAAAGATGATAAACAAAGAAAATGACAGATGTAGGCCAGGCTTCAGGAAAATATAACATGAATGCATTATTGGTGGAGTTGTGAATTGGTTCATCTAATCAATTAGCAATTTTTAAAAGAACCTACTATGTACAGACACTGGTGGTAAAAAGAAAGGCAAAAGATAATCCCTGGGGGCAGATAGATGGTACAGTGGATAGAGTACTAGTCCTGGATTCAGGAGGACTTGGGTTCAAATCTGACCTCAGACATTTGATCCTTACTAGCTGTGTGACCCTGGGCAAGTCACTTAACCCCAATTGCCTCACTTTAAAAAAAAAAAAGATAATCCCTGTCCTTGAGGAGCTGACAATCTAATGAGAAAGACAACATGCAAACAAGTAAGTACAATCTACATGCTAGAAAAATAGTAAATAATCAACAAAGGGAAAGCCCTAGATTTAAGAGGGATTGGGAAAGGCTTCCCATAGAGGATGGAATTTTAGCTGGGACCTGAAGAAATACAAGGAACCCAGGAGGTAGAGTAGAGGATGGAGAACGCTCCAAGCATAGGGGACAGCCAGAGAAGATGCCTAGATCTGAGGGATGCTATCTTTTCCCAGGAAGAGCAAGGAGGCCAGTGGCATTGCAGAGAATTCTATGGTAGGATGTATAAACCCTTCAAGGGGGTGAGGTGGGAGGAAGGGCTAGGTTATGAAGGGCTTTGAATACCAGAGGATTTTGTATTTGATCCGGAGGTGATAGGGAGCCACAGGAGTTTACTGAATAGGGGACATGATTCAGATTTGCTCTTTAGGAAGATGACTTTGGCTGCAGAATGGAGGGTGGACTAGAGTGGAGAGGCAGACAAGCCGGGAGACTAGTGCAAATAGTCCAGGAATAAGGTCAGTGCCTGAACTAGGGTGGTAGTAGTATCACAGGAGAGAAGGGTGGGGGGAGGGACATTCAAGAGATGCTGCAAAGGTGAAATCAATAGGCCTTGACAACAGTTGATTTGATATGGGAGTGGAGTGTGAGAGATAGTAAGGATATCTGCATTGTGAGCCGAGGGGACTGGGAAGATGGTGTTGCCCTAAAAAATAATAGAAAAATTTGGAAGTTGGATGGGGCAGGGCAGAGTTTGGGGAGAATAATGATGAGTTCACTTTTGGACACATTGAGTTTGAGATGGTTACAGGACATCCAGCTCGAGATATCTAATAGGTATTTAGAGATACATCACTGAAGGACAGCTGAAAGGTTAGGGCTGGATTAGCAGATCTGAGATACATCAGCAGAGATTATTATTATTATTATTATTATTATTATTATTATTATTATTATCTGATTATTTAATCCATGGGAGTTGATAGGATCCCCAAGGGAAAACATATAGAAGCAGAAGAGAAGAGAGTTCAGAACAAAGACATGTGGGACATTCAAAGTTAGTGGGCATGACCCAGATGAAGATCCAGCAAAGATAGGAGAGAATAGAGTCCTGAAAACCTATAGAGAAGAGAGTATCAGAGAGGAGAGGGTGGTCGTGTGTCAAAGGCTATAGCCATTCTTTTCATCCCCTCTCCATATCCCAGAATAGGACCTTGCACTTAGGAAGTGCTTGTTGGATTTGATTAGCTCTGCAAAGCCTCCTTTGGCTCTAGGAGGGAATAACATAAACCGTGAATTGGGTGGAGTAATCTATTATCTAACCCTGCAGGAAAATAGGAGGGGAAAGGGATAAGGAAGGAGGGGCAAAAGAAGGGAAGGCAGATTGGGGGAGGGGGCAATCAGAACCAAATACCTTTTGAGGAGGGATAGGGTGAAAGAAGAAAGATAATAGAGTAAATATCATGGGGAAGGGAATAGGAAAGAGGGAAACAGTTAACAATAGTAATTGTGAAAAAGAGAAAAAGGAGGAAAAATTGTACAAAAAATATTTATAGCAACTCTTTGTGGTGGCTAAGAATTGGAAATCAAAGGAATGTCCATTAATTGGGAAATGACAGAACAAGCAGTGATATATGTTTGTAATGGAATATTAGTGTGCTATAAGAAATGACAAGCAGGATGATTTCAAAAAAACCTGAAAAGACTCATATGAACGGATGTATGGTGAAGTTAGCAGAACCCGGAGGACATTGTGCACAGTGACAGCAGTATTGTTCTATGAGCAATTGTGAATGACTTAACTACTCTTGGCAATGCAATGATCCAAGACAATCTCAAAGGTCTAATGATGAAGAATACTATCTATCTCCAGAGAAAGAACTGATATTGATTAAACACAGACTAAAAAAAAAAAAGAGTACTTGTGGATTGTATATATATAACCTATATCTGATTGGTTCCTGTCTTGTGGAGGGGGGAGGAAAGGGAAGGAGGGAGAAAAATTTGGAACTCTGAATCTTATAAAAATGAATGTTGAAAACTAAATATATATATATATATATATATATATATTCTTTAAAAAAAAGAAACTGCTGCATCCATCCTTCCTTCCTTCCTTCCATGCATTCATTTATCCATCCACTCATTCATTCAACAAGTATTTATGAAGTTCCTACTATGTACTGGGAAAGAAGGAGCCTAACATAGTGACTTAAGAGTCAGCTTTAGAAGACCCTGGTTCAAATCCAACTTCAGACACAAACAGCAGTACTTTGGGCAACTCTTTAAGACTTTAAATTGTTGCAGAGGTGCATTGGTAAGGGAGTTTCCTTGTTTGGGGCAAGGGCTATATTTCTTTTAGTGTCCCTAGCATAATCACAAGTCCCAGAGTGGGAAAAAGGGCCACACACTTGTACAATGGTACAATAATAGATGGGCACAGGCTCCAATGCTAGGCTAAGCTGGCTTCCTGAGGGGGTCACTATGACTTCAGTCTTAGTTGCAAATCTTCAACTGGGAAAGCACCCTCACTCTTCCCCCCTCCCTCGGGGTAATGAGGGTTAAGTGACTTGCCCAAGGTCACACAGCTAGCTAAGTGCCTGAGTCAGGATTTGAACTCAGGTCCTCCTGAATCCAGGACCAATGCTTAATCCACTGTGCCACCTAGCTACCCTCAAGCACCCTCACTCTTTCAAAAAAAGTTGAGATCAGGGGAGCCTCAGACACTTGACACTTACTAGCTGTGTGACCCTGGGCAAGTCACTTAACCCTCACTGCCCCTGCAAAGAAAAAAAAAAGAGTTGAGATCCTTAGTTTAGAAAAGTCAGCAGTCTCTGTTTAGAATTTTGTTTGCCAAAATATATGTAAAAACAAATTTTAACATCAATTTTTAAAAACTCTGTGTTCCAACTTCTTTTCCTTCCTCACTTCCCACCCCCTACCCCCAAGAACTCAAGCAATTCAATATAAGTTATATGTGAGTAGTCATGGAAAACATCCCCACATTAGCTAGGTTGTGAGAGAAAACAGATAAAAAACAAACCTTCAGATTAAGGAATTGTCACCAAAAAAAATGTGTTTCAATCTGTTTTCAGATACCATCAATTCTTTCTCTGTAGATGGATTACAATTTTTATAAGTCCTTCAGGGTCATATTGGATCATTGCTTTGCTGAAAATAATCATGTGCTTCCCAGCAGATAATTTTACACTATTGCTGTTATTTTGTATAAAGTACATTTCCCTCTGCTTCCATTCATGTAGGTCTTTCTAGGTTTTTTCTGACAGCATTCTGTTCATCATAACTTTTATATAGTACCTTAAACTTGACAAAGAGTTTTCTTTACAATAGCCCAGCAAAGGGGCAGCTAGATGGTGCAGTGGATAGAGCACTGGCCCTGGAGTCAGGAGTACCTGACTTCAAATCCAGCCTCCGACACTTAACACTTACTAGCTGTGTGACCCTGGGCAAGTCACTTAACCCCAATTGCCTCACTAAAAAAAAAAAAAAAACATTAACAATAGCCCAGCAAAGTAGGTACCATATGTTTTACCATTATAGTCAATCATCATAACTATTTCCCTCCATCCTATTCCCTTCCCATGATATTTACTCTATTTTCTTCTTTTACTCTATTCCTCCTCAAAAGTGTTTCACTTCTGACTGCCCCCTCCCCCCGCTCTGCCCTCCCTTCTTTCACCCTTCCCTCCTTATCCTCTTCCCCTCCTACTTTCCTGTAGGGTTAGATAGATTACTCCTCCCAATTGGGTAGGAATGTTATTTCCTCCTTGAGCCAGCTCTGAAGAGATTGAGGTCTTTGAGTTAATTCTGTGTTCTAGGAAAATCAGCAGTCTCTCAGGTAGCTAGGTGGTAGAGTGGGCATGGTGGCTAGAACACTGGGTCTAAAGTCAAACAATTATTAGCTGTGATAGTGTAGGCAAGACCCTTCTCTGCCTCAGTTTCTTCAGCTGCAAAATGGGAATAATGATGGCACTTACCTCCCAGGGTTATTTTGAGGTACTTGTAAAGTACCTGGTGCTTAGCAGACTCTAAGTAAATGCTTATTCTGTTGTTCCCCAGGTTCCCTAAGTCTTATTATCCCTCAAAGGTAGGAGGGAGATTCCTCTTCCAAGTATGGGACGGGTTTCCTTCAGGTGAGAGACCTTTGCAAACATAAGACCCCTAGCATTTCCCAAAATATGCATCTCCATAGGCTTTTTCATATGCAAGTAAGTAATTCAAAGCCTTACTCCAGGAAGGTATACACCCCCACTAGGAACAAATTAGGTCTGAGGAGGTTGTAGAGAGTTACAATCACATCAGAAAAGTTTCACCCTAGTATCTACTGCTGTCTCCATCCTTACCCCTTTTGGACTGGAACATTTGCCCAGTGTGACACACCTAATCCTTTCTCTCTGTGTTTTCTTATATATCCTCACCTTTATATAGCACCAAACTCTTCAGGGTTATTGTAACACAACAACCCTGAAGAAACAGAAGGCAAAGATCAGTGACCTTATTCAACAGCAAAGGAAACAAGATGTAGAAAAGTTAATTAACTTGCATAATCAACAGCATGATAAGTAGTGGAGCTGAGGCTAGAATTTAGCTCTTCAAATATGGATTTGAATAGAATGTCTACTATGCTAGAGTGGGGGAATCAATGGAATAGGTTGGTTAGGCGCCGGAGAAACAGTAGTAAAAGACTATAGTAATCTACTATTTGATAAACCCAAAGACTCCAGCTTTTGGGATAGGAACTCAGTATTCAACAAAAACTGCTGGGGAAATGGAAGATAGTCTGGCAGACACTAGGCATAAACCAACATCTTACTCTATATACCAAAATAAGGTAAAAATGGATACATGATCTATACATAAAGGGTGATACCATAGATAAATTAGGAGAGGAAGGAATAGTTTACCCCTCAGATCTATAGAGAGGAGAGCAATATCTGACCAAACAAGAGATAGAAAATATTATGAAATGCAAAATGGATGATTTTGATTACATCAAATCAAATGCAACCAAGATTAAAAGGGAGGCAGAAAGCTGGGAAACAATTTTTATAGCTAGTGTTTCTGATAAAGGCCTCATTTCTAAAATATACAGGGAACTAAATCAAATTTAAAAGAATGCAAGTGATTCTCCAATTGAGAAATGGTCAAAGGATATGAAAAGGCAGTTTTCGGATGAAGAAATCAAAGCTATGTATTTTCATATGAAAAAATGCTCTAAATCACTATTGATTAGAGAAATGCAAATTAGAACAATTCTGAGGTACCACCTCACACCTATCAGATTGGCTAATATGACAAAAAAGGAAAATAATAAATGTTGGAGAAGCTGTGGAAAAATTGGAACACTAATGCATTATTGGTGGAGTTGTGAAATGATTCAAACATTTGGAGAGCAATTTGGAACTATGACCAACAGGGTATGGGGCTGTGCATATCTTTTGACCCAATAATACTACTACTAGGTCTGTACCCCAAAGAGATCATAAAAAATGGAAAATGACCTTCACGTACAAAAATATTTAAAGCAACTCTCTTTGTGGTGGCAAAGAATTGGAAATCGAGAGAATGCCCATCAACTGAAGAATGGATGAACTAGTTGTGGTATATGTATGTAATGTATGTGGTATATGTATGTATTGTGCTATAAGAAATGATGAGAAGGCAGATTTCAGAAAAACCTGGAAAGACTTAAGTGGACTGATGGCGAGTGAAGTGAGCAGAACAAGAACATTGTACACAGTAACAACAACACTGTGTGATGATCAACTATAACATAGCTCTTCTCAGCAATACAATGATCCAAGGAAGGACTCATGATGGAAAATGCTCTCCACATCCAGAAAAAAGAACTGTGGAATCTGAATGCAGATTGAACCATACTGCTTCTACTTTTTTGTTGTTGATGTTGTTTGAGGTTTTTTCCCTTGTGTTCTGATTCTTCTTTCACAACATGACTAATGCAGAAATATGTTTAATGTGATTGTACACATATAACCTACATCAGATTGCTTTCTGTCTTGGGGAGGGAAGAGGGAAGAGGAAGGGGGAAAAATTTGGAATTCAAAAGCTTATAAAAACAAATGTTGAAAACAATCTTTACATGTAACTGGGAAAAAAATGCCTTTAAGATAAAAAAAAGTCCACTATGCTGAGTCCACATTGGGCAGAACCAATTTAATATACTTTTATTGAGTATATACCAATATCAGGGTGAAGATATCACATAAATAAGCTTTTTTAAAAAAATAGTAACTGATTGCTTTTGAAGAGCTTATATTGACATATAATCTTTACAGTTAAGAGGCATCTAGATGGCTCAGTGGATAGAGTGGCCAGCCTAGAGTCAAGAAGACCTAAGTTCACACCTGACCTCAGACACTTACTAGCTGTAGTGTGATCCTGGGCAAGGCATTTAACCCTGTTTGCCTCCATTTCCTCATCAGTAAAATGATCTGGAGAAGGAAATAGCAAAGCACTCCAGGATCTTTACCAAGAAAATCACCAAAAGAGTCATGAGAAGTCGGATGTGGCTGAAAACAACTGACCAACAACATGTGCCAGGCACTGTGCTAAGCAACAGTAATAAAAAGAAAGGGGAGAAAAAAATTCAATCCTTGCTCTCAAGGAGCTCCCTATCTCATCACAGATCATAAGAGCAGGAAGAACTACAATGGTGGCTATCTGTCTATATGTATAGAGGGTGTGGACCCTGAGCTGAGCCTGGTGAATCAGGAGTACATTCCAGACATTGCTCATACAACAAGCATGTATTAAGTTCCTCATCCCTTAAATAATGGGTTTGCACTACATGACCTCTGAGGTCCCCTGGGGCTCAAAATCATGGATGCCATGACCCAGACAAAATATTGTAACATTGCAAAAATGATGCTGAGACATCCCTGCCAGCGGAGTTTCCCCCTTCTGGTTAGGTGTAACATGACAACAACTCATTATTCCTTCTTAGTGCCTTAACTGATCAGAACTCTTGACTTGCTCCCTCTGAAATAGAGGGGCAGGGGCAGCTAGGTGGCACAGTGGATAAAAAACCAGCCCTGGATTCAGGAGGACCAGAGTTCAAATTCGACCTCAGACACTTGACACTTACTAGCTGTGTGACCCTGGGCAAGTCACTTAACCCTCATTGCCCTGCAAAAAATTTTTTTTTAAAAATAGATGGGCAAAGATGAGTTTGGAAAGAGGGGAGGTGGAAGGTAGATTGGAGTATGGGGGGTGGGGCAGGGGTTCACTTACTAAGATAGAGAAAGAAACAGGGATATCATATCGGCTAATAATCATAATGGTATAGGCCCCTCATAGATTTAGAGCAAGGAGGGATTTTTTTTTTTTTTTTTTGCGGGGCAACGGGGGTTAAGTGACTTGCCCAGGGTCACACAGCTAGTTAAGTGTCAAGTGTCTGAGGCCAGATTTGAACTCAGGTACTCCTGAATCCAGGGCCGGTGCTTTATCCACTGCGCCACCTAGCCGCCCCCGCAAGGAGGGATTTTAAAGGTCATTTTTAAAAAGTGGATTGTTTTGTTTTGTTCTTAAGCAAAGGATCTTGTTTTTTAAAAAAATGCTTCGATAGCTGTTTAATTCAGTTGTTTTTTAGTCCTGTCCAACTCTTCATGACCCCATTTGGGGTTTTCCTGGCAAAGCTATTGGAGTGGTTTGTTCTTTCCTTCTCCAGCTCATTTTACAAATGGGGAAACTGAAGTAAACAGAATTAAGTGACTTGTTCAGGGTCACACAGCTACTAAGTGCCTGAGGCCGGATTTGAACTGAGGAAGATGATTCTTCCTGGCTCCAGGCCCTGCAATCTATCTTTTCCACCACCTAGCTGCCCTGTGATAGCTGTATTTGAAGATAATTAACTTTCTTTTAATCCTCTATACTTTATTTTATGCGTTTAATAGCATTATGAATTAAACCAAGTACCTTGAGAGCAGGGACTGTGTGTTGTCGTTTGCCTTTCTTTGTATCCCCTGTTACATAATAGGTGCTTAATAAATGGTAGTTGACTGTCTGAGAAGGAGTCTATAAGACTTCACCATATTGTCAAATGGGTCCACAACATAAAAAAAAAAAAAAGATTTAAAAAAATAATCCCTGTTCTAATCCAACTTCTACATTTTCGAGTTGAGTAAACTGAGGAATAGAGAGGCCACATATGTAATAAACAGCAAAATCAGAATTTGAACTCAATTCCTCTATCTCCAAACCTGGCATTCTTCCTTCTACATTGCCCTACTCAGACTCTAGACTCATACACTGGCCTAAAATGCCTTTGGGTAGATACTTAGGTCAGTTTGAATTGGTATCTAGGACTCTGTATTTTTCAACCCTTTCTTTTTATCATATTGACTTTGTTTTGTTCAAGCTTTCCCTTAGTTTTTCTCATAAATTTAAATTAAAAAAAAACAAAAACAACCTTCAACCATTTCCTAGTGAGATGGGGGAGGGGTGGAGATAGGGATCTTTTACCCATTGATCATCCAAGCACTATCAGAGGGAGGATGTGCCCCTGCTAGTTGACTCTAATGATGTCAACCCATTTTAGGACCAGAAGAAATTGAGAGATAGAATAGAACCCCGGAAGTGAAAATAATGTAGATTATCACATGCCTGGAGAATGGCAAGACACATTGTGGCACATGAATTTGGGGATGGGCGGGTTGGAGGGTGGGGAGAGAGGATATACCATTACTGAGCTGTAGGGAACAATGAAGATGGAAAAAATAACAGTAAAACTAAGCATGGCATTATTGTAATTACATATCATTATATGACCAACCATGGTCATATGACTTAATATGAGAATGTGCTTCCTCATTTTTTTTTTTCAGAGGTGGAGACCTACAGAGGCAGAACAGCATATACTTCTGGATTGGATTGATATATAGTTTAATTTTGGTTAATTAAAAAAATTCTTCTATAAAAGATAACTCCTTAGATAGTGATGGTGGAGGGATATAGTAAGAAATAAAGTTGAAAAGAAAATAGATATATCAATAACAACTTTTTAAATAAGAAAATATGGATTAACTGTATGTTTCTTTGTTTCTTTCCTTGGAGATTCTTTCATGGGATGGGGAAGTTGAATTTGTTCTGTCCTGTTCGTAGAGTGTCAGTGTGACAAATGAATAAAATGTGGATCAGGCAGATCTAGCTTCTTGACTGCTTCTTGACACTTAATAACTGTAACTAACTATGGGCAAGCCACTGAATCTCAGTTTTCTTCTCTGGAAAATGGAGATAATACTGTAGAATCTCCTTCAAAGTATTGTGTTTTTTCTAATAGGCTCAAAGGAGATAATTGGCATAAAGAATTTTGCAAAGTATAACATGCTATTTAAAATCAGTTGTTATTATTGATTATGATACTTTTGATTTAGTCTAAAACTATGGTGAATTGTGGTTGTTGCGAAGTCTGGGTTTGGAAATGATTGATGATTTTTTACTATTCCTAATTTCTAAATCATCAGTCAGTAAGTCAATAATATTAATCACATTAGAGAGTTGTTTCAATAAAATGGTATTATGAGAAAGGATGAAGAAATAGTACTTGCAAAAATGGCAGCCAGCATAGACTACTCCTAGTTGAGCTGTGAACAGCATTAATATGATTCCTGTGTGCAAAGGAGTAGCAGCAGTATCAGTAGTAAGAGCAGTAGTATTTTTTAAAAACTTCATTTACTAGTGAGTTGCAAGGGTGGTGTTGGTGTGGGTGGTGGTTGGTGGTGGTAGTAGTAGTAGTAGTAGTAGTAGTAGTAGTAGTAGTAGTAGTAGTAGTAGTAGTAGTAGCAGCAGCAGCAGCATTCCATTGTTTCAGTCCTGTCTTACTCTATGACCCTATTTGGGGTTTTCTTGGCAAAGATACTGGAATGGTTTGCCATTTTCTTCTCCAGCTCATTTTATAGATAAGGAAACTCAGACAAACGGGGTTAAGTGACTTACCCAGGGTCACATAACTAGTAAGTGTCTGAGATTCAAATTTGAACTCAGGTCTTCTTGACTCCAAGCCTGGCACTCTATCCACTGCACCACCCTAAGCTTCCCCCAGTAGTAGGGGTAGGAGTAGGAGTCACCAACATTTATCTAGTGCTTTAAGGTTTACAAAGCACTTTACACGTTATGGTGCTAGAAGCCATTCATATAAGTAATTACCATCCAAGTAACTTCTGTCACAGTCTGGAGAGGGATATTTCATTTCCCCAGGTAATGTGCATTGAAATTAGATTTCAGTGGGAAAAGTGAAGCCTAGGGAAAGGGATTAATAAAATTTACAAAACAAAAGACCTATAGTGCCTAAAGTATAATGCAAATTAAATGTGGAGGAATTGTCCGGGGAGGGGGTTGCTTAAAGAGCTCAGGAAAATTTTTCCGGAAGGGAAGAATTTAAATATGTTAAATATTGCCCCCAAAAGGGAAAGGCAGTTTTAAAAATTCTGTAGCCCGCTCCCACCCATAGTGGTATCCTAATGGCTCCGAAGAGCATAGCTTTTCCCTAAATACTTCCATAATTAGAAGAGGGACAGCCACTGGGAGGATATCTGCCTCTAAGGGACACAAACTCTGATCATGTTTCTGGCTACAAATGTGTGGGGAAGCACATATTTGGATTTTGCTTTTGTAAGTTTGATAGCATTAAGAACCCCATGAAAAATAGTAAGAAGCAGTCACTCTAATGCTATGTCAACCTCACAGGGCAATTTGGAGGCTAAACTGACAGGTGTAAATTATTAAGTAGTATTTTCGTATATCTCTAAGTTCCAAATAGTTTCAGCCTCTTGTTCTAGACTGGAAGCATTTCCTACTATTTATTCTGTCGATAGGATGCAACTTTTTTTTTTCCTTTTTTTTTTTTTTTTGTGGGGCAATGAGGGTTAAGTGACTTGCCCAGGGTCACACAGCTAGTAAGTGTCAAGTGTCTGAGGCTGGATTTGAACTCAGGTCCTCCTGAATCCAGGGCCGGTGCTTTATCCACTGCACCACCTAGCTGCCCCCAGGTTGCAACTTTTACACCCATGTATCATGTCTTTCCAACTAAGCAGCTAAAGGTAAGTATCTCCCATATGTGGCTAGAATAGAAACAATAGGAACAAAGTCATTCAAACCATACCAGAATTGTTACCCAGGGTCACAGAGCTAGTAAGTGTCTGAAGCCAGATTTGAACTCTGGAAGATGAGTTGGCCTGAGTCAGGGCCCCACACTTTATGCACTATGGTGCCACCTAGCTGCCAAAGTTGTTGCCACTTGTATTTAAAGTAATTGATCTGCATTTTGGATAAGTGGAAGGCAATTGTTTTCCATAATGTTCATATCTGAGAGATTTACATTGGCTTCACTGATCATGCTAAGCTATTCGGCAAAGTATGTTTTAAATAATATGAGCTATATGTTCAATAAGTCTTTGTGCTTTATAAATGTGAGTGCTCTAGGGACATGGAATCAAACAGTAGTAATTGATCCAGGCAAAAACCTTCCATTTCCAAATAAGTAGTGGACTGAAGACTAGCAGGGGACAGGTCAGTAGGCTCTCCTTTTAATTACTCAAGGGTTAATTTCCGGCATGGAGTGAGCACTACGTTAATTCCCTGCCCTCCACCTCCTCTAAACCTCTTGCAGGCCTCAGCTATCCTTGCTTCTTCCTGCGGTCCAGAGGAAAAAGGACCATCCTCTTTGCTAAAGCTAACCCAGTCTACCAGTACTTTTGATCTCATCCTCTCCAGTGTCCTCTGGGACCTGGCTCCAGTAATCATTCACTTGCTGGAGTATATCTTCAACCCTTTTCTTTTTACAGACTCCTTCCCCTCAACCCCCATAAATATACTCAGCTCACTGTTGTTCAGTCTTGTCCAATTCTCCCATGGACTGTAGCACACCAAGCTCTTCTGTCCTCCACTCTCTCTCGAAGTCTGTCCTAGCTCATGTTCTTGCTTCCATGACACTGTCTATCCATCTCATCCTCTGCTATCTCCTTCTCATTTTGCCTTCAAATCTTTGAACTTTGTCTACTTCTCAACTAATTGAGGCATAACTTCCTACCAGGCCACCCTACCAAAATAACTCTCCTGAAGTTCGTTAAAGCCCTCTTAATTGCCAAATAGAAGGTTCTTTTTTCTGTATTCACTCTTTGGTGCTACCCTCACTTTCTTTCCCTCTCCAGGTCTCCTTGACTTCCAAGTATTTATCACAACACTTTTTATGGTACCAAAGAGCTGGGTGCAGGGAGGGATGGGGCAGAGTGATTGGGGAATGGCTAAACAAATTGTATACATGAATGTACTAGCATATTACTATGACATAAGAAATACTGAACAGAATAAATACAGAGAAGCATGAAGAGACTCAGGAACTGATACAAAAGGAAGCAAGCAGAGCCCATAAAAAAAGTATTTGCAATAATCTTAATAGAAAGAACAACCATCATGAAATAAATGAAAAATGTTGAAAAAGCATCAAGAATAAGCTTGGCCTCAAACAAGAGAGAAGACAATACACTTTGCTTCTTTGATGAAATAGGAGGTCTGCATATAGTGTGTTGTTTTTTTTAATGTGTTGATTAATGTTATTGAATTAAAAAGACTTAATCTTTTTTTTTTTTGGTGAGGCAATTGGGGTTAAGTGACTTGCCCAGGTCACACAGCCAGTAAGTGTTAAGTGTCTGCGGCCGGCCGAATTTGAACTCAGGTCCTCCTGACTCCAGGGCTGGTGCTCTATCCACTGCGCCACCTAGCTGCCTCAAAAAGACTTATTCTAAAAAAAAAAAAAAAAACTGTGATAAGGGATGGTTATCTTGGAAAGAGAGGAGAAGAGATATGGAGAAATCAAGGCAAGATAAAAACAAAAGATATCAATAAAAATTTGTTATTTAAAAATGATGATATTTGTGGTAGATAAAACTAGGGAGAGCCATTTATATTTATATATGCCATTGTTTGGTGATCCATTTCCTATTAACATCACACAAGGATGTATGGAGATGTAAGATGCACATCTAAAGAGTTTGTCCTTATCATGGAAGATAGATAAGAACAGAACTTGTACTGGTTGTTTCTGGAAGGAAAATCCCAGAAGAGGGGACTCTCTACTAGTAGGTCAGCACCTTTTCTGCAACATTATTCTTTTAGAAATTTGCCTAAAGCACTGAGAATTTAAGTGACTTGTTTAAGGGCTCACAGCTAGAACATACCAAATGTGGAACTTGATGGCAGATCTGTCCCACTCAGAGGCCAGCTCTCTACTCAGACTCACAGGCTGCATTTCATGTCATAGAGAATATCCTGAGTTTGTGCCATACAAAACAAATAGTCCCTATTGATGGTGAGATTCTCCAAATGCTTCTGTTCTCAGATGACTCATTATTATATTAATTGAACTGAGCCCCGGTGAAATCCATAGCAATGCAAAAGAAACTAGTTTGGCCATCCACACTGGAGAAACAAAGCATATGAAAAATATTACTCAGACTATGCCATATCCGAACAGCCTATTTAGTTTGTCCATTAGTATCTCCTACAAGCAATGCAGATAGACATGAATTGGGCCTAAAATAAATAGGCTATGGAGATTGAGCTGAATCCCATTTGGGAAACTGTGCTCCTTCCTGCCACAAAAGCTCATCTCTTTAACACCAATATGCCTGAATCACAGAAGACCATGTTGTCAGAAGAATCAAAGTTACAAATAATCACCCAAAGCACTGGAAAGACAAATGATAGGCTGTCACAAGTTATCAAGATGATTTGCCCATGAGAAGTGGCATGAAAGACACCATCGAGGGCAACAATGAATGAAAAAGCAGATTGACTGTTAATGTTAAGAAAGAGAAACAATATACTGACAATTCAAGTACTACATTGGTACTGCAGAGATAGTAAAGAAAAGGATCATAATGTAATTATGGAAGGGCAGAGACAAGAATTGTACAAGATGAGAGGAGCACAGAGGGCTTTTAATTTGCAGCAGTGGAGCAAGTGCCTGGACTAATAGTGTAAACAAGGGCTACTTAGGAGGCAGAATTCAGTGCTTCAAATTCACACTAAGGTGTAAATGACTATTAGCAAGACTTTCTTGGTAGAAGGCTTTGATAAGCAGAAAAGTACTAAGCTGAATCACAGATTTGATCTGATTGCTGTCCCTGGAATGCAGAATTGAAATCAAGGGAATAAGAAAAAAGAAAAGTGAGGTATTGGATTCTGAAGACAATTTTCAACTACCAGAGCACAAAGAGAGAGAAAGTAAAAATATCAATGAACCGTGATCAGGAAACCTGGGTTCAAATCTTGTCTCTAACATTCCTTAGTCAGGTGATCATAGGCAAGAAATACAACTTCTCTGATTCATTCTATTCTCTCCAACAGTAATTAAGCAACTACTCTGTGCAAAGCACTATGCTAGGCATTAGTCTTACTATGTGGCAGACACTGTGCAAACATTGAAAACACAAAAAAGGGCAAAATCAGCTCCTGCCCTGAAGGAGTTCACGTTCTAGAGGGGGAGACAACATGGAAAAAAAATAAAAGCTACAAATAGGGAATATAAAGGATAAATTGGAAATAATCACAGAGGGAGGGCACTAGCATTAAGTAGGATTAGGGAAAGCTTCTTGCTCAATCTGAGGTAGGCTCCTTTTGGCCCATTGTGTTCTTACAGAATAGGAAATGTTTGCCCACCTGGCTATCCCTGAATTTGGCTTTTACTGTATGACTAGTGGTCACTTGTAACTTTTACCTGAAATCAAACAGAGCTAAGGATGTTTTATCCTGGTCTTATAATCATGTCCCTGCTTTTTCTTTTATAGCAGATTTCTATAATCAGAGCAAGTAGTAGGAGAAATGAGCACAATGCAAGTATGTACAGTCTTACTGTTTTCAGTTTAAATGTGTGGTCAGTTGATATGTCAAACAACAAGGTATATTAATATTTAGGTTTGTCATCTGCCTGCTGATGTTTACATGGTATTATGATAAGGTTAAATTAACTGGGTATTTTTTTGGTTTAGAAGAAAGTGAAATTCCTCCCCATTCTGATGAGAGGGAGGGTAGTAACTAGGAAACATAGTTATGCATTTTAGGTTTTATCATAAATATGCCCAGTCAGATCTCTGTTATGTACTGCCAAGGGTACCAAGCTACCAACTACACAGTACAAGAGAATCACAGAGCAAACCTTGCTGCTAGATTAGTTGCCAGGTCCATTCACCAGTCAACCCTAGCCCCGGTCCCCTTGCACCCTACTGTGCCCCAAGGTATTTCCCCTTCCTATAACAAGGGGAGATTATAATCTTTTTTTTTTTTTTGGCAAGGCAATTGGGATTAAGTGACTTGCCCAAGGTCACACAGCTAGTAAGTATCAAGTGTCTGAGCCCAGATTTGAACTCAGGTCCTCCTGAATCCAGGTCCAGTGCTTTATCCACTGCACCACCTAGCTGCCCCTGAGATTATAAATCTTTAGTGTTAACTACCAACTGCTTAAACCCATATGTTACTTTGGGCTATTTGGATTCCAGAGTAAGAATGCTACTGCCTCTTCTCATATTAAAGTCAGAAGAGGAACCTGGGATAATTTTCTTTGGTGGGTCTGGAAAACTGCTGCCATCACTATTCCTTTTGTTGGGTAACTTGAACATGAAGCTATGCTTACAAATTTAACATTGGTAATAGAACAAGTTTCTAATTTTACTGCATTAGGGTTACAAGAATTGGAAGAATGCTTGAACTTTCTGGCAAATGTGGTCCTGGACTGAGGCAGAGTCTGTATGTTTCAGAACACCTCCTGAAGGTTGAGCTGCCATACAGAGATTACCTGGATGGCTGAAACTGGTCACAACTGCTTGCTTCGTCCAGTTTTTCATGGAACTCTTAGATTAATTCTGTATTAGGGTCCCTCTTGTCCCTTGGTCTGTTTGTAAATTATTTGTGTTTTGTGTTGTGGTCTTTGCATTTGTAACTCTAGTTCCTAGATCTCCCTCAATTCATAAACCCCCTGTGGGCCCCTACATCGTCCCCACTCAGCAGGAAGCAGTAACAGAAGAGATGATCATCATCCTTTTCCTGGGATATATGAAAAAGGGGAATGATATAGGAGGTGAAAAAAAGACCCAAGCTCTAATTAAGATATGAAGTCTAAGAGGGATTCAGACCCCAGTTAATAGATAACTTACAAGTCAGGATGCTAGGTTCTCTTACTCTCAGTAATCACTACTCATAATGGGAATAGAGGGAGCTAGGCTGTGAAGGCCTAAGAATATAACAGTGATAAAATTGACAGGCTATAGAAACTTAGACTAGAAATAAAAGAAAAATGAAGATATTTTGAAATTAGTCATGGGAAACAGAAAGAGACATGCGCAGAAAAGGCCAAATTTGTCCCCAGATTCACCTTATGACTTGTAAACCCCCAAAACACACCTCCACAGAAAAAGGTACCTGCCTCGGGGTTGGCTTAGGACCAGGGACTCCAAATTAGGACAGGCCCTCCCCTGTACCTCCCTAAGGTGTAGATTATTATAATGAGACTGATAATCAATTTATCCATACTATAAATATAACTGTCTTGGGGGCAGCTAGGTGGCGCAGTGGATAAAGCATAGGCCCTGGATTCAGGAGTTCCTGAGTTCAAATCCGGCCTCAGACACTTGACACTTACTAGCTGTGTGACCCTGGGCAAGTCACTTAACCCCCGTTGCCCCGCCAAAAAAAAAAAATATATATATATATATATATATATAAAACTGTCTTTTCTTTCCTTATTTGAAAGATACCTTTACACTATTCTGGTTCTCTCCCTGTGGTCACCCACAGTATTGCAATAAAACTTGGGAAACTGAGTCACTGAGTCTTGTAATTCTTTTTGGATGACTCACGATCAATTTGACCCTAAATTCCATCCCACATCAGTTTTAGCTGGAACTTGAAGGAAGTCAGAGAAGCCAGGCTGCAAGGAAGAGGAAGGAGAGTATTTCAGGCATGAGGGATGGTGAATGCAAATGCAGAATCAAGAGATCGAAGGTCTTGTTCAAGGCCAGTGTCACTGCACTACAGAACATGAAGGGGGTGGGGGTGGGGGGAGAGAAAGGTGTGAGAAGATTAAAAAACTGGCAGTCAGCAGGTTATAAAGGGCTTTACAAGACAGAGGGCTTTATATTTTTGTAAAAATTGTACATCTTAAAGAGTACTGGCATTTTGAATGAAGACAATAACATGCATTTTGAAATCTGAATTCTAATTTCTTGTGCAGATCATTTAACCAACTTATTTATCTATAAAGGCATTGCACCAAAGAAAATGCATTAGATAAAACATTTGGAGCAGTTGTTTTCTACGGAACCAAGATGATCAGCCCTGAACAGAGAAGAACAGAGCTCAGATTGCAGAGGGAGAATTGGACAAAGTGAAAGTGCTGATAAGGGAAGGGAAGAGAAGATAGGACTAAGCTGCAGGGCTAGTCTTGGCAATTGGCTGAGAAACTTTTCCTAGTAGTTAGGGGATCTTAAGGTGGAGTTTTTATTATTATTGTTATTGTTATTATTTTATTATTATTTCCCCTTTTAATGACTTCATTTTGAAATTATGGTAATTAAGGTTACATTATATGGGAATGGGATAGAATATAAAAATAATAATAGTGTCATCTTCACCAAATACCGACTAGAATATATTAAAATGATAATGCCTTATTCCAACCTCTTCATTTTATTTTAAAATTTTAATTGTATTTTTAAAATGAACAAAAACCTTTTAAAAATTCTCCTCCTAAAAAAAATCCCTTTTAACAAGCCACTATGCATTTTTGTACAATATAAGTCCTTTTTCTCTTTCTTTGATCTTTTTGTGCATCCTCATTTTACTGAAGAGGAAACTGGACCTCAGAGAAGATCTTGCTGAAGGTCTCAGAGTTAGTTCATGGCAGAGCCTGTCTCCAAGTCAAGGGCTCATTACATGGAATCTTATACTTGGAAGGGATTTTAAGGGTCATCTAGTTCAACCCCTACTTCAAGCATGAAAAGCCTCACCATTATCCCTGACAAATGGTCATCTGGTCTCCATTTCACAGAATTTCAGCATTTGAGGAACTTCAGAGGTCATTTAATCCAATCTGGACCTAAGCAGGGATCCTTTCTACAATATTACTAATAAATGGCAATCCAGGTTACTCTTGAACAGTCTCTGTGACACAATGCTCACTACTTTTTGGGGTGACCCATGGACCTTTTGACAGCTTTTATCATTAAGAAGGTTGTCCTTACACTGAGATGATATGACTCGATCTTTCAGCAGCTTTATCTATTGCTCCTCTTTCTGCCCTCCAGGGTCTAGCAAATAATCTATTTGTTTGTCCACATGAGATCCCGGCAAATGTTGGAAGAGCATTCCTCCCTTCCCTGTCCCTTTCCAAAAGGCTTCTCAGCTTCATGATAAACATTCTTAGTTCTTTCAAACCTTCCTCATAGAAGACATGGTTTTGAATCTCTTTACCAACACAGTTACCTTCAAGTCTTTCCCCCAGCATCTTTTTACTCCTGGTCACCATCCAGCTTGTCCCTCCTGAAATGTAAAATGCTGAAAACACTGAATTCAGTGTTCCAGATGTGGTCTGGGCAGAATAGACCAGAATTAGCACCTTTTCAGAGGCTGGCAAAATCATGGAGGCAGAGTAGACTTTTTTTTTTCAGAGTAGACTTTTCAAGAAAACAATTGCACTCCCTTTGAACTTTATCTCTTCCTCAGGGATTGGGAGGCATTTACTCTTATGTGATTAAAAGTTTACTTTGTGGGCAGCTAGGTGGCACAGTGGATAAAGCACTGGCCCTGGATTCAGGAGGACCTGAGTTCAAATCCAGCCTCAAACAATTGATATTACTAGCTTTGTGACCCTGGGCAAGTCACTTAACCCTCATTGCCCCCAAAACAAAAAAGATATCGATAAAACATTCAGGGTCATCTCCAGTTGTCCTGATATATATCTTAAAAAAAAAAAGTTTACTTGGTTTCTTATGCCAGCAAGTGTGATAAAGCTGTTGATAAAAAGAATTGCTAAGCTGTGCCATTTCATGAATTCATCGTGGAGGGGAGATGATGGGAATGACCAGGGAGGCAAAAATAAATAAATAAATAAAAGATTGTATCTATTAAATTAGGATTTTTGGCTGGGGATCATGACAAAAGCAGTGAATTGTGGATTTTTGCAACTTCTGAGGACAGAGGAAGAGCACTTACCAGCCTTTCTCTGGGCAGTGAAATGAGATAGCAACAGTGCAGGAAACTAACTAGGTAAAATCATGTCAGGTCCCTTAACATAATTTCAAAAGAAATTTGAAAGGAAACCTCTCCCCAGAGAAGAGGGACTTAGAAAATGTCTAGAAAGAAAATCATGCCTTAAGGAAGGAAAGAAGGAGGAAAGGAAAGAAGGAAGAAATAAAGGAAAAAGGGAAGGAAGGAGGGAGGGAGGAAAGAAATAAACATTTATTAAGTATCTATTATATTTTAGACACTATGCTAAGTGTTTTACAAACATCTCATTTGATCATGAGAGAAGAGTATCACAGCCCACAAAAAGTTGGGAGGAGAGTAAAGTGACTAACAGCTCTGCCCACCTGCTCAACAACCCAGCACCAAACAACACTGTTATATAGGACTATCATCTCTCTCATTTTGGACTTTAGTCTTCAATTTGGGGGTGGGGGTGGGGCAATGAGGGTTAAGTGACTTGCCCAGGGTCACACAGCTAGTAAGTGTCAAGTGTCTGAGGCTGGATTTGAATTCAGGTCCTCCTGAATCTAGGGCTGCCACCTAGTTGCCCCACTAGTCTTCAATTAATGAAATCTCAGGTCTCGTTTTAGCTTTTGCAGCTGATGTGTCATATTGCTGATGCATATATAGTATGCAGTAATAACCTAGCTATTTCTTACCCCCATCTTGTATTCAAGTAAGTTGATTTTTTTGAACTTTTGTGTTAGACTTTTCATTTATCCCCATTAACTTCAGTTTTATTAAATTATTCTTACTGTTTTAGCATGTCAAGGTCTTTCATGATGCCAATTCTAGTATCTTGTGTATTAGATATCCTTTCCAGTTTTATGTCATCAGTAAATTTGATAAGTATATCAAGTACAACTTCATCTAAATCATTGATTGAAATTCTGAATAAAATAGGATTAAGCATAGAGTTAGCCCTGTAACACACTACTGAGACCAGGGATTCATTAATCAATACTATTTGAATACAATCATTCAATCAGTTTCTAATAGCCTTTACTATACAATGATTTGACCCACATTTTGCTATTTTCCCTCATAAGAAATCCTAAGGAATACCTTTCTGAAATCAAACATTGGATTGAAATCCAAATCCAAAAGTCAATAGCATTCTCCTACTCTACCAGGCTAGTAACCTTATCAAAAAAAGGAAATGTTAGGGGCAGCTAGGTGGTGCAGTGGATAAAGCATCGGCCCTGGATTCAGGAGTACCTGAGTTCAAATCCAGCCTCAGACACTTGACACTTAAGTAGCTGTGTGACCCTGAGAAAGTCACTTAACCCCCATTGCCCTGCAAAAAAAAAAATGAAATGTAATCAACCTATACTGTCTCATAGTAATTACTGTTTCCCTTTCTAAGAGCTCATAATTTATGTGGTTAATAATCCATCTAAGGATTCTTCCAAGGATCAGATTAAAATTTGACAGCCTTTAGCTTGAAGAACCTACCTTTTTGCTCCTCCCCTTTAAAACTAGATCAATATTTGCTAAAGTAGTAGCAAAATACAAGTTGAGTAGTTCTGCTTTCAGTCATCCATTATCAATTCTATCCACTCCATGTAGCAGGGTCTTCTTTATTTTTGCCTCCAACATAAGTAAAAGAAAAAGTCATCTTGACTTTTGTCCTGCCACTGGACTTTGAGATGACTCTGGAATGAGTGAGTGAGACTGATGACTTTGTACAATTTTGTCTCACTTAAATCCAATTCTCACTCCAGTCAAGACATCCTCCATGATGTCATTGGTCCTCTTTGAAAACTAAGGATGAAGAATAACATAGATCAATAAAAGAACAACAACAACAAAAAACAATCCTCAGGATTCTTTGAAAGCCTTAGCTCCCTCTGGATCTCAAACTCCCTAAACCTATAACTAATGGTACCATGATGCCCTTTTGCGTTTGTCATAGTTACATATTCATTGTAAAGGCAGCATAGAGTAATTGATAAAGGGTTGAACTCAAAGTCAAGAAATTTGGTTTCAAAACCTGCCTCTTTTACTTTCTTAGCTCTTTGACCCTGGGCATGTCCTTTACCTATGTGTGTGTTTAAGTCCTTGGAATTTATTTCTCCTTGGTGAAGAGCTCCCAATACTAACAAGACGTAAGATGCTTGTACGTTTTCCTATAGGCTTCGATCAAAAATACATTCTATAAAACATTTTATTGGTTTAAATGTGAACTCAATTGAGAGCTCTCTGCTCAATATGCTTCATCTAAATACTTTGAGATCCTTGGATGAAATGCTCTCTACTAAACCTTAAAAAGTTACACATACATTCTCTTGGAATATATAATAAAACATAGGGAGCCAATAAATAAAATTAAAACTTTCATGTACAGAATATTCATCTACATATATTATATATAACACTTATGCTTGTAGTATATCCATGGTGTTGATAGGGTGACATTATTATCACTATCATTATTATTATATTTTACTATGTAATAACTCTTCCTGTATAGAGGCAAGTTGTTTTGTGCTTCTATAATATAGAGTGATTTTTCCCTCTATCCTCAAAAATACACAAGTGAAAACACTCAAATTATATTATGTTATTCAAACATTTTCCAGGTCAAACTGTAATTAAAATAATTATCATTTATATAGCACCACAAATGTATTCAACTCTTGAGTCATTCACAGTAGTTAGAGACAGAAAATAGCAATTATACAATCTAGTCTATACCATGCAAATGTATATAAGCCAATATACTGGAATAGCATCTTAGAATTATTTTCTGGCATAAATAATATACACGGAGGACCAAGCTGTGTTCTCAGTCATCCATGGGCTGCTTCCTCTCATCTCAAGAGACTTGGCACCATGGATTTGAGAGCTTTATTAAGTACTCACACTTTAACCATCTGCCCCACTCCATTTTTCAAATACAAGAAAATGATGTCTCTTTTTTTTTTTTTTTTTTTTTAGTGAGGCAATGGGGGTTAAGTGACTTGCCCAGGGTCACACAGCTAGTAAGTGTTAAGTGTCTGAGGCCGGATTTGAACTCAGGTACTCCTGAATCCAGGGCCGGTGCTTTACCACTGTGCCATCTAGCTGCCCCTAATGATGTCTCCTTTATGTAATTTGCTCTCCCTTCTGCTACTGCTATTTCACGCAGCATGAAGTTTATAGGTTAGATAAAAGGAAGTCCTTCACAATAATAATAGCTCTTTAAGGTTTAGAAAGCACTTTATAAATACTATCTCATTTGATCCTCACAACAACCCTGGGAGGATATTATTATTATTATTATTACTAGCTGTCCTACTTTGGATGAGTCACTTAAACTATACTCTGAAAATCTTTCCAAAACAATTTGCCTACAGTGTCTCATTTGATACAATATCCCTATGAGGTAGATAGAGGTATTATTAGGCCCATGTTTAGAAGAGAAGAAAAAGTTTCAGAGTATAGTTTAAGTGACTCATCCAAAGTAGGACAGCTAGTAAAAGGCAGAATTCAGTTGGTTTTTTAAATTCAATTTTATTTTCAGTTTTGAATTCTTTCTACCATCTCCCTCTCTTCCACCTACTGAGAAGGCAAAAACCAAAACAAAACAACAACAAAAAACCCACCCAACTAAACACCATCATAAATACAGAGAACGACACATACAAGTTTTCTGATTCCAAATACAGTACAAGTAACTCAGGCATTCTGGATCAGCACAGTTTGAGCTGTCTGGCAAGAGTGCTCACACTTCCCATTTCCTCTTTCCCAAAGACATGTCTAGAAAGCCAGTGACCATGATAGATATAAGAATGAAAGAGGAATTTTTTTTATAATCAAGTAAAAATAACTAATGAGCAATCCTCACATTTAGTTTATTTTTCCCCCCACTTATACCAATTACCACCTACATCTCAATTCTCCCAGACTTTATTTAGTCAGGGGTTCCTACCAAACTCAAAGGAAATTGACTCCCTCAGGATGTTCTCATTACTGTTTTAATAATTCTGTAAGAAGGATTCTGAAGCTCCTTTCTGAAAACTACTTTTTTTTTTTTGAGTGAGGCAATTGGGGTTAAGTGACTTGCCCAGGGTCACACAGCTAGTAAGTGTCAAGTGTCTGAGGCCGGACCTGAACCCAGGTACTCCTGAATCCAGGGCCGGTGCTTTATCTAATGAGCCACCTAGCTGCCCCAAGTGTTAAGTGTTAAGGCTAGATTTGAACTCAGGTCCTCCTGACTCCAGGGCCGGTGCTCTATCCATTGCACCACCTAGCTGCCCCAGTGAAAACTACTTTTTAATGATCAGACCACTACTTCCATGGGTTTCCAGTTACCTCCAAAGTGGATTGATAACTGTCAAGACAACATCAGGAAAAATGACTTCACAGCATTTACTGTTTCTTTACAGAGCAGCTGATACATCCTTGACTTGCCTCAATAATTATTTCATCATTCAAAAGGTGAAGAAAGCAACTCTGGGAATTGTCAGCCTGGATGATTTCATCAGCTTCCTTGTGTTCAGTTATCAGCTCTATGAAGATGATTCCAAGATCTATTTATCCATCTCTAATCTCTCTCCTGAGCTCCAATCTCACATCACCAGCTGCCTCTTGAACACTTCAAATTGCTTGTCCTGCTCAATCTGTCCAAAACTGAACTCATTTTCTTTCTCCCCCAACCTTCCACTTTTCTGAACTTCCCTATTACTGTTGTTATGTTCATTTTATTTTCAGTTCTAAATTCCCTCCCTCCTACCGCCTTTCTTCCATCCATTGAGAAAGCAAGAAATATCATACCGATTATACATATATAGCCATGCAAAACATTTGCACATTAGCCATATCTCCCCCCTGCAAAAAAAAAAAAAAAAGCAAGAAAAAATAAAAGGGAAAATAGATTCAAATCTACACTCTGAGTCCATCAGTTCTCTATTGGGAGGTAGATAGTATTTTATATAGAGTCTTTTGGAATTGTGGTGGATTGTTGTATTGATCAGAGTTACTTAATCTTTCACAGTTTCTTTTCTTTTTAAAAGTTTTATATTTTCCTTATAATATTGCTGTTACTAATTTTTTTTGTTTTTTTGTGGGGGGCAATTGGGGATTAAGTGACTTGCCCAGGGTCACACAGCTAGTGTCAGGTGTCTGAGGTTGGATTTGAACTCAGGTCCTCCTGAATCCAGGGCTGGTGCTTTATCCACTGTGCCACCTAGCTGCCCCCTCCCTTCACCTTTTCTTACAGCACAATAGTATTCCATCACGTTTATATGCTATAACTTGTTCAGCCATCCCCCAGTTAAGTATTCCCTCAGTTTCCATTTCTTTGCCACCACAAAAAGAGCTGCTATAAATATTTTTGTAAATATGAGTCCCTTTTCTTTTATGTCCTTGGAATATAGACCTAGTAGTGGTATTCTTGGGTCAAAGGCTATACACAGTTTTATAGCTTTTTGGATATAGTTCCACATTCTTCCCCAGCATGGTTGGACCAGTTCACAACTCCAACAGTGCATTAGTATGCCAATTTTCCCACATCTCCTCCAGCATTTGTCATTTCCTTTCCTGTCATATTGGCCAATTTTGTTAGTGAGAGGTGATATCTCAGAGTTTAATTTTCATTTCTTTTATTTTTAGTGATCTGGATAATTTTTTCATGTAACTATTAAAAACTTTGATTTCTTCCTTTGAAAACAACCCATTTGTGTCCTTTGACCAATTGAGGAATGGCTCCTATTTTTATAAGTTTGGCTCAATTTTCTATGTATTTGAGAAATGAGACCTTTATCAAAGAAACTTGCTGTATGTCCCAGGTATTGTTGAGGGCATTACCAACCTCTTGGCTACCAGCACTATCAACCTTGACTCCACACTCACACTCACTCCACAAAACCCTTCTAGTTTTGAATCTTGTTCCTTCTGCCTTCACAATATCTCTCCTATACATCAACTCTCTATTCACACAGCTACCCTAGTGAAGGCCCTCATCACCTCACACTTGGACCATTAGAATAGCCCTTAGGTTTTCCCTGCCTCAAATCTCTCTCTTATCTCATCCATCTTCTATTCTGCTGCCAGAGTAATCTTCCTAAAGTGTAGATTTAACCATGTCATGTCCCTTCTCAATAAACTCCACTGACTCCCTATTGCTTCTAGGATTATATATAAAAGGTTTTGATATTTCAAGACCTTCACAATCTGGGAGCCAGCGCAGATTATTGAGCAGCCCAGTGACTAGGTTATTCTTATACTTCAAGAATATTATTTTGGCAGCTGTGTGGAGGCTGAGTTGGAGAGGTGAGAGAGTAGAAATAGGAAGACTAATTATAGGACTATTGTAAGTCCAAGTGAGAGGGGTATTTTTGGTTCTTTTTGGTTTTTTTGGGTGGACAATGAGGGTTAAGTGACTTGCCCAGGGTCACACAGCTAGTAAGTATCATGTGTCTGAGGCTGGATTTGAACTCAAGTCCTCCTGAATCCAGGACCAGTGCTTTATCCACTGTACCACCTGGCTGCCCCCTAAGTGAGAGGTTTTTGAAGTCCTGGACTAGAGAGATGTCTCTGTAAGTAAGTGGAAAGAAGGGGACAGAGTTGAGACATGATGTGGAAGTAGAATTGACTAGATTTAGAAGCTGATTGGGTATGAAGGAAAGAGAATAAAGAATCAAAAATGATTCCAAAGTTGTAGACCTGCTCAACTAGAAAGAAATAGGCAAGTTTGGAAAGACAGGTTTAGGGAGAAAAATAAGAGGTTCAGTTTGGTACATATTTAAGGTAGACAGTCCCACAAGTATATGCCTTAAACTATAACAGGTGGATTTGATACATACAGATAATTATCATACAAAAATACATGACAAGTGAATTAAAAAGGTACAAACAGTGCTGTGAGGGACCAGATGAAGGAAAGTTTTGGCTGACTTAGGTAAAGGATCTAGGAGGGCTTCAGGCAGAAGGTGGTATTCAAGTTGGGCTTTAAAGGATAAGTGAGAATTCAACCATTTAGGCTAGAAGGATGAGTGTCAGGAGTGTGTGTGTGTTGGGGTGGGGGAGAATCTAGCCATAAAACACAAGGATACATATGATTGGAGGATATAGTATAAGTTTGGAAAGGTGGGGTTATGCTCCCAGGTGGCTCCAAAAGTTAGATACCTTTTAGTTACATTTTCATTATCTTCTAAACATGAGCATTGTTTGTAAAAAAAAAAAAATCCCAATAACCAAAGTACAGAGTTGGAATGGGGATGGGAGGGAAGGTCATTCTAAATGGGTCAGACATAAGTAAAGACAAGGAGGTAGGGAAATACTGGGTCTGTTCAAGGGACAACAGAGGGACAAGTTTGTAGCAGGTACTTTAGGGAAGTAGTAGCAGATAACAAAATAAAGTATTTGATGATCAGATTATAAGTTTTCTTGATTTGCCAGTTAATTTTAGCATTACTCCTATATGCAATGTGTTTGGGTTTTTTTTGTTTGTTTGTTTTGTTTTGGTTTTTGTTTTTATGGGGCAATGAGGGTTAAGTGACTTGCCCAGGGTCACACAGCTAGTAAGTGTCAAGTGTCTGAGGTCGGATTTGAACTCAGGTCCTCCTGAATCCAAGGGCCAGTGCTTTATCCACTGTGCCACCTAGCTGCTCCCTCCTATATGCAATGTGAAGCCACTGAAGTTTTTGGAGGATCATAGGAGCAAAGATTTAGAAATGGAAGAGACCCTAGGAACCATCTAGCTCAAATCTCTCATTTTACAGATTGAGGAGGTACTTATGTGTTGTGATCAAATTAGGGTAGAAAGCAGGATGGATTGGCATAGAGACAGATGACAAACAGTGAGATCAGTTAGGAGGCTATTGCTGTAATTCAGAAATAAGCTAAAAACTAATGTAGGGATGACACAACAGGAAGGAATGCCTGTAAGAGAAATGATGAAGGAAAAGTCAAGGGACTTTTGTGATGACTGTGTGGATGTTAATAGGGAGTGTGCAGATGGAATCAATAATGACTCTGAGTGTTCAAACATGAGTTACTGAAGAGTATAAGACTGAAGTATGGGTGAAAGGTTTGGGCTGAATATAAAGCTACAGAAATGATCCCAATTAATTTATTCATCCATTCATTAAAATTTATCAAGCCTCTCCTATGTACAAGACATGATTCTAGGAACTGAGAAGCCAATGGAAGTGATAATTGTCCATAGAAGAGTGAATCTGGGGGGCAGTGAATAGAGTACTGCTCCAGAGTCAGGAGGACCTGAGTTGAAATCCAGCCTCAGACATTTGACACTTACTAGCTGTGTGACCCTGGGCAAGTCACTCAACCCTGGTTGCCTCATCCCCCCCCCCCCGCCCCCCACAAACGATACTACTCTCATGGCAGAAAGTAAAGAAGAATTAAGAACCCTATCGATGAGCCTGAAAGAGGAGGGTGTAAAAGCTGGTTTGAAGCTTAACATTAAAAAAAACCCACAAAAAACCTAAGAAAAGAAAAGAGAGTGAATTGGCATCTCCAAAGGAGAGTGAAGAGAAATTAACAGGGAACTGAGAATAAGACTTTGAAGAATGAACTGCATTTAGTAGGAGAGAGGGAAGAAGAGAAGACAACAAATGAGATAGAGAAATATTCAGGCAGGAGAACCAGCAGTTTTAGTGAAGGATGAATGAATTCAATTCATAGAATCTCACAATTGGGAGAAACCGCAGAGGTCATCTTATTCAACTTACACCTGAAAAGGAATTCCCTCTACAGCATCAATCAGTCAATCAATCAATCACTTAACAAGCACTTTTAAAGCACCTTCTATGTTCCAGATTGTGCCAAGTGCTGGGGATCCCGAGTCCCTGCCCTTAAGAAGCTTACATTCTGCTGAGAGCAAATGCATGTATATAAATATATATCAAATGAATATGGGATAAAATATTTTGGAGGGAAAGGTACCAGCATCTGTGGGGACAAAGAAAGGTTTCACCCAGATCAGCTTGTGGTATGAGAAGTTAAGTGACCTGCATACAACCAGTAGGTATGAGTGGGACTCAAACCTAGGTCTTCCTAACTCCTAACTGGGGCTGGATACCTAAACACTCTGAAATGCTGAATCTCTTGATATTGTAAAAAATTTTGGGAAGATAGGTAGAGATAGTAAGGGCCAATGGAAACTTCTTTAAAGATGTACATTTGAAAGTAGAGAGGAAGAAACTTGGGAGGACAAAATAAAGAAATTGTGAGAAGCATCATCCACAGTAGATATGAGAGAATAGGGTCAAGGGCATAAGGAGAAGAGTTACTCTTAGAAAGAAGCTGTTCTATAAAGGGAGGGGGAAAGGGAAGATAACTGAAGAGAGAGAAATGCAGGTGTTGAAGTGAGGAATAAGTTTGACAGACTTGATTTTTCTTCTTTTTCTTTTTTTAAAAAAATTTTTTTTCTTTTTTTGATTTTTTCCCTTTTTTAAAAAAATCAAATTAACCAATGCTTTATCTAGTTTTTGTTTTTGTTTATTGTTTTTTCATAAATCCAGCTCTTAGTTTTATTTAATGACTTGATTTTCTCAATGGAGTAGACATTAAAGTAGCTTTCTATCTTTTTTTGGTTTTGGGGGCAGTGAGGATTAAGTGACTTGCCTGGGGTCACACAGCTAGTAAGTGTCAAGTGTCTGAGGCTGAATTTGAACTCAGGTCCTCCTGAATCCAGGGCCATTGCTTTATCCACTGCACCATCTAGCTGCCACCTCAACTGAGTAGAATAGAGAAAGCGGGACTGGGGTTTGAGGAAGGTAAAGAATAGTCTTTGTGTTAATGTGATAAGATAACTTGAAGAGATGAATAAAAGGTTTGTTAAATAGAGTTGATAACCTAGAAGAAAACAAACTATATTGCATTCCTTGATGGTGATTAACACATTGCCTTCATTTATAGCTCAGTGATAGTACATAGTTAGAGATGGTTGGGGTAGTAGAGATAATATCTATCTAGTGTGTCTTACACAATTTTCTCTTATACATCTCTACACTTTGGGAACTTGAATGGAGAACTTAGGCATGGGGAATGATATAAGACTAAATGTTGTTTCAGTGGACACAGCAGAAAGTTAGGAGGACTAGAGAAGAAATACAAGGTGTTAATAAAATCAGTATTCAAGTGACTAAACACATGCTGTTCAGAATGGACATTAATCAAATACAGACAGTGAGGTCATTGGATAGATGAGGACATTGATAGAGTAGGGCAGACAAATGGTACAGTGGATAGAATGATGGGCCTAGAGTTATGAAGACCCAAGTTCAAATTCAGCATCAGACACTTAGTAGCTGTGGGACCCTTGGCAAGTGACTTAATCTGTTTGCCTCAATTTCCCCATCTGTAAAAGGGGGATAATAATAGCACCTGTCTCCTAAGGTTGTTGTGAGGACCAAATAGGATAATAATCGTGAAGAGCTTAGCACAATGATTGGCACATAGTAAGCACTATATAAATATTAACTGGTCCTGTCTAGGAAGCATCCCCCAAGCCATCTCCTCTTACCTCCTGAATCACCAGCCACGTGGAGGAACTTGAAAGAGTAATGCCCAGGGTTAGCTTCTTTTTTTGTTTTTTTGTTTTTTGGTTTTGGTTGGGCAATGAGGGTTAAGTGACTTGCCCAAGGTCACACAGCTAGTGTCAAGTGTCTGAGGCCAGATTTGAACTCAGGTCCTCCTAACTCCAGAGCCAGTGCTCTATCCACTGTGCCACCTAGCTGCTCCCCAGGGTTAGCTTCTGTGATGTTTAAAATCTAAATTGTGGTCGCCTTAAATTAGAAGCTTTAGCACTAGTCCTTGGGTATTAAACATGTATTAAAGCATACAGATATTTACAAGGAGTTCAGAAAGTTAAGAAAAAGAAGTCCTACCTAGCCTAGAGTTCCAGCCTGGTTGGGTTCTTCCTGAAGTCCTCCTCCACGAACCTGCTTTAATCAGGAACTCTCTCCAGCAAACTGATTGTGGAAGCTTTTTATAGGCCTGGAACAGAGGCGGGCCTTATACACTGCTTCAAGCTAATTGGTTGGCATCATCCAAATCCATTGGTTCTGAAGGTGTTCTCAAAGTGTGATTACAATCCAGTTAACTTGAAGTAGGCTAATCAGCAGTTAATCACTTTCACTTGATTCAATCAGTCTAGATTAATCTCCAGGTGGGTGTTTGAGTATCTGCTAAATCTCATTATTTCATCACATTCCCCCCTTTGTTTCTTCTAGGAACAGGTGTTCCTTGATGAAACAGTAAAAAATAGCTTTGCCAGTAATCAAATCAAACAATGAAAGTTCTTAAAAACATGAATTGAGAAGACAAGAATTTTTTAAAATCTTCATTTCATCACCATTTGTATCATTTGCCTAATTATCCTCATGCCATTATGAGAAATTTTAAATCTAATATAATTGGTAACAGATATCAAGGCCAAATCCAACACTGTATTTACCATGACATCTGAGATAATTATGGAGATTACCATTGAGCAATATATACAGCACATGCAGTATGCCAGGCTTAAAATAGGTGGATGAGATATACGTCCATGCCACCGAACATATTGGAGGAAGCTGAGTCAGGCTTAATGAGATGCATGGGATTGAGACGTCCATGGCATCAGGCATATTGTAGGGGAATAGAAGCCAGGTGTAGAATGAGATGGGTGGGATGAAAACTTCCAGCCATCTGTGCAGTACCTGGACTTCATTAGTGTCTCCCCTTCTGTGAGAGTTCAATGCCTGCTCTTGTATGTATTCCTCTCATGGGTAAAGGCAATTAATGTCTTAAATGGTAAATTCCCATAATCCAAATCTCATATGGATTTTAAAATTTGAGGATAATAATGATAGCAAAAAATGTGAAATGATCACAAAAACTGTGAATTTGCTTTGAGTCAGAATATGTTAAAATGTACAATGATTACAAATAATATTTTTTTGCAAAAAATAGTATTTCTAGAATTAATTTACGCTTGTCATAGTAATCAATTTACCAAGGAAATACTTTATATAATTTGATCAAATGATCAGTTGGAAAAACAAAACACAATCTTAAAAGAATGAAAATCTCTATGAAAACAAACTCATACTATTAATTTCAAAATGTAGATATAAAGGCATAAAAAGGAAACCTTTATGTAACATTTGAACTGACATTATTTCTCTGAGTGAATTTAGAGCATTTTTGATTTCAATATCTAAAATCTCCACATATCATATTAATATCTTGCTGTCTACTTCTGCATTTTGGCAAAATAAGTCCCAGTTTATGGCAATAGAAGTAGATTCTTGAAATATGATGATGATAAAGTTTCTCTTGTTTTTCTTCAACCCCTTTTTTTTCTCTTTCATAATACCAATCCTTTATAAAGTTATTAGTTAAAGGCAAAAGCAGGTAAAGATAAATCAAAACAGAAAGTCCACAAAAATGAAGCATTAACATACTTACAAACATAAAATTTCTTACCCAATGTGAAGATCAGAAGGTTGAGGGTGTTCAGCAATCCCTTCATGGTCACCAAACTGTGATGTTTAAAATCTAAATTGTGGTCGCCTTAAATTAGAAGCTTTAGCACTAGTCCTTGGGTATTAAACATTTATTAAAGCATACAGATATTTACAAGGAGTTCAGAAAGTTAAGAAAAAGAAGTCCTACCTAGCCTAGAGTTCCAGCCTGGTTAGGTTCTTCCTGAAGTCCTCCTCCACAAACCTGCTTTAATCAGGAACTCTCTCCAGCAAACTGATTGTGGAAGCTTTTTATAGGCCTGGAACAGAGGCGGGCCTTATACACTGCTTCAAGCTGATTGGTTGGCATCATCCAAATCCATTGGTTCTGAAGGTGTTCTCAAAGTGTGATTACAATCCAGTTAACTTGAAGTAGGCTAATCAGCAGTTAATCACTTTCACTTGATTCAATCAGTCTAGATTAATCTCCAGGTGGGTGTTTGAGTATCTGCTAAATCTCATTATTTCATCACACTTCAATGCTATATAGTCAACAGAAAATGTGGCCAGGGCTCTTGTTGACATATATAAATCCACAGCTTAGCAAGTACACTTATAGTGACCTTACCAATTATCCTGGGACACATAAGGATGATAGTAGTTTGTTAACTTATGCTCTAGAAGATGCTTGTTCCAGATCACTAGGTACCTTAGTATTTGTACAGAGACATCTGGAAAGAACCTTAGAGAAATGATCTCTCTATTTTGCCAATGAAGAAACTGAGTCCCAGAGAAGTTAAGTGACTGACTTACAAGCTCAAAGTTATGGAGCCAGTGTAACTTAGGTAGCCAGTGGTAGAGCTGGGATTCAAGCCTTTGTCCTCTGACCCCACCATGCCATGCCGTGCCACCCCACCACATGGCCAACCCCTGTGCTCCTCTCTACTTTTCACTTTTTAGAGGCTCAAATGAAATGATGTATGTAAACCTCTTTGGACACTTTAAGGCATTATATATGTTCTATTATACAAAATACTTTCTATTACACAGAAACTTGAAGAGTGGGTAGCACAACTAGTATTTAATTAGCAAAGGCACAAGTCAACTGACTCAGAGTATATGTACTTCCATTTCTCCACTGGTCTGCTTGACAAGGGCATTCCCTTGTCACAAATCACAGTTCCTAAATATCTTCCAAGCAAGTATGGTTTTTCTCCATATCCTTCCATAAATCCTTCACTGAGGATGTCCCCAAGCCACTGGAGACATTCTTCTTCATTAAGATTATCAGCTAGGGGGCAGCTATGTGTCGCAGTGGATAGAGCACCAGCCCTGGTTTCAGGAGGACCTGAGTTCAAATCTGTCCTCAGCCACTTGACACTTACTAGCTGTGTGACCCTGGGCAAGTCACTTAACCCCAATTGCCTCACCAAAAAAAAAAAAAAGATCATCGGCCATCCTTCACTCTCATTACATTACAGCCCATCTCTTCTTCAATGATGTCTTATACCACTTTCTCTGTCTAAGTTATTAATGATAATATGCTACAGTCTATTTACACCCATCATACATCTTTCTAATAATAAAAAGGATAACAGGTAGCATTTATAAAGCTCTTCAAATTTGCAAAGCACTTTACATATGTTATCTCATTTGATCCTTACAGAATCACTGGGAGAAGAATGCTATTATTCCCATTTTGTTGTTGCTGTTCAGTCATATCCAACTCCCCCATGTGGGGTTTTCTTGGCAAATTTTACAGAGGAGAAAACTGAGGCCAAGAAATGTTAAGTGACACACCCAGGGTTACACTGCTAGTCGATGTCTGAGTCAGGATTTGAACTTGGGTTTTCTTGACTCCAAGACCAACATTATTTTAATGACCTTTAGATACTGTTTAATTTTAGTCTGAGATCATGGTTCACAGCCATTAGAACACCGCTGGGGGTATATTGGTGTTAAAAAAAAAAGTTTAAAAGATGGGCTTATGCAGCAGAGATCAACATACTATCATTGAAAGTATCAAGTTTATTGACACGTACTAGCTGTGTGACCCTGGGCAAGTCACTTAACCCCAATTGCCCCACCAAAAAAGAAAGAAAGAAAGAAAGTATCAAGTTTGAAAAAGCTGGACTGAAATTGTCTTTCACCAATAAATCTCTGTCTCTCTCTGTGTGTATTATATATATATGTGTGTGTGTATATATATATGTATGTATATATATACATATACATATATCTATATCTATCCATCTGTCTATCTCTCTCTCTCTCTCTCTCTCTCTCTCTCTCTCTCTCTCTCTATATATATATATATATATATATATATATATATAAAACTATAGCTATTTGTATAGTGGTCATATCCAGCTACTAGACTACAAGTTTCATGAAGGCAGGAACTGTGTCTTATTTAAGTTTTGAATTTCCCAGTACCAAACAGTGCTCTGTAGACAGTAATTTGAAGAATAGAATGGAATTTAGAAACCACAATGCAGATACACAAGTTATCATGCACTACTCCTATTCAGTTACATTAAACATCCCCCCAGAAAAGTTTGACTACCACAAGTCACAGAGGGTTAAGGGATTTTTATCTTTCCTTTGATACCTCATTGAGAGAACTGTCTAAATGCTAGCAAATCCAACAATAAGTATCTGTTTATTGTGCACCTACTGTATGTTTAATATTAGAATATCATTCTTTTTAAAAAATTTAATAGTATTTTTCCCAATTTCATGTAAAGACAATTTTCAACATTCTTTTTTTTTTTTTTTTGGTGAGGCAATTGGGATTAAGTGACTTGCCCAGGGTCACATAGCTATTAAGTATCAAGTGTCTAAGGTTGGATTTGAACTCAGGTCCTCCTGACTCCAGGGCCAGTACTCTATCCACATCATCACCTAGCTCCTGCATAACATTCATTTTTTTTTTTTTTGGTGAGGTGGGGTTAAGTGACTTGCCCAGGGTCACACAGCTAGTAAGTATTAAGTGTCTGAGGCTAGATTTGAACTCAGGTACTCCTGAATCCAGGGCCAGTGCTTTATCCACTACACCACCTAGCTGCCCCTCTGTCTATCATTCTTTATAATAGTATCCACTGTGCCTGGTACATAGTAAGCATTTAACAAGTGCTTGTTTATTAGTTACTATGTTTGGAGAAGTATATGACAGTAAAGTAGAAGTCATGGTCCCTGGTTTGGAAGAGTTCACAATTTCATTGATGATTATTGTGGATGAAAGAATTCAGGAACAAGACAAATACAGAGGTAGACTGTGATCCATAAGTGCTCGGCTCTAAGTGTTGACCATGTATGTGTTGGAGCTATCTGGGATGGGCTACTACAGGGCTTCTTAAACTTTTTCCACTTGAGACCCCTTTTTGCCTAAGAAATTTTTATGCAACCTGGGTACATAGGTATATAAAATAGGTATACACAACTTTTTACTGGCGTCCAATTTTTCATGACCCCCACATTCAGTTATGTCACCCCAAATGAGGTCAAGAACCACAGTTTAAGAAACATTGGGCTACAAGAGCAGGGTTTATCTGAGGAAACAGAAGCTCAAGGTGAATAAAGAAGGTTCATTTTCATCCCCATCCTTGATTATTCTCATTTCCCTCAGTTATAATTCACCAGCCATTAAAGTAATGTTACTAGATTGTAAAATGATTGAGGGAAAAATCCAGAAGAGGACAATCAGCATGGGAAGAGGAAAGGAAAACCGGTCATGTCTTTTATTCAGGTCAAATTCTATCTCATTCCCCCCCCCCCCCCGCAATCTTCCTTTTTTTTTAGAGGGGGGAAGGTTAGCTGACTTGCCCAGGGTCACACAGCTAGTAAGTATCTGAGGCATAACTTGAACTCAGGTCCTCCTGGCTTCAGGGCCCACATTCTATCCACTGCACCACCTTGCTGCCTCCAACCTTCCCTTTAAGACTACCTTCCATCTTTGTATATTTTGTATGTTCACAAGCATCTGCATGTTGTCTCCTCCATTAGAACTGAGCTTCTTGAAGGCAGGGATGGTGTATTTACTTTTGGGGGGGGGTTGTGAGGGGGGGCAGGGTATCTCCAGAATTCAGCACAGCACCTGGCCTGTAGTAATTATGTGCTGACAGAAGACTGACAATGAAAGAATTATTTGAAGAAACAGAGAATATTTAGCCTGAGAGAACAAAGGATTGGTGATTGGGCATTGCAAAGATTGATTTCCTTTTGTGAGGAAGTTCTAACAAGTAGAGCTACCCAAAGTTGCGATGAGTTACCTTAAGAGCACCTGGTGGCTTCACTGGAGCCTTTAAGCAGGGAGTAGGAGAACTCTTATTTTGGTAGAGTGTGGATCAAATGTTCTCTGAGGTCAGGTCGCTTCCAAGTTTGAGGCTCTATGAAGATTAAGGAGTGACCTCACAAATGAGAGCTGAAACCAGAGGATGGCTGACCTCTCAAAGGAAAAAGACCAAAGACCAAGGACTGACCTCAATTAGGGACAGAAAATAATAATTTTAGAGGTTGTGGTGATATTGGAAGGTGAGAATGATTTGCATTTTATATACTTTTGGTTTCCAAAGGCTAGGCTCTGTCATTTTAAATGGAGACTTTCCTGCTCTGTCCATATTTTGAATATAATCAAGATAAATAGAAGGAAAGTACTGAGATGGAGATATTCTCACCTAGGGAGATATTCAGGAGTTTGGATAAATTAGAGTCACCCAAATGCAAAAGGAATCTCATTTGATGTAGTTAATCAGTGTGGGAAATCAGTTCAATCCATCTCAAGGGCTGTAGAAAGTCTACCACTTCCCATCTGGGGAGAACTCCTATTGGGATTGGGTAGGAGAGGCCTTTTCCAAAGGTTGTTCCATGATCTGCATTTCTAGTAGTTGTGTTTCCCCTGAGTAAGCCTAGGTCCTTGAGAATGTAAGAGGGAACAAGGTCTGCTGCAGTAGCCAACCTACTCCTCTCCATGGATCCCTGAATTGACAGATTGAGCAGTTTATAAATTATATTTTAAATAATTGATTTAAACTAAAAAAAAATACTACTCGGGGCAGCTAGATGGCGCAGTGGATAGAGCACTGGCCCTGGATTCAGGAGGACCTGAGTTCAAATCTGGCCTCAGACACTTAACACTTACTAGCTGTGTGACCTTGGGCAAGTCACTTACCCCCAATTGCCTCACCAAAAAAAAAATGAAAAAATGAAAAAAAACAAAAACAAAAAATACTAGTCAATATTTCTTCCAACTACTACAACCCAATGGTCCCCTCTCAGTCCTTCCCCTCCTTCCATCTCTGCCATATTTGCTGACCATTCTCTCTTACTAGGATTCTCCTTTGGATTCAGACACATTCTCTCCTGTCTTTCTTCAGGCTCTACATCAGTCAATCCTAACTTTAAGACTAGTGCTCTCTGAACTATTCTATGATAATTCTATGATGAAGGTACTTATCACATATTATAGCAAGCTATGTATGTATCTTGTCCCCCAATTGCACTGTGAACTCTCTGTAATAACAACAGCCAGTATTTAAATAGCATTTACTATGCATGAGGCACTATGCTAAGTGCTTTATAAATATTATCTCATCTGTCCTTCCCTGGAAGGTGGGTGCTGTTATTATTCCCATTTACCAGCTGAGGAAACTCAGGCAAACAGAGGTTAAATGACAGACTCAAGGTCACACATGACTAGCAAATGTCTGAGAATGGTTTGAACTCAAATTTTCTTGATGCTAGGTCCAGCACTCGATCACTGCACCACCTAATTTTTCTGTCTCCTTGGACCCTTGTTTGAGGAAATCATTTAAGGCAGTATTTTGTTCAAATGTCTTTTTTTTTTTAAGTAAACGAGTACAAAAGGATCTTGTATTCTCTACATTTTTTAGTCAATTTTATGGTAGAGACATATTTAGAATATCCCTTGCATACGCCTGCCTGTTGCCTCATTAATGATGCCTCTGGTTCATATATAAACTATTCTCATATAAAGAGTTTCTAGAAAAGAGAAAGTTGGCAGTTACTGTTTTGAGTCACTTTATTTTTATAATAACAAGGTCCAAGATTTTTTCCACATTTTTATCCTCCCCTTTCACATGCCCTGAGGTTCAGTCTCTCAATACTCTCAAAACTGTGTCAACAATTTTGACAGAGACCTTCTCTTTATGTAATTGTTCTAGTCTAGCTGATTTTCCCATCCTAGTTTTCTTCAGTGTCATGACAAAGTATCTTCCATTAATTGTTTATTTTGGTTTGGACTTGTGACTTCATAGGTATGGAGACCTCTACTATTTCTGTGCTGTGCCTGAGAGGTTGAGGCACTGAGAGGATAAGTAACTTTTCCAGGGTCACAAAGTCAATTTGTATCAGAAGCAGTACTTGATTCCATGTCTTTCTGATTTTGAGGCCAGTTCTCTATTCACTAATATGTATCTTCCATGCATATGTTAAAATTCTGTTTTGTTTTTGCAGGACAATGGTGGTTAAGTGACTTGCCCAGGGTCACACAGCTAGTAAGTGTCAAGTGTCTGAGGCCAGATTTGAACTCAGGTACTCCTGAATCCAGGGCCAGTGCTTTATCCACTGTGCCACCTAGCTGCCCCCATATGTTAAAATTCTACAAGATACCATAGATAGACAGATAGATAAAGCATTTATTAAGCACTTTGAATGTGCCAAGAAGCTGGCATAGTGGATAGAGTGCTGGGCCTAGAGTGAGGAAGACCTGAGTTTAAATCTGGCTGCAGATACTTACTAGCTGTGAGTCCTTAGACAAGTCACTTAACCCTGTTTGACTCAGTTTCCTGATCTGCAAAATGAACTGGAGAAGGAAGTGGCAAACCACTCCAGTATCTTTGCCAAGAAAACCTCAAAAGGGGTCACAAAGAGTCAGATACAACAGGAGAAAAAAAAAAACTAAACTAAAATATGGCAGGCATTGTGCTAAGGGTTAAGCAGAATCCAAGGTTCTGGTTCAAGAAGGAAGAGGCTGATAGCCAGACTGTATGAAGCCTGATATGAACATTGTCTAGAAGTGGCATGAAAGCCTGATTCCAATCAGGATTAGGGTTTAACCGAAAGAATTTTGTTCAACAACCCAACAATCAAGCAGAGTACAAAAAAAGGAGATGCATGTTTATCAAAGGTGCTTGTCACACTCATGATGATCAACTATGGAGTCAAAATCAGGAAGATATCCCCTATAGATCTGTCTAGATGCTCACATTCCATGATTATATTGTGCTGATTATTTCAAAACTAGGATACTGTAGTGTTTTAAATAAAATCCATAATCACGCAAAATTTGTCTTTGTTTAGTCATGTCTGACTCTTTGTGACCCCTGTTGTGGGTTTTCTTGGCAAAGATACTGGAGTGGTTTGCCATTTCCTTCTCCAGCTAATTTTACAGATGAGGAAACTGAGGCAAACAGGGTTAAGTGACTGGCCCAGGATCACACAGCTAGTGAGTCTGTGGCCGCATTTGAACTCAGGTCTTCCTGAGCCCAGTGCCTTCTATTCACCTATCTGTCCCAATGACACAAAAGAGTTTGGCTTAATTACCCAAACCAGAAAAACCAAGTGGTTTAAGAATGCTTATAGGCCAGACTATAATGTACACTTGGACACACATTTCAAGCATCTGGCACTTCAAAACTTATAAAGTATTTAAGCTATGTCATATTTTAGTAAAAAAAAAATGTGTCCCAATGAAATTTTAATACCTGCTAAAATGGAGTAATATCCTTCACTTTTATACTCCTGCAAAACTGGAAGTGCCCCCACTAGAATATTGTTACAAAGACCTTAAGACAAGGATGAGGGGGCAGCTAGGTGGCACAGTGGATAGAGCACTGGCCCTGGGGTCAGGAGGACCTGAGTTCAAATCCGGCCTCAGACACTTAACACTTACTAGCTGTGTGAGCCTGGGCAAGTCACTTAACCCCAATTGCCTCACTAAAAAAAAAAAAAAGACAAGGATGAAGTCCTTCCTAATTTCCCACCACCTTTAGCTATGGCCTAAGGCCTGACCCATCTTAGCTTCAGGATTGGCTTCTGTATTTAACTAATTCAATCGAATCAGAGAATATCAGCATTAAATTTCAACATTAAATTTCTCTTTTCTCTCTCTTTTTTTTTTTTTTTTTTTTGGTGAGGCACTTGGGGTTAAGTGACTTGCCCAGGCTCACACAGCTAGTAAGTGTTAAGTGTCTGAGGCCGGATTTGAACTCAGGTCCTCCTGACCCCAGGGCCGGTGCTCTATCCACTCAACATTAAATTTCTCAAAGAATTTCTTTGTTAAGCCTCACAAGATCTCACATACTCACAGCCCTACATTTATAGGGAAAGCAGAACCCAGCAGCCTCCAAGGAACTTTAAAGAAATAGTCAGACACATAGATGACTTCATCTTCCAGCAACAAGCACCAAGATGGTGCTGCCTAGGGGGAACTGGGCAGTCACTTTCCATCAAGAATCACTCCAGCAAACATCTTGGGAGGGAGGGTGAGGCCGAGTTGCAGGGAGGCCTTAGTCATGGACGGTAGCCAACTGAAGTTTGTCCAGAAACACTGGAAGCACTTTCTGAAAAAACCTAAGACAAGTGACACGGCCTCCCCTAATGAGCAGACGCAGCCAAAACCTCAGTTTTGTACTGAGAGGCAAACATCGACCTGGAGCCAACAATACCGTCCCAAGGACTCTGGTCTGAACAAAGCAATGTCGGTCGAATGAAAAAGACACATCCCCCTGTCGGTCAGCTGAGAGGGCGGGCCAGGCCTAAACCTCACCAGGCTCTTGAGAAGGACCCACATCAGTCACCTGAGCAGGTGGTGTCAAAGAGCCGGATGACAACCAAAAGAAAAAGAAATTCTAAATCCTTTTTCGGCATAGGAAATGTGTAGAATAATCTATTCCACGTGCCTGCTTGCACATGGCGGGGTTTGTTGGAAAAGGTCCAATTTCAAAAGGAAAGGAGAAGTCCAACAAAACACACTTTTAAAAGAAACTGTCATAAGAGCCCTCTGAAGGAAAGGGAGTACATACATACATTGCAAAGGTCTCAGTAACCACTTGGACGGGTCAATAAAAATGATGCAACTCTGGAATAAATCTAAATGAAAGCCCTGTTCTTTGTAAGTGTGAGTCCCCACCCCCCAGCATTCACTGCAACCCCTGAAGGATGGTGTAAACGCTCCTTCCTGTGATGCTGTAGGAAGTACTGGCTCTGAAAATCTGGGTTCAGATCCTTGCTACCTTGCCTTACCCTGGACAATTTGATCAATCCCTCGTTCCTTGGGTTTCCTTGTCTACAAAGTGAGAAGCTTGGGCTACGTGACTTTGAAAGGCCCTTTCAGCTCCAACAACATTAACTTAGACTTATAGAGCACTCCAAGATGGGCAAAGCGTCTCATGGAGGTAGAGAATCTCAACACAGCGACCTATTTTACAGCAACCGATGAAGTAGGTGCTCTTATTCCCATTTAAGCGGTAAGTAACTTGAGTCAGAGAGGTTAAGGGATATTTTTAGGGTGACATAGGATTCGAACGTAGGTCTTCCTGACTCCAGGTCTGACACTCTCATCACTCTATTGGGACGTATACAGATTAGGCTACTTTTTCTATCCGCAGCAACTAGTAGATTATTTCAGTTGTGTCCCGCTCTTTGTGACTCCATTTGGGATTTTCTTGGCAAAAATACTGGAATGGTTTGCCAGTTCCTTTTGCAGATCAGGAAACTGAAGCAAACAGGGTCAAGTGACTAGCCCAGGGTCACACAGCTAGTAAGAGTCTGAAGCTGGATTTGAACTCAGGTCTTCCTGACTCTAAGCCCAGTACTCTATAAGCTTTAGCAAGAGTTAGACTTTTAAGCATTTATTAAGGAGAATAAGAATTTGGTAAAGAGAGAGAAAAAGGTCTAGATTTCTATCTATTAAAGGGAGAGCACATTTCTAGCTCCCTTCTCCGCCAGCGTCCTCAGGAAAGAGAGCGAGACTGAGCGCCAGTCTCTTCCTTCCTCCTCCCACTAGTCCGCGTCACTTCCTGACTCCTGGTCTTGCCCTCAAAGACGTTCCCTTCATGGGCAGAACTCCTCTACAGTAAGTATCCAGCAGGTGGCGTTATTCCAATCGTTACAGTCCCCCCTGTTGTTCCTCAAGAAACAAAATGTTTCCTTGACGGAACAGTAAAAACAATATGATAACTATTGCTAACTAATAATATGTGAACAACAATATAGAAAAGGAAGAGAGGAAAGTTTTGTCCAGAGGGGCGATTTTTTTTGTCCTCATGAACCGACGCTTTGACATTAGTCTTGCAAAGGGAGGGCCTCTGCAGAGAATACATGTTACAGATGGTGCATATTATAACAGAAAGAGAAAAAAACCAACAAAAAGAACAAATCAAAACTGTTCATTTAAAGTCTCTGAAAGTCTTTTCTCAGATGTCCTCTAGGTGTAGTCATGGAATGGAAGTCTTTTCAGGGGTTGATGTGTGGATGCTGGTAATCAGCCAGGAAAATTTCCTACAAAATTGAGCTTAACAGAACTTTAAAATAGCTTTGTCAATAATCAAATCAAACAATGAAAGTTCTCAAAAACATGTCTAAGGGAATTCAGAATCTTAGTTGTTACACATGAAACATATAATAAAACAAAAATTGAACCATTCTTTAAAATTATAATATTACTATAGTCCCCCCCTTATGGAGGGTAATTGAGAAGACAATTGCTGCGATATTAATTTTTAAAAATAATTTTTATCTTTGTTTCATCACTTTTTGCATCATCTGCCTAATTATCCTCATGCCATTATGAGAAATTAGAAAATCTAATATAATTGGTAACAGGTGTCAAGGCCAAATTCAACACTGTTATTTATCATGACACCTGAGATAATTATGGGGGTTACCATAAAAGAACAGAGAAATGATGGGATATGAGCATTCCCACACTTGAGCAATATGTACTGCCCATACAGTATGCCAGGCTTAAAATAGGTGGATGGAATATATGTCCATGCCACCGAACATATTGGAGGAAACTGAGTCAGACTTAATCAGATACATGGGATTGAGATGGTCCATGGCATCAGGCATATAGGAGGGAGCATAGAAGCCAGGTGTAGGAGCGAGATGGGTGGGATCAATACTTCCAGCCATCTGTACAATATTGTGGGGAAAAATAAAATAAAATATTAAACCAAGAGAATCCAACCTCAACATTTGTCAAAAGCCGTTCCCTCGGCCATACCTTGACTTCATGCATGTCTCCCCTCATGTGACAGTTCAGTGTCTGCTCTTGCATGTATTCCTCTTGTGATTGGATGGCATCTTGGCCAACTGGCATCTGATAACTCAGAATAAAGGCAATTAATGTCTTAAATGATAAGTTCCCATAATCCAAGTCTCATATGGATTTAAAAATTGAGGATAATAAATGATTGCAAAAAATGTGAATACATCTTGACTCAGAACACAATATATAATTATGCAACAATTTCAAATAATACCTCTTTTTACTTAGTATACAATTACTTTTGTGAAAAATCTGAACATACTTAAATACAAGTTAAAGCACAACAGAATCTCAAAGAACTTTTTTTTTTTTTGAAAATAGAAAACTTTTACAAATGTTCCCCTCTTTTTTTTTTTTTTGGAATATGCTTATCAAAAATAATACTTCTAGAATCAATTTATACTTGCCATGGCAACCAATTTGCCAGGGAAATGCTTTAAAGAGTTTGATCAAATAATCAGTTGAGAAAAAATAACAAAAACAAACAACTCAGAATATGGGAGCACAATACTCCTAGAATTAACATTGTATTACGAAATCAAAACCATGTTTCAAAATTAGATAGATGAATGAATAGAAGAAAATACACGTGGAACAATAAAATACAGTGAAATTCAAACTAAGGAAATCTAAATGAATATGAACTTAATATCAATAAGAGTATTATAAAATATAAACTTGATCACATGACTATAAAAAGCTTTTACAAATATTCTCCTTGTTTTAGAAACTAAGTATGACACAATCTCAAAAGCATGAAAATCTCTATGAAAATAAACCTATACCATTAATTTCAAAATGTATATGTAATAGCATAGAAATCCTATGTAACCTCTGAATTGATACTATCACTCTGAATGAATTCAGAACACTTTTGATTCCGATATCTAAAATCCCCAATACTCATATCAATACCTTGCTGTTTACTTCTACATTTCTGTAAAATATATACCCTTCCATGGCAAAAGAAGCGGAGTCTTGAACTATGTTGATGATTGTCATTCTTATTCGGCTTAAGTTTTTCTTCTTTAACCCCTCTATATTGTCTGTCAGTCTTTTCACCATACAAATGCTTTATAAGATTACTAATTAAAGACAAAAGCAGGTTAGCAAAATTATGAACAAATCGAGCATATCTGGAATTTAAAGGGTTTTCTAAGGTTGTCTCAGAAGCACAGCCAGGCCGGGGAAGGGCTGAGCCTGAAGCTGCAAATGCAGGTAGAAAAAGTTGAGCATGCGCACCAGATCTCTGGACTTCCCAGGCAGGGGAAGCTATGGGCTTGGCCATAGGAGGAGTAGAGGGTGGGGTCTGGAGAGGAGGGGAGGGACCAGAGCAATTTGAATCAGACTTGATTTTGAACTCAGGCCTGGATTCCTCTTCCCCCACTTTGCCTCCAGGTGCTAGGGGATTAAAAGCTTCTAGAGGGTGGGTCATTGCCTCCAGGCATGCAAAATTAAAGCAACAATTACTGTTAGAACTGGGAAAAGCTGCGGGAATCTTTTCAGGTTTCTCTGAAAAAGCATGGTTGGGAGAGGGAGAGATATTTCCTTGTGTGAGTAAGTTGCTGGCTCTTTTAACAAAAAGAAAAAGAAAAATAGAAAATCCACAAAAACAAAGCATTAACATGATCTTATCTCCCATTTGTCTGGTTAAACAGACTAAAATCAAAAATAGGGTAATTAGGGAGTTTAAAAGGTCCATTTGAAAAAACTTAAAGGGAAAACACAGCCAGTGCGCCAGTACTTAGCAGTTTAAAGGGTAGGAGAAATTTCTTACCCAACCGGAAGATCAGAAGTGAGGTTCAGCTTTCCTCTTCGTGGTCAGCCATCTGTTAAGGGTTAAAATTCTAGCTAAACTGTCTAAAATATCTAATGAGTGGTCGCCAATAAATTATAAGCTTTAGCAAGAGTTAGACTTTTAAGCATTTATTAAGGAGAATAAGAATTTGGTAAAGAGAGAGAAAAAGGTCTAGATTTCTATCTATTAAAGGGAGAGCACATTTCTAGCTCCCTTCTCCGCCAGCGTCCTCAGGAAAGAGAGCGAGACTGAGCGCCAGTCTCTTCCTTCCTCCTCCCACTAGTCCGCGTCACTTCCTGACTCCTGGTCTTGCCCTCAAAGACGTTCCCTTCATGGGCAGAACTCCTCTACAGTAAGTATCCAGCAGGTGGCGTTATTCCAATCGTTACAACTCTCTCCACAGCACCATGTAGACCTGCTCATAGTAGACACTTAATAAATGACTCATCACACAACCAAACATGTAAGAAAGTTGAGAAAACCGTGGCCTCCTTTTTTATGTTTTTTTTTCAGCTTCTGACAGTCACATCTGGTTATTTTCCTCTTCTAAAATTATATTTTACTAAGGGTCCCAGGAACAAGAGGGATTTTAGAAACTCCACAGTTCTGCAGGAAAGTACAGTCAAAGGTGGGGCCCGAGAGGAGTTGTCTGTGCTCTCATGTAATTTAGCTAGGCTTATGCACTTGGAACACAACTGGAAAGGAGGCTGCTTTATTTGGGTTTGCTCCAAAACCCAAGATGCCATTTTCCTAATTTAATTCTACGACAAGCATTCCCTTAATCCTCAAACCCCAATCACACAGGGCAATGATGTTCTCAAGGCCCTATGTTCTATGGCACTCTCCCCTCCACCCCCCTGTCACTCAGTGCTCTGGCCCTAAATTCTAGGAAGTAAAGGTCATCCACACACCCAAGTCCCCTAGCAGCACCTCTCTGGCCATGTGGCTGCGCAGTAGAGCAAATGCCTCAAAAGAATGAGCTGGAGCTGGCCTAGACAAGAGCAAGCACACTCACATTTCAGAGTGGGAGGCAGGCACTCGAGTCCATTGGAAAACATATGCTTCTTTACAGCATGTTTTGGCAAGTGTTTTGCCACACTTAGAACTGAGAAAAGATGAACAACTCCTCATCTGCTTTTGATTGGGCCTTTGTTATGTTGCTCCAGAATGGATGGTTTTTCTTTGTGTCAAGCTGAATTTCCTACACCCAATGGTCTGACTTTGGCTTGCTGAAGCAGAACAAAATAAGTCCAATCCCTCTGCAAAAATTGAATCGAACACAATCAAATTCACCAGGTATTTTTTAAGAACTTATTATATACAAAACACTGACTGGGTTTCGTGTTGGGGATACAAAGACAAAATGAAAAACAATTCCTACTCCCAAGGATCTTAGATTTTTACCTGGAAGGCATAACATTTTTGTTGTAGGGTTGTTTCAGTTGTATCCTATTTTTCATGACCCCATCTTGGGGTTTTCTTGGCAAAAATACTGGAGTGGTTTGCCATTTCCTTCTCTGGCTCATTTTATTGTTTGTTTTTTTGTTTTTAGTGAGGCAATGGGGGTTAAGTGACTTGCCCAGGGTCACACAGCTAGTAAGTGTCAAGTGTCTGAGGCCGGATTTGAACTCAGGTACTCCTGAATCCAGGGCCAGTGCTTTATCCACTGCGCCACCTAGCTGCCCCTGGCTCATTTTACAGATGAGGGAATTGAGGCAAACAGGGTTAAGTGACTTGTCCAAGGTCACATAGCTGGTTAGGTGTCTGAGGAAGATTTGAACACAGGTCGTTCTGACTCCAGAATGCATTGTACCTCCTAGCTGCCCAGTATATAACATACAAATAGTTAAATATATTATAAGTGATCATTTGAGGAGGGGGAGAGAGCACTGACAATTAGGCAAATCAAGAAAGGCTGATCATAGGATATATGAGTTCATGCAAAATGAAGCAAGCTGCTCCAAGGAAACTATATATAAACAATGACTACAAGATGTAATGTGTCACTAGATGGCGCCATAGCACATAGAGTGCTGGCCTGGAATCAGGATGACCTGAGTTCAAATTTGCCCTCAGACACCTAACTAGCTATGTGACCTTGGACAAGTCATTTAATCCTGTTTGCCTCAGTTTTCTCATCTGTAAAATAAGCTGTAGAAGGAAATGGTGAGGGACTCCAGTATCTTTGCCAAGAAAACCCTAAAAGGGGTCATGAAGAGTCAGACAAGACTGAACAAAAATACAATGATGTAAGTTAAAAAAAAGTTAACAGCAGCAGCAATAAAAACCCTGAAACTGGACTTCGTGTAATTATAATAACTAAGCCTGTGGGAAGAAAAGAAAGAAAAAAATGCACTTTTCTCCCTCCATCAGAGAGTAGAGGGCATTGCATATTGGTTAGTTTTGTGGAATAATCACAATACTTAGCATTTTCACAGTGCTGCAAGGTTTGCAGAGGGCTTCACAGATAACTTATTTTATCTCACAACAACCTCATGAGGTTGTTGCTATTATTATATCCCATTTTAGAGATGAGGAAATCGAGGCAAATGGAAGTTATGTTTCTTGCTGAGAGTCACACAGCTGTTTGTGGCCATAAGGGGTCATGAAGAGTCAGATGCCGCTGAAACAACTGAACAACAACAATCGTATCATCATTAATATTTGTTTATTGAAGGAAGACAAAACAAACGTATCACAAGATGACCAGCCTTGGTGTGAGATGGTATGCCACCCTGACAATCAAGTACCACGTTACTAAATTTTCCATTAGATTTGCCTGTTATATGTCATTTAATAACAGAAATATTCTTCACATTCCCCAAAGTACAATAATAATTGACATTTAGGATGATAATCCTGTAGCACCAAGAAAACCCAACCATCAAACACCTTCAAGGATTCTCATTAGAGGGTCATTCCTAGGACAATGTTTAGTGAACCTCTTATTTCTTCTTTTTTTTAAAAAAAAATTTAATTTTTAATTTTTATTTTGTTTGAACCTCTTACTTCTAAGTGTTCCTAGAAATCTAGAGTGGTGAAGGATTGTGATGAAGTCAGTCTAGAAACAGGCAAGTCATGGGGATGAATAAAGGAGGAGGCATTCAATAGTGCTATAGTTTTGGCTTTAAAACAACAACAAATATTGAACGAATGCTTTTTCCTTTCTGCTTTCCAAGGATTTCCCCGGCTGCCACAGTTGAGAATTCTGCCTTGGAACAAAAAAGTAAAGTTAATAGACTGCCCTATTTGTTGAGTCCAGCATTGTCTGTGTGCTCTCTTTTGCAGCTATGAAGGATCAGGAAACTTCATTGTCAGGCAAGACAAGTCACACTTCCTTGAACTGGGTTCTGATATCTTTCAATGTTGCTTTCCTTACATTATTGTAGTAATGATGTGGAGAGGGTCCCTGTTTCTTCTCACTTTGCTTTGTGTTAGTTCACATTAGTCTTAATTAAAATTTATTTATTTATTTAAGTTTTCAACCTTTGTTTATTTTTTTTATTTGATTTTTTTTTTTGGCAGGGCAATGAGGGTTAAGTGACTTGCCCAGGGTCACACAGCTAGTAAGTGTCAAGTGTCTGATGTCAGATTTGAACTCAGGTCCTCCTGAATCCAAGGCTGGTGCTTCATCCATTGTGCCACCTAGCTGCCCCCTTTGTTTATTTTTTAATTAATAAAATATTTTATTTTTTTTCCCGTTACATGTAAAGATAGTTCTCAACTTTTGTTTATACAAGCTCTCCAATTTCAGATTTTTCTCCCTCCCTCCTCTCCCTCCCCCTCCCCTAGACAGCCCATAATCTGATATAGGTTTTATATATATATATATATACACACACATAATAACATTAAACATATTTCTGCATTAGTCATGTTATAAGAGAAAAATCAGAGCAATGACGAAAAACCTCAAAATAGATAAACATCAGCACCAAAAACAAAAGAAGTAGTATGGTTCATTCAGCATCTGTACTCCACAGTTCTTTTTTTTCCTGGATTTGGAGATCCTCTTCCATCATGCGTCCCCTGGAACTCTTCTGTACCATTGCATTGGTGAGAAGAATCTAGTCCATCACAGTAGGTCAACACACAATTCAACCTTTGTTTAGATAAGATTTCCAATTTCAAATTTTTCTCCCTCCCTCCCCTCCTCCCCCCCTCCCCCAGATAGCAGGTAATCTGATATATAACATTAAACATATTTCTGCATTAGTCATGTTATACAAGAAGAATCAGAGCAAGAAGGGAAAACCTCAAAAAAGAAAAACAACAGCACCAAAAACAAAAGAGATAGTATGGTCCAATCAGTGTCCATATTCCACAGTTTCTTTTTCTTTCTTTTCTTCTTCTGGATTTGGAGAGTCTTTTCCATCATGAGTCCTTTGGATCTTTCTTGTACCATTGGGTTGGTGAGAAGAATCTAGTCTATCACAGTTGATCAACACACAATGCTGATGATACTGTGCACAATGTTCTCCTGGTTCTGCTCATCTCACTCATCATCAGCCCACGCAAGACCCTCCAGGTTTCTCCGAACTCCTCCTGCTCATCATTTCTTACAGCACAATAGTATTCCATTACATTCATATACCACAACTTGTCCAGCCATTCCCCAATTGATGGGCATCCCCTCAACTTCCAATTCTTTGCCACCACAAAAAGAGTAGCTATAAATATTTTTGTACATCACATTAGTCTTATGAATTTTTTTCTGAATTCTCTATATTTGTCATACCTTAGAGTCAAATAATATTCTAGTTGCAGTGAATACTACAGTTCCTTCAGACATACTTCATATGAAGGGCAGCCAGCCCTGGAGTCAGAAAGGTTCATCTTCCTGAGTTCAAATGCAGCCTCAGATACTTACTAGCTGTGTGACCCTGGACAAGTCACTTAACCCTGTTTGCCTCAGATGCTTCCAGACTCCAGGCCTAGCACTCTGTGCTTTATGGCGCCACCTAGCTGCCCCCTAAGAACGTAGGTACAGGTTAGTTATTTTTATAAAGCCAGCCAGGTGGCACAGTGTAAGGAAAATAAATCCAGCCTCAGATATGTGACCTTCTGTCTACCTCAGTTTCCTCAATTGTAAAATGAAGATAATAATAGCTCCCAGTGTTGTTGTGAGGATAAAGTGAGAAATGGTAAACTGCTCCAGTACCTTTGCTAAGAAAACCCCAAATGGGATCACAAAGAGTCGGACACGACTGAACAACTGAGATTTGAATCTAAGCACTTTGTATTATACATTCAGCACAAAGCCTTTCTCCCCAGCTAGACTGTAACCTCCTTGAGGGTGGGGCTCATTTTCTGTATTCATTTTTAGACCTTTATCCTCCACACAGTAAAGTTTTTTCCCCCTCACATTATTTTTTTTTTTATTTTTTGCGGGGCAATGGTGTCAAGTGACTTGCCCAGGGTCACACAGCTAGTAAGTGTCAAGTGTCTGAGGCCAGATTTGAACTCAGGTCTTCTTGAATCCAGGACCAGCGCTTTAACCACAGTGCCACCTAGGTGCCCCTTCCACACAGTAAAGTTATAAAATACTCATTGAAATGATATGGGGGCTGCTGGGTGGCACAGTAGTTAAAGCGCTGGTCCTGGATTCAGGAGTACCTGAGTTCAAATCTGGCCTCAGACACTTGACACTTACTAGCTGTGTGACCCTGGGCAAGTCACTTAACCCCCATTGCCCCGAAAAAAAAATTTTTTTAAAAAGAAAAAAGAAATGACATGAATGTCAAATGGTTTTCTGCTAGAACGTCACCACAACATTAAAATTTTAAATTTGTCATCACTGATTTAAGAAATGGAACCAAAAATATGCTCTTCTGAAACTATGTTTGGCAAAATGGATGGAGCACTGGGCCTGAGAGTTCAAATCCAGACTCACACAATTATTAGCTGGGTGACCCTGGGCAAGTCACTTAACCCTGTTTGCCTCAGTTTTCTCATCTATAGAAGAATGAAATGGCAAATCACTCCAGTTGATCTTTGCCAAGAAAACTCCAAATGGGTTCAGGAAGAGTTGGACACAATTGAAATGACTGAACAACAGCTAAAAGAGAATATAAAAGAACCTTTATAAAATTAGAGAAATGATGAGAATGAGCAACAATTCAACCTTCCTTGCAGAGGTGGGAGAATTATCAGGGTAAAACATCAGATTTCTTTAGGTATGAAAGTTTTACTGCTTCCCCCTTATTCTTCCTCTTTTTTTAAAATTCCTTTTTCTTTTCTTTTCTTTCTTTCTTTCTCTCTTTCTTTCTTTCTTTCTTTTTTAATAAGGGAGAGTTATCTAAGTGGAGTAGGGGAAGGGATAAAGGGCAAACTTTAGGTTATTTATAAACAAAAATATATATTAATCAGATTTTATTTTTTAAAAGTTTAAAAAATGAAAAACCCTCTGTGAAACTGTGGATGCTTTGTCAAATAAACAGCAACCAAACACTAAAGGATCTCTTTTTATTTAACTTGTGTCAATTTGTTTGTCAAGACTTCTCTGTAGTAAAGATTATAATTGTCAACAAACGGCTTTTGAAAGCTCTTAGCTTGATAGACTTTCCATAGCTCTCCCCTTAACACCTATAATGAATTAAGTAAACTCTGTCCAGGGACAGGCCACATTCTCTACGGGCTGAAGTTGCTCAGAGTAGAAACTGAAATTGATACTCTCATTCAGGCTACCCAATCACTCTTAATGGGGCAATAATTCCAGTTACTTTGAAGACAGTTCTGTGTTCTAGCCTAAGTGTAGACACCTTTTGGTTATGTTTTCACATGTTCTATACATGAGTATTCCAGCTACTAAGTTTATAAATATAACCCAATAATCAAAGAACAGCGTTATGAAGACCCTAAGAACTTAAAGAAATTCACCTGACTCAAAATCTTATAAAAACAAGTGTTGAAAACTATCTTTATGTGTTACTGGGGGGAAAAAACCAACTATTAAGATGGGAAAAAAAAGAGAGAGAAGGGACTAAAAAAAAGGTAGTAGTAGGACCTGGTTTTGTTTTTGTTTTTACAATATGATGATAAAGAAGATCCATTTATGTATCTCTAAACACTTGAGCCATTGAATTATTATTTTAGAAATCAGGAAAGTTTCTTGGATTCTTTATGCTCATCACATTTGAGTTATGGTTCTTGTTAACACTGTGATAATGTCCTCATTTTTTAAAAAGTTAAGCTTTGTAATAAAATATTTATTAAGGTACAAAAAAAAGACAGAAAAAAGAAATTCTCCTGGAATTAATATACTTTAACTCTTTTCTGCCTGGTTTTGTTGTTGTCTTTCAGTCACGTCTGACTCTTTGTGACTCCACATGGGGTTTTCTTGGCAAAGATACTGGAGTGGTTTGCCATTTTCTTTTCCAATGGATTAAGTCAAACAAACCTTAAGTGACTTACCCAGGGTCACACAACTAGTAAGTATCTGAGACTGGACTCCAGTGCTCCACTCACTGGCTTTACACCCCCCTAATCAAGAATTCTTTATAGAAAGGTATAGGAGGGGGAGGGGGCAGCTAGGTGGATAAATCACCGGCTCTGGATTCAGTAGGACCTGAGTTCAAATTCGGCATGAAACACTGTGTGATCCTGGGCAAGTCATTTAACCCTCATGGCCCCTCCCCCAAAAAAAGGTATAGGAAAACTTTGGGACAAATCTGAATGTTTCATGCTAACGTGAAAACAGCACCCCAAAAATGTTAAACTTATTCTTCTAAATTTGCTGCCTAATTATAAAGTGTGATTTTTTTAAGTCATGCATTTTTTAATTCATGCATTTGCAGCTCCACTTCAAGGTGTAGTTTTAGAAAATGTGAACAGGCACTGAATAATCCACTCACTGCATTTATTTTAAAATGTCAACATTCTAATAGAGGCTGACAGTTGCCCATTTTACTGAGATAAGAACAGACCTCATTTCTTCAAAACAGTTTTTGAATAAACGAAAAAGCATTTATTCCTGGCTTGCCATTTGTCTCCAGGTTATGCTAAACTCCACAGATAAAACCGCAAATGCAGACAGCCCGGGCCCCAGCAGCAGCTTCAGTTCTAAAAGGAAGGAGATAATATTCATAAAGAATGGTGGCTTGGGGGAGTTAGCATTGGGGAGTTAATTGATGCCCCATCCAGAAACAATAGTAAAATTGGTTTGATCTTGGTTCAAGGTTCACAAGTGAAGGGACTGGAGGTGAAGGGGAAAGGCCTTGACGTGATAGCTAGGAAGGACCACAGCTGTGAGATGAAGGATCTCACAGCACCATGTCCTATTTGTTACAGTAGCAGCAGCAGCAGGAATAACAATAAAATCAACCTGTCAACCTCCCCCCACCCTATTTCACCCCCACTCTCACTCCTATTAAAGAATAATAATCTCCAGGGAAAGAATGGGAGGGCATTATAGGATTTAGAATTTGTGGAAATTAATATTGGTAATAACAGATAATCTAGTCCAGGTGTCAAATTCAAGTACAAATGGATCCCTGCAGGCCACCTATTGGCTTAGAAAATCTCAAGTTAACATTATCTGTGTTGTATTTTTATTTATTTTGTTAAACATTTCCTAATTCTAGGGCCAGCACTCAGTAGTTTTATGGGTGGAGTTTGGGGACCTCTGACATCCCTTCGATTTTAACCATGCAAGTAGCTCATAGCAGCTATGGCAGCTAGGTGGCGCTGTGGATTGACTTCCAGGCCTGGAGTCAGGAAAACCTGAGTTCAAATGTGACCTCAGACACTACTTGTGTGAGCCTTAGCAAGTCACTTCATTCTGCCTCATCTGTAAAATGAACTGGTGAAGGAAATAGCAAACCAAATGCCAAGAAAACCCAAAATGGGGTCAAGAAGAGTTGGACACAACTGAAAATACCTAAATAGCAAGTAGCAGAGCTAAGTAGTTAATTAGTACTAGATCTTTGGAGGCCATCTACCTCAGCCCTCCCCAAACATAGCTAGCAAATGATGATCTGAATTCTTTCCAGAGAAGGGCAATTTACTAGCCCTGTTCCCACCCCCACTCCACTCCACACACACACACACACACACACACACACACACACACACACCTCATTACACTTTTCTAACTGTTAGAAGTTTTTCTTTACATCAAACCTCAATTTGCTCCTTTGCAACTTCCATCCAATAGTCCTGAATCCGTTCCTAATCAGAGCCAGGCTCATGCCTCTTCCACATTAGTCAGTCAGTCTGTAGACATTTATCAAGCACTATGTGGGTTAAGTACTGGGAATAAGACAAAAGATAGTCTTTGACCTCAGGGAGCTCACAATCTAATGGGGAAAGAAAATAGGCAATCAACTATGTACAAATAATCTCTCTCTCTCTTTGTATACATTACATATTAACATAAATAACATTTTTATAAAATATAACTGTTTTGCAAAATAAGAAAAATTAGTAGGAAGAGTTTCACATATTTTTGAAAAAAAATTTTCTTTTTTGGCGGGGCAATGAGGGTTAAGTGACTTGCCCAGGGTCACACAGCTAGTAAGTGTCAAGTGTTTGAGGTCATATTTGAACTCAGGTCCTCCTGAATCCAGGGCTGATGCTTTATCCACTGTGCCACCTAGCTGCCCCTGCAAATTTCTTTAATATCTATCTTTTTTTTTTTTTGTGGGGCAATGGGGGTTAAGTGACTTGCCCAGGGTCACACAGCTAGTAAGTGTCAAGTGTCTGAGGCCAGATTTGAACTCAGGTACTCCTGAATCCAGGGCCGGTGCTTTATCCACTTCACCACCTAGCCGCCCCTAATATCTGTCTTAATAGAAGACAGCTGGATTCTCATATTTGCTTCTTCTACAGTCAATCTGCTATGCTATGTTGTTTTGGTTAAAGTATATGAAGAAAAACTGGCCTCACACAGATATATTTTTGGAAAATTGTGGGGTGTAATTTAATAGGCAAATAATATGTTAGTATTATTATAAAGATAACTGTGACCTTGAGGAGGACCCCATACAAGGGTGTCAGGGGCTACAGGGGTTTGAGATCCATACTTAGAGAACCTCTGGCCTAGATCACAGAGAAATGACTGGTTCACAGAGACTATCTGTGTGAAGCCCTCCAGGCCTCTGAGACTCCAGCCTGGATCTCCATACACTATACTAGGCTGCTTCCTTAATAACCTTTAGAATAGATGTAGCCATTCAGACTCTTCATAATCTACAAACCAGGGGCAGGTAGGTGGCGCAGTGGATAGAGCACTGTCCTTGAATTTGGGAGGACCTGAGTTCAAATCTGACCTTAGACACTTAGTAGCTGTGTGACCCTGGACAAGTTACTTAACCCCAGTTGCCTTAAACATTTGGGACCATCTCCAGTCATGCTGGTGTATATCTTGTCACTGGACCTAGATAGCTCTGGAGAGCTATCCACTCTGGAGAGAGTGAGGTTGGTGACCTTGAACAGCTCTCCCTCACTTAAATCCAATTCACTGCAAGTCATGACATCACCCCAATGTCATGGTCTTCTTGAAGAATGAAGGACAAATAATAACAACAATCTACAAACCACATCTAAACCACATGAGAACATGATGAAACATATATTACCCAGCATTTATATAAAGTTTTAAGGTTTGCAAAGGGTTTTACAAACACTGCCCCATTTTATCCTTATAACAGTCCTGAGAGATAAGTGCTATTATTCTAACCATTTTCTGGACGAGGAAAGTAATACAGGTAGTGGTTAAATGACTTGCCCAGGGTCACACAACTAGTAAGCTTCTGAGGCTATTTTTTTTTTTTGGTGAGGCGATTGGGGTTAAGTGACTTACCCAGGGTCACACAGCTAGTAAGTGTCAATCGTCTGAAGCCGGATTTGAACTCAGGTATTCCTGACTCCAGGGCCGGTGCTCTATCTACTGTGCCACCTAGCTGCCCCCCTGAGGCTAAATTTGAACTCATGTCCTCCTGACTCTGGGTCCAGCACTCAAATGACTGTGCTATCTCGTAGCCTACATATATGTATACATATACATATACATACACACATACATATATACATAGCCCCTACCTGGTAATAACAAATAGATGCAGAAATATTAATGTTTGGACATTTGGGGTTCTTTTCACTTTCTTTGCTTTCCAACTTTTTTTTACTGCTTAAGAGACATTTAATTTGTTATTTTTTAGTTTTTAACTTTTTTAGTTGCATGGCCAATTGATTGATCTCCTCTTTCTCTATTTTATTCATGTAAGCATTTAGAGATATAAAATTTCCCCTAAGCACTGCTTTGGCCACATCCCATAAGTTTTGGTATGTTGTCTCATTATTGTCATTTTCTTGAATTAAGTTATTGACTGTTTCTATGATTTGTTGTTTGACCCACTCATTCTTTAGGATGAGATTATTTAGTTTCCAATTAATTTTCAGTCTATCTTTCCATGGCTCTTTATTACATGTAATTTTTATTGTATGAGAAGGATGCATTTACTATTTCCACCTTTCTACATTTGACTGTGAGGTTTTTGTGCCCTAATACAAGGTCAGTTTTTGAGTATGTGCCATGTACTGCTGAGAAAAAGGTATAATCCTTTCTATCCCCATCCAATTTTCTCCAGATGACTATGCATCTAACTTTACTAAAATTCTATTCACCTCTTTAACTTCTTTCTTATTTATTTTGTGGTTAGATTTATCTAATTCTCAGAGGGGAAGGTTAAGATCCCCCACTAGTATAGTTTTGATGTTTATTTCCTCTTGTAACTCATGTAACTTCTCCTCTAAGAATTTGGATGCTATACTACTTGGTGCATATATGTTTAATATTGATATTACTTCATTACGTATGGTACCTTTTACCAAGATGTAGTTTCCTTCCTTATCTCTTTTAATTAGATCTATTTTTGCTTTTTCTTTGTGTGAGATAAGGATTGCTTCCCCAGATTTTTTTACTTTAGCTGAAGCATAATATATTCTGCTCCAACCTTTTATCTTTACTCTGTGTGTATCTCTCTGCTTCAAATGTGTTTCTTGTAAACAACATATTGTAGGATGCTGGTTTTTAATCCAGTCTGCTATTCGCTTCCTTTTTATGGGAGAGTTCATCCCATTCACATTCACAGTTATGATTACTAAGTGTGTATATCTCTCCATCCTCTTTTCCCCTTTGTTAGTACCCCTTTTTTATCTTTCACCCTATTCTGCCTCACCATTGTTTTGCTTCTTACCACTGCCTCCCTCAATCTGTCCTCCCTTTTATCAGCCCCCCTCCCTTTTCTTTCCCCTTTCCTCCCCTGCTTCTGCCTTCCCTTCTATCAGTACCACCCTTTTCCTGTTACCCTTTTACTTCCTTAAAGAGTAAGCTAAGAGGCAGCTAGGTGGTACAGTGGATAAAGCACTGGCCTTGGACTCAGAAGGACCTGAGTTCAAATCCAGCCTCAGACACTTGACACTTACTAGCTGTGTGACCTTGGGCAAGTCACTTAACCCCCATTGCCCCACAAAAAAGTTTTTAAAAAAAGAGTAAGCTAAGTTTCTTTATCTAAATGGGTCTATATGTTATTCCCTCTTTAAACCAAATCTGATGAGAGTAAGATTGAAACAATTCTCACCCCTCCCTTCTTTCTCTCCGTTGTAATAGGTTTTTTGTGCCTCTTCATATGATATAATTAACCCCATTTCCTCTCCCCTTTCCTCTATTTCCCCTCTTCTCCTTTTATTCTGCCCCTTAAGTTTTTTTTTATATCATCCCATCAAAGTCTATTTAGTAACTATACCTTAATGGAGATACAGATCTTAAGAGTTAAAAGTATTATCTTGCCTCATAGGGATGTAAACAGTTTAACCTTATTGAATAGCTTCCCCCCACCACCCCCCATTTACCTTTTTATACTTCTCTTGAGTCTTGAATTTGAAAATCAAATTTTCTGTACAGTTCTGGTCTTTTCTTCAGGAAACCTTGGAAAGTCCCCTATTTCATTCAATGTCCATCTTTTCCCCTGAAAGATAATGCTCAATTTTGCTGGGTAGTTGATTCTTGGTTGCAATCCAAGCTCCTTTGCCTTCCAGAATATCATATTCCAAGCCTTCTGATCCTTTAATGTTGAAGCTGCCAGGTTTTGCGCAATCCTAAATATGGCTCCATGATATTTAAATTGTTTCTTTCTGGCTGCTTGCAGTATTTTGTCCTTCACCTGATAATTCTGGAATTTGGTTACAATATTCCTTGGAGTTTTCCTTTTGGGTTCTCTTTCAGGAGATGATCAGTGGATTCTTTTTGATGGAGGAGGCAAAAAAGGGGTTAACAGATAAGCTGAGGATTGAGTCCTTATTAATATTACCTGAAAGGGTTAACAGAGAAACTAAGGTTTGTCTTCTTACAGTAACCAAAAGGGTTTGTCCCTATCAATCCTCACCATCAACCATTAATAGCCATTAATATTCCTAGATGACAGGACACTTAAAAACCAGATCTTAAGTAAAGAAATAGATATCAAGAACACAGAGACCCTCTGGGTCTGACAAGTTTAAACATATCTTTAGGAACATGCGCAAAAAGGGCCAAATGTGTCCTTAGGTTCACCTTATCACATGTAAACCCCCAAAACACACCTCCAAGGAAAAAGATACCCATCTCAGGGGTTGTGTTAGGACCCCAGGGAGTCCAAATTAGGATAAGACCTTCAATGAACCTCCCATAAAGAGATTAAGATAATGGGGAGATAATCTACTTTTTCTCACTATAAATATAACCATTTTCATCTCCCTATTACAGACACCTCCTGGTGGTCTCCTGTGGTCACTCACAGTATTTCTTTTTTCTTTCTTTTTTTTTTTGTTTTTTGCAGGGCAATGAGGGTTAAGTGACTTGCCCAGGGCCACACAACTAACAAGTGTCAAGTGTCTGAGGCTGGATTTGAAGTCAGGTCCTCCTGAATCCAGGGTCAGTGCTTTATCTATTGTGCCACCTGGATGCCCCCCACTCACAGTATTTCAATAAAACTTGGGAAACTGAATCACTGAGGCTTGTAATTCTTTGGGATCCCGAATGCTTAATTTGATCAATTAAATCCACCACTACATAATTTCCAATGACTATTTTTTCCTCTGATTCTCCAATATCAGGGCACTTCTCCCTGATAATTTCCTGGAATATAGTGTCTAGACTCTTTTTCTGATCATGGTTTTCAAGTAGTCCAGTAATTCTCAAATTATCTCTCCTGGATCTATTTTCAGGTCAGTTGTCTTTCCAATGAGGTATTTCACTTTTTTTTTTCTATTTTTTCATTCTTTCAATTCTGTTTGACTGATTCCTGGTGTCTCATGGGGTCATTAGCTTCCATCTGCCCAATTCTAGTTTTTAAGGCATTCTTTTCTTCAGTAAGCTTTTGTACCTCCTTTTCCATTTGACCAATTGTTTTCCCCATTTGGCCAATTTTATTTCTAAGGAATTGTTTTCTTCAGTCAATTTTTCTGCTTCCTTTTTCAAGCCATTTATTCTTTTTTCATAATTTTCTTATGTAGCTTTCATTTCTCTCATTTCTTTTCCCATTTTTTCTCCTACCTCTCTTATCTGATCTTGGTGAGCCTACTAATTTTTTTTTTTTTGCGGGGCAATAAGAGTTAAGCGACTTGCTCAGGGTCACACAGCTAGTAAGTGTCAAGTGTCTGAGGCCAAATTTGAACTCATGTCCTGAATCCAGGGTCAGTGCTTTATCCACTGTGCCACCTAGCTGCTCCAGTCTTTCTTTTTTTCTTTTTCTTTTTCTTTTTTCTTTTTTTTTGGTAAGGCATTGGGGTTAAATGACTTGATTCATTTGATTTTTTTTTTTGCAGGGCAATGGGGGTTAAGTGACTTGCCCAGGGTCACACAGCTAGTTAAGTGTCAAGTGTCTGAGGCTGGATTTGAACTCAGGTACTCCTGAATCCAGGGCCGGTGCTTTATCCACTGTGCCACCTAGCCGCCCCCTCATTTGATTTTAAAAATCTTTTTTGAGCTCTTCCAAGAAGGTTTTTTGGTCTTGAGATCAATTAATCTTCCACCTTGAAGCTTCACATGTAGGCATTTTAAGAGTATTTTCCTCATCTGAATTTGTGTTTTGGTCTTCTCTGTCAACACAGACGCTCTCAATGGTAAGGGCCCTTTTCAAAATTTTAATATTTATTTATTTATTTAAAGTGTTGAGTTCCAAATTCTAACCCTCTATCTTTCCCTTCCTCCCTTCCCTCCCCCCCTCCCCGAGGTCACAAGCAATCAGTTTAGGTTATACATGTGCAATTATGTAAAACATTACCATATTAGTCATTTTACATAAAATGACTCAAGTAAAAAAAAAGAGAAAGCACAAAATAGTTTGCTTTAGTTTCTGTTCAGTCAATATCACTTCTTTCTCTGGAGGTGGATGCTAAGTTTTATCATTAGTCCTTTGGGTCATTGCATTGCTGAGAGTAGTTAAATCATTCATAATTGCTCAGAGAACAATAATGTTGTCATTGTGCACAATGTTCTCCTGGTTCTGTTCCCTTCATTATATGTCAGTTCATATGAGTCTTTTCAGGTTTTCCTGAAATCATCCTGCTTGTCATTTCTTATAGCACAATAATATTCCATTACAATCATATACCACAGCTTGTTCAGTCATTCCCCAATTGATGGATATTCCTTGATTTCCATTTCTTAGCTACCACAAAGAGTTGCTATAAATATTTTTGTACATTTTTTCCCTTTTCTCTTTTTCAGAGTTATTATTGTTAACTGTTTCCCTCCATCCTATTCCCTTCCCCATGATATTTACTCTATTATCTATCTTCTTTCACCTATCCCTCCTCAAAAGGGACTTTCTTCTGACTGCCCCCTCCCCCATCTGCCCTCCCTTCTTTTACCCCTCCCTTCTTATCCCCTTCCCCTCCTACTTTCCTTCTGGGTTAGATAGATTACTCCAACCAATTAAGTGTGTATGTTATTCCCTCCTTGAGCCAACTCTGATGAGATTAAGGTCTTTGAGCCAATTCTGATGAGTATAATGTTCATTCACTGCCCTGCTCCTCCCCCATCTCCCACCCCACTCCATAAGCCCTTTCCTGTTTCTTTCATGTGGGATTTCACCCCATTCTACCTCTCCCCTTCCCTCCCCCCCAATGCAGTCGTCTCACCCCTCAATTTTACCCTAAAGATGTCATCATGGGGCAGCTAGGTGACACAGTGGATAAAGCACAGTAATTGCCCTTTTCTGTTTCTTACTCACATTGTGGCTTATTTTATTTTGTTTTATTTTTTTACTTTTAAAGTTGAGGTCTGCTCCTGCGGCACAGGGGCTATTGTTGCAAGCTTCTTGTGCTGGGGGATAGGGATCAGGTCATTGGCTTTCTGCTCTGAGGCCTCAGTGGCTTGTGGATTCCTCACAGCCCTGTACCTGCTCCCTGTGCTGTGATGGCTTGGCCAAAGTGTGCCTGTCCCGTGGCTGGCCCTAGCTAGCAGTTTGTCTTCTCAGCTAGTGCTGACAGGTCTCACAACTGGCCAGCTGTGCCACCAGCCTGCTGAACCAGAACCAAGGGCCCTTAGTTGCTGTGCTGTGGCCAAGAACCTCCTGCTGACTTGCCCCAACTCCCTCTATGCTGCTCTGCACTGAGCTGCACTGCACTCCCCTTTTGCCCATGTGAGACTAACCTTTCCTAAAGTCTTCTAAATTATCTCAAGTTGGAAGATTGTGTCTCTCTGTCTTTTTGTAGGTCCTGTCATTTTAGAATCCATTCAGGGCGGCTAGGTGGTGTAGTGGATAAAGCACTGGCCCTGGATTCAAGAGGGCCTAAGTTCAAAGCTGGCCTCAGACACTTAACACTTACTAGCTGTGTGACCCTAGGCAAGTCACTTAACCTCCATTGCCTTTCAAAAAATAAAAAATAAAATAAAGTATAGAATCCATTCAGGATTGATTTATTGTTTTTTAGGGAAACTCGGGAGAGCTCAGGCAACTTCCTGGCTTCTTTCCACCATTTTGGCTCCTAAAATTGTACATCTCAAGAGACTTATTTAAATAATGGAAGCCTTTCCTGACTCCTCTTGATTCTAGTTCTTTCCCCCTGTTAATTAATGCCCATTTATCCTGTATATAGCTTACGTTGTGTATATTTGTTTGCATCTTGTTTCCCCCATTAGGTTATAAGGTCCTCAAGGGTAAGAACTATCTTTGGTCTTTTTTTGGTATCCCCAGTGTTTAGTGAAATGCCTGGTATACAGTAGGTGTTTGATAAATGTTTTTGATTAATCAATAGCTTTAAATATTTTTTTGTTTGTTGTTTTTGTGTTTTGTTTTGTTTTGGCGGGGCAATGAAGGTTAAGTGACTTGCCCAGGGTCACATAGCTGGTAAATATCAAGTGTCTGAGGCCAGATTTGAACTCAGGTCCTCCTGAATCCAGGGCTGGTGCTTTATCCACTGCGCCACCTAGCTGCCCCCTAAATGTTTTGGGGGTTTTTTTGGGTTTTGTTTTTTGTGAGGCAATTGGGGTTAAGTGACTTCCCTAGGGTCACACAGCTAGCAAGTGTCAAGGGTTTGAGGTCGGATTTGAACTCAGGTCCTCCTGAATTCAGGGTCAGTGCTCTATCCACTGTGCCACCTAGCTGCCCCTGAATGTTTTGGTTTTTTTTTAAAGTATCCATAATGGCTCTTTATTTTTTAACATGGGATTAATTTAAAGAAATTATTTTATAAGGAAATTTCAATTTCTTTTAAAGTTTAAATTTCCAATTGTAATTTCTAATTGTAAAGTTTACATTCTAATGCATTTGACAGCTTGTGAAACAGAAATACACTGTGATTTTATTTTGGGGAGGGGAATTAAAAATAGTTCCCCATTCTTATTTTCTTTATCCAATAGCATATATGTTTGTTTGTTTGTTTGTTTTCCAAATAAGGCAAAGGAAGTAGAAGAGGGTTAGATTTGACTTCTGGAGTGTCTTTAAATTTGTTGGAGTATTTCTTTTTACACTGTTGAGCAATCTTGTCTCATTTCAGCTCACACAAAAAATAGATCTCAACTTTTCCATCTTAAGTGGAAAAATTGGGTATCCTCTCTAAGGTCCCTTATAACTCCAATACACTGTTTTCCATAAATATCTTTTTTTCCTGATATTGTAAAGCTAATAACATAATTTTTTGAGTTTTGTTTATCTGGTTTTAAAATAATATATTTGCTTTGATGGGGTGGAGGTGTCACATTTGCTATTTTCTGCAGATGTAGAATTATCTTAATAGCCACAAGGATCAATGAAAGCCAAACCTTTCCCATCCTGCATGCTATGCAGTAGGCACAAAATGAGCCCAGTGAGGTCCTACATCTCCCATGACATCTGGGTTTAGAGAGCCATCATTCACTGGCTCCAGGGTGATGCTGTGGCTCATAGGAGCTGTAGCAGAAGGACGACAAAAGACCTCAGAGAAGAAAAGGGAGGGGGCATCTGGGATAAAGACTGCAACAGTGGCACCCAAGAGTCCCTGCATGTTTCTGAAATTCCACCCAGCAAAGAGAGATGGCTTCTTAGAATGAAGATGCACAGCAGAGCAGCCCGAGGTCACAAAGGCAGTCTTCAAGCAAGAGTGCCTACCCTAGAGGCAATATCTGCCTAATGATGGCTCCAGATATTGAGAAAGAAACCTTTCCCCAATTCAGGACCATCACTCCTTTTTTTTTTTTTGGTGAGGCAATTGGGGTTAAGTGACTTACACAGGGTCACACAGCTAGTAAGTGTCAAGTGTCTGAGGCCAGATTTGAACTCAGGTCCTCCTGAATCCAGGGCTGGTGCTCTATCCACTGTGCTACCTAGCTGCCCCAAGGACCATCACTCATAGAGGGAGGAAATTGTTTCTCATACTATTTTATTTATTCAGAAGTGAATCTCTGTTTTTCAGATTCCTTGGCTAATTGTCTTAGTCCTAGATAAATATTTTACTTTTTCAATTGGACATTCTTTGACTGATGAAAACTGGTTTAGATGCCTTTAGAGTTGTATGCCCATATGGGCTGGAATGGGGTTCGAGCCCAATGAGGCACACTTGTCATCCAATGTGCCCAAATTAATTAATCAATAAGCATTTACTTGTCTGTCTGTCTGTCTATCTACCATCTATCTAAGACCCGGTCTCCCCATCTCACCCAAGCTGACCCCACTGCTGACCGGTTTGAGAGTTTTGACCTGGTCCATTGATGGCCTCTCCTTAAGCAGCCTGGTGGCCCTTGCACTTGGGTCCCCATGATATTTTTACTACACAATGCACACTCCCAACTTGCTTTAGCTTTTCTGCAGCTCAGAACTCCTAAACTCCTGAACTCAATTGATCTACCCCTCTTAGCCTCTTCTAGTAGCAAGGAATACTGGCCAGTTCCACCTCACCTAACCCAGTAAACATTTATTAAGTGCTTTAGGTGCTAGTCACTGTACTAAGTGCTGGAGATGTAGGGACAAAACAAAATACTTGTCTTCAAGGAGCTTACATTCTACCGGGGTAGACATATACATATGTTGGTATATACAAGACATTGTTGTTTTGTCCTTTGTTATGAAAGATTATGACATCGGGAGGTGATGTCATGACTTGCAGTGAATTGCATTTAAGTGAAGGAGGGTTGTACAAGGTCACAAACCTCACTTTCTCCTCTGGAACCATCTAGGTCCAGTGGCAAGATATATTATCAAGACAACCGGAGATTTTCCAGGATGTTTAAGGCAATTGGAGTTGTGCAGATCCACACAGCTATTAAGTGTCTGACATCAGATTTGAAATCAGGTTAGGTGAAGTTTGGACTGAATCATGAAAGAAATCAGAGATTCCAGGAGGCAGAAGGGTGGCAACATAGCATTCCAGAAATGGGGGAGAGCCAGTGCATGGGCATAGAGATGAAAACTGGAGCATTATATATGAAGAACGACAAATAAGTCCAAATGACTACATAATAGTGAACTTTGAGGGAAGAAAAGTATGAGTACACCCCCTTCTGTCCTCTGACACCACCACCCTTCTGGTGCAGGCCCTCATCTCCTCACACCTGGACTATATCATAACCTGCTGATTGGTCTGCCTCACATACATCCATCCCTACTCTGATCCATCCTCCTTTCGGCAGCCAAAATGATTTTTCCTACAGCTCAGGTCCAACCCTGCTGTACATCCCAGAGCCCCACTCAATAAACTCAATAAACTCCAGCAGCTACCTGTCACCTTCAGAATCAAATACAAACTCCTCTGTTTGGCATTCAAAGCCCACCATAACATAGTCGCCAGCTCTCCCACCCCATTTTCAGGTGTTTTTTTTTTAATCCCCCTCATCCCTGCCCCATGTACTCTTCAGTTCAATGACACTAACTTCATGGGTGTTTCTCTCTTTTTTTTTTTTTTGGTGAAGCAGTTGGGGTTAAGTGACTTGCCCAGGGTCACACAGCTAGTAAGTGTTAAGTGTCTGAGGCCGGATTTGAACTCAGGTACTCGTGAATCCAGGGCCAGTGCTATATCCACTGCGCCACCTAGCTGCCCCCATGGGTGTTTCTCAAATAAGACAATCCCTCTTTTCTTGGCTGTAAAATTAGAGTTGGATCAGATGGCCTTTCAGCTCCCTTTCACCTCTAAATGTATGTCCATATGATCTTGTGCTTGGTCCCAGAAGACAGAACTAGGAACACTGGTCAGAAGTGGCGAAGTAGCTAATTTCAGCCTGATCAAATGAAAATCTTCTTACTAATTAGATGAGACATCATAGCACAGTTGAAAAAACACTGGTTCTTGGAGTACCTGTCTTTGCAACGTTCTTCCTATATGACTTTAGTTATCGAATACGTGGGCCTCAGTTTCCCTCAACTGTAAAATGAGAGGGTTGGACTAGATGGTGTCTGGGGTTCCTTTCAGTTTGAAATCTATGAGCTTATGATCCTAGACCTGTCCAGAAGTGGAATGGTTTGCCTTCTGTTACAGTGGGGTTCCCATCTTTGTAAGTCTTCAAGCTTCTAGCTCTGAGATTCTGTGATTAGGTGCCAGCCTTCCTAGGGGGCAGAGGAATGGGGGATAGTATGCATTGTCTTTGCTTACATCTATGGTAAGAACATGAAAATCTGCTCCCAAGTTTTCCCATCATTCCAAGTCCATATATGCTCAATTGCTGGAGTTCATACTGTCAATTTAGACTACATATAATTAAAAAAGTAGTGACTTATCTTTTCTCCACCACCATGCCCCCTGGTTCTCATCACCACTGTGGATTACAGGCTCTTAGAGGGAAGGTGTCCTCTGTTTAATTCACTTCATAGAGTACTCAATTCAATGTTGTGGGTAAATGAGCAATTAATAAGTGTTTTTGATGATGGTGATGCTGAAAAAGATAAAGTTATAGGGCTTCCTTGTTCTGTATTCCCTGAAAATCTTGAAAATGGTAGAGTGAATTTGCTACAACTGATCTCATTTTAAAAATTATATGCATATAAATCTCCCCCAAAAATCTTTTTAAGCACTCTATTCCCACCCATCTACATTCTTGTCAATATTTTTTTCTAAACAGTTTGGCAAATTGAATATTACATTTTTATGGAAACTACCATACATGTTTATCATTTGGTAGAGAGATTACATCTCTTTAAAGAAAAGAACAGGTGCATGCTTACCTTCTTCTCATTGTAAATGCTTCCAGATGGTTCCTATTCATTGCAGAGACTTCTTAAGAAACATCTGTTCACAATATTTATATTCAACTTTATTATATTTTCCAAAAATTGCATTTTAAATACAGTTTCCTTTAAATTAAAAAAACATTCATTTTTCCTATTCAAGAGAAAAGTCTTCTCATTACTTTAGTCTTACTTGGTGTACAAGCTACTGTGTATTATATCACAAACAAAGCTACCATGACATAGTAACTTTTTGAAGGAAGAAGAAAAGGGATACACAGAAAACCTTTTCATTTTTGAAAAACAGGCTAGTATTGTAATGAGTAAATTAATAGGTTTTTTTCTCGAAAAAGAAAACTTAATAGGTCAATTTCTCTTTTCTTGCTTCCTTACTTTATGTATGTTTTACTCATGGCTCTGTCTTCAGAAGCAGAAAATAAGAGCCTGAAATGGGGTCTAGGGAAGGAGTTGAGGGTTCCCCTAGCTAAGGAGAGAGCTTTTATCTTGCTATCCATTCTCTAGAAACAAAGTCCATGATGATTATAAATGCCACAAAATTGCACACCATGAAAAGGCAAAATGCAAGGATGGAAGAAAAAAAACAACAACCCATCTTTTTCATGAATTTAAACAGTAATGTACTGAAACAGGCTGAAATGTTTACAAGTTTTAAAGTTACAGCTTTTTTTGTGGCTGTTTAAGATTCTTAAGAGCTCTAAATCTGTGGAATGATGAAGATAAGCAGGAAAGTGAATAGTGGGGTTGGTTTGTGGGGGGAAGATCTCTGATCATAGATCACAGAGATATAGATTTATTTTTTATCTTTTTTTTCTTTTTTATCTTAATAATATTTTATTTTTTCCCAGGTACATATAAAGATAGTCCTCAACATTCATTTCTGAGGTTTTTGGGTTTTGTTGTTGTTGTTTGCGGGGCAATGAGGGTTGAGTGACTTGCCCAGGGTCACACAGCTAGTAAGTGTCAAGTGTTTGAGACTGGATTTGAACTCAGGTCCTCCTGAATCCAGGGCTGGTGCTTTATCCACTGCACCACCTAGCTGCCCCCTCAACATTCATTTCTATAAGATTTTGAGTTCCAAATCTTTCTCCCCCTTCTCAAGACGACAAGCAATCTAATATAGGTTATATATCTGAAATTCTAGAAGAAGAAGCTAAAATAGAAATTGAAAGAATCCACCAATCACTTCCAGAAAGAGATCCCAAAAGGAAAACTCCTAGGAATATTATAGCCAAATTCCAGAGCTCTCAGGTCAAGGAGAAAATATTGCAAGCTGCCAAAAAGAAAGAATTCAAGTACAGTGGAGCCCCAGTCAGGATAACACAAGATCTAGCAGCTTCTACATTAAAGGACTGGAGGACATGGAATATGATATTCCAGAGGGCAAAGGAAATGGGATTACAACCAAGAATCACCTACCCAGAAAAACTCAGCATAATCTTTTAGAGGAAAAAATGGACTTTAATGAGAAAGAAGACTTTCAGATATTTGTAATGAAAAAACCTGAACTGAATGGCAAATTTGACTTTCAAATACAAGACCCTAGAAAACTGTAAGAAACTGGAGTTGGGGGACATGCCTGGGGTCGTACAGTGGGTGACCGTCTTGTGTCTGAGACCAGGTTTTGGCTGGGATCCTCCTGGGTCCAGGGGTGGTGCTTTGTCCACTGTGTCACCTAGCTGCCCCATGATGACATCTTTAGGGTTGAATTGAGGGGTGAGGGGAATGCACTGGGGGAGGGGGAAGGGCAGAGGTGAAATCCTACATGAAAGTAATAGCTTATGGAGTGGGTAAAGAGAAAGGAGAGGAACAGGGCAGTAAATGAATTTTACACTCATCAGAAAAGGCTCAAAGACCTTAAACTCATCAGAGTTGCCTCAAGGAGGGACTAACACACACACACACACACACACACACACCCCAACTGGGTGCAGTAATCTATTTAATCTGGGCAGTAAATGAGCCTAATACTCATCAGAATTGGCTCAAGGACCTCAATCTCATTAGAATTGGCTCCTTGAGCCAATTCTACACACTCAATTGGGTGGAGTAATCTCTCCAACCTTGCCAGAAAATAGGAGGGCAAGGAGATAAAGAGAGAGGGGCAAAAGAAGGAAGAGCAAAGTGGGGGAGGGGATAGACAGAAGCAAATCCCTTTTTAAGAGTGATAGGATGAAAGAAGATGGATAATAGAATAAATATCAAGGGGAAGGGAATAGGATGGAAGGGATACAGTTAACAATAGTAATCATGAAAAAAGAGAAAAGGGGGAAAAATTGTTCAAAAAATATTTATAACAACTCTTGGTGGAGGCTAAGAATTGAGAATCAAGGGAATGTCCATCAATTGAGGAATGAAGGAAGAAGCTGTGCTATATGATTGTGGTGGAATGGTCTTGTGCTATAGGAAATGATAAACAGGATGATCCCAGAAAAACCTGGAAAGACTAATGAATATTGATGTATAGTGAAGTGAGCAGAGCTGGGAGGACATTGTGCGTAGTGACAGCAGTATTGTTCAATGAGTAATTGTGAATGACTTAACTACTCTCAGCAATGCAATGATCCAAGACAATCCCAAGAAACTAATGAAGAAGCTTGCTATCCACCCCCATAGAAAGAACTGATAAAAAGAACACTTGTGGATCGTACATATATAACTTGGTTGCGATCTTGTGGAGGGGGGAGGAAAGGGAGGGAGGGAGGGAGAAAAATTTGGAACTCTAAATTTCATGAAAATGAATATTGAAAACTACAATCACATTAAACATATTTCCACATTAGTCATGTTGTAAAAGAAGAATCAGAACAAAAGGGAAAAACCTCAAAAAAAAGGAAATAAAATACAAAAAGTAAAAATAGTATGGTTCAGTCTACATTCAGATCCCACAGTTCTTTTTTTCTGGATGTGGAGAGCATTTTCCATCACGAGTCTTTTGGAATTTGTCTTGGATCATTGTATTGCTGAGAAGAGCAAAGTCGATCGCAGTTGATCATCACACAGTGTTCCTGTTACTGTGTACAATGTTCTCCTGGTTCTGCTCACTTTAACTCAGCATCAGAAGTATAGATTTAGGGGCAGCTAGGTGGCGCAGTGGATAGAGCACCGGCCCTAGATTCAGGAGGACCTGAGTTCAAATAAGGCCTCAGACACTTAACACTTACTAGCTGTGTGACCCTGGGCAAGTCACTTAACCCCAGTTGCCTCCCCCTCCCCCCCAAAAAAAGAAAAAAAAAGAAGTATAGATTTAGACCAGGAAAGTACCTTTGAGGTCATCATTTTACATATGAATAAGCCAGAGTACAGAGAAGTCCCCTGACTTACCAAAAGTCATACAGGTAGTAAGGGTTGGAGTCCAGGTCCTTGGATGCCAAAGCCAGAATTCTTTCCCCTTTACTGTGCTGACTTTCTACCCAGGAGATCTTTCTGCAGATCTTCAGGCCATATTTCTAAACTTGCTCCCTTCCCTTGATCCCACTCTAGTCTTGCTTAATGAGTTACAGAAGCCAGAGCAGGAAGACAACTTCAAAATCATCAATGACCCAGAGGAGAAAGTGACTTGAGCACCACCTTATTGGCCATAAGTAGCTAAGTCAGGATTCATCCTTAGGTCCTTTGGCTACAAAGCCAGATCTTTCTGAGACATGAGTCTGTCCTGCTGCTTTGCTGTTCTGCTCAGCAGGTTTCACCTGGAGACCTTTTCATTTTTGAAAAGTAAGCTAGTATTGTCATGGATAAATTAAGTTTTTCCTTGAAAAAAGAAAATTAGGCATCCCATCAGTCTTTTCCTACCTAATTTTGACAAAAGCATAGAATATATCTTAGACTTTTTTAAAAATACATTTTTTAATACATTTTTTTTGTGTGTGAGACAATTGGGGTTAAGTGACTTGCCCAGGGTCACACAGCTAGCAAGTGTTAAGTGTCTGAGGACAGATTTGAACTCATGTCCTCCTGAAACCAGGGCCAGTGCTTTATCCACTATGCTACCTAGCTGCCCCTATCTTAGACTTTTTATTTCATACATCTTGTGGTTCTTTGTCCCTGCCACCATACTTTAACATAGTGCTTTGTGCACAGAAGGTATTCAACAAAATTGGTTTGATTTATTTCATATTACTCCTCTTCACAAACCCTACATTCTAGGAATAATAATAATTATTGCTGTTGTTTAGTTGTGTCCAGTTCTTTGTGGTCCCCTTTTAGGGTTTCCTTGGCCAAGATACTGGGATGGTTTGTCATTTCCTTCTCAGGCTCATTTTACAAATGAGGAAACTGAGACAAACAGGGTTAAGTGACTTGCCCAGGGTCACACAGCTAATAAGCACCTGAGATTGGATTTGAACTCAGGTCTTCTCGACTCCAGACCTAGCACTCTTATCTACTGCACCCACCTAGCTGCCCATAATAATGCAGTACTTAACATTTATTAAATTAAAGGCACAGTGTTAATCACTTTTACAATTATTATCTCATTTAGTCCTCACAACAATGCTGGGAGGTAGGTGCTATTACATTTTATACTTGTAGAAACTGGGACAAACAAAAACTAAGTGGCTAGTCCAGGGTCAAACAGCTAATAAGTGTCTAAGGCTAGATTTGAACTCAGGATCTTCTTGATTCCAGGCCCAGAATGTAATCCACTACACTACTTAGCTGCCTTGAAGAAAAGATTCACTTTTCTTCAATCTTCAGTTGCATTCCCACCTCCTTAAAAAGATTTTTCTTAATTACTCTGAAATCTACTTCTCTTCAGTTTTCACCCAGGGTTTACAGTTCTGTGCTCTGGAGCCAAGCAGAACAAGCCTAAACATTCTTCTGTGTGAAGAGCTCTAAGTAAAAATAATTAAATAATTTTTAAAAAGCTCTAAATAAATGGTAGCTATCACTATTAGTCTGACTAATAGATACATACAGGTAAAAATGCCTATGGAATTTTACCATGTTTTGTCCATAGCTCTCATACTTTTATATTCTGCTTTGAATGATATTTATCTTACAGAATATTAGAACTAGGAGGGATTTCAAAGCATCCATTTCATTTTTAGCCACATAGGAATTCTCTTTCCAGCCTTCCTAATACAGGACAGCATATGATGTACTGGAGCGGGTCCTGGATTTGGGATCAGAGAGTCTACCTTTGAATCCCAGTTTTGCTCCTTTCTACCAATGTGACCCTGAACAATTTCTTAGAATTCTTTTTTTTTTGGATTTTGAACTTTATTTATTTTTTATTCTGAACAGAATTTTATTTTCCAAAATATATGTAAAAACAATTTTAACATCAATTTTTAAAAAACTTTGTGTTCCAACTTCTTTTCCTGCTTCCATTCCCACCCCTCACCCACAAGAACTCATTCAATTCAAAATAAGTTATACATGAGCAGTCATGGAAAGATTACCATATTAGCTAGTTGTGAGAGAAAACAGTCAAAAAACCAAAACTTCAGATTAAGGAATTGTCAAAGAGGAAATGAAAAAAAATTTTAAAAATGTGTTTCCATCTGTTTTCAGATACTATCAGTTCTTTCTCTGCAGATGGGCTGCAATCTTCATAAGTCCCTCAGGGTTACATTGGATCATTGCCTTGCTGAAAACAACCACATGCTTCCCAGCAGATCATATCCCACTATTGCTGTTATTTTGTATACAGTACATTTCACTCTGCTTCAGCTCATGTAGGTCTCTCCAGGTTTTCCTGATAGCATCCTATTCATCACAACCTCTTTATAGTACCTTAAGCTTGACAGAGAATCTTCTTTACAAAAGCCCAGCAAAATAGGTACCATACATTTTGCCATTATAATCAATCATCATAACTATTTCCCTCCATCCCACTTCCTTCCCATTCTTTTTACCTATTCCTCCTCAGAGGTGCCTTACTTCTGACTATCCTCTCCCTTGCTCTGCACTCCCTTTTTTCACCCTTCCTTCCTTGTCCTCCTCCCCTCCTATTTTCCTGCGGGATTAAATAGATTGCTCCTCCCAATTGGGTATGAAAGCTATTCCCTCCATAAGCCCACTCCAATGAGATCAGGGTCCCTGAGCTAATTCTGTGTTCTAAATTTTTCTTCCTCCTTCCCTCCTCAACCCTCCCTATGAGATCAAGCAATTCAATCTGTCATAATGGTGCAGTAATGCAGAACATCTTTATCTTCCTTGAAAATCTTTTGCTTTTTACTGTTCTCTCCCCCAATCTGCCCTTTCCTCCTTCCCTTCTCCCTTCCCCTTTTCTCCCTCCCCCCCACCAGGGCAAAAGTATATTACTATACCTATTTGAGTATGTATGTTAGTCCTTCTTTGAGCAAATTCTGATGATATTAAGGTTCACTCACTCCCCAACTCCTTCCCCCTCTTCTACTCTCCTCCATAAGCTTTCTTCTTGTTTCCTTCATGTGAAATACCTCTCCCCAGACCATCTCTCCCCTTCTCCCTCCCCCAGTTTATTCCTCCTACACCTCAACCCTATTTTAATGATGTCATCATGGATTAGCTAGGTGGCATAGTGGACAAAGCACCAGCCCTGGACCCAGGAGGCCCCCCAAGCCCAAATCCAGCCCCAGACATAAGACACCCCTCCCCATCTGCCCTACAAAGAACAAAACATAAATGCTTTACAGATATCATCCCTTCATATTCAGTTCAGCCCTGTCTTCTGTGAATTTCTTGTGAAGAATTTTTGTTTTGTTTTGTTTTGTTTTTTGGTGAGGCAATCGGGGTTAAGTGACTTGTCTAGGATCACACAGCTAGTAATTGTCAAGCGTCCAAGGTCACACCTGAACCCAGGTTTTCCTGAGTCCAGGGCCGGCGCTCTATCCACTGCACCAGCCAGCTGCCCCTGAATTTCTTACTGAGATAGTTCTTATGATTTCAACGTATTATCTTCCCATGTAGGAATGTAAACAGTTTGATCTTTTATTATCCCTCATGAAGTCGTTTTCCTGTTTACCTTTTTATGCTTCTCCAGGATCTTGTATTTGAAAGTCAAATTTTCTATTCAGTTCAGGTCTTTTGATCACAAATGCTTGAAAGACCTCTTTCTCATTGAAATGTCATTTTTGCCTCTGAAAAATTATACTCAGTTTTGCTGGGTACATGATTTTTGGCTGAAGTCTCAATTCCTTTGCCCTCTGGAATATCATATTCCATGCCCTTCTGTCCTTTAATGTAGAAGCTGCTAGATATTGCTTTATCCTTATTGGAGCTCCACAGTATTTGAATTCCTTTTTTCTAGCTGCTTGCAGTATTTTCTCCTTCATCTGGGAGTTCTGGAATTTGGCTATAATATTCCTGGAGGTTTTCCTTTTGGGATCTCTTTCAGGAGGTGATCGGTGGATTCTTTCAATTTCTATTTTAGCTTCTGCTTCTAGAATATCAGGGCAATTTTCCCTCACGATCTCTTGGAGGATGGTGTCTAAGCTTTTGTTTTGGTTATGGTTTTCAGGTAGTCCAATGATTTTCAAATTATCTCTCCTGGATTTATTTTCTAGGTCAGCTGTTTTTCCAAGGAGATATTTCACACTGCCCTCTATTTTTTCATTCAATTGGATTTGCTTTACTGTGTCTTGGTTTCTCATAAAGTCACTAGCTTCCATTTGTTCCATCCTAATTCTTAGGCAGTTATTTTCATCAGACAGGTTTTGGTTTTTTTTGCAGGGCAATGAGGGTTAAGTGACTTGCCCAGGGTTACACAGCTAGTAAGTGTCAAGTGTCCGAGGCTGGATTTGAACTCAGGTCCTCCTGAATCCAAGGCCAGTGCTTTATCCACTGTGCCACCTAGCTGCCCCACATCAGACAGTTTTTTAATCTCCTTTTCCATTTGGCTTTTCAAACTGTTGACTTTTTTCTCATGACTCTCCTGCATCGCTCCCATTTCCCTTTCCATTCTTTCCTCCTTTTCTCTATATCTTCTTTCTATTTCTCCTACTTTCTCTTCAAAGTCCCTTTTGAGAGCTTCCATGGCCTGAGACCAGTTCATATTTTTCTTGGAAGCTTTGGATGTTGGAGCTTTGATCCTGTTATTATCTTCTTCTTCTGAGGTTGTATTGTGGTCTACCTTTCCCCCAAAGAAGTTTTCAATGGTCTTCTGCTTTCTCTGCCTGCTCATCCTGGCTTACTATTTCTTGTCTTTTAACTCCTTCTTTAAGTGTGGTGCTGCTTCCAGGACACACTGTTCAAGCTACAGCGTGGCCTGGGGGATGGTTGGGCTTTTTCTCAGCCTGCCTGGCCTCGCTTTCATTTGATTTTAAAATCTCCACTGTGGGGTGGGGCTGCTTCTTGGCTCCACTCCTGTTCTCAGCTTCAGAGGGTCCCAGGTGTTTGGGGTTGGGGGGGGCATGCTTTAATCTCACCTGGCCTGTTCTCAGGTCCGGAGATAACCTCAGGCCTATTTACTAAGAAACCAACCAGCAAAGCTTTCTGTGGTGTAGTTCTCAGCTTCTGATGAGATTGCTCCCCTTCTCCCCTCCCCTACCTGGGTCTCCTGCCGCTCAGGATTTCTTCCTGGTTGCCTGCTGGGGTAGGACAGTAGAATCCTCCCCCCTAATCCACTTGTACCCCTGCACTTACTCCCCCCGCCCCAGGCCAGCCGTTCAGTCCGACCACGCGCTCAGTTCCAGAAGACGCTAGTGCTGCAGTCGATTCACAGGCACTGGGGCAAATTCTTCTGGCGGGTGTCTGGTGTGTCGGCCCGATTGCGGGGATAGGTTTTATTCATGGCCCAGCCCGGCCCCCTGAAATCTATCTATAGCTGGAGAAAACTCTCAGCCCATATTTTTGTGTGTTTTTCTGCCCCAACGGTTCTTTTATTACTATTTTTGGGGATATTGTATCAGGAGCCCTGTGAGCTTAATGTCTTTCCTCCACCATCTTGGCTCCACCCTAGAATTCTTGAACTTCAGTTTTCTCATCTGTAAATAAGGGCAGATGGTCATTCAAATCTCTTCTAGCTTTAAATTCATAAGAGGAAAACATTAAGGACTTAATTTCCTTCTGAGGTAAGCCATTACACCTTGGGGCAGCTCTAATGGTTCAGAAGTTATGCCCTCTTGTTGGGCTTCAGTGAGCTCCTGTGCAACTCCATCATTTTTCCCCTCTTTTTTGTAGATTTTTTAAAAGCCCCCATCAATGGTTTAGGAAAACCCAGTGAGGAAACTCTCCAAACTAATGCAGGTCAGTACCAACTTGACAACTCTTACAGAGATCCCTGGGACACTGGGAGGTGAAGAAAATCATTCAGGGCCACACAGCCAATATGTGTCAGAGTCAGGATTTGAATCCAAGTCACAGAATCATTGGATTTAAGAGTTGGAAGAGACTCCAGTGGTCATCTATCACAGTATTGTCATACTCAAATAGAATGGGGGTCCCGAATCTATATATAAAGATCCCCATGATTGACTGTTTAAAAATGTAACATTACCAGGGGCAGCTAGGTGGTGTAGTGGATAAGCACCAGCCCTGGATTCAGGAGGACCTGAGTTCAAATCTTGCCTCAGACACTTGACACTTACTAGCTGTGTGACCCTGGGCAAGTCACTTAACCCCCATTGCCCCGCAAAAAAACAAAACAAAAAAAAATGTAACATTACCTATGTTTTAGTACATTTTTACTTATTTTGTTAAATATTTCCCAATTACATTTTTTTTTTTAGTGAGGCAATTGGGGTTAAGTGATTTGCCCAGGGTCACACAGCTAGTAAGTGTTAAGTGTCTGAGGCCGGATTTGAACTCAGGTACTCCTGAATCCAGGGCCGGTGCTCTATCCACTGCGCCACCTAGCTGCCCCCCCAATTACATTTTAACTTGGTTCTAGCTACATTTGAGAATGTTGCCTTAGCATGAGAAGCCTGTGAGCACCATGTTTGATGCCTCTGATCTAGCAGGACTCATCCCCTAAAGGAATCCCCACTATATAATTAATTTCTTCTATAAGTGGCCATACAACCACTACTTGAAGATGGCTAAAGAAGAGAAACTTACCATGTATCAGGACAATACATTCAACTTTTAGGTAGTCCTCATTATTAGGAAGATTCTTCCAGAAATCAAACCTAAATTTCCTTCTTTGTAACTTTCACTCATTGCTCCTGGTTCTCCCTCTGGAGCCAAACAAAAGAAACCTAATTCCTCTTCTACAACAGAGGGCTTCAAATACCTGACACAGCTATCACCTCCCCATTGAATCATCTCTTTTCCAGGCTAAATGTCCCCAGTTAATTCAATTGAGTTGCTTTTGATAAAACCATGCTGGCTCTTTGTAATCACTGCTTCCCATTCTAGATTCTTACCAACCATGTCTCTAATTTTTCCAGGATTCATTCAAAGTAACTACAGACTACAGTTTGTAGATTCTATCCCTTTCTCTTAAAAAAAAAATCAGAACACTCGCTGATCTCAAATCTTGTGGAAACTCATCTGCTTTCCATGATTTTTCAAATATTACTGTTCAGCAATTGTTATCAACCACTTCTTTCAGGAACCAAGGCGTTATTTGTTTAGGCTGGGCGACTAGAATTCATCAAGGGCAACTGGGCAGTCTTACTGTCTACTTATTTATATGGGATATTCACATCTTGTTCTGTTATTCTCAGTGAAAAGATAAATAGAAGCAGAATAAGAAATGAGGAATTCTTTCTTCTTTCTATTGTCAGTTATTGTCCCATCTACTCTAAACAAATCACTATTTCTTTTTCAATTCTCCCTTTTCCTCAATACGCTTTAAAATATCCTCTTTTTTTTTTTTTGGTCCTCAGTTTAAACTTCAGTCTATTCTGAATTTTGACACTATAGTATCAGCTCTGTTGAACTGCACTATATTATATAGTATTAAATATTTTATTTGATCATATTGTATACTATTATTTTTATTCTGTGCCCTGGCTTCTTGCATTTTCTTTTTCTTTTCTTTATTTTTGTTGTTGTTGTTGTTTTGGGGTTTGTTTGTTTTTGCAGGGCAATGAGGGTTAAGTGACTTGCCCAGGGTCACACAACTAGTGTCAAGTGTCTGCGGCCATATTTGAACTCAGGTCCTCCTGAATCCAGTGCTGGGCTTTATCCACTACACTACCTAGCTGCCCCCTCAGCTCCTTGCAGTTTTCAATGGTTATACTTTATGTTTAGAATTGTCTCCCTCCTAGTCTCCATTTTCTGGCTTCACTGGGCTTTCTTTAAATCTCTGTTAAAATCCCACCTTCTACAGGAAGCCTTTCCCAATCCCCTTAATGTTAGTGCCCTCTCTCTAAGATTATCTAAAATTTATCTTATGTCTCTTGTTTGAAAGTAGTTGTTCATATGCTATCTTCCCATTAGATTGTGAACTCCTTGAAAGCAGGGACTATTTTTTCTTTGTATCCTCAGCACTTAGCACAATGCCTGGGACAAAGTAGACACTTAATAAATGCTTATTCAGTTGACTTGATTTGTTACCTGCCCTTGATTCCATTTTCTGTACTTTTCTTTTTTAAAGTTGATTCATCAGTTCTTTATGCATCCATATTGCTCCTTTCAGACAAACCTGATCCTTCCTCCTCAATGGAATTGTTTTCCTTTGTGTTTTTGGAATTCCCATAGAATTTTAGTCCATGGAATCCTGCCTTTCCTTATTCTGCAACCTTTGAAATCTGGTTTTCCCAAATCTATTATGCACATAAAACTATATTTGTATTTCCTCTTTTTTTTCTGTTACAAACTTCTGAAAGGAGTGTTCATTTCCCCTAGATATCTTTTCCACCCCAATAACTAGTTCTTCCCAGGTACTGAGAACCAGTTTCAGAATAAAATTTCCTTTTCTATTTTTTTTCCTTTTTAAAAATTTTAGTTCTTTCACCTTTTAAAGAATGAAATTATCATTAAGTCAGGTTGAGAAGTTACTAGTTACTCTACTTTTGGCAGAGAGGGAGCTCCTAGGTATTGAATTCTGCCATCACCACCAAATTATATTTTGGTGCCAAGTTCCTATTTTCTTTTCCAGACTCCTCAGTTAGTTCCTTTTCCAATCCAAGAATATCCAAAGATGAGATTGCTTCTATTTCTCCCTCCATTGACCTTCACCCAAATATTCTCTATGACTATTCTCACTTCTGAATCCTGGCTTTCCTGCCAGGAATATATTTTCTTATATCCAGTGCTATTCTCCCCCTTTTACTGATACTATTTCTTTTGAATAAGGTATTCTCTTCCAGAGCCATATTACAGTCATGGATTTAATCCCACAAAGCCTCAGTGAAACATATGTGGTCAAATTTGCCTTTTTGAATTAGAACTTCTATCAATCAATTCCTCTTGCTTTTTCCTTAACTTTTTTGGCATTTATGTCTAGACATACAGGGCCAAAGACTTTACTACTGGCTCCTTTCTGAAGTTTTATTACCTATGAACTTGTAGGTTTCTCGTCTGTCATTTTTCTTTCACTGAGGATACTCTCTTGGATACCTAGCTTAGGGGAGCTATATAAGCAGTCTTCTCTCCCCATCATTCTTTTGTGATTCAATTTGCAAGACAACTGGCAAATATTCCTATTAGCTTCTGTTAAACATATTCCATTACTGGCCAGGAATCTATCATTTCTATATTTTAAGCTGTAGTCCAGAAATTCAAATCACATTATCAAATATCACTTTCTTAGCCAGTTGTTCATTTCGCAAATCAATTTTTCTCTTCTAGACATAGTCTTTGCTTTCAATGTGTAACAATGAGGAAAAGTGCCACTATGCTCTTCCCTTTTTTGCTTGTGACTTCAAACATCTTTGGCAATACATTTTAGGCTCATATCATTTGTACCCATGTGGATGGCCAGAAACCAAGGCTCTCAGGTGTCACACTGCTCCCCTTCACATTTTACTCTATACTATTTTAGGTTAACAATCTTTAGCCCCCATGGGTTTGATTCTAATCTCTGCAGATTTTATAGAGATGTATATACATACATATATATGTATATACACACATGCATATATGTGTGTGAACATTATATTTGTGCATATATATGTAAATACATCTCTATGTGTATGAGTGTGTGTGTGTGTGTGTGTGTGTGTGTCCCTAGTTTGTCTTCTGAGCTATCTATGGTCATGCATGTCCAATTGCCTCTTGGATATCTTGAACTAGGTATTGTAGGCATCTGAAATGGAATTTTGTCCAAAACAGAATTCATTATTTTTCCTGCCAGACTCTCCTTCCTTCTGAGTTTCCCTTGCTATTAAGGGCACCACTATCCTCTCACCCAGGCCCACAGTATCAGTGTCATCTTTGAATTCTCAATCCAGGCATCCAATCCACTTTTGAATCTTTTCCCCCCTACTATCATGACGTCTTTTTATAGCCATGTCCTCTTTCCCCCACTACCTTTCCCCTGGAGCCTTTTAACTGGTCTCCCAACTCTAATCCCTTCTCATTCCAATCTATCCTCTTAGCTGCCAGGGTGATTTTTTCCCCCTAAAGCTTAGGTCTCAATATATAGCCCACTAGTGCAATGAGTTTCAATGGTTTCCTCCATCAAATATAAAGTTCTCTGTTTAGTATTGTAAATTCTTCATAACCTGGCCCCTTCTTACCTTTCCAATCTCCCTTCTTTTCATTCTATGATCCAGCTATACTGGCTTGCTTGGAATGCCTCAAACATAACACTCTATCTTCCTGCATTTGCATTGTCTTTCCCCCATTCCTGGAGTGCCCTGCCCCCTCAGCCACACCTCTTAGTTTCTCTTGCTTCTTTTAAGACTCAGTTTAAATTCCAATTTTCTCCTCCCCCTACTACAGATGTTAATGCTTTCTCTTTTCAGATTACCTTTATCTACTCTCATTATATAGTTTATTTATCTGGCAATCACATGTTGTCTCCTCCATTAGAACAGGCACTCTATGAAGAATAGAACTGCTTTTGCTTCCTCTCTGTCCGTCTCTATCTCTCTCTTTAAATACCCTACCCCTACTCAAAGACTTAACACAAAAACCTGGCACCTGATAAGTACTTAATAAATATTTGTTGACTTCTTGACTAACTTCTTTTTCTTTTTTCTTTTTTTTTGTGAGGCAATGAGGGTTAAGTGACTTGCCCAGGGTCACACAGCTAGTGTCAAGTGTCTGAGACTGAATTTGAACTCAGATCCTCCTGAATCCAGGGCTGGTGCCACCTAGCTACCCCCTCTTGACTAATTTCTTATCCATTTTGATAAGTCTTGGGAAGGTCTCTGTTAAGTCTTAGAGAAATGCACTGGGAAGATCTCTATTACTGGAATCAGGGGAAAGGAAGGGAATAGACAGTTATATAATATCCACTGTGTGCTGAGCATTTGGGGGGGGGGCTATTGGGGTTAAGTGACTTGCCCAGGGTCACACAGCTCATAAATGCCTGAGACTGGATTTGAATTAAACTCTTCCTGACTTGAGGCCAAGCACTATCTGCTATACCACAAACTGTCCCAATTAGGCTGAGGTAGATTGACAAATAGCAGCCTCAGCACTTCAGAAGAGGACATTGTCAAATGTCACCACTTTTCAAGTCTAGTCTGCATTACTCCAATGACAGCTCCTCCACATAGTTTCTATTATTGTTGTTCAGTCATTTCAGTCACATCTGATTCTTTGTGTGACCCTATTTGGGGTTTTCTTGACAAAGATACTGGAGTGGTTTGCCATTTCCTTCTCCAGCTCATTTGACAGATGACTAACTGAGGCAAGCAGGGTTAAGTGATTTGCCCAGGGTCACACAGCTAATAAATGTCTGAGGCTGGATGTGAACTCCAGGCCTAGGACTCTATCCACTGCTCCACTTAGCTGCCCTTCAAACCAGTTTACAAATGAAGAAATGGTGGCCAAGAGTAGCTAAATGATTCGCTCAGAGTCAAATACTGAACAAATGTCTGAGGCAGGATTCCAACCCAAGTTTCTCCTTGCTCCAAATACTCTACCCACTAGGTGGAAACAAATAAGTGGTTCCAACCTAACAGGAGTGGAGAGTGTGGAGGTGGAAATAAGAAAAGATACTGACAAGATAATTCTCCCTTTAAGTAAAGGAATTGTCCTATATTTAGTAGAAAACTTCTCATTATGTGAATATCTATCCATGAATAGATGAGAGGAGAATGAGAATTCTTACTAGATATGCAGTCAGTCTTATAGCATCCATATAAGTGAGTGTGGAGTTGCTATACTATCACATCTACAAACAAATTCATGGATCCACAAAATAAAAACCAATGGGCTTTTCCCCTCCCTACTATTCATTAGTCAAAAAAAAAAGTTCAATTATTACACTCATTAGATTATCTTTCCTGATTTTGTTTTTAAAGGGATTCATGTTAACCAAAGAAATGTGCAAGAGTTCCTTCATCACAAATAATTTGACATCAGTGGCCACTTGTTTATATTCTAGCTAGATAACAAGCTTAAAAAATGTTTTTGATGACTTAATTGCAATTTGACAGCTCTGACTATAGTCCAATGGGCTGCACTGCCAAACGCATGAAGCCTACTCACTGTACATTGTCTGAGCCTACTCAATCTTGCAGCAATTACAAAAGGCAAATCAGCTAAGACAGGGATTCACAAGGAGAGAAAAGCATCCTCTTTAAAAAAAAAAAAGAACCTGTCTTATGATTTTCAGAAGTGATTAAAACATCTTAATAGGACTCTCTCTGTGCAGCAGTCAGCTTCCCTCTGAAATATTGACAGGTCTTCCTAACTGGCAAAAATCACAACTCATTAAAGTTGCTGTCTTACTTGATTGAATAAAAAGAAGCAGAAAGGTGGAATCAAAATTGTGGGAATAGAGAAACAATGAGAGATATGGAAATTGGAGCTCCAAACATCAATCTTAATTTGTATGTTCCTTGGGAACTATTAACTCACTCCCCACTATTCACCATCATTGTCTCATTAGTTCTCTACAATACACTTATGCTGTCTAACCTTTGAATGCCTCTCTATATCCTCCCTATCTACATGTTCTTCAAAAGTTAAATTTTTGCCTCCTCATGTAGCTAGCTATTCATGATTTCCTTTTCCCTTTATATTTTCCACCATGCTTAGACCCAGTCATTCACGTTCCCTGTAGAATACACTTCAATTGATTTTGCTTGCAAGTGTATAGGATTTTCCCACACACATCCACCCATATCCCTTGTCTTCCCTCCCATGTTTCCAGGTCCCCTTGTCTATGCTTATGGTAGAGTCAAGCCAAGAGGGGATGAGTGATGACAAGGAAAAGGCTTGAGCATGAATATAATTTCCATTGTTGGAAGCTGAGCAGTAACTGCAGCTCTGGGACATACAGGCACCCCCTACCTCAAACCCCAGCCATAGCACCTCAGAGTTCCTTTCATAAACACCTTCATATCTCTTAAGGAAGAGCCTTAGGAGAATGAAGAGTAGTGAGCTACCTTTCTGGTGCAATTTTAGGAAAGCCAGGAACTTCCCTTTCCCCACAAATCTCTTTCACCAAGCTTTTAGTACAAGGAATTCCAACAGGAGATATTCCATTGAGTCTTTTTTTTGGGGGGGGGGCACGGCAATGAGGGTTAAGTGACTTTCCCAGGGTCACACAGCTAGTTAGTGTCATGTGTCTAAAGCTAGATTTGAACTCACATCCTCCTGAATCCAGGGCCAGTGCTTTATCCACTGCGCCATCTAGCTGCCCCAATTCCACTGAATCTTGAAGGTATTTCATTCTTCATAAATTCTCCATTGAAATGCAAATATCCATGTTTGTAAGAGTAACCCCCTTCATCAAGCTAACATCTTAACTAGGATTTTCTAAAATCAATTTCCCAGATTCAGGAGCAAGAATAGGTTGTTTGTCCTTCATTCTCAAAGAGCACCGTAACATTGGAAGAGGATGTCATGACTTGCAATTAATTGGATTTAAGTGAGGCAGGACTGTGCAAAGTCACCAGCCTCACTTGCTCTTCCGGAGCCATCTGGGTCCAGTGGCAAGATATACCTCAGGATGACTGGAGTTGGCCCTGGATGCACTAGGAGACCTTGGTCTTTTTAAGCTAAGGTCTTCCCAGATCTCAGTTTGAAATATGGTAAGGCACCAAAAATAAACTTTACTTATTATTTGGGCTTAGAGACAACCCTACTTACAGAAGTCTTTTCTCTCATTTTCTTTATATTATTCCAAGTATAGGAATAAATGTTGCCAAAGCAGCCCCAAGAGTTTAAGGGGAGCAGAAGAAAAGGCAAAATCCTTTATGCTTCTGATGTGCTTCTTTTCCAATTATTAAGAAGTTGGTGCTTAGTGATTGATTGTTAATTTGAATTCTGCCAGTTCCAGAAACCGATGAAGAAAACCATTCTTATGAGTTATAACTAGTGTGAGTACGATATTAAGACCAATAATGATTAGAATAACTGACTTCAAGGTTTGCAATGTGCTTTTCTACATTAATCTCAGTTGATCCTTGCAATCTTTCAAAGTAAATGGTCTTGTCTCCCTTTTATAGATGTGGAAGTTGAGCCTGAGAAAGGTTTAATGATTTTAGCAGGGGAGGATTTCTTATTTAATGAAACACACACACACACACACACACACACACACACACACACACACACACACCCCTCTAAGACGTCATCTACAGAATAACTCTCAAAATGGTAAAAAGCATACCAGAAGAGAGTCTTTATTTTGCCTGGCATGTATGGAGAAGTATCAGCGACCTGGTCCAAAACTGCCAGGGATGTGGAGTGGCAAACAAACACAGGAACCAGTGACTAAACAGAACTCCCACAGGCTTGGTGCCAACATTTCTCATTCTTTGTATTACTTTGGGATGGTAGGAGGTGACACCTATCAAAAAGATATCTTGTGGGAAAATCCATGAAACTATTGGGGAGAAGGATAAAGTAAGAGGGAGAAAGGACAAGAGTGTGACTGAGATCATGATAAGTGTTCATGTGATCTTAGAATTTAAACTAGATTAGAGGTGAAACTAGGGGTAGCTAGGTGACACAGTGGATAAAGTGCTGGATATTATGTCAGGAAGTCTCATCTTCCTGAATTCAAATCCAGCCTCAGATACTTACTATGACCTGGTGTAAGTAACTTAACCCTGCTTGCCTCAGTTTCCTCATCTGTAAAATGAGCTGGAGAAGAAATTACTTTTGCTAAGAAAACTCCACATGGGTTCATGAAAAGTCAGACATGACTGAAAAACAACTAAACAGGGGCAGCTGGATGGCGCGGTGGATAGAGCACTGGCCCTGGAGTCAGGAGTACCTGAGTTCAAATCCAGCCTCAGACACTTAATACTTACTAGCTGTGTGACCCTGGGCAAGTCACTTAACCCCAATTGCCTCACTAAAAAAAAAAAAAAGAAAGAAAAACAACTAAACAACAACAACAAAAAAGGAGAAACACAGCAGGGATTAATGAAATCTCCCTAGATTTATAAAGAAGGTGAAGAAGAAAGATAAGAGCTTGTGGCCCAAGATTCTATAGGGAATGCCATCTTAAGAGAGATAATGCTTTCAAGAGTGAAATTATGGAAAAACAACTAAGTTATTCCAATGAAAAAGCCATGGGTGCACAAAGTGATTATGTAGGAAACTCATAACCTACTCAGATTTCTTTTTTTTTTTTAATGTTTTGGAGATGGAAGCAAGAGTTTGAAGAAACCTGTTAGTGTGGTTGCCAAACTACTGTCAGTGAGTAGAAAAACTGTAGACAATGTGAAAACTGTCATAGTATGACAAATTCAAATGTCCGGGTTTTTTTTTTTAAAGGGGAAGAAGGTGGATTCCTAAAATTAATGGCCACCAAGTTTGATCTTGATTTCTGTAAATATTTTAGAAGATCTCCTAAAACAGTGGATTGTAAGCACTAAGAAAGGGAAGGGATGGTTACTATTAGACAGTGTGGGTACTTTAAGAATAAACAACCAGGTTAACCTAATTTTTTTTTTTCAGGCTGAGTAACTAGAGTAATATAGACATAGTATGACTGGGTTTCAGTTGAGCATTTGACAGACTTAAACAAAATGCCCATGGATAATATAAAGAGATGTGGGCTGTGTTACAAATGGACATACATTGAACTAGACTCAAAGTGGTGATTAATGGATCAAAATCATCTGAAAGAAAGTCTATAGTAGAGTACCACAGGGCTCTGTTATGTTGACTATTTTATCAATGCCTTGGTGAAAGCATACATAGCATAATTATCAAATTTAGCTATGGCACAAAGCTGAGGTATAACTAATGTGTTGGATGACAGAACTGTGATGTGAAAGATCTCAATGGACTAAAAGAAAATGAACTACATCTATTAAAATGAAAACTGAATGTAAATAAATGTAAAAACCTAAGTGGGAGAGGGAGGGAAGAAAATGAGTGGAAAACATTAATTACCTTGTATATTTGGAGAGAATAGCCATTGTACATGGTAGATTTGCAGTTTCATGGGCAATCTTTTTTTAAAAAATTGCATCATGTTATGAAAGTGCTTGCTTTTTTGTTCCATGAACTAAAAATAAAATAAAATATATTTTTTAAAACCTACAAAAAACAAAATAGAGGCAGTTCTCCTATTATGAGACATATGTGTTCCTCAAAAAGAATGAACATATGCAAAATCATGAAACAAAAACCCCAGGATTTATGAGGAAAATGGGGTTGGGATAAAATGTACAAAAATTTCGTTGGTTGACATGTAAAAAATATGAACCCAATAACAATGGTGGCATTGTTTTATATATGTGGAATAGCTAAGAAATACATAAATACTACAATAAATGGTGGTTAGCCTTCCTCAACCCACAGCTCCTTTGCAGCAAAATATATACGATGAATACAGTCCTTTACCTTGACAAGGATGACCTGAAGTTTGCTTATGGAAGTGAGAATCAGAAGGGTTATAGCTTGTGAGTGTTTGTAAAGTGGTATAATTTTCTCCATTCTCAGAAGAAATCTGGAAAAAAACAAAATGAAATTTGTGATATGCTCAAAGCATTTCTCAATATGTTGGTTGAATTAGAACAAATTTTTGAAATACACCTTATAGCAGAACTGACAAATACAGGACAGGAATAGTATGGATGGTTCATATAGAAAAGACTGAGGATTTTATTCTATTCCAAGTTTAATATAAGCCCAAAAGAGACAGAAAGCTAACATGATCTCAGTTTATTGCTAACATAATCATAGTCTCCAGAATGAGCAATTTTATAGTCTTGCTCTAGTTGTCCATGATTAGACCATATTTGGAATATTGTGTTCTGTTTGGGATCTCACATTTTTTTAATCATAAAAGTATTTTATTATTTTCCAGTTATATGTAAAGATAGTTTTCAACATTTTGTTTGTGTTTTGGGGTTTTTGTTGGGGGGGGGCAGGGCAATGAGGGTTAAGTGACTTGCCCAGGGTCACACAGCTAGTAAGTGTCAAGTGTCTGAGGCTGGATTTGAACATTTGTTTTCGTAAGATTTTTAGTTCCAATTTTTTTCCCTCCCTCCCTTCCCTCCCAAATTCCCTAGATAGAAAGCAATCTGATATAGGTTATATATGTACAATTACATTAAACATATTTCTGCATTAGTCATATTGTGAAAGAAGAATCAGAAAACATGGAGAAAAACTCAAAAAAGAAAAAAAAACAGTCAAAAAGTAGAAACAGTATGGTTCGATCTGCATTCAGAATCCATAGTTCTTTTTTCTGGATGTGGAGAGCATTTTCTATCATGAATTCTTTGGAACTGTGTTGTATCATTTCACTGCTGAGAAGAGCTAAGTCTATCACAGTTGATCATCAGACAATGCTGCTGTTACCGTGTACAATGTTCTTCTGGTTCTGCTCACTTCACTCGGCATCAGTCCACTTGAGTCTTTCCATGTTTTTCTGAAATCCACCTCCTCATCATTTCTTACAGCACAATAGTATTCTGTTACATTCATATACCACAACTTGTGGCTATTCCCCAGTTGATGGACATTCCTTTGTTGGATCTCACAGTTTAAGAAGGACAATGACAGGTATTGAAGGACATCTCTTGGAAAACAACTAGTATAGTAAGGAGACTAGAAACCTTATTGTAGGAGGAGAATTAAAGGAATTGGGAGGAGGGCAAAATCTTTCATCTAAAAAAGAAAAGGCTTAAGGGACACATGATCATCATCCTCAAGTATTAAGCTCTTTTGAGAAAGATGTATTTAATTTGGTTTGTTTGTCAGTCTTTTTTATATTTGACATTGAGGCTATTAGGTGGTACAATGGACTGAGTGCTGAACCTAGAGTTAGGAAGACCCAAACTCAAATTCTGCCTTAAACACTGACTAGATGTGTGACCATGGGCAAGTCACTTAACTCTGTAAGCCTCAGTTTCCTCATCTATAAAGTGGAACTAATAAGAGTACCTACCACATAGAGTTGTTGGGAGAATCAAATGAGACGATTTTTGTAAAGCTTTACAAGCCTTATAACCTTATATGAATGCTTTTCAATTATCTGTCTGTCTTTCTGTCCATTCATCCACCTACCTGTCTATCTATTAGGTTATTTCTATCTAACCAGTATGTATCCATCCATCCATCCATCCATCCATCCATCCATCCATCCATCCATCCATCCATCCATCCATCCATCCATCCATCCATCTATCTATCTATCTATCTATCTATCTATCTATCTATCTATCTATCTATCTATCTATCTATCTATCTATCTATCTATCTATCTATCTATCCATTAGGTTATTTGTAACTAGTTTCTCTCTCTCTCTCTCTCTCTCTCTCTCTCTCTCTCTCTCTCTCTCTCTCTCTCTCTCTCCCCTCAATTCAGCTTATACTCCAGATAAACTGGATAACTCTCTGTCTTCTGAATCCACAGTTCTACAATTTTATTCAGACTATTTCTTATCTTTGTAATTCCTTTCCCTACCATTTTCACTTCTCAAGTCTTGTTCATCCTTTAGAGACTATTTCAAATGCTGCTTACTTCTGAAAACATTCCTTTGTCCCTCCGGTTGGTAAGGGCCTTCCATCTCAGATCTCTCACAGTATTTTGTTTTCCTCTCTAATATAATCGTGTGTGATGTTGTCTTATCCCCCTTCTAGACTGTTATATCCTTGAAGTCAAGGACCATGTCTAATCTAAGCTTTGTATCTTCCCCAGCTGCTAAAACAGTGCCTTGCACTCTGAGGAGACCTGGACTAATCACTGTGAGGAGTGTGTTAGAGAGATAATGAGAGGCAAATAAAAAGAATGACAAGCAGCAGCAGAGGCTAAGTTGAAGTCGGATAGCATGGCTATGTAATAGCCTAGGTCCACACGATTTTCCATACTTCAACGGTTTTGAGAGGGAATCATTGAAGTAGTTGACAAGAGCAAGACCATCATTTCTACAAAAGTAACGTCCAGTGAAGCCAGGAAGGAATTCAAAGGCTGGGTGAGGTGAGAGGGCTCGAACAGTTGAGATCCTGGTAAGGACAAAGAACAAATTTGGTGAGTGTGATTACAGTGTGAGAAAGTTTGGTAAAGGTTACAGCCAGAAGTTGGAAACATTGAGTTAGATAGAGATTTTAGAAGGCAGACATTGCCTTGTGACAACTAGGTCCAATGGTTATATTTTTTTAAAAAAGGAATAAAAGAAACAAAGGAACATATGAAACATAAGAAAAGTTCAGAAGTAAATACAGAAAAGTTAAAGTTTGTTACTATTGTCTTAAATTTAAAATATGCTTAAAAGCTGTACCTACAGAAGAGTTCCAGGGAACTCATGATAGAAGAGGATCTCCAAATCCAAGAAGAAAAAAAAAAGAGCTGTGGAGTATAGATGCTGAATGAACCATACATGACTAATGCAGAAATAGGATTAATGTTATTATGTGTGTGTGTATATACATATATATATATGTATATATAAAACCTATATCAGATTACCTGCTGTCCAGGGAAGGGGGAAGGGAGGGAGAAAAATCTGAAATTGAAAAGCCTGTATAAACAAAAGTTGAGAACTATCTTTACATGTAACAGGAAAAAAATAAAATATTAATTTAAAAAAGCTGTACCTAAGTGAATTTCACATTCTCATATGCAATCTTCTTTTCTGTTCTTTGTATATTAAATGATGATGTTTGGTTCATAATTTTATTTTATTTTTTAGAGGCAATTGGGGTTAAGTGACTTTCCCAAGGTCGCACAGCTAGTAAGAATCTGAGGCCACATTTGAACTCAGGTCCTCCTGACTCCAGGGGTGGTGATCTATCCACTGTGCCACCTAGCTGCCCTGGTTTATAATTTTTAAAAATCAGTTAAGAAAAAAAATTAACTCCAATGTGTACATATCCAGTGATGAACAGAGTCAAGGAGGTTGAAGAACTGTAAGGTTGTCAGATAGGTCATCAACATGAATATTGATATTGTAAAAAATGGAGAGGAATAAAATCAGTGCTGAAGCCATAAATTTTAATAATTTAACAGATTCACAATATCATCAATGTGGGCATTCCATCTAAGCATGCAAATTGTAACTTGTATACACCTTTTCATCCCATCTATTTCTTTTGGTACCCTCTATAGGTTGTTCCAAAACAGAGCTACACAATATACTCTCTCTAGGCTTTCCTCTGGGTCTTTTTAACATTTCATGGGTATTGAACAAAAATATCATGGAACAATAAAGTAATGACAAATATAAAAACTTCCAAGATGCATGAGAAGACTTATATGAAGCGATTAAGTAAGCAGAACCAGGAAAGCAATTTATACATGACCACTGCAATATAGGTTGAAAGAACAAAAAAATTAACTGAGCACTGAAATTATGACAAAGATTAGTCCTGGAGAAAGGTTTAGAAAATACTCTACTCTTCCCTCTTAGCAGAGGTGAAAGAGCACAGGTAGGGAATGCTGGATATGCTCCCAGAAATTATTTATGCATCATTCACTTTTGTTGAACTATTTTTTATTCCATTTTTATTTCCTTCTACTCTTTCTTTTTCAAAAGATGGCTCTTTGGGGAGGATATATTTGGAAATGAAGGTGATGTAAAAACAAAACTATGCAAAATATTTTTAAAACAACATATACTCATACACACATGACATTTTATGAACATCAACGTATCACTCAAGCTATAAGTTTCTTATTATTTTCTCTCAGTACAGGACTAGCCAACCTCCTTTTTCAGTCATACATTTCCTTCATGATAGATGTACCCCTACTTATGTCCACAATACATTTCTCCATTAACCTATAGGTCATTTTCAATTTTGATTCTTCAGAAATTGTAGTGATCTATGATGCTGAACTACATAGTATCACCAAAGGACCATTTCTATTAAAAAAATATAGTGTAGGGGCAGCTAGATGGCACAGTGGTTAAAGCACCGGCCCTGGATTCAGGAGTACCTGAGTTCAAATCCGGCCTCAGACACTTGACACTTACTAGCTGTGTGACCCTGGGCAAGTCACTTAACCCCCATTGCCTTAAAAAAAAAAAAAAAATATATATATATATATATATATAGAGAGAGAGAGAGAGAGAGAGAGAGAGAGAGAGTGTGTGTGTGTGTGTGTGTGTGTGTGTGTGTGTGTGTTAAAGAGCATCTTGGACTCATTCAAAGCACTAAATGATTTGCCAACTACAATCCAGCCTTTTATTCAGTTCTGGACCCAATTTGTTATCCAGTTGCAGTGTCTGTTCAAAATATATGCACTGGGACAGCTAGGTGGCGCAGTGGTTAGAGCACCGGCCCTGGAGTCAGGAGTACCTGAGTTCAAATCCGGCCTCAGACACTTAACACTTAACTAGCTGTGTGACCCTGGGCAAGTCACTTAACCCCAATTGCCTCACTAAAATATATATATATATATATATATATATATATATATATATATATATATATATATATATATATATATATATATATATATGCACTGATGAACTAACTCAGTAGTCTGCCCAATCAATGGCACCTAATAATCAGGATAAAAGGAATTCTGACATCCATTTGATTTTTTTCTTAATTGGATTGTTAATCAGATAATAATTTTTTTTTTCGGGGCAATAGGGGTTAAGTGACTTGCCCAGGGTCACACAGCTAGTAAGTGTCAAGTGTCTGAGGCCGGATTTGAACCCTGGTCCTCCTGAATCTAGGGCCAGTGCTTTATCCACTGCGCCACCTAGCCACCCCAGATAATCATTTTTAAGACACTATGGGTCTCACTGAAGAGACATTTTGATATTCTAAGATTGATGCAATAATAACAATGGCATAACAACAAAAACAGCAGCATATAGAGGATTTTGTGATCTATAAGAGACATTTCTTTCTTTCTTTTTTGGTGGAGCTATGGGGGTTAAGTGACTTGCCCAAGGTCACACAGCTAGTTAAGTGTCAAGTGTCTGAGACCGAATTTGAACTCAGGTCCTCCTGAATCCAAAGCTGGTGCTTTATCCACTGCTACACCTAGCTTCCGGGCCCCCCCTTCCCCCTGTAATTTATTCTTAATATCTCTCTCTCATATCTAATATCCAATTTGTTGTCAAGATTTGTAAAATTTCTCACATTTGATTGTACATATATAACCTCTATTAGATTGCTTGCTGTCTTGGGGAGGGGGGAGGGAGGGAAGGGAGGGAGAAAAATTTGAAACTAGAAATCCCATAAAAACAAATGTTGAAAACTATATATGTAACTAGAAAATAATAAAATACTTTTATGATTAAAAAAAAATCTCTCGCATATGGAGTTTTGCTGGTAAATGGTTAACAATCAGCTTTCTGCCAGTGGAGTACAAACTTTGGTACATCCTACTAAGCTGAAAGAGTTTCAAATATGGGCCCAGTGACAGTCTGCACATTCATTATCTGAGACAGTCTAGTGGAGTTTAGAAAGGCCTATTATTAGGTATAAACTACATCAGCTCTCAAGACTATCCAGTAAGTCATAAAGGAATTAAGATCAATGGGGAAGTACCCGTACCAACAAAATTATAGACAATTATCCAATTTCAGAGTTGGAAGAGATCATAAAGGGCATTAAATAAAACTCCCTTAATTTACGAATTAAGAAAACAAGGCCCAAGAAAGTTAAGTGATTTGCCCAAGGTGGCAGAACTGAGATTCAAATCCAGGTTTTCTAAATCCAGATAGAGAGCTTTCATGGTGCTGCCTTTTGATGGCAAGGTCTTTGAGGAAAAGCCAGGAGAGCATGAATGCTTCAAAGCCTGGAAATGGTAGTAAGGAGCCAAAGGAAGTTCAACTTCTATCCCCCAAGAATTCAGTGCTTTTAGTAAGAGCTAGTTTTTATTTAGGCTTGTATTCGAAGAAGGAGGTAAGAAATACATTTAGAATCAGAGGAAGTTTGCTTTGTAATAAATTGAAGTTTCCATCTGCTTCAACAGGAGGGAATTGGGTTGTGGCATGCAGGGGTGGGTGAAATGGCAGGGATAAATAAGAGATTCAGCTTAGAGTGCTAGGTAGGCATACTAAAGATGAAGGAAGCATGGTGTGTGTGTGGGGGAAATAGATTGGATGAAATGTTAGAAATAAGAGAGAAAGAAAATACTGCTTACTGATGGTAAGAACTCTTACAAGGGGAGGTGGTAATTAAAGGGAGGTCTCTTTGTTTATTCATTCACTGACTCAACACCAAAAGAAACACTAAAGTTATGAAAGAGGTGAATATAGCATACTAAGTCATAGAAAAACATTCATACATATAAGAACAGGCAGTCAGGGCCGGACCCCCAGAATTCCAAATAGAATAATTTGGTGGCAATGTATTTTCACAGAGTTTTGATGCTGGCATCTGGGTTTGAGGGACTGTTTTGTCTCCTGTGCTCAAATGCTAAATTTAATATATTTGGGTTTTTCTCATTTTTTTTTTGGTCAGTGGCTTGAATAAAGCACTTTCCCCAATCAGTATAAAGCTAGATGGGATAATCAATATGTTAAATGACAGAATCCAAGTCTTAAAAATACTGGAAGACCGAATCAAAACTAGCAGGATGAAGGAATACATGTAAAGCTTACATTTAAGTGGAAATGTTGTTCGTCCTTTTTGTTTTCTTTTTCTTTGTTTTTGGTGGGGCAATGAGGGTTAAGTGACTTGCCCAGGGTCACACAGGTAGTAAGTGTCAGGTGTCTGAGGTCACATTTGAACTCAGGTCCGACTGAATCCAGAGCTGGTGCTTTATCCACTGCACCACCAAGCTGCCCCCTGTCCTTTGTTTTCAAAGAGGACCAATGACATTATCGGATGAATTGGTTTTAAGTGAGGCAGAGTTTCTAGAAGTTGTCAGCTTCACTCTCTCTTCCTGAGTCATCAAAGTCCAGTGGCAAGACAAAAGTCAGGATGAAGGTTGATGTCCTGGTATGTAGCAGATGATGACCTTGGCATCTTTGGCATCTGTAAAATGGGATGGAGAAGGAAATGGCAAACCACTCCAGTATCTTTGCCAAGAAAACCCCAAATGGGGTCAGAAAGTGGAACATCACTGAAAAAACAACTGAACATAAGGAACAGGAAGAGACCACTTGGAGCATAAGCTAACACGGGGCCAACAATATAATGAATTGCTTAAAAACAGATCACAAGTATAGCATTCATATATGGTCAAACCACATCTAATGTAGTTCTGTCCAATTCTGGGTACCATATTTTAAGAGGAACACTGGGAAACTAAAGCCCCTCCAAAGAAGAATAGGATTGTGAGGACTCTGGAAATAATTTCCTATGAAGAGAAATCGAAGAAAAGAGGAGTATTTAACCTTAGGGAATTTAGAATCAGAGTACTGTTGATGAAAAAAAGAAAACTTAAGAGGTTAATTCATGGGGCAGCTAGGTGTCACAACACTTAATACTTACTAGCTGTGTGACCCTGGACAAGTCACTTAACCCCAATTGCCTCACTAAAAAAATAAAGAGGTTAACTAATACAATCATTCCACTTCACAGATAAAACAATTAAAGAAGATTAATGGCAGGCCCGGTTTCTATTTATAAATATTGATGGGCAAAACTTTTCTAGCTGCTCAAAAGAAAAGTAGGTCTGATGAATAGATGTGTGGGGGGGGAGAGAGAGAGAGAGAGAGAGAGAGATTAAGGTACAGCATGTGAAAGAATTTTTTGATAACCAGAGCTATCTAACAATGATAGCTACTCATTCAGTTGAGCTCCCTCAATCAGTGGAAATATTCAGAAGAGATTAAATAATATAAGATGAAAATCGTTCCTTGGGGTGCCGAAGAAGTCATTTCTGCATGGGGTGTAAGGCTGAATTAGTTGACCATTAAGGCTTCTTTTGAAATTTAAGAGTCGGGGCAGCTAGATGGCACAGTACACCGGCCCTGGAGTCAGGAGTACCTGAGTTCAAATCCGACCTCAGACACTTAACACTTACTAGCTGTGTGACCCTGGGCAAGTCACTTAAGCCCAATTGCCTCACTAAAAAAAAAAAAAGAAAAAAAAAGAAATTTAAGAGTCTATAATTCTATAGATAGAAAGAAATACATGGTACAGAACAGTAAATGCTATGGACCCTTTACTGATCTGGTTAGTTTGTCAGGAGAACAGTAAAAAGCAGAGAAAAACTGTCTGGTTTATTAGATAAATGGGAGAGAATTTAATTCAATCCAACAGTATTTTATTAAGAATCTGCAGTTTTGGGGGTCAGCTAGGTGGTGCAGTGGATAAAACACTGGCCTTGGGCTCAGGAGAACCTGAGTTCAAATCTGACCTTAGACACTTGACACTTAGCTGTGTGACCCTGGGCAAGTCATTTAACCCTCATTGCCCTGCCAAAAAAAAAAAAAGAGAATCTGCAGTTTTCCAAGCATTATTGTATAAGCCATTTGGGGAGGGAGGGAGGAAGGAAGGAAGGAAGGAAGGAAGGAAGGAAGGAAGGAAGGAAGGAAGGAAGGAAGGAAGGAAGGAAGGAAGGAAGGGAGGGAGGGAGGAAGGAAGGAAAAAAGAAAGAAAAATTTTTGTCTTCAAAGAGCTTACTTTCTACTGGGTAAAACAGATAAATACAAAATATATACGAAGTAAAAAACAAAGTAATGAGAGGGGAACACAATTCTGGGGATCACTAAAAACCTCCTGGAGGTGACAGTTAAATTGAAACAGATAACTGTAAATAACCTAAAGGGGTGAGAATGAATGAAAAAGGGAGAATGAGGGTGAAATGAAAAATCTCTTTTCTCCTTCCAATCATCTCCAAGTCCCACCACAATGACCCCGAGCGCACAAGCCTCTTCTTCCTCAGGTTGCTGACCTGGGGACCTCTTTCGGCTTCCCCCCAGGCATTGGAGGGACTGCAGGCCTTTTTCGCTTGGGACAGTAGATCCTGCAGAGGGTATCTACAAAGGAGGGCAGGGGCGTGCTGTGTGCTGACCGGGCCTCTGGCCATAGCATTCAGAAGCGGAGAGGAGGAAACGGATGGGGACACGTGTCACCCACCCCCGCTCCAGGGCTGGCACCATCCAAGAAGCCCTCCACGCCCCCTGCTCGGCGTAGCGAGAGGGTCGCCTGGACTATTCAAAAAGCCCTTGATCCATGACAAGCGTGGCTTTTAATGCGGGAAGAGGCAAGATTGTTCAGGTGGCAGGGATCCAAGGCGGAGATTCCCTTCTCTTCCCAGTCCACCCACCCGCCCTCCTCCTTCCCTCCCCTCCTCCCCGCCACAAAAAAAGGACACACAAAAACTTTTGCCACACTATTAATATATTCGAGTTTCCTCCCACTTTCCCAATGGGCTACCAGCTGCAGAACTCCTGAATAGAAAGCTTAATTGTGCTTTGTCATGCAGAATACCTCGATTTTCTATAGAAGGTTACAAAGGGCCGTTTGAAGATTCAGAGTATTTATTTCTTGGCTAATAGCGAGCCATTTGCATAGAGCACCTCTGCGCCTGCCAGACCCAGGTAGCAGAGCCGAAACCACTGAGGCCCCATATTTACCCCCCCCCATATAACACAAGGTGGCATCTGAGAATCGCAGTTCCCCGCCCCTGCTCCTTTTTCCTCTCCATCTACCTCCCCCCCGCCCCATTCCGCCCATTCCCTACCTCCCCTCCCCAGGTCACGGCTGGGGCTGAGGTCCCTGCGAGCCCAGGGGCTGGTGATTTAGAACAAGTCTATAAGTCTCTGGACCTTCTAGTCTACACTTAGGCCCTTCCGGATGACCTCTCTCCGGCCTCCGGCCTCCGGCCATTTCCTATTCCCGGCCTCAGAAAAATAGCGACCTTGGGAGGTGTTTTGGGGCCCTGGCTCCGCCCACGTGTTTGAACAGCCGCCAGCCAGACCAAAGAACCCCCTAGCCGGCCCAGGCAGGAGGACGAACCTGAAGTTCCCTGGTCCATCCTATCTCCTGCCTAGGGTGTAAAAGGCCTAGACTGCGATGTCTCCGGGATCCTCCGGTAATCGCAAGCTAATTATTATTTGGATACGAAGCTGCTACTTCCCCTGTTTGATTGGCACCACTGCCTTCAGAATATCTTTTCTTGTTTCTTGTTTTGACAGTTTAAATCCAGGTCTATGTGACATATAAAGGTAATAAAATTCTCATTTCATTGTTAATCTTATTTCATTGCCGTATAGGATTTTACCCTCACACCTGCGTGGCAGGGTGTAATTCCATTAATAAAAAAAATCAACATATTCATTGCATGTCTTTTCCCTGATGATATATTGTGAGCAGTGTGAGTTGAAAAAGAGCCATTTATTCCCACCGTGAATGAGCCTGCATGGGGCGGGAGCTTCACCTGCCCCCTCAGTCAATTAGGAATGTATCGAAAAGTCTACCAGAAAAGGAGTTAAATTAACCGTTCGCTAATTTCCTTGTGTCCCTCCTACATAATCCCCCCTTTTCAGCTTGCCCCAGAAATTACCACATGTTGCAAGGTTCAAATAGTGCCTAATGAAACAGTGACTAAACGGTTCTCTCTCAAACGCCACAGAGCCCTTTAGCCAGACCTTCAAAGACTATGGGCGGAACCAGTTGGGGGTCCAAAAGCTTTAAAAAAAAAAACAACTTTCTCTTGGGGGAAAGAAAAATCTAACCAGTTAATAATTGTAGGTCCAGCCAACGAAGTGGAGACACTGTTCTTTCCCTCCTCCCCCCACTTTCCAGCCCCCACAGCTGGAACGCTCCAGGGCTCCCAGGACTTGGGGTGTGCGAGCTCAAGGGAATTTCTGAGGCTTCTTCTAGAGCCCTGCAGTTCCAACATCCCCTTCCCTCCCCCACTCACCCTCACAACACCCCCCCCCCCAGTTGTTCCAGCGCCGGAGGGTATTGGGAGGAGAGAAGCTAAAAGTTGGGGGTAATTGAGCAAGGGCCTAAGGAGAAGCGAAGGCAAGCAACTCAAAGACGAAAGCGGGGCTGAGTGGGATGGTAGAAAAAACAACCCCCAATTTCCTCTCCCCCCCTTAAAAAAATCTAATCAAACCTAAGTCCTAAAACCACGTGTTAGCCTCTGGGAATCTGAGCACCCTTTGCCACGAATTTCAAAGCCACAAAATGCTATGCAAATGAGTAATAATCGTGGTAACTAATTAATGAAGTAATTAATTAAAGAGAAAAAAGGGGAAGGTGGTTAGTTTCTGCTTGACCCAAGCAATTTCAATTAGGCTTTGTGAAGGTGAACTCTAACGGAATGCCTTTACCATCCCCCCCGCCCCTTCTCTTTATTTTACATATATTTTGGACTGGACCCTTGATTTAATTAATTTCCTGGGTTTTTTTTCTATGAACATGCGCGCGCGCGCACGCACACACAATCTACTAGTCTGAGCTGAGGCTGGAGCTCAAAAAACTTCAGGGCCCAAAGGAGTTCACATAGCATTTTCAGGCGTGAGCATTTGCATTTTCCAAGAAACCCAGAATTCTGTCACATCTTTGCGGGGTTGTCCTCATGGCTACTTTCGCTATAGCTGCAGATCTACCTCTCTGGGCAGCGAGTCGCGCTGAGCGCGTCCGCTGAAATCCCCGGTCCATTGTCCTCTCTTAAAGTTCAGGAGCCAGGCAGCTAATCTCAAAACTAGCTGCGCCTTCATCATTCTCTCCTCCCTCCTTCCCTCCCTCCCTCCCTCCCTCCCTCCCTCTCTCTCTCTCTCTCTCTCTCTCTCTCTCTCTCTCTCTCTCACTCTCTCTCTCTCATTCTCTCTCTTCCCCCCCTCCCCTTCCTCTCCCCCCTTCTTCTCTTCCCTCCCTTTCTCTCCCCACGTTTCCCTCCCTCTCCCTCGGGACTTGAGTCACTTATTTGAAACGGTGAGGCTAATACAAAGTCATCAAAGCACTATGGTTCTTGTCTTAAAGTGACAGCCCTCTTTATGGGGCTGTTTGAAATACGCCCCCTGCTTTTCAATGTCTCTCTATCCATCTTTGTCTGCTCTTCAGAAAAGCGGACAATATCAAGCACAGCCTGGCGAGCTCCCCACGCTCAGGCCTGGGCAGTGCCAACCTCCGCCTTTAAGCAGATTGAAATTGTCACTGCTTCATTAATCTGAAGCTAGTTACTTTCCTAAGCACACTGCATACACTTCCGATCTATTTGGATACACTTGCAATAGCCGTGAGTCCTTCCTGGATAGTGAAGAGTGAGTAAGGCTTACTAAGGGAGTGAAAAATACAGGGTTTAACATCGGAAAAGCAATGGGATCATATGTAACGGCACAAAAGCATCTTAAAGTAGCAAGGGTGAAAAATGCTTTCTTCCCTGGTTGGGGCGGGAGGAGGGGGGGGGGTAGAGTCGCGGGAATCATGCTTATTATGTGTTAATATTTTCCAAAGGAAGATATAGCCGACAATAAATTTGATCCAGGGAATGTTCACTATGTATTAAAGGATCAAGAGATCTGTATAGCTATCTCCACCTCCCCCAACCCACACCTACTGTCATACATGCCTCCCTCCACATCGAAACTCAAAGTCCCTTTGAGTTCTAACATCCTATAATTCTCGGGTCTCTTGTCCACAACGCTAACAAAAGAAAACCACCTCGAGAAAGAAATTCTACAAGCAAAGGGAAGCTATCCCCTATCTCTGGTTATTTGTTCAACAACCTCAGAGAAGTTGCTTCTGCAAAACCCTGCGTTAAGCTCCCCTTCTCCAAGTTCAGTGGCCCTCTTCCCCTCTAAATTCCTGAGGCTTCATAGCAAGTTCACTGTGGGGAGAGGGGCTCCTGTAGTTTCTCTCTTTCTCTTCCATAGAATCAGCTGCGCACCCCACCGCTTGGGGGCGGGGGAGGGCGGGAAGCCCTCTATTTTTTACATTTTCACCAGGATTGTAAGTCTTCGGGTTTCTGTGGGTTTTTTTTTTAATTCTCTATTCCATTCTATTCAGATCAAAGAAATGGGCCTCTTTTTTTTTTAAATGAGCTCAAAATTTTTTTTTCAGTAATGTGAGCCTAAAGATTTATAAAATAGTTTTATATTAAATTATGTTAATAGAAGCTTGGTAAATGCACCATTTAATTGCAAGAAAAGTGCTCCCTTTTAACGGGTCTGTCACCTTAACAGGTACATTCAAAGATCCGTCGAGAATAATGAAAATAGGAACAATTGTTTCGATGTGTGAGCCATATGCATTCAACCCTGGGACAGCTTTCCACAGTGTTTAGAACCCCTTCAATTCCTATTACATATGAAAGGGGGGGCATTCTCAAAGGCATTATTCTTTACCCCTTTGAAGATAGGCTTTTGGGTTTTGGGGGGGGTGCTTCCAAATTCTCCCTTCTATCCCTGCTTCACCCACCTTGTTCCAGGGCCTTGCATCCTTCCCAACTGATAGTTTTCCACAGAATTAAACCAACTAAGTAACAAAAACAAACAAACAAACAAAAAAACCCAAAACCCCTCTGATGGGGTAAGGAAGGTGGGCTGAATTCTCTGGAGGGTGAAATTTGGACCAGAAAAGCCCCCAAACCCAAATTTTCTTCACCTCAAAGAACAATGTTTACAGAGCAAAAATCTATGTTACCAAATTGCCTGATTTTTTTTTTCCCCAGAGGCTGGAATGCGCAAATTTTTCTTTTCTGCGTGGAACAGTTGACTATAAGAATCACAATTTTAGAGCCGGAGGAAACTATAGAAGTCATCTATTTCAACCCTTTCGATTTACAGGTGAAAAAACTGGGCTTTGTGGAGGTAGAGGGGTCTGCTCAAGATACCACATGTAATTCCAAAGTGGCAGAGATAGGATTGAATCCAGATCTTCAGACTTCCATTTTAGCACCCTTTTCATCACTGAATCTTGATTCCAACAGAGTGGGATCTCCCCCTCCCACCCTCAGGGCAATGAGGGTTTAGTGACTTGTGCAGTCACACAGCTAGTAAGTGTCAAGTGTCTGAGGTCGGATTTGAACTCAGGTCCTCCTGAATCCAGGACCCATGCTTTATCCACTGTGCTACCTAGCTACCCCAGTGAGTGGGATCTTATTGTCAACAGCAGGGATTTCAGAAAGCAGGGAGGATGATGGGATAGTAGGATTTAGCATAGAAAAGAACTTTGGAAATGGACTAGTTTAACTTCTGTAGTTTATTGATCAGGAAACTGAGCTCAAGTAAGGGAAGCTAAGTTGTCCAGGGTCACCAGGTAGTAGGAAACAGAGCTAGCAGAACGAGTTTCAGAGTCTTGGTTCTGTGATGTGCTGTATTCTTTCTAACTATTCTAACTATTAAGGTAGTCTCACCTTTGGCTTGAGAAATATTCTCAAACTACAGCCTTCTCTCTTTACCAACATCGATTGTGGGAAAAGGAGGCAGGAAGGTCTATGAAAGGGATACTTGAGAAGAGACAACCCTTGGATACTAGCACTCTTTTGTCAAACTTCAGAAGTACCCCCAAAGTAGGTCTACCACAGAAGCATTTCCTTTACTCTCTGGACCAAGTTGTGTCACCGAGGGTGTAGCCTTCTGCACTTGATGTTGAGTGGTGCCCTTAGGGAAACATACCATAAAAGAAGGAAGGACACTTCTTGGGTCCCTTGCCCTTAGCAGCGTTTCCAGCTGCGTTGCCTTTGCTGGAGCAATGATTAGTGTCAGGGCCTTTGCCTTGAGCTTGTGTCAGTCTCTGGGTGGGAGGGAGAGGGGGAGAGGTTTCTGCTTTGGTTGCTGTCCTCTAGATGTCTGGGGTCAATGGGCAGAGGCCAAGAACTCTTCCCCTCCTGTTATCTCTCAAGGGCTTTCCTTTTACATCGACCTCAGCATCTGCTGTGGAGGGAGTGGATTTAAGCCAGGCCAGCTGCTCTGGAGGGTTACTTTGTGAAAGAAGGGAATCCCTTTCCCCTCCCCCAACCATCACCTCCAGCACCACTAACCCATCTCCCTTTAGGGATTAATTCCCTGAAGAAGGAAGTGTTCTCTAAATCCAGGGGCTGATTCCTCATCTATTTCTGAAGTGGAAAATAATTTTTCCCTAGATGAAAACACACTCATCTGTTCTTTCTTCTTGGGTTTCTGTAAATTAGCAGACACTTGAATCCTACTGTTTTTAAGATGGTTATTTTTTATTTTTCTTTGTAAGAGGTAGTAACCTTAGAACAGCTAGTACTCAGCAACTTCCCACTCTCCTGATACGGGCAGTAATAATAGAATCGTAGACCTAAAGCTGGCAGAAAACATTGTGGTCTGGAGCCCATTTTACCAGTGAGGAAAATGAGGCCCAGAAAGCATTAAGTGATCTGCCCAGGGCCACATAGATAGTGTCTGAGAAAAAATCTGAACCTAAGTTTTGCTGTCTTCAAGTCCAGTACTATACCACAATGCCTCTTTGTTAATTAATCACTTCATTTTGATTCCTTCTATTGGGGTACTTGTTCCCAAAAGAAACACAGTAAGAGTTTGAATCATCTTCAGCCTATTAAAAATTTTTAAGTAGTATTGGGTGGGAGCCCCAGCAGATCTTGACCTGAGAGCAATTCGAATTTCCCTTCCTTGTTTAGCAGAGCAAAGAGAGAATATTTTTGTATTCAAAATGAAGGATGAACCCCAACAGACAATTCATTGCCCAGTTGCCTAATGACCCAACCTTCTGTCTTATTTATGACTACCAAAGGCCCCCAACTAGTTCACAGTTTCCTTCCCTTCCCTTCCCTTTCCCCCTCTTCCTTCCTTCTTTTATTTATATTTGTGTGTGTGGGGGAAGACAGAGTGGTCTGGGGGAGGGTGATATGAATGTCTACAACCTCCTCTAGAATAAAGGAATTGCTCCAATTCTTCAGTGACTCTGTGTGTGTGTGTGTGTGTGTGTGTGTGTGGTCAGGGTAGAAAAGGCCTAGAAGAAGGTTCCACATCTCATGAGAAGACTTCCCTAAACACCCAGTTGCTATTACCCCCCTACCATTGCCTTGTATTATATGTGTGTATGTATATGTGTATATGTGGCATGTAGTTATATGTGCAGACATATAGGAAAGGCAGTGTAGTACATTGAAAGAGTGTTGAACCCGAGTTTAAATTCTTGTTCTGCTATTTACAACCTGTATGGCATTGGAAAAGTACCTGATGTCTCTGGGCCTCAGTTTCCTCATCTGTAAAATGAGAAGGGTGAAATAGATCACCACTGAAATTCCTTTCTGCTTTAGGATGCTATGATAATTCTCTCTGCCCACCCCCCCCCCACTTCACCCCAGACTGAGAGCTCTTTGAGGGCAGGAAATGCCTGCTTCTTGTCTCTGCATCCCTTGGAAAGCTGCCTGACACTTATTATCTGCTTGTTGGATGTTGAATGAATTAAAATGGTTGGAGGAAGCCTCTTGGAGATGGCTTTCTTCCTTCAGGAAGATTTCAGGGAAAATAATTGCCTCCTGCTTTAGATGTTCTGCTCTGTCTTTTTGCCTCCAGGCAGGTCACCCATTCGTAGAACATCATATTTTCAGGGAAATTCTCCCTAAACCCTTTGCCTCACACCCCCCCCCCCCAAACAGGTGGGGAAAGAAGGTCTCTGAAGTTTGGGAGTGGAAAAAAGAAAGGCTGCTTCCGGACTTTCATTTGAAGCAAAAAGCCTGCCTCCCTGTAGTGCGGCCCTTGTGGCAGCTGATAGTTCTCCAGTCTAGACTCCACTAGGACCCAAAGGGCAGCATAGCTCCCTGGGGATTTCTGGGAGGGGAGAAGAAGAATGAGAAACAAGGAGCATTTCTGGGGATTTCCTCAGATGTGAATGTGGCTTCTGCCAGTCCCCTCTGCTCAGCAGCTTTCTTGCTTCTTCATCTATCATTGGACTCCAGGAGGCTGATTTTTACTTAATCAGAAATGATCCTTTGTGGAGCCAAATAGTTGGCCTCAATTTCTTTTTGCTTTGTTTTGGTTTTACGAGCTAATGAGGGTTAGTGACTTGCCCAGGGTCATACAGCTAGTAAGTGTCAAGTGTCTGAGGCTGGATTTGAACTCAGGTCCTTCTGAATCTAGGGCTAGTGCTTTATCCACTGTGCCACCTTCCCGGGCACTGAAGACTGGAAAGAGGTAGGAGGAGAGATATTGTGGGTGGTGGTGGGACAGAAGGATGAGGTATGTGCGTATTGGGGGCGGATGGAGAGGATACTGAGGATATTTATCCTACTGGAGTACCTCTCCAGGGGTTTGCAGCTAGTATCTTTCTCAGTTTCATCCAGAAGCAAGTCTCATTGTGGCTAGACATGCAAAAATTGGATCTGATCAGATTTCATTCTCTACCAAACTCCAGGCAACTTATTCTAGTCAGCAAATTATTCTGTCCTTGCTCTTTCTACATAGGGTTTTAAGGGCTTCAGCAATTCTAGTAGACCATCCTTTCCTTTCCATCAACTAAATTGCAGCCCATACATGTATAAATGGAATATCAGGTCAGCAGCTGGACAAACCATTCCCACATCTTCCATCTCTGACTACTCTACCCAAATCCAGCTTCCTGAACTCTGTGGCAAAGGCTCAGAAAGCTACTAGTCGGCTCCTCAACACTTTCCCTTCTGACAGTTCTTTTTCTTCCAACATGCTGAGTCTCACTTGTCTGCTGCTAGAAAAAGTGAAGGGCTAAAGAGAGAAAATAGACTAATCTCTCTTGTTGATGGACAGGCTTAACTTTGGTCAAGTGGAATCGCTAATAATGGGAGACTAAGAAAGGCCTTCATTATAAGAGAAATCAAATCTTAAGGACTCTCTGTGTGAGTTTAAAAGAAAGATCTCTCCAACGAATCCCCCTGGGTGACATCTTAATAATAATTTTTTTTTAAGTATTCAGAATCGAGAGCCACAGGCTCAATGAAGACCAGAGACACAGTAGGCTGTACTTTAGGGCAAGGGAAATAGTCTCTCCTATTTCCAGAATCTCTTAGTTTTGGGTGCCTAAGGAAAACAGAAATAGGAGTCCAGATTTTGAAAGTTGAGAACCATCCATAAGCCTTCTTCTTTTGTACCATAACTGGAAGCCGACTGGGGGAGCTAAGATAAAAAGTTGTTCATTTTAAAAAGGAGAGGGAGTCTACTAAATGATGAACTCTATGAGGACAGGGAACATGTCTTATTTAACCTTGGTTCTTCATTAGAAGAGATCTTCATACAATAGGTGGCTTAATTAAAAAAAAATGTGTGTGCAGTTAAGTCACTGGACTCTGCCCTCATGTTGATTCTTAATGGCTAATATCAAGGGCTGCAGGCCTGTTTCCCAATTTTATAGGGAACTGGATGTCCTAAAAAAAATGTATTACCAATTTGCAGGTTTTTTTGAGGGAGTAAGGAGTGGGGTTTGTAACCTATTAGAAGGGCCATTGCTTTCTTCTGTGAGGATTTTTTTTTTTTTTTGCATAGTTGGATTAAAGGAAATTTTGATTCTGGGGAAGGAAGAGAAGCAGAGAAAGCAGAAAAAGAAAGGGAGTAAATTTAGCAGCCAGGGCACTTTACTGCTCTGAGCTGAAGAAAACCAAAGCTTTAGAGGGATTAGTTGTAAAAGACATTCTCAGTGTGTTAATTGTGAGGAAGTTAGATTTGAGATGAGGGAGGTCGAGGGATAAGGCTGCCACCCATAATCATTCTCCATCACTGAATAATGACTGAAGGTGTTTCCGTGGTTAGTTTCATCAGTCTCTGCGGCACATGAAAAACCTAGAGCATCAAAACCCCTCCAACTGTGAGACCCATAATGCGGGGTCTGGGTTTACCTCCTCCCTCCCCCCCCCAAAGGCTGAGTTCAGACGCTGCTGCTTCTATATGCATCAGTTTCAGAATTGTGATTCAAGCACAATTGGGAAGGGAGGAGAGAAATGAAGGGTGGAGAGGGAGAGAGAACACGCCAAACAATTAAAAGGCTTTATTACCTCCTTTATTTAAATAAATATAAATATAAATTTATATAAAACTATTCACATACAAAGGGATTCTCAATGACTGCATCTGTCACTTTTTACAGACAATTTTCAGAAAGCAGAACTACAAGGCATAATTTTCTAAGTTAATTCCAACTTCAAAACTTCCTGTAAAAAACACAATAAAATAAACAAAAACGGGGTTCAGCCATAAGACATGTTGAAAAACAGGAGGATAAATGACGTTTTTGGAAAACCCCAATACAGTGTTAAAAATCAAATAATCCCACCCACCCAACAACACCTGCTTTTTTGTGTTATACAAGATTTTAGTTGACTTCTAAATCAGTTACACTCCTTTAAAAATCTAAGACTGCGAATTGAACAGGAACCAAACAGATAAAAACTGAAATGAGCTAAGCCTGGTGCAGAGAGAGGAGGTGAGGAGTTGGCCGGTGTCCTCCTCTTGGCGTGGTTGCAGCAGCAGCAGCAGGTGCAGAACCCTGGAGAAGAATTTTCCCGGCCTGAGTTCACCGTTTTCACTGGCCTCTGCAAAGTGTTCATGATTCCTTCGCGCCTGCCAGGTATGCTCCCCGTAGGTCTCATGGGGGAAGTGAGATGAGGGGTTGGGGAGGCAGGAAAGGACGGAGAGACCTTAGGAGCTTGTTGCAGTGAGGGAAAGGAGCTCATAAGGGAGAGATCTCCTTGTCTTCGTTGGCGGAGGAAGGGGATAAGGACTCTTCGTCCTCAGAGCGCGGGTAGTGAACTTGGCTGCTGACGCACTTACAGCCCCCATGACTGTTCCTCTGCGAACCTTTGCCCTCTTTCTTGTGTTTCACTCGACGGTTCTGGAACCAGATTTTCACCTGCTTCTCTGAGAGGTTGAGGTACGTAGCAATCTCGATTCTCCGGAGCCGAGAAAGATACATGTTTGAGGAGAATTCCCTTTCCAGTTCCAGGAGCTGGGTGCTGGTGAAAGCTGTCCTCATCCTCTTGCCGTTTTGAATTTGGCTAGTATCAGAGCCACCTGTGTGAGGAAGAAGACAAATCCGTAAGAAGCGGAGGGAAGCAACCGACAACACCCCCAGGCACCCACACAGACAACCCGCCTCTACGCACAGACTTGAAAAAAGTCACAGTCCTCTGACCCAGTCAACCTCTACCCTCTCAGAGGCTGACTCATGGTTCAACACGAGTCTCACTCTCCCTTGGATTCAATACATTTTGAACACTCTTGGGATTGCAGACACCACTGAGGGTTAGTAATCTGAAGTACTAAAGAGCTTCCTTTAGCCTCATCTCTGGAAGTCCCACGGGCGTGTGTGTATGTGTGGGGGGTTGTGTTCCCCAGGGCACAGGCATCACAGCAGTTCAATCAAAACTGATACCATCAACAACCGTGAATACGCACAGAGGCAAGCACACTCACACTGGTACACAAATGCATACATCTCATTACAGTTCTAACTTCATCTAGGGCCGATCAGCACTATCTTTTGCCTTTTGCGGATGTACTTTAGCACACTGACACTGTTTCTCCCTCCCCGAGTACTGAGTAAACAGGTAAAATAAGCTAACCCAAATCTGGGGGCTTGGTGTGAATGTGTGTGTGTGTGTGTGTAGGGGTGTTACGAGATAAAAGGGGGGGGGAAGATTGGTCCAGCAACAACATCCTTCCTGCTTTCTCCGATCTTCTCCCACGACCTTCTTGGGTCAATCACCAAATCGAACTTAAAGGACTTTCCCTTATCCATCCCCACAGCTGGGGCCACTTCTTCCCTACGCCCACCCCCAAATGAAAAGTTTGACCCTGATTCCCAGGGAAGTTTTCATCCTACCCATGGTGAGGCAATGGAACCTTCGGGGGTCGGTGACATTGTAGGTGGTGGCGGCACAGACAGGTGCGTGGTGTTGGGGGTGTCCCAGGGCTGCAGCCGCAGCCGCAGCAGCTGCCGCCGCCGCCGCCGCCGCTGCTGAGCCAGGCTGCTGGGGCTGGTGGTGATGGTGGTGCTGCGGCTGGTGGTGGTGATGATGGGCATGGCTCATCCGGGGGCAGAACTGCCCGTCCCCGGGGCCAGGGGGAAACTGGCTCTTGAGCAGAGGGATAGCCCCACCGCCTGCCCCGCTGCCGCCGCCGCCGCCACCTCCTCCTCCTCCCCCGCCGCCGCCTGCGCCGCCGCCCGTCCGCGCTGAGTGCAGGTGGGAGGTGACGCAGAGTGGACAGACGCAGAAAGTGCCGCTCTTGCGCGACTGGCAGCCGGGGCCCGAAACTGACATGACCAGGGGCGACGGCATGCCCAGGGGGATGAGGAAATCGGGGCCGTGCTGGTGCTCAGGTAGGGAGGGCGCAGGCCTCGAGGAGTCCTTGATGATCAGAGAGTCGACATAGAAGGATCGCGACATGTCGCGAAGGGGACGGAGTCCGAGGAGACTGGAGTAGAAGGCAGCTTTCCGTCACTGTTTGTCTTCTTCTCTCACCCCTCCCTCCCCTTTCACCTCCGACGCTCCCTTGTTTTCCTTGGCTGGGCGAGGACGCTGTCACTGAAGCCCCGAAGGAACGCAGAGGTGCTTAAGTCTGAGAAGCGAACAAAGGGGTCCCCGGAGAGGGCTGGTCCTAACCTCCCCCGCCCGGGCTCCCCTGCTCTGGGGTTTTATATGCCCCAACCCAGCACGTGATGCCAGAGAGTACCGCACTGCTCCGGCTCCTCAGCATCTCCCCACCCTCGGGATAGGCTGCTCAACTCACAACAAAAAAACGAGGAGGGGGCGAGCACGGGAGGGGGTGGACGGCAGTGGGGCTGAGGCAATAGGAGGAGGAGGAGGTGGAGTGAATAAAAAAGAGGGGGAGGGGGGAACTTCTTAAAGTGTATGTTTTGTTAATTTCGCGGTGATTCTAGCCCTTCTCCTCCCCTTCCTTCCTCCTTTCCAGAGAAACCCTGGGCACTAGCTCCCTGCCCTCGCCTGGGCAGGAAGCCCGTCCGAGCACTTTACTTTCCACCCAGTTCCTGGCCCCACAGCTCAAGTGGAGGGGATCAGGCTAGGTGGAAACCGAGAGCGTTTTCATTAGAATCATACGGACAAAGGTCTCTCTCCGGCATTGCACTTGCTCTGAGGGAGATGCTCTAAATGCGTCCTTTGCTCCTCGGAGCTGCTAAGAGCTGGCAGCTTCAGGGTATGAAATCCAAGAGTACTCATTTTCGGCCCACTTCAGTTCTCCCAGCCTGAGTCGTTCCTTCGACCTACATCACTGCGTCGAATCTTTTGGCTCTAGGCCGGTCCTAACAATAAAGCTTCACTGCCTTAGAGTAATAATAAGGCTGTTCAAATTCTTTGAGCACTACTCTTACCTAGTTCACCCTTTCCTCTTGCCTTTTTCTCAATCTCCAAATTAGTTGAATCCTGGCAAATTCTCAGTTGGTCCTTTCCGTTGTAAACTGAAAAGTAGTCAGACTCTCGTGGGCCAAATATCTTTTCAATAGGACCACTTTTCGGGTGGTCGTCAAAAGCCCTTTTTGACATTCCGAAACACCTGTTCACCAGGATGAAGGGCCTTGAAATCTCCTCCCTTCTGCGGTCGGGACTGACAGCATCACACCTACCCCTGGAGAGGGCTAGGGGACTGCCTTCTCCCAATCAAGTTTCTCGGACTCTCTAGGTCCTTCCCCACCCTCAGGCAGTCCTGTGCTTAAGAATTGAGGTGTTGGAGCAGATCTTTTCTTTTCTCTTTTCATTCTCAGTATCTCCGACGAAACTCAGACCATTTTCTGGAAGGATGAATTACCGGTAAAGCAAAAGAGAGCCTTTGCTTTCCGCTTTTCCTCAGATAGAAAGCAGAGGTGAAAAGAAAACATCGAGGCTGGTGGGGTCTCTGGTTCTACCTTCTTTGGGAGACTCAGGGGTCGTATTTTATGTTCCCTTTTGGTTATCTGTTCATTTATTCATCCATCAATTTTACAATAAAATCATGTTTAATTACGCAATGTGGTTTTAAGTACAGCAGGTGAAGAGAGCTTGTGTCCCCAGGAGAGAGCAAAGGCCCATCCTCACCCTTGCCGCTCCTGGCTCTAGTTAGTTATACACTTTTCAAGGGGCTGTTCCTACTCTTGAGAAATCAAATGGGTAAAGATTTGACGGATTTCTCACCTGTATGTTTGAACTTTTTTTACAGTCTATTTCTGTGGGCTGAGGAAAAGATGAGTTCAAACACAGACCCCCCCCCCCCAATGTTTTTGCCTTGGCGAGCTAAGTTCCGATCCGAGTTCATTGGAAGGGTTTGGAGAAAACTGGGTGCAGAGAGCTAGACGTGAACAAACTAGATTGAATACCTAGGGTCCCCATGCAAGTGATCCAAGCCAGGATGGTGGATATTTTTTCAGTTCTCTCCCTCTCTCTGACTTTACCCTCCCTTTCTTTCTCTCCCCTTTTCTCTTTCCCTCTTTTCTTCATACTTCCCCCTCTCCCTCTCTCTTCCTCCTTTGCCTCCTTCCTTCTCTTCATCTCTATCTTTCTCCCCCCCCCTCCCCCAGGCGAGGTGTAATTGGGTTGTAGGGACACTCTGCACTCGGGGAGTCAGGATTTATGGATGGCAATTAAAGTTTTATGAATTGCAGCTGAGGCTGGTTATTGAGCTATTTGAATGTGATTAGAATTCAATTAGAAAGTGGTTAGTGGACGGTGGGTCTCTGGAGTGTAAACAGACAGCTATTCCAGAAATGTGCTAATCCAACATCTTGTGACAACAATTAGGGAGTTTTAAGGCTTAAGGCGGGTCAGCCTCAACTTTAACTGCTTTTTACAAAGAGACTGAGAGAAGGAACCTTTGCAAAATATGCTCAGCTTCATCCTAGGCCAAGTAGATACCAGCAAAGTCAAACCGAGGAACAGGCAATTATGCAAACAGTTTTAACACTTGTGTCTCAATGAATATTTTAGACTATAGCAGAAATTATTTTCAGGCCTGAATTTTCCATAATAATTGATTCAATTGTCTCTTTGATTGCCTAGTTTCCAATCTTGCTTCTTGTATATAAATTATAGCTATAGGATATTGATAAGGGGGTTGGATTGATAGATGACTTCCAAGGTCCCTCCCAGTCAAGACTTTCTTTTATTCTACTTAGAACAACGGGACTAGTGTCAAGAGATTCAGTTGTGCTTCAGGAAAAGATCCCCTTAAGGTGTATTCTAAGAAACTTTCCTAACTTGTAGGAGATAGCTGGATCTATATGAGACTGCTCTGTTTGTTATATTTTAAAAAAATTATTTGCAATTTATATTTTTGAAAATGCTAATTTTGGTGAAAGACTGGGAATCTAATTGGGTTTAAATGTCTGATTCCAGAGAATCTCAATAGAAAAAAACTCAGCCTTCTGTTCTCCACACGCTGGTCCAATACTCTGGGCCCAGAATCAGGATTTGAGTTCAAATCCTGCCTCAGACACTTATAAACTGTGTGATCCTGGGCAAGTCACTGAACCTCTGTTTGTCTTGTTTCCTCAACGGTAAACCGGGGACCATAGTAACACCTTAATCAAATGAAATATTTGTTAAAAAGAACTTAGCATAGTGCCTGGCACATAGTAGGTACTCTATAAGTGCTTATTCCCTATCCTTGTAATCCCCAAGCTATTAGGTAGGTAAGCAGTTTCTCATGTCTTGGGAGAAAATAAAAACTGATGAATGACAACTTCATGCTCTGACTAGAATGCTTGTCCCCTTGAAAACTGATCTCCACTTCCCTGGCAAAAACAAACAAGAAATAACAAAAATTATCGCGGAACATGAGTTCTATCTTTGTCTCAGTCTGTATCTTCCTCCTCCTCCACTGGCTTGCTCTGTGACCTTTGAGAAGCTACTAAATTATAATTCCCATGGTTTCTTAATCTTTGTATCTCTCTAGTGCTTGGCATGCTATAGGTACTAAAAAAAAATGTCTGTAGAACGATTTATGTACAAGTCAGCTCTCTCCGGGCCTCTGTTTCCTCATCTGTAAAGATGAGGGGCTGGACTACATGATCTCTGCATTCCTTCCATGCCCTACGCATTCTACCATTCCCTCTGTCTCTCCTCACACCTCCTGGCCACGCTCCGATTCAACAATTGCAGTTCTTCTGAACCCAGGCTGCGGGCTGGGACTGTGCCCACTTGGAGCCTAGCTGGAGCAACGAACCACAGTTTCCTAGGAGTCTCAGACTTTTGCTTTGGAGAAATAGTCCTTTACGAGGGCCTGGGAGTGGGCTGGGGTGAGTCAGGTAGGAGAAAAACTCATTTCAGTTATTTCGATATGAAATTATTATAATAAACCCAGAATATCGCCAAAAACCACGTAGTGGAAGGTACCAGCAGTTAGCTGAAGGGCCGGGAGCTTTGGTCCTTCCAAGTCATGCGGGTTGACTGTAGGCGTGTGCCCACAGCCCCCTCATCTTCTTCACAATTTTATTTCTCAATAATTCTGTCCGATAAAATTTCATTGTCCATTAAGTAATCCCCGAAATGAGAGCTCTTATGAGCCTATAATGAGCTCTAATTGCTACGACTAGTCGAGCCACGTGGAAGGATTTAGAAGGTATTAAGCAGTTGGGTACAGAGCACAGGCTGTTACCTAGCCATTACTTTCATAATTCAAGGAGAAAATTAGTCCTTTTAAGGGAAAAATCCTTTGATTCCCTTCATTCTGCTCCGAGTGACAGAGTATTGCTTTGTCTTCCTTTAGTTCAAGACAGTGTAACAAATGAGAATGTAAAGAAATTGCCCGTCTAACCTAGCACACCTCACCCCTAGAATCACTTTTTAAAAATCAGAGCAGTTTAAAAAGAACAGTGGATTTCCTTCTCTCCTCCAGATTGCAACTTTTGGTTGTCAGTTTTTTTCCTTCGTTTCTCCATCAGTTATGAACTTTCTTTCTTTCCTTGATTTCTTCCTTTCCTTTCTCCCTTTCTTCTTTTCTTTCATCATTTCTCCCTCCTCTTCCTTCTTTCTTTCTCCCTTCCTTCTTTCCTTTCCCTTCCTTCCTCCTTTCTTTTCTTCCCTTTTTACTTTTTTCTGTGTACCCTTTTTTTTCCCTCTACTACACTTCACTCCCTAAAGTCCCCCATAGCTATCTCCACAATCCACCTCCAGTGTACCATCCACCAAACTTCAGGCTCCTTGTTCCCCAATCAATTCTCCTGAACCAGTTAGTTCTGCATCCTTGCTACTATGGATGGACCGTGAGACAGCCGCCGTTGTTTCAACACATTCCTGCCTTGCCTTGCCCCCTCCCCCCCATCTCACGCTTCCCTCGGGTTCTCCCAGTTTCGGGGTGTCCCCACCTTGAAACTGGTCCAAAGTTGACGGTGGAGAGAGCAGACTCTCCAGCCCTCGTGTTGTAGCGGCATTCTTGCAAGGATTTGCTCATCTAACATTGATTTCATATTAGTTTCCAAAGCGATGAATGATCTCAAAGCTGGGTTTTGTTAGCTGAACACCAACAGGAGACAGGACTTACTTGCCCCCAGCTCCCATTAATGAGGTCATTATAAAAGCGTGAACAAGTCTATGAATGTTTTATTGAAAGCGCATCGTTAACTTGTATCCATCCTTTTCTCCAAGTGGCATTGTGATATTGCTGTCTGTGGCACATCTTACCCAATATAGCCCGAGATTTCTCCATTATCTGTAACCAGGCAACACTTTCTGAATACCAAAAATTGAAAAGAACCGCTTAGTCTTCAAGAAAGTCCTCAATAATAGTGGAAAAGAACAAAGATCCAGGAGACAACAAAATGCCACAGGGGTGACTTTTCATGAGCAATTATCTCTCATTAATCAGAAGAACAGCTGCAATATTAATTTTCTCTCTTTCTTCCTCTCTTTTCACAGTCCCCAACATTTGAATAATCATAAATTTTGATTTTATGGAGGAGCAACAATTTCAGCGGCTTGAGGAAACCAGCTACCTATAGGGAGACAGGAGCTAAGGATAAAATGCTCTTATTTTTAGCCTGCCCCCCAACAAAATGAGGGGGGAGGGGTGGTAGAGAAAAAGGATCCCCTTTTTTCTTGATTGTGGATTGGAGGCAGGACTTTCTTTCCCCCCTTTTCCTCCTCCCCTTCGGCCTTCCCTCCCACGTCTCCTCCCTTTCCCCTTCCTCTTAGCCCAGCATCACACTCCCTCTCCTTTCCCCCACCCCCTTTCACTTATGGAAACGAGCAGGAAAATGTCCCAAGTGTCTGCAGTGGCTGAAGCGTGGGAGTTTCAACATCACTGCTGTCCATTTAACTTTCAAACATGAAGCCAAGCGTTGTAGATCTGTCCAAAGAGACAATCTTTGGGCGTAACTCGCATTGTAGCACATCAAAAGCCCCTTCGCATTATATGAACTAAGCGGCGCATTCATCAGAAATGGGGCAATAGTTCTCTTTTCAGAGTCCTGAGATTTTATTGTGAACAGGATATGTAGCAAGGGTGGAAAACTCGGTTCCCCAAAGATAAGGATGTAACATTAAAACGAGCTTTGGGGATTTAAAAGAATCTCATTACAGCAGAGACTAGCAATTAAAAAAAAAAAGACCTCTCTGAAAAGCTGTGGACCCGAATAAAAAAGGGGAGTTTTCGCTCAGCTTCCACATCCTTGCACTTGTTGAGTGGGAATTCAGTCTGCTGCGGCTATTACCTTCAGCTGCCCGAATATGGTCACTTTTAATGGGAGGCTGAACGAGGCTATTCACCTAAAGAAACGGGGTTAGGCTGTGGAAACAACAACAACAACAAAATGATTTCTCTTCTCCCCTTATTTGCTCAGGGAATGGACAGCCTTTTTGAGGAGCTAGAATTCTCAATTGTGCTAACGCCATGCATGCTCAAGTGAAGAATTCCATTTGACTCTTGCAGAAGATGGGTTCCGGGAAGGGAAGAAGGGGGGGGGTGGGGAGAGGGCAAGGTTTAGACTCAGCATGTGAGTTACTTCACCAAACTGGAGAAAGGCTTTTAGTTCCCCAAAAGGCTTTTATAATATTCAGAGTTGTAGCAGATCTCCCTGCATCCCTTCTCTTATTCAACCCCTCCCATATCATCTATCTTCCCTCCCTCAAAGCACAATGTTGCAAAGGGCAAAAAGTGAATAAAGTATATAGGTGGTTCTCTTTTATTCCAGCATTCAACAGGCTATGCTTTAAATACAAGGGTGTAGGGGGCTGAAATCCAGAAAACTCCATTTAATTCATGAGATACACATGTGCCATTTAGGGTCTGTGAGATTGCAAATGAAGAGACAAATCTAAAATAAACTAGTATCATCTATTGGGTAAATTTGTGCAGAATGAGGAGGAGAATGGAGAAATTATCTGAATCATTCAGCAAAATGGGGATTTTTACTGAACCTGTATATTTCAGAGAAAATGAGTCATACCACTTTTTCTTGGAGGGTGAGAGCACTAAGAAAGTTGAACCATCAAGATAATCATCCAGCTGTCCACTTTTTCCAATGGAAGCTGTCAGGAGCCACTTCAACAATAGTGTCAAGTGATGGGTGGAGACTACTCTGAGACTTAATGGTGGCATGGAGGCACCTCTCAGTGGTCAGCTGGTGAATAGAGTGCAAGCTCTGGCAGATCCTTGTAAACCTGAATAGTCTCAGATGTGGGCTGGAGATCGACTCTTCGACTGTTGTCATACTACCAGCCTGGGTAAATTCAGAAAAGCTTCTCACTAGATAGGCCACAGACTGATGAATTATTTGACCACAGCAATTTTCTAAGACCATTGAAGAAAGATTTCCATGAAAGGTGAAGGGAAAACCCACATAGTCAAGTTAACCAACATTTATTTAGCACCTACTATGTGCTAGGTACTGTGATAAGTGTTGGAGATCCTATATCCCAGAAAAGGCATCGGGGCACAAGCAAATAATAAAATGATTAAACAAAAGAAGAAATATTAACAAAGAAGAAGTATTCACATTTTTTATCAACAAGGCCTTTTTGCAGCCGAGGATTTTTTATACAAAACAGGTGTGTAGTGTGGCCTTTAAAAAATCTCAACTGCCATGCTATATTTGAAAACATATCGACTGAAAGATCATATATCTGATTAGCTTAAATTTCAGATCCTAGAAAAGCATTCCTGAGGCATCTGTTCCCCAAATCTTTGACCAATACTTTGTGTGTAGGGAGATCTAAAGCTGTTATGGTAGGCCAGTGGAAATAAAAGCCAATGAATTCCAAGTACACAGTCTGTCAATGGAACTTAAAGTCATGCATCCTTTTACCAGGAAGAACTGCTTTGTGCTCCACTGTGATAGATTTCTTTCTCACAAATAGCCCTTGAAAGGATAGTAGAATGGAAGTCAGGACATTCAGATTCTTTAGTCCCAGCTTTGCTACAGATTTCCTGTATTAACTTACAAGACTCTATGCTTTTTGAGGGCAGGGACTTCATGTTTATTCTGGTATCTGCTCTAATGCTTAGTCAGTCAGTGTATTGCACATAAGAGGTTCCTAAATAAATGTTTGAATTACAAGTCACTTAACTTCTAGGTACCTCAATTTCCTCATCTGTAAAATAAGTGGACTCAACTAGATGATTTCTAAATTCCCTTAGAGCTCTAAATTTCATGCCTTTTCTTCCCTCACAAGTTTTGTTTTGTTTTGCTTTGTTTTGTTTTGTTTGGAATTCTTTCCTGCTGTTCAGGGGTTTTGCTCCATGTCCTACCCTTTTCAACTCCCACTCCTGCCTTTGGGAAATTGAGCAGGTAGAAACAGTTTCATCCAGACTGATTTCATGGGAAGAGAAACAAATAAACTCTCAATGCACAACCTTTCAGAAATATGGACTTCCGAATTACCTAATTGTGCATTGCTGGAACTAGAGTTACAAGAAGACTACATTAAGTTGCTTCTCACTGAAGGTACTCTGCTTGGGAAGGCAGTTGGGTTTCAAAGTGGATTGAGTGCCAGGCCTGGAGTCAGGAAAGACTCATCTAGCCTCAAATCCAGCCTCAAACACTTACTAGCTATGTGACCCTAGGCAAGTTGCTTAACCCTATTTGTCTCGGTTTCCTCATCTGTTAATGAGCTGGAGAAGGAAATGGAAAACCACTTCAGTATCTCTGTCAAGAAAATCCCAAATGGGCTCATGAAGAGTGGAACATGACTGAAACTGAACAACAAGAAGACTCTCCTTGGGATGATTTCCCAACAGCTTTCCAGGCAAGTTCCAGGCAAGACTGATCCAAAATGTTCAATCTTTCCAAAATAAGAAACTAGAATTGAACCTTTCTGAGAAGTGAATGTGACCAAATGCTGAAAGAGTGATCCCTAAGACACAACCAAATTAATAAGATTTTAAAGCTTGAGTGGGACCTCAAAGAAAGGTTGTTCAGTCCAGCTCCCCTTCCCCCTCTTATTTTTACAGATGACAAAACTGAGGCCCAGAGAGGTGAGGCAAATTGACCAATAATGGGGGGGGTGAGGCTAGGTGGTACAGTGGATAAAGCACCGGCCCTGGATTCAGGATGATCTGAGTTCAAATCTGGCCTCGGACACTTGACACTAGCTGTGTGACCCTGGGCAAGTCACTTAACCCCCATTGCCCCGCAAAAAAAAAAAAAAAGACTAATAATGTCAGGCAGATGATAAGTGCAAAGCAAGAACCCCCATCCTGACTTAGCTCTAAATCCATGCTTGGTTCACTGCACCAGAGCAGCCCCCCACATATTACCACCTCTTTCAAAATGTAGCCTCACAAGCCATCTTTTTTTTTTTTTTTAAGATAGAACCAGGCCTGCTTTATTGAAGAAGAAGCAATTCTGATTCAGATGAAGGGTAAGAAGCCAATTCTTTCTGTTGCTGCTACTGCTGCAGCTCCTGTCACATTCCCTGCCCTCCCTCCTACACTAAGTAAACACAGAGGTAGAGTCCTACATGTCAAATCCATCTGGAATTACTGTAGCTCAGTGTGTGTGCTTTTAGCTACTTATTGAGTAGAGCTGACTTGATTGGCCTGGGCTGGGTCAAGTGGGCCACTGGGATGGAGGGAAATTCAAGAGAGAGGACCATGTGAATATCTCAGCCATTGGAGTGGCCAGTGCCAATCAGGGTGGAAGAACCCAAACTGTCCTGGGATGAGGTAGTGCTTGCTTAAGACTCTCTTCCACCTTCCCTGTCCCCCATCCTCGGGGAAGGGAGGGAGCCAGTGAGAGTCGCAAAGAACCTGCAAAGAATTTGGAAGGAAAGAAAAAAGTTATATCAAAGATGTGAGAGTAGCATCACCAATTTGCTGGATCTCTGTTTTCACTATCACTTTGAGGGCATGTGGCTGAGGATTCAGTCCCTTAGATGCAAATGAATGTCATTTTCTTTCCACTGTGTCAGAAACTGAGGAAGACACTTTAAGCCAAAACAACCTAGCTCTCAGATTCTGTTTCTGCCACTGTCTCTTTCAGAAGTAAAAAAGTAAATATTAATTTTTTTCCAATTACATGTACAAACAATTTTTAACATTTGTTGTTTTAACATTTTGAGTTCCGGGGGCAGCTAGGTGGCGAAGTGGATAGAGCACCGGCTCTGGAGTCAGGAGTACCTGAGTTCAAATCTGGCCTCAGACATTTAACACTTACTAGCTGTGTGACCCTGGGCAAGTCACTTAACCCCAATTGCCTCACTAACAATAAAAAAATTAAAATTAAAAAAAAAACATTTTGAGTTCCAAATTCTTTCCCTCCCCTCCTTCCTCACTGAGAAGTCAGGCACTTTGAAATAGGTTATACATGTGCAGTCATGCAAAACTTCAAGTAATCATGTGTAAAATAAATTTGCCATCACTTCCTCCCCCCTCCCAACACTCTTCCCTTGACCAATTTCCCTATTTCTGCTAATGGCATTACCACCTTCCCATAACCCAATCTTGGGATCTCAGGGTCCTCTGAATCTTTTCTCTCCTCTCCCATGGTCCTCATATCATCAGCCGGTATTTTTTTTACTGTCTCTCCAAAATCTCTTTTTTTAAAAATAGTATTTTCTTTTATATTTTTCCAAGTACATGTAAAGATAGTTTTCAAAATTCATTTTTGTAAGATTTTTAGTTCCAAATTTTTCTCCTCCTTTCCCTTCCCTACCCCCTCCCCAAGACAGCAAGCAATCTGATATAGGCTATACAGTACAATCATGTTAAACAGATTTCCACATTAGTCATTTTGTGAGAAAAGAATCAAAACAAAAGGGGAAAGCCACAAGAAAGAAGAAACAAAACAAAACAAAAACCCTCAACAACAACAAAAGTGAAAATAGTTTACTTTAATCTGCATTGTGACTCCATAGTTCTTTTTCTGGATGTGGAGAGCATTTTCCATCAGGAGTGTTTTGGAATTTTCTTGGATCATTATAATGCTTGCTGTAAGTCTGTCACAGCTGATCATCATACAATGTTACTATGACCGTGTACTATGTTCCCTTGGTTCTGCTCACTTCACTCAGCATCAGTCCATGTAAGTCTGTTCAGTTTTTTCTGAAGTCTGCCTGCTAATCATTTCTCATAGCACAACAGTATTCCATTAAATTAATATACCACAACTTATTCAGCCATTCCCCAGTTGTTGGGCATCTCCTCAATGTCCAATTCTTTGCCACCACAAAAAGAGCAGCTATAGATGTTTTTGTACATGTGGGTCCTTTTCCCTTTTTTAATGATATATTTGGGATATAGACCTAATAGTTGTATTGCTGGGTCAAAGGGTACGCACAGTTTTATAGCCTTTTGGGCATAGTTCCAAATTGCTCTCCAGAATGGTTGGATCAGTTCACAACTCTCCAAAATCTCTTGATTTCTTTTCCTTCATATCACTGTTTCCCTCCTACACCACTTCCCCACCCTAGTCCAGGTCCTTATCACCACCAGGTTTCTCTGCCTTCAGTCTTTCCCTTCTCCTATATACCTTTTACATAGCTACCAAAATAATCAGCATAGTACATCAGAAAGAACACTAACTCTGTAGTCTGAGGACCTGGGTTCAAATCCCACTCCTAACATTTACATGGTCAAGTCACATAACCTCCTTAGACCTGTTTCCTCAACTGAAAAATGAAGGGATTGGATTAGATAGCCTTATATTTAACTTCCACTGCTATAGCAATGAACCTAATGCAAAAGTGTTACCATACACTCCTTGGCTCAAAAACCCCTCCCATTTTTCCTACTTGCCCATGGGATGAAATAAGAACACATTGTATTTAAGAACCTTCACAATCCAGAGCCAATCTAATCACCCATCCTTATTTCCCACAAACTCCCTTCATGTAGTCCTCATTTTAACCAAAGTGAATGGCTAGCTGCTCTCTAATGTAATTTGGTTTTTTCCCACCTCCATGCCTTTTTATAAGGCATTCCTGCAATAAGTCCCCTTCCTAATAGTCTATTAAAATCCTCAATGTCTCAAATCACTTGATACTCCTCCAGAAACATCTCTTTTCCCTCAAATTTTCTTCCAGTATCTGACCTGGAAATCTATTCTCTATTAAATTTCTTGGTGTAGACTATTTTTTTTTGTTGTTGTCATTGGTCTTTCTACTCTTACCACTTACCACAGAACTTTATACATTTAAGGAAGATGAGTTTAATAAGTAAATCCTTATTAATCAGTATCTGTTGTTGGGGTTTTGTCCCTTTGGTGGTAACACAGGCAAATCACTTCACCTCAGTGGGCATCAGTTTCCTCATTTGTAATATAAGTGGGTGGGAAAAGTAGCTGTTTCCTACAGTTTCTTCCAATTTTAGATCCTATCAGTAAAATGGTTAAGAAAATACCTTATTGACATATGTGTTCCTATTTATTTAACTGCCTCTTCTTTTAAAAATTAATATTTCATTAATGCCTTTTTCACTTCAGTCCCAGTTCATTTCTTTCCCTACCCCTCAATAGAACCCTCCCATGTAATAAAGAAGTTCAGATGACTATCATTTCTTTCTCCTTGTTGTTAGTACTATATTTAAAAACCAATCGTTTTTGCTGTATTTATTTTGTATCCTATTATTTACTAAAATTATTAACCATTTCCAGTATTTTTTTGGATAACTACTATAAAATTTAATGAAATGTAAAACTTCCTGACACACAAAAAATTCTCACTTGATCTGATCATGTCCAGATATCAAACTATATCTCTCCTCCCTTGTGTGGCTAAACTCTTAAGAAAGCCATCTGCAATCATCAATTACTTTTTTCACTGATTCTCTAAAACATTCTATTCAGCAAGCAAATAGAAATGCTTTAGTCTCATCTTTGCCAATGCTTATACTTTCAACTTTGTTTTCTTGTCTCATTGTTATAGCTAGCATTTTTAGAAATATGTGGAATGACTGTGGGAAGATAGGGCATCTTTGTTTTATTCATCCTTGTTCTGGGAAAGCCTCTAGTGTTTCCCTTTTGCAAATAATGCTAGCTCTTGGTTTTAGATAAATACTTCAAGTTATATTAAAGAAGGGCCCGGGGCAGCTAGGTGGTGAAGTGGATAGAGTACCGGCCCTGGAGTCAGGAGTACCTGAGTTCAAATCCAGCCTCAGACACTTGACACTTACTAGCTGTGTGACCCTGGGCAAGTCACTTAACCCCAATTGCCTCACTAAAAAAAAAAAAAAAAAAAAAGAAGGGCCTTCCATGTTTATATGCTTTCTTAAAACATAAATGAGATCAGTATTTTCTCAAATCAAGATCAATGTTACCTGGGTTACTATTTTCTCAAAGGTTATTTCAGCAATTGAAATAACTATATGGATTTTGTTGTTATTATTTATTTGTTTAATTATCCTAATTGTTTTCCTAATGTTGAAGCACTTGATTGCATCCTTGTTATAATCCCACCTTGGTCATAGCAAATTATTTTCCAGCTATTTTGTAGTAGTCTCCTCACAAAGTTTAAAATCTTGAATTAGTATTAATTAGAAAACTTGGTCTGTATAATTCTTTTTCCTCTACTTTGTCTCTCCTGGTTTAGTAATTGTAACCATATTTGTCGAATAAAAGGTATGCTCTCTCTCTCTCTCTTGTTCTTTACCAAATCTTGCTCATTGATAATTTCATAATTCTGATTAAAAAACAACTCTCCATGAAATCTTTCCAGTCTAAGTCCACCTGGCTTTGGTAACTCTAGTGATTTGAATAGCTCTTGTCACACACACACACTCACACAGTGGCTACCATATTTATATAGCTACTACCAGTTTTTTTGTTTTTGTTTTTGTTGTGGTTTTTTTTTTTTTTTTTGGTGGAGCAATGAGGGTTAAGTGACTTGCCCAGGGTCGCACAGCTAGTAAATGTCAAGTGTTTGAGGCAAGATTTGAACTCAGGTCCTCCTGCATCCAGGGCTGGTGCTTTATCCACTTTGCCACCTAGCTGCCCCTGTACTACCAGTTATTTTTGCTATAAGTTCTAGGGCATGGGTTCATACATATTTTTCAAAAATGTCTGAGGTATATCTTTAAATTTATACATATTCCATAGTGTTTCTTAGTACATATGGTAAAGAGAAATATATATTCGGTTGAGTATATCTTTTGACTGACCAAGTTAGAAATTTTCTATGTTCTTATGTGTAGCATGTAAACTTCACAAGGGTGGGAACAAATTCTTAATACTTGTTCTTAATCTTTTCCTCAGTTATAGCACTGACTGTAGTTCTTGTTCCTCACCTCAAGGAAATCATAATAGAGATGGAGACAGTTCAGAGAGAGGCAACTAAGCTGATCAAAGAAGTAGAAAAACTCCTGAATTAAGATAGACAGCCCCTGAAAAAAACCCAAACAAAACAGTCTCCAGTGGAAAAGATTACAATTGAGAGGAATAGTGATATAATTTCTTTAATAGTTAAATGCATAGAGAAGTATAGACATTATCTTTTAATGCCATAATTCAATTAAATAAGCACTTATTAATCATCTATTACCCACTGTGCTTGGTGCTAGAGATATGAAGAAAAAAAATAAAATAATTCCTTCCCTATAGGAGTTTTGTTTTTCCCAGGGGGATGTAACATGTACAAAGATAAACAAATACTAAGTAATTTCAGGAGGGAGAAGCTGCAAGCCATAGTGGACACATCAAAGTCAGGAAGACCTGGATTCTTGTCCTGCCTCTGACTTGTTCTGGTTGTGTAATCCTGAGTAAGTCACCAGACCTCTCAATGCTAAGACAAAATTGTGGAGAAAGTGCTAACCTTCACTGTTAGGAATTTCCTCATCTGGAAGTTCCTTATATCAGTGAAATCACAAGTCCAGTCCTCATCCCTAATTTCAGAGGGAAGAGAATAGTCCCAACCAGGGAAAAAGATTCCCTTGGTAGGTGGCAGGTAAGCTCCACCAACTTGATAGGACCAGCTGCTAGGCCAGTTTGGCTATTTACAGTATAAATTACCTAAAAAGTATTCATGAAACTATAGAATTTCAGAATTGGGAGGGACCATAAGAGAGTCCAACCCTGACTTTATAGATGAGGAAAGCTAGGTAAAGTGACTTATCCATATGTTATATGGCTTTTAAGTGGTGGAATTCACAAGTGGTAGAACAAAGCCTAGAACCCAGGTTTTCTGATTCCCAGTTCAGGGTTCCTTTTCATGACACCACACTGTTAGAACTTGCATTTATATGGTGGTTTGTGATTACAAAGCATTTTATATGTCATACAGCATGTGCTTACTACAACCACCCTGTGTTAAGGGAGCCTACTGTGGTAGAAAGAGCATTTGACTTGTAACCAGAACACCTATGTCCTACCACTTACTTACCATGTAACTTTAGACAAGTTACTTTTTTGAGCCTCAGTTTCCTCATCTGTAAAATGGGGACAATAATATTTACACTCAAGATTCTTGTAAGGATAATGAGATATCTGTAGATAATTGGAGCCAAATAAAAGCAAGCTGTTGTCATTATGTAGGTGGCATGATTATTTTTTTTCTGTGAAGCAGTTGGGGGTTAAGTGACTTGCCCAGGGTCATACAGCTAGTAAGTGTTAAGTGTCTGAGGTTGGATTTGAACTCAGGTCCTCCTGAATCCAGGGCCAGTGCTGTATCCACTGCGCCACCTAGCTACCCCAGCATGATTGTTTTCTAAAATGCTTCTGACACTAATTGTGGTGTGGTGGAGAACCTACACTCTGGAAGGCTATTCTAGCAGAGCATACATACATTTGGAAGATCCAACCAAGCTGGAAGAGCTTTGAATACAAGCCCCATATAGCTGTTGCCTGATTTCCAGGAATCTTTTAACCAGGTTAGCTAAAAAGTAATGTTTTTTTCATTCTTAGCAACTCCATCTTTATACTTAGTCATAGAGGGGTTGTGATCTGCATTAAAGGAGGGAATGCCCACACTAGTGAAAGCACTGATGAAGTATTAAAGAGCAAGAAGTAGCATCATCCCCATTTAACAGATGAGGATGAAGCTCAGTAGTTAAATGACTTGTTTAATATTATGGAGCCAGTAAGTAGTAAGTCTTCTGACTCCAAGTCTAGGAGTCTTCCCAACAGATCAGGCTGCCTCTCTACTGTATACAGAAGGTGTTCTTAAGAAGTTACTGCTTTATGCAGGAAGAAGTAAAGTTATAGAACTCATTATGTGGTCCAATCTGAAAGCATACATAAGGTCTAGAAAAGGTTAGATAAATGTATCCATGATTTATTCATAGCAACTTATCAAGTGACACTAGGGATGTCTTCTGGGTTAATGATACTTCCTTTTTAGTGGATAACCAGGTCCTGACACAAACCATTTCTTTCTTTCTTTCTTTCTTTCTTTCTTTCTTTCTTTCTTTCTTTCTTTCTTTCTTTCTTTCTTTCTTTCTTTCTTTCTTTCTTTCTTTCTTCCCTCCCTCCCTCCCTCCCTCCCTCCCTCCCTCCCTCCCTCCCTCCCTCCCTTCCTTCCTTCCTTCCTTCCTTCCTTCCTTCCTTCCTTCCTTCCTTCCTTCCTTCCTTCCTTCCTTCCTTCCTTCCTTCCTTCCTCCCTTCCTTCCTTCTTTCTTTCTTTTAGCAGCAAACATTTATTTTTATTTTGTTCAGTTACATGTAAGGGTAGTTTTCAAGATTCATTTTCATAAGATTTAGAGTTCCAAATTTTTCTCTCTCCCTCCCTCCCTTTCCTCCCCCCTCCACAAGATCGCAACCAAGTTATATATGTATGATCCACAAGTGTTCTTTTTATCAGTTCTTTCTATGGGGGTGCATAGTAAGCTTCCTCATTAGTTCCTTGGGATTGTCTTGGATCATTGCATTGTTGAGAGTAGTTAAGTCATTCACAATTGCACATTGAACAATACTGCTGTCACTATGCACAATGTCCTCCCAGCTCTGTTCACTTCACTATATATCGATATTCATTAGTTTTTCCAGAGATCATCCTGTTTGTCATTTCCTGTAGCATAACACCATTCCACTACAATCATATAGCACAGCTTTTTCCATCATTCCTCAATTGATGGACATTCCCTTGATTCTCAATTCTTAGCCTCCACCAAGAGTTGCTACAAATATTTTTTGTACAATTTTTCCCCCTTTTCTCTTTTTTCATGATTACTATTATTAACTGTTTCCTTTCCATCCTATTCCCTTCCCCATGATATTTATTCTATTATCCCTTTTCTTTCATCCTATCACTCTTCAAAAGGGATTTGCTTCAGTCTGTCCCCTTCCCCAATCTGCCCTTCCTTCTTTTGCCCCTCTCTCTTTATCCCCTTACCCTCCTATTTTCCTGTAGGGTTAGAGGGATTACTCCACCCAATTGAGTGTGTACATTATTCCCTCCTTGAGCCAATTCTGAGGTCTTTATGAGAAATCAAGACACAATAAAGCAAATCCAAATGAATAAAAAAAAGAGGGCAATGTGAAATATCTTCTGGGAAAAAATGCTGAACTGGAAAATAGGTCCAGGAGAGATAATTTGAAAATTATTGGTATACCTGAAAAACATGATCAAGGAAAGATCTTAGACATCATCTTCCAAGATATTCTCAGGGAAAATTGCCCTGAAATTCTAGAAGAAGAAGCTAAAATAGAAATTGAAAGAATCCACTGATCACCTCCAGAAAGAGATTCCAAAAAGAAAACTCCTAGGAATATTATAGCCAAATTCCAGAGCTCTCAGGTCAAGGAGAAAATATTGCAAGCTGCCAAAAAAGAAAGAATTCAAGTACTGTGAAGCCCCAGTCAGGATAGCACAAGATCTAGCAGCTTCTACATTAAAGGACCAGAGGGCATGGAATATGATATTCCAGAGGGCAAAGGAAATGGGATTACAACCAAGAATCACCGACCCAGCAAAAATCAGCATAATCTTTCAGCAGAAAAAATGGTACTTTAATGAAAAAGAAGACTTTCAGATATTTGTGATGAAAAAACCTGAACTGAATGGCAAATTTGACTTTCAAATACAAGACCCTAGAGAACCATAAACAATTGGAGATGGGGGACATACCTGGGGTCATACAGTGGGTGACTGTTTTGTGTCTGAGGCCAGGTTTTGGCTGGGATCCCCCTGGGTCCAGGTGTGATGCTTTGTCCACTGTGTCACCTAGTTAGGTGATGACATCTTTAGGGTTAAATCGAGGGTTGAAGGGAATGCATTGGGGGAGGGGGAAGGGCAGAGGTGAAATCCTACCTGAAAGTAACAGGAAAAGGCTTATGGAGTGGGGGAAGAGATGGAAGAGGAGCAGGGCAGTAAATGAATTTTACACTCATCAGAAAAGGCTCAAAGACCTTACACTCATCAGAGCTGCCTCAAGGAGGTACTAACACACACACCCAACTGGGTGGAGTAATCTATCTAATCTGGGCAGTAAATGAGCCTAACACTCATCAGAATTGGCCACAAACCATTTCTTAATACCATTCTCAGAGAAAGAAAACTATGCTGGATGAATCATTGGTTGACCCAATGAAGAATCTCTCCAATTCTGATTTGCTTTTTAAAATGTTTCATCTGGCCAAGAGAAAGTTTTATTTTGGGGGGAAATGTAGTCGAAGGAAGCTGAGATAAGATCTGTGTTTATATGTTTTGAAAATGCCAGATCCAGTAGATTTAGTATTTTGGGACATTTAACTATTGTTTTGATCATTTGTGTGATAATTAATTTAATTGTGTAGAAACCAGCTGTTATTATAACTCTCTCCTCCCCCTCTTCAATCCCATATGACTGCATAACAGCTAATTTTGAAATGTTGCATAGATATAATCAGGCATCTATTTAGAAAAAAGGGAAAGTCATTAAAATTAGAAAAAAACTGACATTTACAAAGTATTTAAAATTTGCAAAGTGCTTTATGCAGTGTATCATCTGAGCCTCCTAACAACCCTGGGAGTTGAGTAAGTACAACAGTTATTATAATCCTCATTTTACATATGAGGAAACTGAGGCTTTTCCTGTAGTCACACAGTTAAGTGTCAGAGATAGGGTTTGAACTTAGGTTTTCCTAAATCCAAGTGCATCATAAAATCCATTATTCCTTGCTGTCTTCTAAAAACAATTCATCAACATAAAAATAATCTATAAAATTAAAGGCAAAAATAACCTTATAGAACCATAGACAGGACCTTACAGATCATTCTGTCAACGCCCCTCATTTTACAGACAAGGACTAAAGCCCAAAAAAGTGAAGTGATTTGTTCACACTCACTCAGGTAGTAAATAATAGATCCAAGATTCAAACCCAGGCTTTCTGACTTTATGGGGTAGCTAGGTAATGAAGTGGATAGAGTGTCAAGACTGAAATCAAGAACACTCATCTTCCTGAGTTCAAAACTGGCCTCAGACACTTACTACCTAAATAACCCTGGGCAAATCACCTAACCCTGTTTACCTCAGTTTCCTCATTTGTAAAATGAGCTGGAGAAGGAAATGGTAAACCACTCCAGTATCTTTGCCAAGAAAACCACAAATAGACTCATGAAGAGTTGGAAACAACTGAAACTACTGAACAACAACTTCTGACTCTACATCTAGTGATCTTTCCAATATACTACATTGCCCAGTTTGAACTAAATTATTTGCACTTAGAGCAAGGTATCAATTCATGCCTGTCTATGTACGCAACAGGAAAGGGAAATTTAAATTTAAAAAATTGGTTTATTCTTCCATTTCCTCCATTTCTTTGGCATGACTTTCTAGCTCAAATCCTATTATAGTGAACTATAACTGATGAGACCATTTGTTTTGCTGTACTGACATTCTGCTTTTCATATACCATAGAAATAAATAGACTATTGGCTTAGAAAATTTGTTTGGATGCACTGATCTCCATTGTAGTAGAATCTGACCAGTGATAATTGAGCATACCCCCTTATCCAGAGTATATGAAATTTCTTCAGTGAGTTAAACATAAAGTTTGTGCTGAGCACTGATTGTTGAATAGATTTGGGGGGGGAATCCTATTAATTTCTCTTTGGCAGAAATAGATAGTGTTTACAAATAGCTAGTCATGTATCATCCTTAGTTCTTTAGTCCTGTGACCTGTAAAGTGTTCTAGAATCTGTGTTCATGAATACAAATTACATCAAAGTATATACAAATTGCACATTGTATATGTGCCTCCAAATTACATCACTCTGGAATCTTCTCAAAACCAGGCAGCCCAAAATAGAAAAAAAAAATCAAATGACAAAACATGTAGCCCAATTTGAATGGTATTTATCTTAGGTAGTTCTCATAGTGATTTAAGAGTTGAAATTAAAAAAAAAAAAGATACAACTCTAAAGGGGCAGCTAGGTGGGGCTGTGGATAAAGCATTGGCCCTGGATTCAGGAAGACCTGAGTTCAAACCCAGCCTCAGACACTTGACACTTAACAGCTGTGTGACCCTGGGCAAGTCACTTAACCTTCATTTGCCTGAAAAAAAAAAAGAAAGGAAAAGAAAAAGAAGAATTGAAATAGACCTTAGAAGATAATTTTCCAGATGAAGAAACAGGCTGAGAAGGGTTAAGTGATTTTCCCAAGGTCACATGCAGCCAAGCCCAGGGATATGAACCCTCTGACTCCAAAGAGAATTCTCTTTCTACTATGCCATACAAGCTTTGATTAGTGATGCAGCTATTGTTTGAGAATAACAAGCATGATTAACTTCACATGTGACATACTTGAAATGCCAAGAGTCACACCATAGTTTCATAGTTTACAGGTGGTGTCATGGAGGGAATGTGTCATTGCCCTGAAGATGTAGTTCCCTAGGAAGGAAAGAGGGAGTAGCTGGCATCTCAATAAGCAAATGCAGCCCGGGAACAGTTTCAACTTCCTGTTGCAAGTTTCTCAGCTGTAGTGGCAGTAGAAGCAGCAGCATTTGCTGCAATAACAGCAAGCACGTTTTCAAGTGCATAATTTATTTTCCAGGGAAGCATCACCTTGTGCAGAACTCTCTCCCAGGTTGTTTGCTCTGTACTAACACATCGGCAAAATAAGCCATCCATTCCTGCAGTGATTCGTGCACTGCTGCCTCAATGAACTTCTCAGAGATCATGTGAGCTATCTGTTTGAATACCAAAAAAACAAAAAAGTCAAGCTGGCTGCTCTTGCCACTTTAGCCACTGAATTCTTAAGTTGCCCAGCAACAATGTAGGTTCTGAAAGGATTACTACTCTTCCACCCCTCCCATTGCTACACTCAATTGCTTTGCTCGGAATAGCAAGAAGCAGAGAAGAACCAAACAGGAAATAGCAGTGGTCTTCCTCTGTTTATTTTGCTCTTTTCCAGGGACTTCAGAACATAATACTGTATCTATGTTAATGTATTCTCTGAAGAAGCAAGATGGAAATTAATATTTTCTTCTGAGAAAACTGAAATGAAATCATACTGGGAAATGGTCATTTGGAATCTGGTCAGAAAACCTTAAGGTCTGATATTTCCAGTCTAATTCTCTTTTCCATTGATGAAATTTTAAAAAACAAAACCCCACACTTTTCTTGATCATATTCTCAGTATCAAATAATTTCCTGGTCCTCAGTTGGGTATTTAGGGAAATAAGTCAGCTTAAAGCATACTAAAGACTATTTAGAAGACTGAGGTAGAAATATATTCTTTTCCTACGTTTCCTATTGTCCTTTATTTTACTTTTCCTGCTCATATCTTCTCTTCTACTTAAAAATATATATACTATCATTTTTCTTTTTACTGTTCTGGACTAATACGTTTTGTTCCCTCCTATTTCATCATTTGAACATTTCCCATGTGAAGTTAATCAAAAGTGTGTGTGTGTGGGGGGGGGGGGGAACCATGACTATAGCAAGTTCTTTATCATAAGGTAATTTGAGGAATCAATTTTTCTCAGTTTTCCATAGAGTTCTTCAATGGTTTATTGACTATAATGTGAGGGGGGTTGGACTAGATGAATACTCAGGTCCCTTTTACTTCTAAATCTATGATCCTTTGATCTTGTTTTGGAAGTGACTTTGGGTTCTTGAATGTTATGTTATTGGTTTTTGTTGTTTTGATTTCTGAGGCAATCAGGGTTGTGACTTACCCAGGATCACACAGCTAGTGTTTGAGTCTGGATTTGAACTCAGATGTTCTACCCACTGTGCCACCTAGTTACCCCTTAATGTTACATTATTAGAATGCACTCTGTAAGGTTAAAAAATTTTTTAAACCAGGCTGGCAAGGCTTTATGTTACAATACTAGTAAAAGACCTGGTTTCCAAATCTAAAGACTAGCTTAAATAAATATGTAAAAACTCATCCCAGCCACTAGGTGATGAATCCTTCAGCCAGGGTTGAAATGCCATGAAATGCTGAGAAATACAACAGGACCCTCCATCCTCTGCTTCAGCTTTTTGTTACTGCAGAGATTGTGACAGCATCAGGAAAGGAGGAAGAGGATCCTAGGAGCATCAGCTTTTAGACTATCTTTATAATGTAACTTTATTAACGTAACTATTGTTACTCTAATTGTGTGGTTTTTGTCCATCTCACCCTAAATGAACCTGACTGGAAGAAGTAGTTTTTGCATCAAAGAGGATTGCCACCAGCAAGAGGATGAGTCTAACCACTCACCTGGCTTTCTAGAGGACAGGCACCTGGAGGGAGGTGTTTGGACAGTATAGAGTCAGAGTAAAATGTCAAATGCCTATTCAGCAGTTCTGCAAATTCCTTCATGTTCTGATGTCTAAGTCTTCTAGAAGAGCATGACAGTATTTGCTGCTGCTGCTGCTTTGCTTTTTCTGTAAATGTGTACCTGTCTGGGGCAGCTAGGTGGCACAGTGGATAGAGCACCAGCCCTGGAGTCAGGGGTACCTGAGTTCAAATCCGGCCTCAGACACTTAACACTTACTAGCTCTGTGACCCTGGGCAAGTCACTTAACCCCAATTGCCTCACTAAAAAAAAAAAATGTGTACCTGTCCATTTTGAATGTGTTAAGCATTTCTTTTGTGAAAAAGATATAAAATAGCTGTCCTATACCTGATCTACATTGCACATTGAGTACCATTCTGTCACTCATTTTGGGGAAATCACTGGATGCTTGCCAAATCTAACTTTTAGGTAATTTTCCCTAGGGTTTCAGGACAGGGGTTGTTGCTTTTTGTCCTTCATTCTCAAAAAGGACCATGACAGGGGACAGCTAGGTGGCGTAGTGGATAGAACACCGGCCCTGGAGTCAGGAGTACCTGAGTTCAAATCTGGCCTCAGATACTTAACACTTACTAGCTGTGTGACCCTGAGCAAGTCACTTAACCCCAATTGCCTCACTTAAAAAAAAAAAAGGACCATGACATTGGGAGGTGATGTCATGACTTACAGTAAATTGGATTTAAGTGAGGAAGGGCTGTGCAAGGTCACCAATCTCACTCTTTCCTCTAGAGCCATCTGGGTCCAGTGTCAAGATATAGATCAGGATGACTGGAGATTGCCCCGGATATTTAAGGCAGTTGGGGTTAAGTGACTTGCCCAGTGTCACACAAGTAGTAAGTGTCTGAAGTCAGATTTGAACTCAGAGACTCCCAACTTTAGGGCTAATGCTCTATCCACTGCACCACCTAGCTGCCCAGGATGGGGGTATAAAGAGTCAGAAATATTAAAATAAAAAAGAGCCTGACCTGTGTCTTTTGAAGTCATGCTTCTCCATGTTTGAACCCAGTCCATCTACATAGGTTCAGAGTTGAGAATGGCCCCTTCATGGTATAGGGGAAGGTAAGCAGTCCAGCTCTCTTGGACCCAATAGTGACTATTATTTATTTATTTATTTATTTTTTGGTGAGGCAATTGGGGTTAAGTGACTTGCCCAGGGTCACACAGCTAGTAAGTGTTAAGTGTCTGAGGTCAGATTTAAACTCAGGTCCTCCTGACTCAAGACCTGTGCCTTATTCACTTCGCCATCTAGCTGCCCCTAATAGTGACTATTATTGTCAGATAAGGAGGTTGCAAGTACATGGAAGCATGGCCCACAGGTTTTACCTAGCAGAAGCAAAGATGGATATAGGGAAACATGAAAAACAATATTAGACAACATGATTGAGGTTTAAAACTTGAAGAGGCCAAAGGCCTTTAGACTTCATTGAAGCTTCATACCTTTATATCATGAATATTATCTTCACACTGGTTATAATAATTAATATTAAAAAACTTAAATTGCTATATTTTAGTAGATGGGGAATAGGTGGTTAACAATGTGGAAGTTATTTCAGAAACAGTTGTCTAAATCTGTTTTTTAACTTCTTGGAGTAGAAATCAAAATCAATACCAAAATAAAAGAGAATAAAAATAAGAAAATATGTCTTGCACTTAAAACAACTCAAATATGACCTATTTAAGTAAGCTAGGAAGAGTCCTTTACAAGGAAGTTTTGTTCATGTAAATCAATCTTCACAATGAGGCTATAAGAGGATAGAAACTGCTTCAGTCAGCAAACCTTCAATGTCCTTGCCAGTTGGAGAGCTGTGGCAGCCAAAGGCAAGACCTATTTAGATTATAAACATGTCTGTAAGAGGATTGTGGAAATGGAAGATAATGAGTAGCATTACTTTAAAAACAGAGAGGATTGCAGAGGGGAAAACAAGTTTGCAGAAAGCTTGGTAAGAGACTCAGGTAAGGTCACTATTACAAGGATATTTCAGGATGAAACTGGAAAGAGGACAACAAACAGATGAAAAATGGAAACGATCTGTAAAAATTTTACTACAAATGGCTTTTCCCACCAATGACAGTGATATAATTACATTTGTGCTCTAATGAAAGAATGAATGAAAAAGCATTTGTTAAGGGCTTACTTAGTAAAATGTAAAGCACTAGGCTAAGTGTCAGGAACAAATAGAAAAGTCAGACTGTCCTGCTGTCAAGGAGCTAACATTCTCTAGGGGAGAGACAACACAGAAGAAAGGAAGTCAGATGGAAAGGAATAATGGTCCTTAAGGTATAGCAGCAAAGCAGATGTTAATAAATCTTTATTGTCACTTCCACTGACACAATCATGTCAGTTTCTGATGTTCAACCATTTGATGGTGCCAAGAATTTTGGTTCCAAGAACTTTCTTTTGTGGGTTTTTAGCTGCTGTGACTGCAATACCCACAGGAGCAATTGCCAGGCTTCATTTTCACAGGGGGTTGCTCCTCAAGAGGACTGTGTACCAGGTACTAGGCTAAGTGATTTGCAAATATTATCTCATTTAATCCTCAAGATAATCCTATGAGGTAAGTGCTGTTAGGAAACTGAGGCAAATGGAGGTTAAGTGACTTTCCCAGAATCACACAGCTAGTAAGCATTTGAGGTTGGATTTGAACTCAGGTATTCCTGGCTCCAGGCCCAGTACTTTATTTACTTTAACATCGCCAAGATGCCTCATTATTACCCCCCAAAATAAAGCAATTAAAAACTATCAATATTATTGACTCATATATCTTCTCTCCCATTTCTAAAAAATGTTGATAAGCATAATGTATACACACATCAAATGTAACCTTGATAAAAAAAGGCTTTCCAAATGAGATTTTCTATCAGATCACACCTTTACAGTTATAAAAATGACTGAAAGGTGCAAAGATCTCATAGTATATATTGCTTGTTGACTATAAAAAGGCATTTGATTCAGTAGAGCAAATTATTGTTCTCTAAAAAGGTGTTTCCTGTGCATGTGTTAAAATCACACAAAAGTCACTGAGAGACACAGAAACAGAGATCACTTTGTTTGACAGCTTTCTTATGAATATCGAGCAAGGAATAAGACACATTCTTGCCAAAAGTGTTTTCCACAGTCAGAAAGGATTCCTAACACAATGATGAACAATGGCTTCCAGCCCTAGAACACTGCAGAATTCCATAAATGGCATCCACAGTTACTGAAAAGATTTTAGTCTACTGATCCACTCAAGAAAATTAATTGTAAACATTATATATGTACATATATCCCCATATGTAGCTGGATGAGAGTTGAAAGAACAAGTCCATCAATTCTTATATTTTTGATAGACAATACAGATAGCCAATAACTGGGCCCAGAATTGAATAGAAGAAAAGAACGGGCTAGACTACATTTAAGAAATTGGGCTGTGCTTATAGTGACCTCAAGTTTTTAACCCAAATAGTCTTCTAATGATGTGACAAAGAATCATTGAGAAGCACAATCCCACTGTTAGTGGCTGTTTTCCAAGGCTCTGTCTTGGGCCCTTTTCTCTCTTCCCTTTGTACTCTCTCATTTGGCCATCTTATCAACTCCCATAAATTCAATTATTATCTCTGTGCAGATGATGCCCAAACCTACATATCCATCATTAAGCATTTTCCTAACCTCTCCTCCTATATCACCAACTGATTATTAGATTTTTAGAGCTAGATATCCTAATTCCAAGGCATTCAAAGTTTGACATACATAAAAGAGAATTCATTATCTATCACCCCAAACCCAACTCTCTTCTAAACTTCCTTATTACTATCAAGGGTACCACTGTCCTCTCAGTAACCCTAGGTCAAAAACTCAGGGTCGGGGCAGCTAGGTGATGCAGTGGATAGAGCACCAGCCCTGGAGTCAGGACTACCTGAGTTCAAATCCGGCCTCAGACACTTAACACTTAACTAGCTGTGTGACCCTAGGCAAGTCACTTAACCCCAATTGCCTCACTAAAAAACAAAACAAAACAAAAAAAACCTAGAAAACTGATAAATTATCACCTTCATATGCACTTCATATGCACTAATCATATAACATTGTACCTTATAGTTATTTGTGTTTGTTCCTGATCTCTCTCACAGGCTATGAACTTTGAAGGAACAGGGGCAGTGTCTTTTCTAAACTTTCTATTTCTCCCATAGCTTATAACAGTATTCTGCCACATACTAAATACTCAATAAATATTGGTTGAATGAATGAATAATAGATATTAAATAAATGTTTGTTGAACTGGATGAGCCAGTTAGAAAGGTACAAAAGGGGCAGCGAGGTGGTGCAGTTGATGAAGCACTGGCCCTGGATTCAGAAGGACCTGAGTTCAAATCCAGCCTCAGACACTTGACACTAGCTGTGTGACCCTGGGCAAGTCACTTAACCCCAATTGCCTCACTAAAAAAACAAAACAAAAAAACTCAGGGTCATCTTTAACTTCTCACTCTCACTAAGCCTATATATCCAGTTAATTACTAAATCTTAAAGTTTCTTTTCACATAATATCTCTCAGATGCCTCCTTCTTTCCATTCAACACAGCTACTATTATAGTTCAAGTCCTTATAACCCTTAACCCAGGCTACTTTAATAACCTTCTAATTGGTCTCCCTGTTTCTAGTCTCTCCCCACTCTAGTCTATCATCCACATAACTCCCAACATGATTTTCCTAAAGTGAATTCTGACCATGTCACCCTCCATTCTTTTTTTTTTTTTTTGAGGGGCAATGAGGGTTAAGTGACTTGCCCAGGGTCACACAGCTAGTAAGTGTCAAGTGTTTGAGGCCGATTTGAACTCAGGTACTCCTGAATCCAGGGCCCGTGCTTTATGCACTACTCCACCTAGCTGCCCCACCCTCCATTCTTAATAAACTGCAGTGGTTCCCTATCACCACCAGGATAAAATATAAGCTCTTTTTGGAATCTTTACAACCTGGTCTTTCACCTATCCAGCTTCATTATATACTACTTCCCTGTACATACTCTGTGGTCTAGACATGCTGCCCTAACAGCTGTTTCTCACACAAAGTGCTTCCTCTCCCATCTCCTTGCATTTGCATTGGCTGTTCCCATGCCTGAAATACTCTTTCTTCTTACCTCTGTCTGCTGGAGTCCCCGGTTTCCTTTAAGAGTAAGCTCAAGTGGATCAGCTAGGTGGAGCAGTGGATAGAGCAGTGGCCCTGGAGTCAGGAAGACATGAGTTCAAAATCCGGCCTCAGACACTTAACACTTACTAGCTGTGTGACCCTGGGCAAGTCACTTAACCCCAATTGCCTCATCAAAAACAAAAGCAAAAACAAGAGTAAGCTCAAATGCCACCTTCTTCAGGAGACCTCTCCTGGTCCTTTCAGCTGCTAGGACTTTATCCTCAGTGCCTCAAATGCTGTCTGAACTATTATTCTGCTCCAGGTATGGTATAGGGTAGTCTAGTGGTTCAGGCTTGTGATTGGAAGAGAGAGCGAGAGCGAGAGAGAATTCTAGATCATATAACATTTACCAAAAAAATTTACTTAACAATAGTATGGAAAGATGATACAGCAAAAACGTAGCATTAATTCCCTTGGCTTTAGCCACCTGCCCCATCACATTTGCCCCAGTAGTGTCCTTCATGAGCAGGGCTTTTTATGCCTCAGGTGATCATGAAGCTATGTCAGTGACTTGGGCCTTAGTCCCTTGAACAAATTAAATCTCAAGGACAGCTTCATTGCTTTTTCACAGAAAAACTAACTTAGCCTAGATGTAGGGATGTTGTTCCTACCATATACATTATTTATCATCTCAGTAACAGAATATACATGGTACACAATGGCTTGGAAAAATTCTTATATCACCTTAATAACCTAACATGATCACAGTGACCTAGCACTGGGCAAAATAGACACAAAATAATTTTTAGGTATACTCAGGAGGAGCTCACTATGGAACATTGTTTGAGATACAATGGATCTTTCAATGAGCCGGAAAGGTAACTGCCAGAGTTAGAAATACCCATCTCAGGATAGCTGTTCAGTCACCTATACTCAAGGAAGGAAACACAAAGCTGAAGAAGCAGCTAGGGACTTCAGATTCTGCCTGAGGCTCAGATTTTTCTTGTCTTGTTACTATCTTAAATTTTAAGTCACTGTTTTGTAGACCTTTTTCCCTTTCTGGAACCAGGGGACCTTTATCTATTTCTTTAGCTATTTCTATAGCTAAAGGTCAAAGGATTACTATAGAACTTAGTGCTGGTACCTTTCCATCACTGCATAGCCAGGACCACACCATCTACACGTGGAAACATCAGTTACAGCAAATGGAGAATTTTTGAATGTATGGATAAGTTCACTTACCTTGGGAGTATACTTTCCAGGAATGTACATATAGATAATGGGGTTGATGAATGCATTGCTAGAGTTAGCTCAGCATTTGGGAGGCTCTGAAGTGTGGGAGAGAAGAGGTATTAGGCTGCTTACCAAACTGAAGGTCTACAGAGCTGTTGTACAGACTTCATTGTTGTATGTCTATGAAACCTGGTCGGTCTACCAGTGCCATGCCAGAAAATTGAATCTTTTCCATTTGAATTGTCTTAGGAAGATTCTGAAGATCACTTGGCAAGATAAGGTACCAAAAACTGAGGTCCTTTCTGGAGCTGAACTACCAAGCATTCAAATTTGGCTACAGAGAGTGCAACTCTGATGGGCTGGCCATGTCATGAAAAATGTTCACACTTCATAAAAGGATAACTGGGAGGGCAGCTATGTGGCTCAGTGCATAAAGCATTGGCCCTGGATTCAGGAGGACCTGAGTTCAAATCTGATCTTAGACACTTGACACTAGCTGTGTGACCCTGGGCAAGTCACTTAACCCCAATTGCCTCACCAAAAAAAAAAAAAAAAGGATAATTGGATAGTAGTTAAATACCAGTAAACACCTTATTATCTGCTCTTTTCTTCAACTATATCAACTGGGGGGAGGGGAGGAATCAACTGATCAGAAACCAACTCCTTTATGTTTATCCATATTAGATTTAATTTTTTTTCAATTTACCTTGATATTCTAGTCAGTAAAGATCTTTTTAGATCCTAAGTCTGCCATTCAGTATATTATCAATTCCTCTTACTTGTTTACTGTTGTCATCATAAATAATAACTATTAAATTCAAAGAGGCAAAGGGAAAAAATATTGGCCAAACTTTTTTAAGTGGGCAGAGAGGTCACATTATTTTATGCTTTTTATAGCTCAAAATAGGTTAAATTACTTTTATAGCATCAAAATAGGTAAAATTACTTCATAGGATTTTCCATCATGCCATGCTCACCTAACCACATAAAAGATATTTGAATGCCAAATATGTTTGTCTAAAAGACTATTTTATGGAGAACTCACACAAGGCAAGTGCTCACACAGAGGTCAGAAGAAGTGATACAAGGACACTCTCAAGGTCTCTGAAGAACTCTGGCATTCATTATGAGACATAGGATATACTGATACAAGACTGCCCATCATGCATGCCCTCCCTCCAGTTGATGTAGTTGAAGAAAAGGGCAGAAAAATAAAGTGTTTACTGGTACTTAACTACTGTCCAGTTATCCTTTCATGAAGTGTGAACATTTTTCTTCCATTGAATTGGGATATTGTCATTAGCCAGGTAATGATCTGTCATGCCCCTGATGATCCCTGAAAAGACTGAACCTTACTAGAAGAGTTTAGGGCAGGAACACTTGTAGGGAGGAACCCCTTTTGTCTAAGCCAGTGGGGGATTAAGAGGATATTCTCCACCCCTCAATGGCAATGGCATTTAGCAGTGGAGCTATTTACCCAGTAATAGACATCCTAGCCAGTAATTCAAGAGTTTGTGAGTTGGAGAGAGTTGTAGAGACAGTGGAGGAAGTAGTAACATAACCTCACCAAACAGACATCTAGATGGATATAGAGAGGTAGTCATTTCAGGATGGGAGCAGCTCCAAGAAATATGATCTTTGACAGCAAGAAGAGTCAACTGTGAACTCAAGGGAGAACAAACAAGTGCAGGCAAATTGGACTGGGGATGTGAGGAGGATTTCATGTGGAGAGAAATTATATTGGGCCTCCTACTACTGGAAGTGCAAGTTGACTTGGCCACATGTGTTTCCTACAGGTGTGTCTCACTTTCATTTTCTCAAAGCATATACTGATCCTTCCCACAGACACTGTCTACATTTTATTATAGGAGTGTGTGCCTACATCCTGGGTTTATTGTAGGGGGGAGGGAATGTGTTATATCTGCTACTCTTACTATACTGTCTCAGTAAAATGTCTTTGCTTTATGTCTACTTAAGGAACTTAGGAATAGTAAACTACCTCCTGGGTACCCGACCTATGAATGAGAGAATCGGGAGTACACTAAGAGGAGGCATTCATTACAATCTCCTGTAAGTACTTGAAGGGTTATCATGTGGAAGAGGGTTCATGGGCTTTTCCTTTTATTTATTTTTAAAGTCTAGAGGGCAAGAAATAGGAGAAAGGTGGAAGTTGCAAAGAGACAAATTTAGATTTGGTCAGGAAAACCTTCTTAGAGATACCCCACAGTAGAATAGTCTGCCTCAGGAGCCAATGGGTTCCCTTTCAATGAGGGGTCTTAAGGAAAAGCTTGGGTGATCACTTGTTGAATGTGTTAGAAATTTCTTTTAGGTGTGGGTTGGACTAGATGGCTGCTGAGGTCTCTTCTGATTCTGAAATTCCATGATTTACTAAGCCTCTTCTATGTTTATATAAGACATTCTTCTTGCCCTGATACAGTTTTCATTCTCACTAATGGGGCAAGGCACAAATATGAGTGTCCATAAGTGCTTTAAAGAGGCAGAGAAGAAAATGCCATGATAAGTCCTCAGAGAGAGGTGACTAAGAATGGGTAGATATGGAGGAGTTGGCATGTGAATTTTCCCAGCCAACTCTTCATTTCCCATCAGCTATACTCTTTTTTTTTTTGCAGGGCTATGGGGGTTAAGTGACTTGCCCAGGGTCACACAGATAGTGTCAAGTGTCTGAGGCTGGATTTGAACTCAGGTCCTCCTGAATCCAGGGCCAGTGCTTTATCCACTGCACCACCTAGCTGCCCCCTGCTATACTCTTTAAGTTGGAGTCTACCTTTCCCCCTCTCCTTGTTTTTCAGCTCCCTTTTCTGTGTGGTCTTCCCAAAGTAGACTGTAAGCTCCTTAAGGACAGGGTCTTATTTGTATCCTCAGCACTTAGCAGGGTGCCTAGCTCATAGTAGACAATGTTTATTGTATTATATTATTTTAAGGAATAGATAGGAATTCTTAGGTGAAAAGGGGCAGGGAAGATGTGCCAGTCATAGCAAACAACATGAGCAAAGGTCTAGGATTTCTCTTTATCCAAGTACATGTTTTTGTAAAGTTTAAAAGAAGACTTTTAAGAGAATTCCGTGATCTTTGTATTTGAAGACTTTCTATATTTAAAATGTTTGTGATATTCATGATACCTTCACAGATAACTGTGGGTAACCAAGGTTTTCTATATGGATTTTGTAAATGTAAGGATAGATCGCAAATATTATGCATTGTGGATATGGCCAATGATTGGTATGGGATTTTTTAAAAAGGAAAACAAGATGGCTTCAAATGACTTACATAAAATGAGATAATTGTGCCTTTTTCTGATGAGTGTAAAATTCATTTACTGCCCTGCTCCTCCCCTATCTCTTCCCCCACTCCATAAGCCTTTTCCTGTTTCTTTCATGTAGGATTTCACCCCATGCTACCTTTGCCCTTCCCGCTCCCCCAGTGCATTCCCCTTACCCCTCAATTTTACCCTAAAGATGTCATCATGGGGCAGGTAGGTGACAGTGGACAGAGCATCCACCCTGCACCCAGGGGATCCCAGCCAAAACCTGGCCTCAGACACAAGACAGTCACCCACTGCACGACCCCAGGTATGTCCCCCAACTCCAATTTTTTATGGTTCTCTAGGGTCTTGTATGTGAAAGTCAAATTTTCCATTCAGTTCAGGTCTTTTCATCAAGAATAACTGAAAGTCCTCCTTTTCATTGAAGTCCCATTTTTTCCTCTGAAAGATTATGATCAGTTTTGCTAGATATGCGATTCTTGGTTGTAATACCAATTCTTTTGCCTTCTGGAATATCATATTCCAGGCCCTCCAATCCTTTAATGTAGAAACTGCTAGATCTTGTGCTATCCTGACTAGGGCTCCACAGTACTTGAATTCTTTCTTTTTGGTAGCTTGCAATTAAAATGAGATAATTGTGAAGCACTTTGCAAACCTTAAGTAACCAAATGTTAGCTATGATGATGATGAAGATGACGATGAGGATGACAACAACATCCCCAGCGTCATTGTTTCTGCTGCTACCTCTCTATTTGGCCAGGGGTTTATTTGTTGAGATAAATCAGATGAAACCTGTGTTCTACAACTCTAATTGTGTAGGCTATAAATGTAGATAGAAAATGGACATATATGAAATCAAAGAAAGTAACAACTCTCCATACTAGGCACTAATTGGGATTCATTCCTTGGTGGAGAGGTATGAATTAGGGACTGGTTCTCTTGGAGAACTCATTTTGTCACCTGTATTGTAGAATGCCATATCCCCATTCCACTTGATTATAAATTCCTTGAAGAGAGCAACAATTAAAACAATGCTACAAATGGTAGTCAGGTTTTTGGTTCTGCCCATTAAATTTTCATTCATCTATAATACAGCTGAAATAGTGTACTGTTCTTATAGTTAAACAGAATATTTGTGGGTTATTTTCACATTTGATAGAATTATTTGTAATGTAGTATCACTTTTAATATTGCTTCCACAGGAAAAGTAATTATTTAGCATGAGAACGTTACAGGTACTTCATGCCTTCCTCCTCACCATCTTCTTCTGGCTAGTTGCTAGCTCCTACCCCTACAAGGAGAAAAGGAATGGGATGGCATTCTTCATTATGGGGGAGAAGGAAGAACAAGTAGCTTGTAGAACACTTCTTATTCTCAATGTCTGGGGTCCTACAATATTAAACCAGGGAGTGCCTACAATGTTACAATCACAATAAATGGACTGGATTATCTAAATTCAATTCAACTGAACAATTTATTAATTGCAAAGCACTGTCCTGGTCTTTGGTAGAGGGAAGTAACAAAGTCAAACCAGTTGAGATCCTTTCTTCAAACAGCTTACAGTCTATTTGGGTGAAGGAGATACAACACATTTATAAATAATTATGTTGCAGAATGTAGTTTCTTTTTCATCTTTATATACCAGGACTTAGCATAGTTCTCTGATTACCGTGGAGCTATCTTTGACTCTTCCTTTTCCTTCCCCTAAGATATCCAGGCTGTTACTGAGTCTTCTCTCCTACCTCCACATCTTTCATACCTTCCTTCCTCTCTCTTCCCATTGCCACCTCCTTCATGCAGGCATTTATCAGCATCCCTTCAATAACCATATTCATTACAGTTTCAACTTCTTTGCCTCGAATTCAAGGCCCTCCACAATCTGACTTCACCCTATTTTTCCGATTTTATTTCATGGTATTCCATCAGCAAACTCTATGCTTCCCTCAGATTGGACAATACATGGCCCCCCAAACCTGCAGTGTTCGGCCTCAGTACCTTGGCTGAGGCTTTTCCTATGCTTGGAATGTCATCCCCTCTCTTCTATCCCTGATGAATTTCTATCAGTCTTTTAAAACCCGACTCAAATCCCACTTCTTTCCTAAAACTTTCCTTCCTCTGGGTACATCAATTCTCCTAGGACTCCACAAAACACTTTGTTTCACAACTCTCTAATGCACTAATCATATAACATTGTACCTTATAGTTATCTGTGTTTGTTCCTGATCTCTCTCACAGGCTATGAACTCTGAAGAAACAGGGACAGTGTCTTATCTAAACTTTCTATTTCTCCCATAGCTTATAACTGTATTCCACCACTCAAAAAATATTGGTTGAATGAATGAATAATAGGTATTAAATAAATGTTTGTTGAACTGGATGAGCCAGTTAGAAAGGTACAAAAGGGGCAGCTAGGTGGTGCAGTTGATGAAGCACTGGCCCTGGATTCAGAAGGACTTGAGTTCAAATCCAGCCTCAGACACTTGACACTTGCTAGCTGTGTGACTCTGGGCAAGTCACTTAACCCCCATTGCCCTGCAAAAAGAAAGAAAGAAAGAAAGGTACAAAAGTATCATTTGAAGTCTAAGGGAGAAGAGCTCATTCTGACCATGTGGAGGAACGGGAGAATCAGGAAAGCTTCATGGTGGAGGAGGCATTTGCTTTAAATCTTGAAGGATGGGTAGGGTTTCAGCAGGTGGAAATAAAGCTGTGAAAGGCACATAGTAGGCCTTGCACATAGCAGGTACTTTATGCTTTTTTAAAAATTGAATATTCCAATAAATAAGACCAGGTTATCAGGGTGTAAAGTTTGAGAAGTGAATAGTGTATGGTTAGTATTTTAGTTTGGCTGGTGTGTAGAGTACATGTGGGAAGTAGCCCAACATAAAGCTGGAAAGGTAGGGAGGCACCAGGTTATATCCCTGAATTTAAGAATTATGGGCTTTATTGAGAAATGATTACACATACTTACATAGTACATTAACATTTCCAAAGCACCCTACCTCTGCCTTGGATCACTCCAACCATTTGTTGCCTTTGCTTCTACCATTGGGCTGCTGGCAAAGGTGGAGAAAATCATGCAACAGTTCCAACTGGGTCTACTACAAATTTTATGTTATATAATCTCAGCAGGGCCCTCACTGCTGCTAGGCAATCCCAGTATGCTTTCCTTACCAATTCACTATCCTCTCCTTAGCAGCTCTTCCAAACTTTTTCTTCCCTCCTGAAACCTCCCATGGTTTCCCTTTCCCCCACTTTCTCAGCTGAGAACCTTGTTTCTTATTTTACAGAAAGAAGTAAGGACATTCATCATGAGCTCCTTCTTCTCTCCTCTTCTTCATCTCCTGTCACTCAGGTGATTTCTGTCACTCTCTCCTCCTTCATCTATCTCACATGAGGAAGTGGCCTTCCTCCTTATCAAGGAAGGCTAACCCTTCTACTAATTGTTCAAGTGATCCCATTCCATCCTGTCTTCTCCCACAGATTACCCCCACTGTCATCCCCTTTCTTTCACTTATTTTCAATCTCTTCCTCTCTACTGGCTCATTTCCTACTACTTACAAACATGTCCATGTCTTTCCTATCCTGAAAGAACCCTCACTTAATCCTTCTTCCCTCCCTATATCATCCTATAGATCTCTTTTGCTCTTTGTAGCAACACTGTTCCAAAAGGCTGTCTACAATAGGTGCCTCCACTTTCTCTCCTGTCTCACTCTTCTTAACTCCTCAAAATCTGACTTCTAACCTTATCAAACCACCAAAACTGGTCTCTTCGAAGTTACTAATGATTTCTTAGTTGTCAAATCCAATATACTTTTCTCACTCTTCATTCTCCTAGACCTCTCTGCTGCCTTTAATACTGTTAATCACCCTCTACTCCTTGATAGTGTCTTATCTCTAAATTTTGGGGATACCATTCTCTCTCCTGATTCTTCTCCTACCTATCTGATTGCTCCTTTTCTGTCTTCTTTGTCAGATCTTCTTCCAGATCACACCCCCTAACCTTGGGCATCTCTCAGGGTTCTGTCCAGGACCCTCTTTTCTTCTCCCTTTATACTACTTCACTTGGTGACTCATTAACTCTCATTGATTTAATTACCATCTCTGTGCTGATAATTGCCAAATCTATCAATCCTCCTCCAATCCCCTCTTGATCTCCAGTCTCAAATCCCTAAGGCATCTCAAACTGGATGTCCAATAGGTATCTAAAACTCATTTTATACAAAATAGAACTCAATAGCTTTCTCCCTAAATTCTCCTTCTCCACTTCCCCCTATTACTGTAGAAGGCAACACCATCTTCCCAGTCGCTCAAGTTTATAATCTAGGAGTCATACTGCATTTCCCACTGTCTTACCCTGAATATCCAAAACTGTTGCCAAGGCCTGTTGATTTCTCCATTGCAGCACCTAATATGCTCTCTTTTCTGACCCTGCCACTAGTCTAGTTCAGGCTCACACCTGGATTATTGCCAATAGCCTTCTGGTGTGTCTGCCTGAAGTTTCTTCCCACTCCAATTCATTCAGCAACTAAAGTGATTTTTCCTAAAGCACAAAGTCCCATTCATGTTCATCCCCTACTCAATAATCTCCAGTAGCTTCCTTTTGCCTCCAGGGTGAAATACAAAAATACCCTGTTTGGCATTCAAAGCCCTTCATATCCTAGCCCCTCCTACCTTTCTAGTCTTCTTACACCTTGCTCCCTGCCCCTTGCTCTTTGGTTCTGTAACACTGACCTCCTGGCTGTTCTAAGAACAAAACATTCTGTCTCTTGAATCTGAGCATTTTCTCTGGCTGTTTCCCAAACTTGGAATGCTTTCCTTCCTCCACCCTGACGACTACTGACCTCCCTGGCTTCTTTTAAGTCCCAACCAAAATCCTACCTTTTACAGGAAGGCTCCCCTCTATTATTTCCTCTTGATTTCTGTATATAATTTGCTCCTTATCTATTTGTTTGCAGGTTGTTTCTTCCATTAGACTGTAAACTCCTCGAGGGCAGGGACTATTTTTTATCCCTTTTTTGTAACCCAGTGCTTAGCACAGTGCCAGGCACAAATGAGGCACATAATAGTTATTGATTGACATGACTTAGCCACCGATTGAATGTAGTAGGGGGGAAAAGAGAAAATAATTAAAAGCAGTTGAGTTTGGAGCATGGGTAAGAATTAATCAAAGGTGGTGCCCCAGATCGAAACCGGGAAGTCATAAAGTGTAGCTTTGGAGGAGACAGGAATTATTGGATCATAAATTGAGAGCTGGAGGGGAACTTGGAGGTCATTGAATCCAATACTTTTTTTTTTTTGGTGAGGCAATTGGGGTTAAGTGACTTGCCTAGGGTCACACAGCTAGTTAAGTGTTAAGTGTCTGAGGTCAGATTTGAACTTAGGTCCTCCTGACTCCAGGGCCGGTGCTCTATCCACTGTGCCACCTAGCTGCCTCTCCAATACTCTTTTTACAGATGAGGAAACTGAGGCCCATCCAGGTTAAGTGACTTGCCTAGAGTCACACAGGTAGTAAATATCTGAAGCAACGTGTGAAACTAGGTCTTCCTGATTGGGTTCCAGCGCTGTATTTCCCTGTACAAAGGATAAGGGGGTTTTTGAACCTTTATCAGTTGTTGGCCAAGACGTTTTGCACAGGGTGTCCCCAACATCTTTAAGCTTGAGTAGTTTAAAGCCGCACCAAGCCTTTAAGAACACCCTGTATCTTTGCACTTTTCCTTGGGGGAGTTATTGGGGCAGGCAGCGGGAGAGACCCTTCAAGCGAGGTGACACTCCAATTATGGGTGTGGGTGAATGGTGCAGGAAAACCACTGCTTGGCAGCGTTTGTCCGGACCTCCGTAGAACCTCAGCGCCCGTCCAAGGGGCAGCCTTCCAAAAAGGTCCCAAGTCTGAAAACCCGACCAAGGGCGGTAGCAATCAGGGGCAGGATCAGAAATCAGTCCTGTCATCTGAACCCGTGGGATACGCACACAGCCTTGGGCTTTGGGCTCTTCCGAACGCCAGAATGTTTGGGGGAGGGGGTGGGGGGAACGAAGGGGTTACTTAGCTTGGCAGTCGTGTCTGTTCCACAGGGGCCTGGTAGGTTCCCCTTCCCCCCCACCCCCCGCCCCCACTCCCCAGCCCCGGCCTCCCAGGTCTTCTCCATCCCGGCAAGAGCACCCTTTTCCTCCTTCTCCTGAAGCTCTCCTCCTCCTTCCCCCTAAGAGGGCAGAGTCCAAGATGTCGCTCGGGCTTTTTGGAAGCAGGAGAGAAGGTGGAATAGGAGAGAGGGTAGAGGTAGGCAAGTTGGCCGTGCGCCTGAGGAAAGAGAAGGATGACGTGGAGAACGAGAATAGGGAGGGTCCGCGCGCCCGCGCCGTGCACGCGCCCGCCCCGCCCCCGCGCTCGCTCCCGCCCGCTCGCTCGCTCGCCCCCCGGCCTGCCAGTGCGCCAAATCTCGCGATGCCTTAGGCCGAGGCTCCCGCTGCGGGTGGCTCCGCTGTTGCTGTGGTTGCCTTAGTTGCTGCGGCGGCGGCGCCGGTGGAGGTGTCGGCTCCGGAGCGGATGTTGACATTGTGTGTTTTTACGGCTTGACGGTAATGGCGGCGCTGGTGACGACCGGGACTCCGTCCGCCCTACTGTAGTCCCCCAGGAGAGCCAGCGAGGGAGCAGAGCGAGCTGAGCGGCCACCCCCCCCTGAGCGCCGACGGTTGCGGCGGTACCGACTCTTCCTTTCACCCTTCCGCCGCTCTCTCACCCCAGCTCCGGGACTCAAGCCCCTTTCGGGCCGGGGCGGGGAGGGGGGAGGGCCTGCGAGGCCTCAGCATGGCGGATTTCGACGAGATCTTCGAGGAGGAGGAGGACGAGGAGCGGGCCCTGGAAGAGCAGCTGCTGAAGTACTCGCCGGACCCCGTGGTGGTTCGCGGCTCCGGTCACGTCACCGTGTAAGGCCCGGAGGAGGGTGCGGGAGAGGACGGGGAGGTGGAGGGCAGCGGCGGGGCCCCCTCCCCGCGACGCCCATCCGGGGCCTTCTGGCCTGGGCTGGCGACCAGGAAGAGCAGGGACTTGTCTTCCCTGAGATCTTTGAGCAGCTCGTGTGTGTGTGTGTGTGTGTGTGTGTGTGTGTGTGTGTGTGTGTGTGTGTGTGTGCGCGCGCGCGCGCGCGTCTCTCTGTGTTTTTCTATCTTTCTGTCTCTCTCTTCTCTCTCTCTCTGTCCTTCCTCTCCCTCTCCCTATTCCTTTCCCGCAGGCCTCACATGCTTCGATGCTACTGAAAACCCAATGGGGAAGGTTTCTCTTTACTTATCCATTCTTGCTTCACGCCGGTGTGGAAGCAAGCAGCCCTCTGCTCCCTTCCTTCTTGCCTTCTCTTCCCCTTAACCTTGGTTTCTCTTCCTTCTGTGCCCGCTGACATGTGGCTCAGGCTGTGTAGAAATGGACGTGAAGACCCTAACTAACATTAGTCATTCCCCGGTGTTTTGTGTCAGAGAGATAGGGACACAGAGACCGCAAGGGTGTTCCTAGTTCCTTAAAGCATGATAGGGTTCCTCTGCGCAAAACCTCCCAAGATCCTGTGCCTGCTCCTGATGTGAATGAACATGTTGTTTAAAATCTGGGAAGATAACTAGTACCTCCAAACAATGAAAAACCAAACCAAACCAAACCCTCCAGTTTGGATGAACATTGGCGACACGATTCAAATTGCGTTCAATTTCCTCCAATATAGGTACCTGTGGCTCCTTCCTCCCTCAGCCCTACTCCATCATCAATTCCACCTGAATCTCACTTGATAGGGTATAATGAAATCCCAGCAAACAACACTTAACATCTCGTTATTAGGGAAACAGTAACAACAAAAAAAAGCTGTCTCCTACTGTTGTGACTAATATAGGAATGTGAACACTTGAACCAAATAATGAGCTGTCCGGAAGTAGGAAGTTTTGTAATGTTTTTCTGAAAAGTACAGTTATGTACAACTTGCAACATTTAAAAAATTCTTTTCATCACAAATCAAATGAGATATTTCTAAAATACCTAGCCCAGTGCACATAGTAGGCACTTAATAAATGCTTGTTCTCTTAGTAGATTTAAGTGCCATGTTTATTAGTTAGCTCTGCAATTTGCTTTTTACATAGGAGTGCCTGTTAGTGATTAGTATACTTTAAAACAATTTTTATTCCTTTTTGTAATCTAGTGAATAGGGCATTAGCTTTAACTTTTAGCCAAATAGATTTCAGACATCATTATTAGTAAACATCACTTTCTCAACAAACCAGTAGGCTATCTTGTTCGGATGTGCTTATGTAATACTCTGGTTTCTTTGGCACCTATTAGTTTACAGTGCATAGACATTGGATAGGAACTGTCACACCCCGTTCCTGGAGCACCATTACTGTATATAATGTTTTTCCACAATTTGTCAATAAGTTAAATAGCACACCAGCAAAAGTAATAAACAATAATTTAAAACATTTAAACAGTAATAAATGATAATAAACAATAATAAAAAATAATAAATAGTCCTATGTCACATTACAGCACATCTTTAATATTGAAACTTCTTGACACTTAAAACCCAAGTAATTTTTTGAAAGGTCATTAACTTTTTCTAACTTTTTCCAGACTAGCTTTTTGCTTTACAAGTGATTTCACATGTTATCTCATTTATTTCTCACAACAGTCTAGTGAAGTAGGTAGATATGATTGCTCAGAATAACGGTTCCCAAACTTTTTTATACCTAGAGTCTACTCTAACTCTTCTGCTTTAACAATTTCCTTGATACTTAGTTGTAGTAGATAGAATAATTTCTCTTGTAACTGGGAGGGAAGAAACTAATTTGATGGAAAGAAAAGGAAGATATGTTGAGGGAAGTGGTAAGTTCAGAACAATGTTCAGAACAAAATAGGAGATAAATAGATACTGATTAAATATTGAGTACTTGAAGGGGTCAGCAAGAGAGAAAGAGAAGGCTAGAGAGAGAGTGCATAGCTTCAGAAGAGGAAGTTTATTTTACCAAAAAATAGTAAAGCAGTTCCAGATTGAAAATCCATGTCCCTCGATCCCCCAAATCTCTTGTTTCTTCTCTCTTTGGCTATCTTTATTTCTACTTTGAGGAAACCTGGTTTAGAGAATAGTACTTAGGAAGTACAATTGCTATTTCCAAATATAAAATCTCATTAATATTATCTTAGCTGAGTTTTAACTTGCTATCTTTAGAAGATAGTTATAAACTTAAATTGAGTTTTTGAAGTACTTAGTTCCCTCAAAAGACTCAGCTTTGTGTCATCTCCATTGGAAAGTCTTCCTGATCCCTTTTTGCCCCTTATAGGTCAATGCTGTCTTCTTCCTCACATTAATGTGTGTTTACTTATCTATTTATGTTGTATTCTCCAGTGGAATGTAACCTTCTCAAAATTTCTTTGGATCGTCTTCGTCCTCCAAGATCAAGCAAAGAACCTTATGTATAGTAGACATTTACTCACTGTTTCAAGACTTAGTCAAAAATTGGATGAACAAATATAGAATATGTTCTTTTGATGGAAATCTTAATATCATAGAAACTTAACAGATATTAATTTCATCTAGAGGTAGGAGAAATACACTTAGTAGAGTGCCTTCTTTCAATGTTATGACTGATCACATTTCACTTTTCCTAACTTCAAATAGAAATAAGACCTTAGAGTGAAGAAACTAAGTGATTGATCCCATTACAGTTTTTTACTAAGTGACTATGTAGACAATTTCCATTGACCATCTTGAATAAATTCAAACGTATTAAAAATTAGTATGGGTGAGTAATGAGATATGATCTATAATGTACTTCATAGATTTTTTTTTTTGAGTAATATTAAGTATGTTTAATCTAATTTCATTATATTAGAATTATTTTATTCATAGATTAGCAGGTAAAAGGGACCTTAAGTACCATATAGTTAAACCATTTTACAAATGAATATCAAATGAATCTTTGAATATCAAAGAGGTTAAGTGCTTTTTCTCACAGTGATTAGGATTTGAACTCCAGGTCTTCTGAACTCTAAATCCAGCTCTTTTCTTTCTTTTTTTAAAAAGAAATTAATTGCTTAAATTTTTTTTTCAGAATCTTCCTTCCCCTCCCTCCAAAGAAAAATAAAGCTCTTGTAACAAATATTTATAGTTAAGCAAAATAAACTCCCCCATTGGCCATGCCCAGATACACACATATGTCTAAATATGTACACTGAATCCATTACTTCTCTATTAGGATGTGGGTAGTATGTTTCATCATGAGTCCTCTGGAATTTGTGGTTCATCATTACATTGATCAAGAGTTCTTAAGTCTTGTTTGTTTCTAAAATGTTTTTGTATAAATTATTCTTCTGGTTCTTCTCACTTCTTTCTGCATCAGTTCATACAAATCTTCCCAGGTTTCTCTTGAAATCATCCCCTTTATTGTTTCTTTCAGTACACTATAATACTATAAACATTTATTAAGTGCCTACTTTGAGCTACACACTGTGCTGAATACTACCTAATAATATTTTACCACATTTATATATCATAACTTGTTTATAAATTCTCCAATTGATGGATACCCCCCTCAGTTTCCCATTTTTTTGTCACCATAAAAAGAGCTATTATAAATATTTTTGTGTACTTGCATCCTTTTGCTCTTTATGCCTTTGGGTTATAGCCCTAGTAGTGGTATTGCTGGGTTAAAGAGTATGTAGAGTTTAGTAACTTTTGGAGCATAGTTCAAACTACTTTTCAGAATGGTTGTACCAATTCATAGCTCCACCAAAGTGCATATTGTTATACTTGTTTTCCCACAGTCCATTCGGTGTTTGTTATTTACAGTTTTGCCAATCTGATAGATATTAGATGGAACCTTAGAGTTGGTTTTATTTGCATTCCTTTAATGATTAGTGTAAATCTTGTACTTTCCCCACTGTATAATGCCTATTCCATGTCAAATTTAATGTGAATATAGTGCCTTTTTATTTGAAAATCATATTTAGAACTTGTAGACATTATTGAATAATGGTAAATGGGCAAAAATAGGTTATTTTTTTATTTTAAAAAAGTAAGCTTAATCCATTTTATTCTACATTATGATTTCCAGATGTTAATTCTCCCCCCACCTCACTCTCTCATGTGCCTTCTCTTGTAACAACGAATGACAGTTAAACAAAACCAAACACAGTGACTACGTTTGGCATTATATGCAATATTCTCCTCTCCCTGATTTTCCTCCTTTTGTTTCAGAAGGTCCAGGTTGGTTTGGAGGCTAAGCTGGTATGTGGGAAATCATGATAAAAATGTCTAGTGTTATGTAAACAAAATATACTTCATTGTGGTTTTAATAAAACCTCTTAAGACTGACAGTAAATCAGATTCTCCTTCTGTTCTCCCCTTAATCAGTACACTTGAAAATTGCTTGAATGTTTTCTTTCAACATCAGAAATGTATTTCAGTTGTATTAATGAAGTAGGCAGCTCCAAAGTAGAACTGTCACTGAAAACATGTATTCTGAGGAAAAGGAATGGCAAAGAGGGATAACAAAAGTATTTTATTTTATTGGATTTTTTTAAACAATTTTTTCGGGGGGGGGGGGTTGGGGGGGAGCAGGGCAATGAGGGTTAAGTGACTTGCCCAGGGTCACACAGCTAGTAAGTGTCAAGTGTCTGAGACTGGATTTGAACTTGGGTCCTCTTGAATCCGGGGCTGGTGCTCTATCCACTGCGCCACCTAGCTGTCCCCAACAACAGTATTTTAAAGGCAGACAGTGATTTTGTGTCTTCGTCACTCTACAGTTACCTAAAAGATATACAATGCTTTTCTGGGGTCTGAGAATTGTCTTTTTAGTTTTGTGGAGATTGACAAGAAAGTTGTGCAAGTCCACTAGTATTATTGTTCCATAAAAGATAATTATTTACTTTGGAAGATTGTTTGGAGGAGTGGTTAATATACCTTTTTTTCCCTAAGTCTTATTGGTGTGTTTTTTTGTATCACCATCCCTTCCTGATGACACTGGCCCTCTTCCTATAGGACCTTTCCTTGTAATAAATAAGTAAAATCCAGCAAAGCAAATCAATATATTGATTATACTTGAAAGTTATGCTTTATTCTGTACTAGTGGTCATAATTATACTTTCAGTCCTCTGAAGTCACTGGTTAATTTATTTTTCAATAATGAAGCTTTATTCTCATCAAAAGAGATGTAAACACACTTTTATTAAGCACCTAGTACATGCAGTACACTGTGACAAGTATTAAGGGAAAGATACAAAGATAGGTTAAAATGTGGTCCATACCCTCAAGCCACTGTCCTCAGTCATAGGATTGTAGTTTGAGAAATGGACAAGAATTTGAGGCCCAGGAAAGTCAAGTGACTTGCTCAAATTCACATAGTAAGTTTCACAGTTGGAATTTGAACCTTGGCCCTTTCCTAATCTAGTGCTTTTTTTTGAGATTGTGGTTAGGGCCAAGCTCTGTTTTCTCTTTGGTGCTCCTCTTACTCCATCCATACCTTATTTTTTTTGGCAGGGCAGTGAGGCTTAAGTGACTTGCCCAGGGTCACACAGCTAGTAAGTGTCAAGTGTCTGAGGCTGGATTTGAACTCAGGTCCTCCTGAATCCAGGGCTGGTGCTTTATCCACTGCACCACCTAGCTGCCCCCCATCCATACCTTTTTATCCATCCTCCCAAATCAGTCACACTGAAGGTCCACATGGTCTTTGGCTCCTAATCAGAGCCTACTTATGTATCTGAAAACCATTTTTGCTGAGCTATGTGCTTAAATACCCCCTTTATATCTGCTTTCTTTTTTCCCTGCTTGGTTATTGTAGTCAAGCGTGATTATTTTAGAAATCACTCTAAACCTTCACCAATTCTTCATCCTCCAAAAGGAATTTTCATAATTTAATTTGGAGCAACCCCTTCCCCAGCATACAGTGACAAGTTTAGAAATGACAATTATAACTTGAAAAGATTTGGTAATTACTTTGGGTCTAATGGATATGTCTTTTGGTACACAGAAGTACAAGAAATTCTACAGAGTATCTATTGACTTTACCAAAATTTTTGACATATTGTTGTTAGGTCAAGGCTATGGTAGCCACCAAGCAAATTTGGTTGGCCCGAAAAGTTCCATATTCCAATATAACTCCATTGGAATGTCTGGTACTTGAGAGTTGGAACCTGTTCTGTCTTACTCATGTTGCTTGATTCATAGTATTCATATTTAATTCTCCTTCCCAAAAGTACATATTCAGTTTTAAGGAGTTTAACTGAATTTAATTTTGTTTTAAGACTTTTGGGAAATCATCTTATATACCTTTGGAAATTGGAAATACAGTGTGGTCTTGCAAAGCCAGAGTCAGGAAACACTAGTTTCATCTTTTCCATAATGCACTAAAGCTTAAGAGTTTATAATACAAAATCACATTAAAGATTAAACCATGGTATGGTTTTGTGTTTTTTTTGGCAAGGCAATGGGGGTCACACACCTAGTAAGTGTCAAGTGGCTGAAGCTGGATTTGAACTCAGGTCCTCCTGAATCCAGAGCCGATGCTATATCCACTGTGCCACCTAGCTGCCCCCATGGTATGTTTTAAGAGTAAAATGTAACTGAAAGCAGACAGTTGAATTAATTTAAATCTTGTTTTTCACATAATTTTTCTTATGCCAATCAACATCAATGATTTTAGACCTTTCACAGTAAATTGTCATTAGGGCTCCAAAATTTGAATGTATGAGAAAGTTTTATATAAGTGAGAACTTGTGAAGAAAGTCTTTATTTGAATTTTTTAATGCCTTATATTTACAATCCAAATATTGCATTATTATTGGACTTATGCCTGACAAGAGAAGTGTAATTGACAAGGCTTTAAAAATTCCATGTGCATAGCTGTGTGAAATAAAATGATTAAATTTTGAAAAGTAAATTATATTTATTTATTACTAATAATCAAGTATATTATTTTAAAACAAGTCTTTTAATTTTAGATATTTTATGGAAGTCTAAGCTAATATTAACACTGTAATTTGTATTTCTAACAAGTCAAATATTTAAGGACCTTGAATATGAGATGAAATGGGTGGTTAGAAGACAATCTTCCAAATTAAATTAGTATAATAAAAGTCTCCTTTTAGGATAAATTTACAATTTTGTTGTAAAACCTGAGAAATTTAATTCTTAGTTAAGTGTAAGTGTAGCATTTGCTTTTTTGTGAAATACCATAGTAAAATATTTTCTGATATGACTGCTCTCATTTTTCTCAGGATTTATTTATAAAATTCTAAGCAGATCTTTTTCCCCAGCTCATATGTTCTTGTAGCCTATTACAGTAATGCCTCCTTAACCTGACTTCATTGGGAGTAGATGTTCCATGTAGCTTAGTTTTCCAGGTAAATTGAACTTAGAAGTTTTTCAGTTATAAAATTTTAAAGCTGGAAGAGATCTAAGAGATATTTTAGTCCAAACATGATTATTTTGCAGAAGTGACAAAAACTTTTTATAATCAACTATTTTTATGTTACTTTTTCCAAATAATAGTAGTTTCCTGTTATCTTAAATAACATGCTGAACATGTCATACCTAACCTTATTTTGAAGACTTCCAGTCATCAGGAGGCAACATGCTATAATAAGAAAAAAGTAAGGCATTTGATATCAGAGTTCAAATTCCCAGCTTTGTGATATCTTGGGCAAGTTCATTAACATCTTAGCCTTAATTTCCTCATGAGTAAATTGAGTATTGTACTGTGTGACCTCTGAGGTCCCTAGCAGCTCTAAATCTATGACTGTGATTATAAATAGTATACTGTAATGTAGTGATGCCCTCAAGGGATTGTTAAAGTATTTAGGGCACTTTGCTTCTATGCTATATGCTTTTTGAATTCTTGTTTCTTTTTTTTTGGGGGGGGGGATATCCTGCGATATCCCAAATTAGCATTCTATTGATGACTAGGAAATCAGATAACCAAGCTTATTAGAATTTTTGGCTCATGTTAGAGTAAATAGGATGAAGGAGGGTCTAGGGGCTTGAAAGTAAAATGCAAGAACTATAGTGTCAATTCAGCAAGCATTTATTAAGTGCCTAATATGTACCAAGCAAAGTGCTGTCTTTAATTATTGTACGTGTGTATATACTTGATGTACTTAATGACCTTTGTTTATTCCTTATTCTGGACTGTTCTAGATGATAGATAATTGATCTCTGGAGAATAATTGGGACTGTGGCATTGGTCCCTTTTGTTAGCTTATTTTTTCTAATCCCCACTCTTTCCCTTCAACTTTTTAAAATGTCTTGATCAGTGGATGGAACAAAAGAACTGTTTTTTCATATTCGTAGAAGTAATGTTGTGTGCCAGGCTGACTGAAAAAGCCCTTTCTTGAGAACACAGTATTTGTGAGGCATCAAGCACAGTGGTAACTATTGAGTTTAATGATGCTTGTTGTAGAATGGTAAATGATGGTGCAGGTAGCCTACCTTTCTATTTGGTTTAGGTTGTATTTTATAAATAATCTTAATAATAGCATTTATGTAGCACTTTTAAGGTTTGCAAGGTGCTTTACAAATATCTTATTTTATCTTCACAACAAACCCAGGAGGAGGTAGGTGCTATTACTATTTCCATTTTACAGACAAGGAAACTGAGTATGAGAGAAGTTAAGTTATAGGGTCATACAGCTAATAAGTGTGTGAATCTCAATTTGACTGGCAACATCTAGACTCCAGGTCCAGTGCTCTCTGCATTGTATCTATCTCAACCCCATGTCTTAGTACTTTTGATCTTACTTTAAAGTTTTAAAGCAGCCCTTGTTTTTTTCTAATGAAGGACTTCTGGCATATCCAGTACTCTTCTGTTTTTTCCATTTTGTTTACTTGTAAATTTTGATGGAATTGATTTTTTTAAAGGGGATGATTTTGACATTAGGTGAAACCATATGTCTTGTCTTTCAAATCAAAACTATTTCTTATGAGAAGTTTTACTCTTTAAGATAGTGCAAAACCTAAGTCTTTTTAGCAAATTATTTTAAATATATTTAAGAAAGAAATTTTAAAATAATACAAGTGTTCTGGCATAGGAATTTTTCTAGTTATGAGTTGAATCAGTTGAACCTATATCTCTTTGAATAATAAATGCAGTCATTTTAATCTCCCAAATACTTCTCTCTCTCTCTCTCTCTCTCTCTCTCTCTCTCTCTCTCTCTCTCACACACACACACACACACACACACACACACAGAGGCATTAAATATAAGGTAGTTTGGGATGGATGGGTTCAGAGGTAGGGATTAGGAAGGTCTTCATGCTGAAGATATGGAGCCTGAGCTACATTTTATTTCCTTCCTTCCTTCTTTCCTTTTTTTTGTAGGGCAATGAAGGTTAAGTGACTTGCCCAGGGTTACACAGCTAGTAAATGTCAAGTGTCTGAGACCAGATTTTTTTTTTTTTGGTGAGGCAGTTGGGGTTAAGTGACTTGCCCAGGGTCACACAGCTGAGACCAAATTTGAACTCAGGTCCTCCTGAATCTGGGCTGGTGCTTTATACATTGTGTCACCTAGCTTGTCACCTAGCTTCTCCCCTGAGCTACATTTTAATTTTTTTTTTTTTTTTTTGCAGGGCAATTGGGATTAAGTGGCTTGCCCAGGGTCACACAGCTAGTAAGTGTTAAGTGTCTGAGGCCGGATTTGAACTCAGGTCCTCCTGAATCCAGGGCCAGCGCTCTATCCACTGCGCCACCTAGCTGCCCCCTGAGCTACATTTTAAAGGAAAAAGGGGCTTCTGTTTAGTACAGGGTAAGAAGGGAGTACATTGCATGTCTTGAAGGGTTGGCCAGTTTAGAGGTACAGAAAAGGAGTTATGGAGTGTCTGAATGAGGAAACAGAGAGAAGACTAGTTTGGCTGGATTATAGAGTGCAAGAGGGAGAGTAATGTCCAGTTAGGCTGAAAAGATAGGTTGGGGCCAGGTTGTATAGGACTTTTAAAAAGTAAACATAGGAGTTGGTTCTTGAGGTAATTGGAAGCCATTGGAGTTGAATGAGCAGGGGAGTTTTATGGTCAGATTTGGGTTTAAGGAAAATTATACTTCGGCAGCTGTGTATAGCATGAATGAGAGTGGTAAAAGGCCTGAGGCCAGGAGAACGTTTGGTAGGTTGTTGCAGCAGTTATGAACTAAGCTAAGATGGTACCTGTTTGAATGGACAGATAGTGTTAGATATGAGAAATGTTATAAAAGTAGAAATGGCAAAATTTTGATAAATGATATATACATGAGGTTGATGCATGAAGGATAATGCCAGAATTATGAACCAGAGACACTGGAAGGATGTTGATGCCTTTTACATAAGTTGGAACGTTTGGTAGAGGGAAGGGTTTAGGGAAAAAGATGAGTTTAGTATAGGACATGTTGAGTGGAAGATGTCCCCAGGACATCCACTTTGAAATATGTTGCAGACAAATCAATAAACATTAAGGGCCTACTATGTGCTAGTCATTGTGCTAATTGCTGCTGATGCAAAAGAGGCAAAAGACAGTCTTTGCCCTCAAGGGGCTCACAAGGGGGCAGACAACAGATATGCACAATCTATAAACAGGACATAATTAAACAGAAGGAAGGCAATAGAATTAAGAGGGATTGGAAAGGCTTTTTGCCAAAGATGGCATTTTAGTTGGGACTTAAAGGAAGCCTGGGAAGCCAGGTAGAACTAAGGAGGGAGAGTGTTGCAGGCATTCAGGAACTGTCAGAGAAAATTCCAGGAGCAGAAAGATAGAGTGCTTTATTCAGAACAGCAAAGAGGCCAGGCCAGTGTCACTGGATCAAAGACAGTTGGTGATCCAGGATTCAACTTGGGGGAGAGAGTGGATCTGGATCTGTAGATCTGGGACTCATCTTCATAGAGATTTTACTTAAAGCCATGGGAGCTTCTGAGGTTATAGAGAGAGATTTCTTTTTAAAATGGTTTATAAATTGTAGTAGTCTCTTTTCTAAACCTCTGTCAAAGCATTCATTCAGAAAACACTGGTTAAACATTTTCTATGTACAAGACATTGTGCTAGCTGCAGGGGATATAAAAATAAGACACTGAATAATTTGGGAAAAATTTTGTGACAAATATGACAGATAAAAATGTCATAAAATATATTAGAAATTTTTTTAAATCGCAGTCATAACTTTTAGTTTACAATTGGTTAAAAATCAAATTATGCAAGGCAATTTTCAAATGAGGAAGTACATTGTTAATAATCATGTGAAAAGATAATCAGAGATGCAAATTTAAACAACTTTGAGGTATACCTCATGTCATCAAACTGGCAATAACAATTAAAGCAAGGAAATTCAGTATTATTGGAATTGTAGAGAAATGGGTACATTTGTTCACTGCTGGTAGAATTGCCGACCTGTTTGCAGAGCAATGGAACAGGCTGGTGTCAAAGCTAGATAAACATACCTATTATCCCAATAATTCTCTTGTAGGACATATACCCTGAAAATGTTATTTTTTTTAAAGCTATCCATTGAAAGATTTTTTTATAGCATTATTGTATATAATTACTGAAAACTGCAAATAGCCTAATTGTTCAGCAATAAGAAAATGTTAGATAAATTGTGGCACATTGATGTAACAATACCATAATTCAATTAAGACTGAAAAATATGAGGAATACAAAGAAATCCGGAAAGACATGAAAAATTGTAAAGCAAAAACAGAACTGTAAGAAAGGAAATATCCACTGTGTTCACATTAAGGAAAAATAAGTGATAACAAAGGACAAAGAATTTCAGTGGGGAATTAGAGTGACTTAGTGCTATATTTATTTTATGAGATTATTTTAATTGTAAAGAGTCACTAAGCAAATTTGGTTTTTTGTATTTATGTTCAGTGTTAAATTTTGAACACAAATTTTTAAAAAGATCCCAGTACTCCAGTTTATGATAAGATTATTTTAGCTCTTTGCCTAGTACAACGCAGAGACAGGCAGTGTGGCTCAGTAGCTGCAGGGATAGCTTTGGAGCAAGAAGACCTGGGTTCAAGTTTTACCTCCAGTACATATTAGCAGTGTTACCATGGACAAGCCACATAACCTCCCAGTGCCTCAGGCAACTCTTTAAGACCTGACTGGACCCACCAAATGTATCAAAATCACTTTAAAAAGATATTTCGGGGGCAGGGCTAGGTGGCGCAGAGTATAAAGCACTGGCCTTGGATTTAGGAGGACCTGAGTTCAAATCCAGCCTCAGATACTTGATACTTACTAGCTGTGTGACCCTGGGCAAGTCACTTAACCCTCATTGCTCCGCCCCCAAAAAATCTATTTTAAAAAATAGATATTTCAATAGTATAGTTGGACTTTACTAAGTATTTTTAGCATGCTTTAGAGTATTTTCATAATATCTATAGGCACAAAGTAATCTCTAAATCCTCATCCTTGTAGATAAGAAATGTTTTTTGATATAAAAATGTCATCAATGACCACCAGCTGTTTGAAGTGCTTTGACATATTTTTTTAGTAATATGAACACAATGTACTGGATAGCTCTAAGCTATACGTACTTATTCTTGCCTGGTATACCTTTCAAAACAAGTTGGGGTTAAATTAAGGATGCAGACTTGCTCTGGATAGAGCATAAATTCCAAAGTGATAGTCCTAAAGCACATGTATGACCATGATGCATTGCTGCTTGAAAAGCTCTCAGTTTACTGTCTCTAGGATAAAATATAAGCTCTCCTGTTTGGCATTCAATGCCTTTTTACAGTGTCTCCATCTTTCCTCTGTAGCCTTATTCCCCTTCATGTTCTCTATTGTCCAGCCTTGGTTATTCCTAAATGACATTTCATCGTATTTCTCTGTGCTTTTTGTTGTCTATAGCTCCCTTCAGTACTCCACTCAGTTACCACATACTTCCTTTCCTGATCCCCCCTCTCCTTCAGTCCATCCCCCCTCCCCCCCCCATTCCCCAATTACTTTGCATTTACTTAGATGAGCATGTATTACTGTCTTTGAAGGAATTCGAGTGACTTAGGACAAAGACTGTTTGCTTTCTGTATGTGTTTCCTTAGTGCCTGGGACATAATAGATGGTTGATAAATGTTTCTTGATTGACAGGTCTATGTGGAGATCAAACCTATGACCATGGTCTTATTAGTAATTTGGTGTAACTAGTTAACTTACACAAATACTTGTAGACATCTCTATTTTGAATCCACCCAGCTTGCATGATGATTACACCTAATTAACCATATTGGATGAGATAGATGCTTTTCATGAGGAGTGAAGGTAGTTTCCTCAGCTGTTAGATGGGAACATTGAGACTTAGTGAGGTTAAGGAACTTGTCCGAGATCACATGGCTGCTAAGTGTTAGAGTCAGTATTTGAACCTAGATTTCCTCATTCCAGCCCAGGATTCTTTCTATTAAGCCAACAGTGTTTTTATACATATGTATACATGTATATACACTACCCATATATTTGTGTTACTGTTATAGTCTGTAATTAAGTTCTCAGATAGAATAAAGTCATTACTACTTTAAACCCAGGAAAAAGCGAAAACTTGGATTGGTAGCTTTGTTTTTATTCATAAGCAAACTTAGGAGAAAAAACACCATTTGTCGCTAGGAATGAGCAGCAATTAATTTTATTAGTATTAACAAAGGCATAATGTATATCCCACCCTCACTCTTGGTAGGAATAACCTCCCTGTATATGTAAATTGTCAGTAAAAACATTTAATATTAATTAAACTTCTGAAAATTAAAGATCTGTTATAGAAAGTGAAAGTGTATGCTTGTTATGACTGATTAAATGTTAATTATATTGTTCAATGAATGCTTCTCAATTTAGTTTGCTTTCTCCTTGTTCAGGACTTTGCCTTTGGAGGGAACACCCAGATTTGGTACATGGCCTATAATACATACATCTCCATTATTGACTTTTTCTTTCATCACTGTCACAGATTTTCTATATGACCAGGGTCAGCAATAGGCAAAATAGTAAAGTAAGTAAAACTTACTTTGAACATCCTTGCCCCATGTTAGTGCTTTTCCCTTCTCTTCCTGCCCAGAACCCCAATGCCAGATTTCCCTACCCCTGCTCTTCCTTGTCCTTCTGTGATCCCTGTCAGTTGTAATTTGTCATATAGCTAATATTCTCAGACAACTTTGAACTTCCAAGGTGTCAGCTAACTTAATGTGATTGTTCTGTATTATCTTCTTAGAGGGATATTCTAAGACGTATTTCAATGATGGTGTTTTGGAGGTAGAATGAGAATTTCAGACCCTGGACTATTTTGTTATGAGGGGAGCATATTTTTCAGATTTAGAAGTAAAAACTGGTTATTAAATACCTGCTTTTCCCAGGCACTGTGATGGGTATTACATAGAATATAAGGAAGTGTAAGTCATGAACCTTACCTTCAAGGAGCTTATCCATTCCCCTAAAGAAGTAGCATTCTACTCTACTTCTGAACAAAGCTGGCCCTGTATCTGTTTTGTTTTCTATCAAACAGGATACTGATATTGACGTACCATGTTGAGAAATTGATTAGTAATCAATAGTTACAGAGCACTTGTAAAGTTGAACACATAAGCACACATTATAAATGGGGACATTGGGGCCCAGAGAGATAAAATGTTTACCCAAGGTTACAGATGAGTTAATAGACAAGTTAGGATTCAAATCCAGGTCTTGAGATTCTCAAGCCAGTGCCCCTTTCATTATAAAGCACTGGACCTATATAAATTCTAAATGTCTGTTACAATGTTTTATTTTTTTTCTCAAAGTTGCTTACTGTAGGGAGTCTCTGCATGTCATCTTTGTGCATTGTGCAAGAGACATCATACCTATTTCAGAAATTTGTTATGTAACTGAAGTTAAGCATTTAAGCAGTTAGCCAGGTAAATGATATGTTCCCTGGGAGAGTTTTTTTAAAAGTATATTACATGGGGAAAGAGTATGTTATGTGAATTTATAAAATTACTTTTAATTATTTTAAAAGGAAGGTGCAAGTTTGTATAATATGCTTTGTTTTTAAATCTATATAACACTTGTTATTTTGATTTTTTTCCAGTCACTAACAGACTTATCCTGTGGTTTTTATTAATTTTCATTTAGAATGCAGAAGCCCATTAGTGTGGAGCTTCAAGGAACACAAAAAGTATTAAGTATGGTTACTAGGTTAAATTTAATCTTCTTGAGACATTTGCCATGCTTTGAAAAATATTGTTTTGATTACCAATTTTGACTGATGTGTTTTCTTTTACTTTGTAGTAATGTTTAATAAAAATTTAAAGAGATGTTCCCAGATGTCAAATGCCAAAGGGTTTTATTGATCTCTTTTGTTTTTATATCACCTTCATTTCCAAAAATATCCCCCCCACACTTTGTAACAAAGAATTTTTAAAAGAAAAAAAAAAGTTAATCAAAACCAACTAACATACCAACAGAGTCTAACAGTGTATGTATAAAAAGAAAGTGCATTTACTCTTCTGGAGGGCCAAACTTTTTGGTCATTATAATTATGTGATATTAGATTTCATAACAGATATATTCACTTTCTTGCATTTTTTTCTTTGTACCATCTTATATGATGGCAGTTTAAGTATAGAAAATAATAATATATCCTTGTTGAGAGAGATCCTTTGGGTAAAGCTATAGTCTGTTTGGCTAGTAAGAATTCAAGAACAAACTGAAGAAGCCAAATGATTTATCTCGTGGTGTTTTGATATTTCCAAAATGATAAAATCCTATCAGTATTTTAATACCTAACTATCCTGTTTCTGATAAGACTTCAGAAGAGGCAACCAGCTACCTCTTTTATTCCTTGGCTCCTGAGGCAGTTTTTGGTATTCTTCTCTATCTCTTTGTGCTTTCCCTGACTCACTTTCCCCATCTCTCTCCTGTCTTCTAATTTCCTACTTCTCCCCTATTTTTACTTTTTCTTTGGAAGAGGTTGCTAACCCAGCAATCATGAAATGTTTGAAGTCAGTTCTTAAGGCAAAGCATATATAAATGAACAAATATTCTTTAATATACTCCCATCTAATGAACATCTAGCCCAGGGATTCTTTTTTTTTTTTTTTTTTTTGCGGGGCAGTGGGGGTTAAGTGACTTGCCCAGGATCACACAGCTCGTAAGTGTCAAGTGTCTAAGGTCGGATTTGAACTCAGATCCTCCTGAATCCAGGGCCGGTGCTCTATCCACTGCACCACCTAGCTGCCCCATAATACTTTTTTTGTTTTGTTTTGTTTTGTTTTTGGTGAGGCAATTGGGATTAAGTGACTTTCCTAGGGTAACACAGCTAGTAAGTGTCAAGTGTCTGAAGCTGGATTTGAACTCAGGTCCTCCTGAATCCAGGGCCAGTGCTCTATCCACTGCACCACCTAGCTGCCCCTAGCCCAGGGATTCTTAACCTTAGGTCTGTGGATCCCCAGTGCATCCACAAATATATTTTAGGGGGTCTATGAATTTGTTTTTAAAAAATATTTTGGTAACTATTTCAATAAAATTGGTTTCCTTTCTAATACTATGTATTTTATGCATTTAAAACATTCTGAAAAGGGATCCACAGGCTTCTTCAGACTGCCCAAGGGGTCCATGACATAAAAAGGTTAAGAACTCCTGATCTAGCCAGTTTTCATTTTATAATAGTTACTATTGCATCTGCCAGGATACTGACTCATAATACATTGAACAGGATTTAATGAAATGCTTCTGTATCATATTTAAGCTTTCATTGTTAAGCTGTATGAATATATTTTTACTAGCTCTGCGACCATTGGCAAATCACTTAACCTTTCTGAGCCCCAGTTTTCTCATTTGTTAAATGGGGAAAATAACAACTAAAATAGCTCCATCATAATGCTATTGTAAGGATAAGATGACTTGATATATCATATACACATATATTTCATTTTGCAAGACAAAGAAATACATGAAATACCAGCTATGTAAAGTGTTCTTATGATTTTATTAAGTTGAGAAGGATTTAGTATCTCTGTGACACAATAATATCAAGCAATGATGTCATTCTTATATGTTTTTTATTTTCATAGATTTGGACTGAGCAACAAATTTGAATCAGAATTCCCTTCATCATTAACTGGAAAAGTGAGTGTCAAAATTATTTAAATAACATGTCAGCCATACAACTAAAGGTCTTGTTACGAAAAAACTTTTGTTAATTTGAATTTTAATGATTGTAGGAAATATTTTCTACCTTAATATTTTAGTGATTTTTTTTTTTTAAATCTCTTTAGGTAGCACCTGAAGAATTTAAAGCCAGCATTAACAGAGTTAACAGTTGTCTTAAGAAGAACCTTCCCGTTAATGTCCGTTGGCTACTTTGTGGTTGCCTTTGTTGCTGCTGTACGTTAGGTTGCAGTATGTGGCCAGTTATTTGTCTCAGTAAAAGAGTAAGTTGGATTATACATTTATATCTTTGCAAACAGGAGAGCATGTCTTGTTATTTATTATAATTGAGGGAAGTGTGCTGTTAGAAATAATGGACAGAAACAAAGTTGAATGATTACAATCCTAGCAGTTTAAAACCTAAAACCTACAGAAGAGAAATAAATATTTAGCCGTTTATCACAGACTAAATGTGCACAAGTTGGTTGTAATAGTTGTATAGCATGTGTATGCATGGACTTCTGTTACAGTGAAATAGAATGCAGGTTTATTTGATCCATGTGTTTTATTTTATCATGAACTTATTTGAGGACTAGTCTAGCCAAAAATATGGAGAAGGATAATCATCAGAAGGTCTTTGGCCATATCAATACATGACATGCAGAAGAACACATAATTGCCTTCATTGCAGCTTTTTCTGCTTCCTCAGTGATAGAATGACTCAAAAGGATGTCAAGAAACATAGTTTTAAAATGTTCCAAAAACATTAATTTAATTGTAAGATCGTGGTCCATTGATCATTGATTTTGATATACTACTAGAAAAACTGAACTGTGTTATATCTACCTTCTCTCAATAAATGAAACTAGAAGGATGCTTCAAAAGTTCTCCTTAGAGAAGCAAATAAAGGAATTTGTGTAGTTGGTTTCATCATGTACCCAGAGGAGACTTGATCATCTTACCTTTCAGTACTTATGATGAACATAAGCATCACCATGAAGATAATTCCAATGTATGTGCCAACATCTATTGCAGAGAATGAAGAAGATAAATTATAGGGAGAACTTGACAAAAGCTTCTCAAGTCAAGGCAACATATATATCTGTAGAAAACATTCAGCATATCTACAAAAGCTTCATGAAAACAATCCACATAAGTACCAAGGATATTCTTAATGAAAATGTGAGGATAAAATGGGTAGGCTTCTAAAGATATTTCACCACTGCAGACCAGATCTTCACAGTCATACAGTTGACTGAAAGATGTGTTGTGTATATTGTTTTTTTGATTTAAAAGAAAAATTGAATAGAGCAAAGCAGCATTAAGATTCCGAGCAAGGTATCTTTCATGAATATATTGAGATCATTCAAGATTCTAACCTCGCACTTAGAAACACTAGAGAATGTAATCAGTATTCAATAAACACTTCTGGGAAAATTTGGATAGCTATGTGGCAAAGAAAAATAGTTATCTTGAGTTTTACTTCACTGTTCAGCACAGTACAATGACTATATCAATAATATTCTATTTTAAAAAGCAAGAAGAAAGAATAATTTATTTTCTCAGTTGAATAAGGAGCATTTTTATCAAGGAAGTAGAAATTATTTTAGGTTTTTTGTTTGTTTTTGGTGAGGCAATTGGGGTTAAATGACTTGCCCAGGGTCACACAGCTAGTAAGTGTCAAGTGTCTGAGGCTGGATTTGAACTCAGGTCCTCCTGAATCCAGGGCCAGTACTCTATCCACTGCGCCACCTAGCTGCCCTGAGAAATTATTTTAGATAGAATTTAATTATATAAAAAGAAAAGCATTGTGTATAATGGAAAGCATTATTGCTAAAGTTAAAAGGAGAGACAGGGGCAGCTAGGTGGTGCAGTGGATAAAGTACCAGTCCTGGATTCAGGAGGACCTGAGTTCAAATCTCATCTCAGATACTTAACACAAACTAGCTGTGTGACCTTGGGCAAGTCACTTAACCCTCCTTGCCCCACAAAAAATAAAATTAAAAATTAAAAAAAAGAGAAACAGATTGGGAGAAAATATTTGCTATAAATAGATCAAGGTCTGATATCGGAACCTTAGTTATATAAGAAGCTGACATAAGACTAACAATACATATTCCCTTTTGGGATGGACATGAGCAATTTTTTACTATAACCTATTAATATCTATGTGAAAAGAATCATATTTTCTGACAAACAGAAAAAAGCAAATCAAAATTGTCTTATCCCCATTAGAATGGGGAAAATTATTTTTAAAAAATGCTAAAATTCAGTATTGTCAGAGCTGTAGGGAAACAGACATTGTTGGAACCACAAGCTGGTACAGAAGTATGATAATACCCAAAGCACAAAACTTGAGTATATCATTTGGGTACTAGTGATTTCGTGGCTAAAACTTTCTCCTAAAAATATCTTCAAAAGGGAAAAAGGAATCTGTACCCATAAAAATTTTAATAGTTGCTTATAACTATGTTAGTAAAAAATTAGAAGTGAGTACAGGTCCATCAGTTAGAGAATGGGTGAATAAATTTTGTATGCTGTGGTGCCACAAAAATAATAAATATAAAAGAAATATGGAAAGACCTATACAAAGTGTGTCATCCTTCATAAAGGCCATATTTTTAATTTATTCTGTATTGTTCCAGTTTTGATATATATGCTGCTGGAGCAAGCATAATACTTATATGGAAAATTAATTCAACAGAACTAGGCCTACCATAAATACTGACAACTGTTCATTTTCTAAAGGAAGAAAACTAAGTCAAAGGTAGCAGTATTTGAAACATATCTGAAAAGGGGCATGAAAGAAAAATACTTTTTTTTCTTCTTTAGATAATTTGGTTATATCTTATTAAATGCTAAGGAATTTATATCAGATTTTATTTCTTTATATATTTAATTTTTTAATGGTTTTTTATTTTATAGTAAATTTATTTAAAAGACTTTACACAATTATAAATATAACTGCTGAGATAATTTTGTTTAAAGATTTTCCGATCATCAATGTTAGGCATAGCATAGAACAGGAGATGTAGAATTGCAGAATTATGGAATTTCAAATATGGAAGCAACTTCAGAGGTCATCCAATCCAACTGGTACCTGAAAAAAGAATAGGCCCTCTATAGTATGTCTAAGCTTTACATGAAACCCTTCAGTTAGGGGAACCCACTGCTTTCTTCTTTCCCATTCCATTTTGTATAGCATTAATTGTTAGGAGGTTTGTCTTTATGTCAAACCTAAATCTACCTCTTTGTAATTTATACTCATTCCTACTTTTGTCCTTGGAAGCCAAGTAGAACAAATATATTCCCTCTTCCACATGACAGCCCTTCAAATACTTTGAAGAGTATTTGAGTACTCTTGAACAGCTATAATGCTCTCCCTAAGTTTTTTCTTGTCTAGGCCAAACACTTTTATTCTTCTAGCCAATACTCATATAGGTTGATTTCAAGGCCCTTCACTATTCTTGTTACCTTTTTTCTGGACACTCTTGTTTTTTGTTTTTTGTTTTTTTAGTGAGGCAATTGGGGTTAAGTGACTTGCCCAGGGTCACACAGCTAGTAAGTGTTAAGTGTCTGAGGCTGGATTTGAACTCAGGTACTCCTGACTCCAGGGCCGGTGCTTTATCCACTGCGCCACCTAGCTTCCCCTTGTGATTGCTTTCTTGAGTGATCCATAAAATAAAGGCTTTGGTTCCCTTAAGGACATTGAAATTTCTTGATTCTTTTATTTTAGAAGACATGTTCTTTATGTGAAATACGTCTGTTGGTGCTTTGAAAAGTGATTTAAGAAAATTACAGATATGCTGAACAATAAATATGATTTTAGACTTCATAGTGAGTTAGCATCCTCTTCTTCTTTTCATTAGAGGAGATAGACCAAAACTACCACTGAAGTCCACAAAAGACTCACATCTGAAAATTGCCCAGCCTCGATAGTAGAAATCCTAGACAATTGGGGAAAGTCAGAGAATGCTTGTTGGAATGGAAGTCACTGGTCTAACACTGGAAGCAAATTGCTCCTTCTTGCCCTATCTGGTTGATTGCAGGTATAAGTATTATCATGGTAAACAAACATTTATTTAAACAGATTACTGTGTCAGGAATAAAATGATACATAGTCCTGGTCCTTGAGGTGAGTACAAGGTAATTGGTAACTCCTGGTTAAGTGGGATCATAAATAACCTTATGGAGCAAGGGCTTTGGAAACAAGTGATAAAAGTGTTAAATAATTAATCTCTACATAAGTACAGATCAAAAAATTAGTAGTGGGTCCATAAAACATGCCTGGTTTTCTTTTGAATCTGTCATTCATTATATGTAGCAGAGTGGATTCAATATGGTGGAATAACAAGAAGTACAGTGAGCTTTCTTTCACAACCCTCTTCCACGTCACCAAGCAAATCTTGATCAGAGAATGAAAGGAAAAATCACAGTGAGTCATTTGTCTGGTCCAAGTTGATATAGAGACACAGAATGGTTTGTGTATACTGGGTTGGGATCTAGTCAGAAATGCACCACAGGGACTGTGTTCAAGAACAAGATGAGGTCTCAGATCCATAACAGGGCACTATGACTTCATTCAGGGTACAGGAATTGGTGCCTACTGGCAGCTTTGACACTGTTTAGTTCTGGGTAACAACAAATCCAGGGATCTGCATGGCTGTCCAAAGTGAGGAGTAGTCATGGACCTTAGGTTGTACACGTTCAGCAGCAAGCAGCAGCTTTGTGGTTCAAGTTCAGACTTCAGGAGCAGAGCAGGATCTCAGGTATAGCTTCTAGTCGAATCTGAATCCTACAGAGGAGTAACCAGGGTGGGATTCTCAGACCAAAGGGAGTACAGCTTCTTAGCTGGCTCATAGGGACCGAGTCCAAGAAGCAGTCTGCTGCTGCTCAGATCTAAGCCCACATCAGGAACTTGAATTGCTCAGATCTGGGAGCCAGTGATGAGATTTTACCTGGATTTGAGACTACTTTGGTAGCACTAAAAGCTTACAGGTCCCCAACCCATGCTGTCCTTGAGATCCTGGAGTAACACAACAGTCAAGAAAGCAGCAGTAGGGCTACCCCAGGCATTTCCTCTGTAAATACTCAGATCCTTGCCCCAGCATCAAATTTAAAGTCAAGAAATAAGCTGGAAGACTAAGAAAACAAACCAAAAAAAAAGAATGTCACCATAAAAAGCTATTGTGACAGGGACATTAAAGACACAAACCTAGAAGAGAATGACTCCAAAATATCTAACAGCAAATCCTGAAAAATGTAGCCTGTGTACATATTCAACTAAAATTCCTGCAAGAGATGAAACAAAACTTAAAAAAAATTCTAGCATTGATATGTTTGTGTGTGTGTGTGTGTGTGTGTGCGCGCGCGCGCGCGCGCGCGTTTATGAGATCACTAGAGGAAAAATTGGAAAAGAAGTGAGAAAGAATTGGAAAGGGAATGAACAACTTGGCACACAAGGTATGAAACCTTGCCAATTACAGACACTCTAAAAATTAGAATGGACCAAAGAGAAGCCAGTGATTCCATGAGATAAAGAAATATTAAAAACAAATTAGAAGACTGAAAAAAGAAGGAAGTGTAAGGCATCTCATAGAATAACATACAGATCTGGAAAACAGATGGAGGAGAAAAAAATTTAAGAATCATTGGGCTACCTGAAAGCCATGACCCAAAAAAGAGACTAGACATTCTATTTCAAAAAATCTGTAAAGAAAACTGCCTGAAGATTCCTATCAGTTGGAAAATGGCTGAACAATTGTGGTGGAATATTATTGTGCTGTACGAAATGATGAAGGGTGTGGTTCCAGAAAAACCTGTGAAGATGTATATGAACTGATGCTAAGTAAAATGAGAATTGCATACAGTAACAGTAATATTGGGGCAGCTAGGTGGCGCAGTGGATTGAGCACTGGCCCTGGATTCAGGAGTACCTGAGTTAAAATCTGGCCTCAGACACTTAACACTTACTAGCGGTGTGACCCTGGGCAAGTCACTTAACCCCAATTGCCTCACTAAAAAACAAAACAAAAAAAACAGTAATATTGTAATGAGAATCAACTGTGAACAACTTAGAAGGAAATGGCAAACCCCTCCAGTATCTTTGCCAAGAAAATTCCAAATGGGGTCACAAAGAGTCCGACATGATTTAAGTGATTGGACAACTACTTGATGAAAAATGGTATCCATTTCTAGCGAAAGAATTGATGAACTCTTGAGTGCAGTTTGAAGCATATTTTTCCTTTATTTTCCTTGCTTTTATTTATTTTTTGCAACATGACTAATATGGAAATATGTTTTCTATGACTTCACACGTATAATGAGTATCATATTGTTTGCCTTCTCAATGGATAGGGGAGGGGTTTGTGGGAGGGAGTTAATTTGGAACTGAAAATAAAAAGTGAATGTTAAGAAAACTGCCCTAGATCTCTTAGAACAAGAGGACAAAATGGAAATAGAAAGTACCCACTGGTCACTTCTTGAAATAAACTCCAAAATGAAAACTCCCAGGAATATTGTGACTCAAATCCAGAGCTTCCAGGGCAAAAGAGAAAATTCTATAAAGCATTCAGAAAGGAAGAATTCAAATACTAAGGAGCTACAGTCAAAATAATCACACAATTTAGCTACTACCATACTATGAAGAAGCAGAGTGCTTGGAATATGACGTTCCAGAAGGCAAAGGATATAAACTAACCCTATAACTTAGCCAGCAAAATGGAATTTAATCCTACAGGGGAAACGTGGATCTTTAATGAAATAGAGGATTTCCAAGCATGAACGTACCAGATCTACATAGAAACTTTGAAGTTCAAACCAGAGTTAAGAGAAAGATAAAATAAACATGGATGAATAATGATAAGGGACTATAAAAGGGATCAACTGCTTACATCCTAATATGGAAAGATGATACATTTGTCCACTCAGAACCACCACTTCCAGGCATTCTAATGAGAATCCCTGTATGACTACTGATACAGATAGGTTCAATTATATCTTGATGATCTTAAGAGAAAAATGAAAAGGGAGGGGAAGAGGAGTACACTGGGAAGGGGGAGCAAGGAGGAAGGATAGTTAGGGGAAATTATGTTTTTCTACGTATATATATTTAAATTATATATATATGTACTTCAGGCAAATATGAAAGGAAAGGAGAGAAGAAAGAAGGAATTTGAGAGAGGGTTAGATTAAGGAAAGAATTAGTTCTTGGCAAAACACTGAGGATGTACAAAAATATTCTTTTTGAGGTGGCAAAGAGTTGGAAATGAGATCTCTTGGGAAATGGGGGAACAAATGATGGTATACAAAGGTGGTGGAGTACTGTTGTGCTATAAAAATGAGAGGGATGGTTTCAAAGAAATGTGGGAGGACTTGTATGAACTGTTGTAGAATGAAGTAAAGAAAACCAGCAGAACAGTTTACATACAGTGACAACAATATTGTAAAGATAAACCATTTTGACAGACTTAGGAAGTTTGAATAGTTCAATGACCAGCCAAAATTCCATAGGACTAATGATGAACTGTGTTGTCCGCCTTCTGATAGAGTGAAAGACTTCCAGGTGCAGAATGAGACACATACATGTAAATGTATGTGAATTTGTGGGAATACATACATGTGTCCATGCACATACACATCTTTACACACAGTTTTGGTGTTGGGTTCTTTTTGTTTATCGTTTCATTTTTTTGTCACAGTCAATGCAGAATTTGTTTTGCTTGACTGTATGTGTTTATAACAGGTTTTGTTTTTCTTTTATTCTCCATTGGGGATGGGATAGGACTGGGAGAGGGCAGATTTTTGTTGATCAAAAAGGTAAATTTGGTTAAAATTTTTAATATACTAACTTTATTAGTTTATATACCAACTTTTTATGGTAGTCTTTATAAAATGTATTTGACATTCTTTAAATGGCATATACTGAACATAATGTAAGCATTTTTTATTGATTCAAGGTAATTATTTTGAATTTCAGGTATTACATATTTCTCCTTTAGAGGTTATTGTAGAAATGTGTCACTAGATTGAATGTTCCTAGATACTGCCATACTCTTTGTGTTTTTGTTCCTGGTGTTTATAATTTTCCATTTCTTTCCTTGGTTTCAGCCATCATTTGTGGTAGTTTTAGTGTGCCAGCCTCTGGCACCCTGTGAGACTGAAGGAGATGTTATGTGACTTTCACTAGGTTATACAGCTGACAAGGGTCAGGTAGGATATGAACCCAAGCCTCTTGGTCTCCAGGTATACCTTCTCTGTCATGCTGTTTCCTCTTTTTACATCATGTTGCCACTCCCAGTACCACCCCTTCTGACTGCTCCCCCTCACCGTCCCAAAGAATCATCTCTTATAACAAATAGTTTTTTTTTTTTAAGAAAAAGAGGAAGAGGAGGGGGAAAAAGTCAGAAAAACCAGATGAGAAACAGTTCAGAAAAGGAGAGGGAGAAAAAGGAGCTTGCTACCCAGAAGGCAAAACTTCTAAGTATGTTAAACTTGCAATAGATGGTCCTTCCCACCCCCACCCCCCCAAACTTTAGGGAAGTATTATAATGTTTGGGGTTTTTTAAAATATAAATTGTTTTACCTTGAGAGACAGCATGACTTGGTGATATGAGACTGGGTTCAGCTTTCAGTTTTGTTTTTTATTTATTGAGGCAATTGGGGTTAAGTGACTTGCCCAGGGTCACACAGCTAGTAAGTGTTAAGTGTCTGAGGCCAGATTTGAGCTCAGATACTCCTGACTCCAGGGCTGGTGCTCTATCCACTGCACCACCTAGCTGCCCCTAGCTTTCAGTTTTTACAGTTATTAGCTATGTGATCCTGGGAAAATAAATTAGCTACTCTCTGTACCCTATTATTAGAGAGAAACATCTATAAAATGGCGGTAATATTTACCTCAGTTTTGTTTTGAGGAAAGTAATAGATTAATTGGGAACAAATGAGAGGTTACAATTCTCAATTTTCATGTTTCAAACAATTTGACCATTAAATTCATAAAAAGATTACCAGTATTATAAGAATAGTTAAGTATGTAAGATTAAATTTAAAAATTAAGAAATGACACAAGCTAAATTTGTTAAAAAATGTTGCAATTAGGATGTGTGAATGAAACAAATAAGTTCAGCAAGTTTCTAAGATGCAATTTTTTTTTTTTTGCAGGGCAATGAGGTTTAAGTGACTTGCCCAGGGTCACACAGCTAGTGTCAAGTGTCTGAGGCTGGATTTGAACTCAGGTCCTCCTGAATCCAGGGCTGGTGCTTTACCACTGCGCCATCTAGCTGCCCCCCCCAAGATACAAAATTAACCCATGAAATCATTAAATTCTTATCTATTAGCAACAAAAAAGAAAACAAAAATAAAAGAAACTTTATTTACAGTAGCAACGAAAAACCCCACCTCACTTAATATTTGTGAATTAGCCATCTAGAAACACAGAAAAACAAACTTCCACCAAGATGAAACTCAAACTCAAATTTGGGCAGTTTCTGCAGAAACAATAGTTACTTGGTTGGGCAGCTAGCTCAGCCTTGTAGTTGAGGACCTGAGTTCAGATATGACTTTGGATACTTATTAGCTTGGCGACCCTGGGCAAGTCCATCTCTAAAGATATGGTTTATAAGCATACCCCTCGTTAATATTTGATCCTCTGAGAAGACAACGTTAGGTGAATCAAAGTTAGGGCAGTTTTATAGGAGCAATATTATTAGTGAGCCATTAGCTAGAGTATATTATAGCAGTTTGGGTTAAAAATTGGCAACATTTGTTTATAGTTTGTTAATCTGTATATGACACCAGTCAGGATAATGCCACATAAGTGTACTCCTAGGAAATAATCTACTCTTTCAGAAAATTTGAAATAAGGACATTGAAATGTATGAAAGGATTTCCCTTTATTTTAATTTTTGGTTATTTGTTATTTGATTACCTGATATATGGAATATATGGCTGTTTATTCTTCCTTCCCAAATTTCTTATCTTCTAGTTTCTATTCCCCAACACACTAGAAAAATGAAGAAAATTAAGCTAAAATTCCCACACTAAAATCTAGACTTGTTAATAGCGTTAGGTTTAATAGTCAGATGCTGGCTAAAGAATATTTTATCCTGTTGATTTTAGTTATGCATACGAGTTGCCTCTGTCTTAATCATAATTGAGTAACTTAGTTTACTGATTAGTAAAATAAGAGTTGGCAAGGAAGTAGAGTGAAGAAAGAGTGTATTTAAAAGTAAAATAGGTTATATGTTTGGAGGTAGGCTATTCAGGTGGTGGAGTCTTCTACTTCTAAGAATATCAGCTTATGCTATGTTTTCAAGCATAGTATCGTTACCACTGGAAGGTTATTTGGGCTTTGTGGAGTGAGTTGGTGGTCTTGGTCCATTTTGTAAAGGACAAGAACCCATGATAAAATTAACTCTCTTGTTGGTCATCTAAGCAGAATGGCTAGAGATTCAATGCTAAAAACTGCTAACCTGTCCTCTCACCCCTCGGGTGTGAGCACAGAAAAGGATTAAGGCACTAGACTGGTGGAGCACGGTGGGGAAGCTTACACTGAAGCTTGCACTGCCTTTTCCACTGTTCTTTCAGTTAAATAGAGGATTTTAGTTCCCAGGACTATCAATCTGGTGCTTTTCTTAAGCACTAAATTCACTTCTTTTAAAAAAAATTAAAATGACATTTTTAGAAATCCACTGAATTAGAACATAAAAGACCAGTGTTTCACTAGTGGTTAAGGTTTCATTGTCATTGACAGACTATAGGCAAATTTTTTCAGCTGTATATTCATTTGGTTTAAGTTCTTTGGGGATAAGGAAAGGGATGAATATAAACAAAATCCAAGGAAAAATTTCTATAACTACATTTCATTTGCTTCATTTGATAATATAAAAACCTCAGCGTTTGGCAGTATTGCAATACATTTTATTAAATATATAACAAACCCATGGACATAAACACATAATTTTTTCTTGAATGCAATTATAATCTGCTTTCTTACAGTGATTAGAGGCATCTAATTAAATACAGCTGTCATGGATGTAATAAAATGGTATATTTTTCCAGTGTCTGCTAAATTGGCATTGTATTTGTTCTTAAAACTATATTTTGATTTTTGTGAACCAAAATAATGGTAGAGTATTAACAAATGTTCTTAGTAACCAAAGCCTTTTTTCTTTTAATTTGAGCTTTTGTTGTTACTAACAAGTAATTTGTCGCACAGGATTGTTTTTTTCTTTTTTTTTTCTTTCTTTCTTTTTTTTTTTTAATACTACTGCTAGTATCTATGAGCTTGTCATCATAGTGTGCTAGAAATGTTTCACTCAAATCAAGGGTTCTTATTCTGGTTTTGTATGTCCTCACCTGCTCCTCACTGTAAATCATTGAGATGTCAAGTGTAGTGATTAATTAAGCTGCACGTGCAAGTGCTTTTTTTTCACCTGTCAAGTAGGAAAGAAGTCTTGCTATAAGTTGGATGCTGCTGTCTTAGTTCATAGCTTTTACTCTGGGCTGTGAAGTTTGCAGAAATATATTGCATTCAAATTTTGATTCATGTTTTGGCAAAGATCAGTGGAATGTATGATTTAGAAAGCTTAGGTATTCTGAAGCATATTCACAATAGTAAAAGGTATTATTAAAGTTTTATTTAGGAACATAGTAAGTAGAGATAATTCCTATGTAAATTAGTTGAAATTTGCAGATTGTATTATATAATCATTGTCAACTATAGATTAGGGAGATTTCATGTTATTTACAGTAAATGCTAAAAGTATCAGAAATCATTGTGGATTCATAAGATCACACTAATTAAAGCTCTGTTATTAACCAAACATAGGATTTATGTGGGCACATTTGTAGTGATTGCTATATTTTTTCATTTAATACTCAATATTCATAGCATGTTAATTTGTTAGTGCTTTAGAACCTTATTTTTAAAAATTAGGTATAAAAGGGCAGTCTTGGAGAGCCTGATTTTCTTTCCATTCATCTCTTCTCCCCTCTCTTTTTTCAAACCACCAGTAAAATTAAAACCTCAAATTGTATAGTAATCTTAATCTATTATTAAAAGGTCCTAGAAAGGAAGATTACAAGGTAGATTCAGGTTTTGAATCAGTTTTGCCATTGGTTTAGCAGCGGGTGGGCAGGCAGATGCCTGCTCAGAGTAGAACCTATTGCCATTTTTCACCATTGATAGAGTAGCCTTTCAGAGTCAATGAGCTCTGTCAATGTGAGCTTGTCAAGGCTACAACTTCATAGACCTGAGAGGCGGTTTGAGAGGTCAGCCCTTTTCAGGTTCGCTGTGATGCAAATGAACTTTAATGCTTAAACAACTATTGGAATTTTTATGTCTGCTCCTTGTTCTTTTTTCTTCACAAAGTCATTGACGAGACATTCAGTGCTTTTTAAATTGGAAGTTGCATTGTGCTAAAGACCTAGTACAGATTTACGGAGGGCTGAAAGCAGTTAGATCATGTTCTTTTCATGGTGCGATTAGAATCAAATCGATTTCCCTACAGCCTTCAGCATTCAGATGGCAATTTTAACAAAGCTTGGGGGCTAGACAAGGGACAAAACGACTGAACTGAATGTTAATTACACTCTGCAGCCTTATTTTCTTTTGATTTGGAGCTGACTGGCAACTAAATTAACAAAAAGTGTGACCATAACTGCTGCCCTATTTTCATTTAAAAGGAGAGCAGTCTCTAAAAGGCTATCTTTACAAAGAAACAAGTGAGGTCTGCTGATCATTGTTAACAAGGGCACTGTTTTTTTTTTTTAATTCTCGCCCAAAAGACTATGTTAAAAAAAAAAAAGTAATGCAATAAATTAGTCATTGACACACTGCTACCTAGAAAGTTACTTGAGTTTCTGCTTTTATGGCATAATATAAGGGAACTTAAGCCAATGGTGGCAATTCATAGATAATGATGAATTATAATTGGCATTCGTGTAGCCTTAAGCACATTTATAATGGAAAGTGTAGTATGGCATCCAGATTGGCATTAGGCGCTTTAAATAAATATTTGGATTATAAAATGTTTGAGATTTTAAAAAAACCCTTTGATTCTAACAATTTTTACTTTACAAATCATCTTTGCTTGACATATTTATTAATTTTTTAATAGCATCTCAGTTGTTTTGGAGTATTAACTGCAAGATGCTTTTTTCCCCTTGCCTTGTAAAGAAGCTGCAGCTGCACTAAGTTGCAGTTGATTCTTGCTGCAGTTCTCTGTCCTTTTGCACCTGCAGCTGTGTCAGACTCATCTTAACACCTGGCATCATGAATTATCCTCTCTTTTATTCATACTCCTAAGCAGGTCACATTTAGGGCTACATGGTATCTGTTGCAGTAGCAAAATGGCTATAAATGTCAAGTAAATTTCTGAACTGTTTTATGAGACTGAATGAAGAGTTTCCGAATATATTTTCAGGCTTGAGTTTGAATTTTGGGTATAAAAATAAAAATAGAATTTTCTAAAGAAGTTATTTTACCAACAGATCTCTCTCCACTCCCCTTTAAAAACAAAAACAAAAGCTTTACAGGTTATCTTTTCTAAGTCAAATTTAAGCCCTTACTAGACAAAATTCAACTTAAGCATATTATATATTGATACTGATTTTTATGACATTATTTCTAATTCTTTCTAATTGCTAGTTTTAAACTGATAATTAAACATTACTATTAAATATTAACATGTTTATTTTAATATTATGGATTGTTTTATTGTCATTTAAAAATATTTTAAATTGACATTGAAAGCAGTATGTTAAAATGTATGTTATTTGGTGGATAACATTGTTAATGTTAATCATTCTTGCGTTATATTTTAAATTCAGAGGCCATTAAGTTTGAAGCAATTTAAAACATTTCACATTCATGCTAAAATTAAAAACCTAGCTTTTAATAGAGACAACCCTTTCTGTTACTGTTTATAACCAGAGGCAATTTTGATAGTTATAGACCACCCTGTACTTAGTCACTGTCCTGTACCTCTCCCCTTTTCACAAAAAAAGCAGCTGCAAAAGAAAGTTTTTCTAAAACCAGTCAAGAGTAAAGTTTTTTCTCATTTGTCTTCCAGACACGAAGATCGATTGAGAAGTTATTAGAATGGGAAAACAATAGGTTATACCACAAGGTGAGTGCCGCAGGGAGCAGCTTCGTACTGTTGGGGTCTGAATTGCACAGTATGGAAACAGATGCTTTTGTTGAACTAAAAATATGAAAGGTGGACAAATGGGTTACTCTGTGTGCTGCAATAAAATAGAGCTCATTTTTCTTCCTTTACTCTCGTTCTTGTCTAGTTGTGCTTGCACTGGAGACTGAGCAAAAGGAAATGTGAAACGAATAACATGATGGAATATGTAAGTTAAAGGGCTGTTTTGTGAGTTTCTCTATTAAATGATCATTTATTTTGCTTCTGATCTTATTCTTTTCATGATTATTAATCAGCATAGGTGTCAGGAGCTTAATCTCCTGAGTGCAAGGATTTTCTACGGTTCACAGATGCATGGTTTCATGTGCAAGACTGATTTATAAAGTTATGAATGACTTGAAAACAAGGCTTCACTGTGTTCTGAAAAATAATAAATTAATTGCCAAGATAAAATAGCCTGAACGTGTGTTGATGGAGTGTGAAATTTTAGATGCTGTATAAAGAATAACCACAACTTTGGATACGCAGCAAGTCAGATATGGCTTTTTTATATAATGCTAATCAAGTCTCCAAGTATGGAAGAAGACCTTTCAGCCAAGCTGCTGGAGCTTAAGAAACCTTTAGCCTTTATAGATTTTAACTGCCCATACCTCAGCAGTCTTCAAAGTCTTCTGGGTTCCTAGAACATTACTTTTAAAGTTCATCTTAAAAGTAAACAAAAGATAGTTCTTCTTGTGTTTATTCTTTAAACAATATATAGTCTTATCAATGATATGTTTTTAGAATAATTTAGTATGGAATTTAACTTGCCCATTGGTGGCTTGATTTGTTTGCATTTTTTTTTTTGGATCCTTCTGAAAAAGCTATGTACAACATAAGGAAATTTGGGGTATTTATGTTCCATTGAAACTGGGTGCTTTATGGGTAGGTTTATGCATAGAAGTGAAAGGTCCATTAAAGGGTTAATTGATGAAAATAAAGACTAACCTTCATGAAGTACCTGGCATAGTACTTCTAACATATCTATGGTCTTTTATTGCATGATATTTTGTCTATTCTTTGAAACAATGCAGCCATCATAGATAGCTTATAAAAAGATTGATTAAAACAGTGTTTAAATAGTTGGAAATTATCCTAAAATCATCTTTTCTCTGTTAGCATTTCCCCTTTCTTCCATTTTCATACTATCAAGTCCTATTTCTAGCCTGAAACATAAAAGACCTTTTTTAAAATGCTTCTTTTTTTCACAGAATAGCTCTATTCAGTGAACCGAATAATGTAGATTTTTCGTATCATTATCTATTATATCAAACATGTTAATTTATGATGATGAGAAAGACACATGATACTTCTCTATAACCATAAAAAAAAGCACATCTGAATAAGTTGTTTTGAGCTTGACCTGTGAAAATGCTAGTCCTACATAGCTGTGTTTTTTAAACCGTACAATGCTTTCTCTAGGTAACATTTATTTATATATTTATTTAGTCAGGAGGGCAGTTTGAATGTAGGTCACAGAGTGTTACTTTGGGGATATAGAAATACATTGACAAACCAGACACTTTCCCCACTAACCTGAAAATTCAAGCTTAAATTTTCTTTTCATTCTTGAATTTGCTTTGGAGAAAGCATGTCTAAGCCAATGTTGTGCATTCTTTTCAAGGTTTATGTGTATGAAATTCATCTATTTAATGGATATATTTATCATTGACGTTGTTTCTTTCTATGACATTATTTTGTTGAGCCATATAGTTACCTTTTTTTTGCAGTAATCTTACAAAAACATTCTTAATTGTCTATTATCAAAGTTGTTTTTTTAATAGTTTTCTTTAACAGTCATCTCAGATATTTCTGTGTTCCATGCTTACACTTTTTATTTAGAACAATGAGGTTAACTAGTAAAATTAGCCAAATTGTATTTTATAATAGCATGTAAGTTACCTATGAGAAGATAAAATTTTAAAACTCAAGTAATTTTTGCTTTTTTCACTGAAGGGTCTTTATGTATATTTTTAAGAGTTGGCAAGAAGAACATAATCTCAAATATTTTCTTCTGATGTTTTTCTGTAAAGTGTTTCGTTAAGAAGATACTGCTTTCTCTCTAGTTAATACATGCTTTTTGCTAAGTCTTTCTCTTAAGGACAACTTTTTGATAATTTTGAGCAATACTTTCAGTTAGAAGAAAGTAGGACTCAGTCATATTTTGAACACTAGAGGCATGCCAGGGAAAACCTAATAATTTAGCTTGATGTTCCATGTTGAAGCAGCAATGCTTTATCAGTGGAGCAACATTATGGTATAGATGTGACTCTAAGTTTTCAAAAATTTGCCAGTAGAGAATGATTTATGATAATCCCCTTACTATCTTGAAAAGTTTTTAATATTGCCTCTGTATCTGTTGTCTGAGGATAGTCCTATTTACTTTGGAGAAGCTCATCAATTGAGTTTTAGCACCAGATGATGCTTGATTGGGGAGTGGGGGACGGGATGGGGTCATAGCTATTCATTAAGCCATCTGCTAATTCATATAGGGCTTACACCCACATAGGTAAGATAACACATCTTTGGAGTATAATAACTACATGGCATAAATATAAAGTAATGAGACCATAGTCATAAAATATTTTCTCAAAAAGTTAGTAATGCTAAAGAATATGACCAGAACTGGCTTTATTTTTGATGTACATAGTACATAACATTGTTTGTCCTTTTTGTTCCCTAAGAGGACAGTGATATAGGGGTGATGTCATGATTTATATTGAATTGGATTTAAGTGAGGGAGGGCTGATGTAGTTACATAATGCTAAATATCGTAATGTGTATGGTACAACAAACATTAGATCTGAACAGAATTTATGCTTTAGCCTTCTACTTTGCCATTTAACTCTACAAATGATTATTAAGTAAGGACTAAATAGTTATGTTTTTGCATCCCAACCCAGTACCTAGCACAGTGCCTTTGATAGAGATAGCAAGCCTTTAATATTTTTTGAAATTAGATATAACATAATGAAATAGCCTTAGTGTTGGACTTGCAGAGTCAAGATGACTTGATTTCAAATTGTACCTCTGACATTTATTAGCTCTGTGACCATGGGCAACCTACTTTACTTCTCTGAGCTTCAGGCAACTCTTTAAGATTTACCTACTAAATTGTAGTTGGGTTTGAAATCTTTGTTGACCAAGGAAATCACAAATCCTTGATAAATTGCTTAATTTAATTGCCCATTCAGTCTACTCAGAGTTGTAGACATGTCATAGAATTTTGCACCTGGAAAAACTCATAGTTCAAATGTAGTATCTCTAATGTTTGAGAATAGAGATGTTGAATATATATTTTTAGAACTAAAAGATCATTGTAAAGAAACCCAGCATAGTTCCCTCTTTTTATAGGTAAAGAAATTTAGAGGCACTTATGCCTATGGTAATACATCTTATAAGTGATAGATCTACACCTAGATCCCCTAGATTCTTGGGCTATCTTTCTGCTGTATTGTTTCTCTTTGGAGAGAGATAATATAGGTAATGTTATATTATTTGAATCATTATTATTAAAATTCTTGGGTAAGATGTGAAGAATTGTAAATTTACCTAGATTTAAACCATAGGAATTATTTTTGAGCTTTGTGACTTCTGTTCAAAGCTCTTAAATTTATATTCCATCTTTATCATTTGGGGCTTGCTTGTTCTTTCTCTGCATTACTGTTTTTCCAACTATTTTTTCTTCTCATTCTCATAGACCATAATTATTTAAAGGTAAAATCAATTCATAATGAATAGCATCTTAGTCTTTTGGATTCAATGCTATGTTTAAAAGTTAGGAGTTCTGGATTCTAGTCTTGGCTTTTGTCATTTATTTTATGAATTACTCTGTATGAAGGAAAAGCCTTTACTTGGTTTAAGTTTGTGTAAAGTCTTTTTGCTCTGATGAAACAGTAATGATATGATTCGTTTAGGTTCTTTTCTCGGGCCTCTTAAGTGATAATTCATTAAAGAGAAGGTAAGAAAGCATTGTGGAGATAGTTTATAAGAGCCAGGAAGGAATTAATAATTTATTGAACACAGTACCTACCAATTATTTATGTTCTAAAAATTATTTGAGAGCTTGGAGACACCTTTCATATAGGAAACAGGAAGTTAGTGAGGAACTCTAAAAGAAATGCAACAGACTTTGAACAGGAGAAAGGAAGGGGGAAGGGAATAAGTATTTCTATAATGTTGCTGTGTGCCAGGCACTGTGCTAAGCACTTTGACAAATATCTTATTTGTTCCTCACAGACAACCATGCAAGGGATGTGCTGTTATCCCCATTGCATAGTTATGGAAACTGAGGCAGACCAGTTAAGTGATTTGCTCAGGGTCACACAACTAGTGAGTGTCCCAGGCTAGATTTGAGCTTAGGCCTTCCTGGTTCCAGACCTGGAATTCTATCCAGTATGCCACTTAGCTTCCTTCAGAAAGGTATAGAATCTGAATTTGGCCATCTAGGGGAGCTGAATGATGTAAATGGGCTCCTCAGTAAGATGGTATCTTCCATCAAAATTGATAATGAAAGCAAGCTTGGTTAGCCAACTAAGATCGAAAAACATACTTTCACCAAAAGATAGAACTAAGCATAGCAACTAATGATCTAATGAATTTGTTTCAGTCAAACCAAACACATTAGAAGAAATGGATTGGAGTTAGGATATACCATTCAAAGATCTGGAGAGCTATCGAACCTGCAGTAGTGTAGGGTAACTGGAGACAGGAGAGGAATATTGGGTGACTAGGTAGAGAAGCTCTTTCTTCTTTCCAGGCACTAGCAGGCAAAATCTGAGGCGACCAATGTAGTTAACAGTGGAAGTGCAGCTTAGCCCAAGGCTAGAGGATCTATTTATTGAATACAAACGTCAGGAAACTGATTTTAGAAAGGATTGAAGAATCCCACTAGACCTAACTTAAAGTTTGAAGATTTTATTATCAGCTTTAAATAGGATTTAACTGAAGTCACAGGAACTAAGACTTGATGCTTTATAATTTGTACCAGCCTTGCTGATCTTTGGTGAGCCATTGGGGATTAGAAATCTGTACTCTGAATACTTGTTTTCATGCTTTAGTTTACTGTTCTCCCACTACTAGCCATAATTTTCTAGTAAAAGTTCTGAAAAATTCTAGTATTGTTTGGAATTACAGGAAAAAGGAATTAATTATTCATGCCTCGATCAAGAACACAGAGTAAAAGTAGAGGGTACATAAGATGGAAACCCAGTAGGGATACCTGATCAGCAGTAGAATTAGGACAAGAAAGGAATACCTTTCTGCTTGGGCCATTCTCTCACACTTTAGTTTGGTCACTTGCCTCTTTGGTCTTTCAGTTTATAAATTGCAAAACAGAGTTAATCCCTGTTTAGTAGAGATAGAGAGAAAATTTTTTAAAAGGATAATTTTTTTATGATAGCATTTCTAAATCATTTATCTGAATTTCCCAGAGAAAAACTATTTGAATGCCAAGTAGTGACGATAGGAGTGTTTGTGATTGTTCTCTTCTTCTCAGTAGTCTTTTCAAGTGATCGAAAAGTCCTAACATTTCATTATGGTTGAATTTAATTTTGTCTTTTTTTTTTTAACAGGTCATCCTCATAGAATTTTTACCAAAGACACCGATTTTTCGACCAGATTAGCATTTGCTTTATTTATAGAGACTTATCCAAGTATGTTGTCTTTCCAATGGTGCCTTGCTTGGTGCTCTCCTGGTGGTGACATAGCATTGGTTCTACAGAATCTTGTGGTGTTTTTTTTTTTAAATAACCGCATGTTCTAAGTGTGCATTTTTGTCAGACTTTGCAACAGTTATTTCATACAAATGTTAAACAATTAAGTTATTGTGCTTTTTCTGTTAATGTATTCTGATTTTCAGATTACTTTTTTTGTATTATCAAAAAAATACATTTGAACATAGCCTAAAAGTGACCAGGCTTTTTTTTTTATTTTTAACCCAAGGTTCATGATCCCTTCATTGTAAATTCCTTTAACATAAACACTTTCTGTGACTCTTTGTGTATCATTCCCAGTGGACATGTATTTTATTTTATATTTTTTATTTCTTAATTTAATCAAGGTATCCCTTTTGAAATAGTGAATTTTCCGTACTTGTCTTTTTGGGACTTAAATCCCCATTCCCCACACCCAGCTCCCAATCCTCACCCCTATTCTGAGTAGGAATATCTGTGTTCATTCATGGATAAATCATATCAAATAGTTCTGAAAATATTCTATCTTCAATGTTGTTAAAACAGACATTGAATTATTTTGTCTAGGATAGGAGAATTGATTAAAGGTATGCATGCATCTAATGGTTACTAGAGCTCAGGATCACAGAAAACATAGTAGCATCCCAACCTACATATATCTTTATTCAAGGTTAAATCTGTAATGATGGCCTTACTTGGGTTATTTTTATTGTTTACCAAATCTTATGTACCAAGGTGCAGAAATATTCATTTTTATTGAGTATTTGTCTAAGGAACACATTTTCTATGATGTCCTCTTTGCAGTTCTAGATTGGGTGATCTTAAAAACAGTCTTGAAAAATTGAATAATGGAGACAAATATAGATCATTACCGAATCTCCAAAAGATATTCAAAACAGGGTATATAAGACAATAGTAAGAACTTAAGATACGGAAAAGATAACAGTTTGTGTACATGGTGGTGGTTCTTTTTAAAATGTTGATCCATTAGAGTGACTTAATTTTCTGCACAATTTTTTTAAAAAATGGGGATGTGACCTATTCTTGAGTTAGGCCAGTTATACTCATTATATCATTTTTTTTTCTTTTGGTTGTACATACCTACATGCATTTAAGATTTTTTTTTTTAATTTTCAATGGTGTATATTATATGTAAGTTTTGGTTCTTTTTATAAGCCTGGAATTATACAAATTTTAATGTATGTTAAGAACTTGTTCCATACAGCTGTGGTATCGAGCAATAATGTGAATAATTTTGAAAAATATATACTCTGATTAATAATTTGTATTAAGAATTGGTACCACTACAGAATACCTTCCTCCTCGTATTAAATCTTTTAAATACCACTTTCATTAATTTATACATCTGTATTTTTTAAGTGTTCTGTGTATTTCTCCACAGTACTGTATTCTCTAAAATGGTTGGATGTCATCTTATATTTGACATCAGGAACTGTCTGAATAGTTTATCTTTTTTTTTTCCTGAAAATTGTTTACCTCCGGTGCCCAAAATAATAGTAACAATTTAAAAAGAACGATTACCTTTTTTCTGAAGAGCTCAAATTGCAGAGTCCAATCACATGCTCACCTCACTTAGCTTGTATCTAGGGTATGTTCTGCTGCCCTTGGAATAGTGCAATTAAACTGTTATGCTATTCAAAACAACACTGTGATATTCCTTATTGGCTTTAGTAACAAAGAGTATTGTGTAGAGAATATATTGTCTGCTTCAGGGTGTAAAAGCAGAGTAAAGGTAGACTGGTTATATAGAATTAGATGATGTAGTAGAACGCTCTGTCTCTAAATGTGGTACTTTATCTTGCACGTGTAGATGTGTCTTCTTGGCTTCCTTAGTAAAAAGAGCTGAACCTGATTAGAAAGATGGATATTTTTTCTTCCTATCTTTAATCTTTCTTTTAATCAGCCCTCAAAAAGATGTAGGGTATTTTAAAAGTATATTTTTAATAGAATCTCAAGAGAATATGAAACTTACTTTGGAGGGTAGTGTTGAGTATAGTGTCCTTTTTAAGCCTTTCTAATTCTCTTTTTAATTAAATGGAGAAGTGTGTCATTTGCTTAAAGAGATTCTCTGGGAATGTTCACTCTTAGACTTTCAATGTGTATCTGGAAAAGAACCATGAATGCTTAATATGCCGGCACTACCATGAGCCAATTATGCCTTGAACAGTTAGATTTTCGTGCTTTGGTTTTCATTAGTGTCCCCCAGTGTAACTGGGTTACTCTTTTTTGCAGACTATGAATTTGAGTGGCCATGTTAATGGAAATTGCAAACGTCAGAGATGGCTTCATGTTGTAGACTAGTCTGAAGGAAATACTCAAAATGGCAATTATTCTATAGGTTCTGAGCCATGTTATTATTTTTATACTGGCAAAGTATATTAGCAACATGGGGTGTTTGAAAAAACTTCAATGAGTTTGTAGATTCTTACATAAGCTAGTGAATAATTTGCATATCATTTGTGGTTTTGGAAATAATTCACCATTCTTGTATAGAAAGAAACATTTGCTGGTGTTTAAGTGTAGAATAGACCCATCTTACAGCATCGTTTGTTATTCCATTGATTTGTATATTATGTTGGTAAAATTATGTCCCTGGAAACTCAACTATGCAAAATATGACTCACTTATTAGTGAAAACCCTAGCCAGTCTAAGATGATATGGTTAGCTTTATAAGACAAATGTCAATTTTTCCACCAAAAGTTATATTCTTAAGTTACTTTGCCTATGTAGAAAATGATCATTGGAGTAATGTATACTTTAGGAAAACTAGTAATGACTGGTATGATTCTTTTAGGCAAAACTTGTATTTATATTATAAAAACATTACCAGTACAGTAGTAACCAAAGGCTTTCTTTTTTCATTGGCTACCCATATAATTGAAGAATTACAGTTCAGGAAGAACCAGAAGATGATAGTAAGTTATCTAAAGGTTTTGTTACTAGTGTCATCTGTAGAGTGTTTCAAGTTGTTTCTTTTGATATAAGTGGTCCATCCCATCATATCTTGATGATTTTCAGGAGCATATAGACTACCCTAAGGCAGAATTGCAAAGTTTGTTTTTGGTGCCTTTCCCACCTTCATTTCTGTACCCTTTCCCTCTCCTGGCAACCTTTCCCTCTCTATCCCTTGTATATCCAGACCCCACTGCTCTTTTGTTCTCATCTGAGACAACCTACCTCCATTAAGCCTGCCTTTCCTTTCCTTTTCCTTTTCCTTTCCCTTTCCTTTCTGTTTTCTTAAAGCAAAACTCATAATTTCTTGCTTCTTAGCTGAGTATTTAAACTCTGATTATTGGGGGAAAGGGAGGGAGAATCACTGATAGATTAAGCCTTCTCTGGGGGCATTTGCATTTTTAAAAGAGGAACTTATTAGCCCAAGTGATTTGCTTATTTATTTGTATTAATGAGAGGATATCACTGTAGCCTCATGTCTGCTGCCACCAACTGTAACTCCGAGATGAGCTTTCCAAGGCCTGGTGTTCAGCACATGTCCTCAGTCCTTATTTTGTACATAAGTAGAACCTTGTGTTCTCTTCCTTTAGGAGATTACTGCCACCCTCTAACCCCAAAGCTCTTCTGTTACCTTTTGCTGAATTTGTTCTCACAAAGAGAAAATTTTTTTTTTAAATCCTTCCATGGGGAACAAAAGAAAATAAAATCGGGCAAAATGGAGCTGTGGTACTCCCATCCTTTTGCCCTGTTTTATGATAAACAGCATAGTTGCTGTCTGGAGGCTTTAGGAGAATCTGAATTCAGGATGGGGCCTAGCTAAAGTACTACTGAAGTTTCCCCCCACGCCCATCAGAACCACTTCCTTTTATGTGCTCTTCTTCCATCTTCTAGCACTTTAGTACTTTGCCAAAGGGTTTAATAAGGTTATTCTGTTATAATATTTTAAGTCTAGATACATTTATAAAGATGAATTGAGATTACCAACTCTTGATTATAGTTTCTGTTTCCCAACTTTCCATATACTTAATGCCTATGAAGTTACATATTTTGCAGGCATATGTCTTGCAGTGTAATGTGGGGTGGTTCAACCATATATCTTGAAATATTCTCTTTCTGGAACATAGAAAGGTGTCACCTGGTTTGGTTTAGAAAGTTATGAGTTGGAGGTTTCAAAATGTTCTTGATCACAGAGGAGTGGAGTTTTACAAAATTGAAAATTAAATCACCATAAAAGTTATTTAGGCTAAATCAAACACTGGAATTCAGGAGTTGACATGAGTTTTTCCTGATAACTCTGTGAGACCAGTTTACTTGGTCCCAGCTAATTTTTCCATCTACAAAACATATATAACTACCTACCTCATAGTGTTGTGAGTTATTTGTTAAAATTCTGTATGAAAGTAACTAACGTTGGCATCTAAGAATGATGTTTGAGTAGTAGGAGTTGACACTTTATATTTACCATATCAACACAAACCTCAGTGGATTGACCAGTAAAGGTTTTAAGTTTACATCTGCATTTTCAGAATTGGGTATACTTGTAGTATGTGGCTGGAATACTACTTTGTTTATTACAGGAAATCATTATGTATAGTAATTGAAGAAAAGTCCTTTATACCTTTATATACACAGATGTAGTTGACCTGTATAAGCATAGCTGAATAGAGAATTGGACTTAGAATCTAGGGATCTGGACTCTGCTAGTGTGTAGGCAAGTCATTTAACCTTTGGGCCTCAGTTTGTTCATCATTAAAGTGAAAGGGTTGAGCCTTCTGATCTCTCTAAAGTCTCCTACCCTTACCATTCTTTCTTTGACTTCTGATTTCTTTGTGTCATGTCACATCTCCTTAAAAATAAAATGCTTTGAAATTTAGAGTAGGTAATTTTCCCTTTTTTTTTTTTAAAGAAAATAGACTATACTTGTTCTTGCTCCAACAGTTATTAGTTTTCTAATTATAAGTAAAATTGCTTAATCTCTCAGATCTTCAGTTTCCTCATCTGTATTACTTGCATTGTTTATCTCAGAGGTGTGCTGTGAGGAAATTTCTTTTTCCTTAAAACACTTAAGTGTGAGTTATTGTTATTTTGAGTACAGTATTTCTTAGGCAAATATCTAATGGTTAATGAGCAAGAAACTTTGTTTATGGAAAATAAGATATATCTTTTGCCTAGAAACAAAAAAATCAGATTGGTTTTCAATAGAAAGTAAGCAGTATGACAATACAATATACCTAAATGCTTTTCTCTACTCTCATTTGTTGAATTTCAGTATATTCTTGAAAAACTGCCTTTCCCCCAAACTCCTTTTTAAAAGATTCCTGCCACCATTTAACGTTTTACTATAGCTTTATTGTTTCAAATATGGTTGTCCAAATCCCAAGTTTGGCATGAAGGTATGAGAGGTTTTTATACCTTCTCATGGAAACTTATGCTTCAAATTGAAAACTTTTCCATTCCTTAGTAACTTCCCATTTAACTAGGCAATTTCAGCTATCCCATTACATCTTTGTGACCTTTTTATAATTTTTTAATGTTAACTGTAGGTATTAAGTTTCCTTTAAAGTTTCTCTCTCTCCCTTTGGTGAAGTAAACGACATTAAATTCTTTCAGAATTAAGCATTGTAAAACTTAACCAATAGTGGCGTTGGAAACAAGGTGCTCATGATAGCTGCTGGATCTGGGATATAATTACATTGTTATGTAGGGGTTCTGTCTCACAAAGGTTGAAAGCCATGCCATAGTCAGTGACTGTAGGCAGATTAATGTAATCTCTATGTGTTACAAAAGAAATTATTCTAAAATTTTTTTCTAGAATAGGGATTTTGTTTAGTAAATTGTTCTTTGAGATGCTTATGGTTAGTGTCAATTAAATTGTGTTCTCATTTGTCTTGTTAAATTTGATGATCTTAAAGTTAGCTCAACAATGATTGCTAGGTAAGAAATTTCAGGAATTTGCACCCGTTGTTTATAAATAAAAGACTTTGGAGATAGTTTGCAAACAAAACTGTTCAGAAACTATTGATGACCCATAAGAAATTAAAAGATGAAGAGCTGGAGCTCTATTCTATTCTGCCTTCAGAGAATAGTCAGGTAAGTCAAGTAATATGTTTTACTCAGATGTTTTAAAAGTTGATATACTGTTAATTTCCATGACAAATATTTAAAGCTGCTCTTCTTTCAGCGTTAAGAAAGTAGGAATCATAGTAAAATAAAAATATTTTCATCTTTTAAAGTAAAAAATTATATTGCTTTGGCAGTGTTGGATCTGTATATTTGGTAGAGATGATGAAGTAGAAGTAGCTAAGGACTTACCACTCTAATATGGCTATGGAAAGATATGTTTAGGGATGAGTATATTTTAGTTTTTTCACATATACCAGTACTTTTACAGATTAAAAAGCATCAAAATGTTCATTATATTAAGTTTTCACTTGCTGAATTTTTCTAGTATAAACAAATTAACACCTTAATTTAAACATAAGGTGATTTTTAAAAGATGATTGGTGCAGCTAAGCATTATTATTCATCACTCGTCTAAATCATGGACTGGTGGATTTATTGCCTATTTGTCTCTATAGATCATAATATTGAATAAAAGCATTTTAAACCGATTTGGGTGGAGATGAGGGAGGAAGCTTGGGACTAAGGGAGCAATTACTTAAAGGAAATTGACCAAACTAGCAGTTTGTTTAACTGGATTAAATAAATGAGCATTTCATAATGAATAAATGTATATTTGTCTTTTCTTTATACAATGATCAGGAATAAATTTTCCAAAGCTATAAATTGGCTTTATTAGTACACACTTAGGAGCTTGTATTTAAGCTTAGGTTTTTTGGTTTGTTTTTAAAAGAAAAATATGCACATATGCACTTGTCTTCATGAAATTCTCATGGTTGGAAAAAAGATTTAGACCTAAAGTCTGATTTCATTACTATAATCTTTTTCTCCAAAAACCTCATTTCATTGTCTACTATTTTAAAAGGTAAATTCTAGTGTCTTCGTTATCCAGTGCTTATATTTAAGCATGATATTGAAGATAGAAGGTCGAAATAAATTTATATATTTATACATTGTAGATAAGCATATATGTGTGTATGTACACACATACATATTCAAATGATTTATTTGTTTTCTTATTAACCACCACAGGATGAAAAATTCCAATTCAAACCTTTTTTTTTTAACAAAAGGTTTGTCTTAACAGCTGATAAAATGATTATTCATCATTTAACTAAGAATTTCTTTTACATACAGTAGGCAGAAATGCTTTTCTTTTGCTGTTAATATCTTGAATTTTATCTCAGTTATACAATAACATAGCTATTTGGGCAAGTCATTCAAATACTCTAACTTAATGGAGATATAATTCCTAGATTACTGTGACTTTTTTGTGTTTGTATCAGGCAGAAACATTTGTCTGTGGTGAATAGCTAACATCCAGATCCAACCCTAAAATATATCTATTGATTTGGTACCTATTAGATGATAGAGCCAATTTTCTGTATGTTTGTGTGTGAGATGTACATTTCTTGAAACTTTTTTGGATTACTTAGTAAAGAAATCTTAAACTCCAAAAAAATTAAAAAAAATAAAAACAAAAACAAAACCCAAACCCTCCCTGCAGCTCCTGTGAAGCATTCAGGGTGTTGTAATTTCAGTTTGCAAAGTGGTATGATACAATGTTGCTGAGCAGAAAAGCACACGATAGATTTAATGTAGCCAATTGTGTACTTTTGAAAAAAAGAGTAACTGTTCCCTGTGAGTTAATTTTGGATTTTTTCAAAATCTCTCTTTTAGGCTTTGTGCAGGATTCTTCCAGACAAATGCGTATTCCATGTGGGCTACTGTTCTGCTAAATGCTCTCAGTTCTCCTTTTGCAATCAAGATTATGTTGCTAAGGAGATTTTGCTTTTATTGGTGCCATTGATTTGTGTTAATACGTTTTGAATACCTCTTGGTATTCTTCCTTAGACAAGGCCAAAAGAAAAACTTCCCCGAGTTTCCCAATTTACATCACAAATGGAGCGGTGGTGTAATGAAGCCGATATAAAGTGGGCAGTTGAAAGGGAACTAAAGAAGGGCACTCAAGTGAGAAATGAAGAAATGTGCCGAGTGCAGTCTGTGGCTGCCTTCAGTCCAGCTGCAGGAACTGGCTCAAGCCAGAGGCAGAGGGAAAGGGAGCACCTCCCTCTTAAAAGACCACCCACTTTCTGTAGCCTTGCTTGGCACTCCGTAGATTACCTCATTGACTAATATAGGACTATTATAAAGCAAGAGACTCCTCCTGAAACAAGAAGGAATGGTTCTCACCCCTGTAGCTCTTTGGCTTGTTCCACTCAGAGCATGGGTAAGACCACATTTTGGATGCCAGGTGATCTCCAAATATTTTAAGGGGAACCCCAAGGATGATGGACCAGGCCATTGGGCCTTTGATTCCTGGCACGGGAATGCTGAAGTTGGTGTTTCTTCTGTGTGGGCAGGACAACTGGAAGCATCAATGGTTTTAGCTATCTGCTCTTTCTTCTGATGGTACCCTCAGAATATTAGAATCAATATTATTAGTGGGCCCAGAGCCTAGGAAGCAGTTTGTATTGACTTATTAATTGGCTTACTTGCAACTTGCCAAGTGCTGTGCAGGAGAGCTGAGCACTTCATGTTTTCTTTTTTTCCTTTAATTTTTTTTTATTTTGGGGGGGGGGAGGCAATTGGGGTTAAGTGACTTGCCCAGGGTCACACAGCTAGTAAGTGTCAAGTGTCTAAGGCTGGATTTGGCACTTCATGTCCTTAACCCTTTGGGAACTTACATTCAAAGGTGACTTGACAACATTCCAGAGTGACATAAATGCATTATATTATGTATGTACTGACATCACTAAGATTTAGGGGTGTTGCTTTTTTAAAATAGTTGCATAAACAACAAATTCTGTGGGGAAAATAATTTCTAGATGATGCTTAAAGGAAATTCAGAATTTGATACAACATGGAAGATCTCAACTTTTTATAAACTACAACTTCATACATGAAGGGTTTTATGATGAAAACAAGTTTATTCAGAAATAAAAATTAGGTGGTGAATTGATTCAGCAAAATAATTACAATTATTTAAATTTAAATTGTGTTATAACATTAAGCCAAGCAAGAAATATATTCTGTAAAGGCGTTTTGATGTCTCGGGGAAGCATGTAATCTATTGGAAGCATGGTTTAAGAAAGGAAGGTCTTGGGGGCAGCTAGGTGGTGCAGTGGATAAAGCACTGGCCCTGGATTCAGGAGGACCTGAGTTCAAATCCGACCTCAGACACTTGACACTTACTAGCTGTGTGACCCTGGGCAAGTCACTTAACCCTCATTGCCCTGCAAAAAAAAAAAAAAAAAGGAAGGTCTTGATATCTTCTCTCAACAGTATCATTTAAAAAAAAATATTTTTTTCAACTAAAGTTTTACATCCAAACTTTTGAAAATTGTAAAAGCAACAAGAAAACCCAAAGATTGAAGTCAATAGAAATAAAGCATTCAGGGGCAGCTAGGTGGTGCAGTGGATAGAGCACTGGCCCTGGAGTCAGGAGGACCTGAGCTCAAATCCGGCCTCAGACACTTAACACTTACTATGTGACCCTGGGCAAGTCACTTAACCCCAATTGCCCCCCCCCCAAAAAAAAAGAATCACTTGTAGAAGATTTAGTTCAATCACCTTGTTTTTTACAAATAAATTGCAGTCCAGAGAGGATAACTCACTTGCACAATCTCACACATCTCATTTGTGGTAGAGCCAGGATTAGAAGTTAGATCTGATTTCTAAAATAAAGCTCAGATGCTGAGAAAAGCTCCTATGTCTTCCTCTTGGCAAAGTTTTCATTACATTAAAGCTGGATGAACTGTTTTTATAATGGGGCACTTCATTTGCTGCAGCACCAAAAAATGTTGAATTCGCTTTAAGAGATGACATTTCAGTCCCTGCCCTAGCCAACCCAATCCAAGTGCTTATGACAGTCTTTTCATTGCTGCCCACCCATGGCCTCCGCTTTCCTGGGAGTGCTTATTAAACCAATGTGAAAACATTTAGAATGGCTGGCAGCCTACCAGACCTTGAGTTAAGCATTCTTGGGACTGGCTAGACTGCTTGATAGCCAACTTCACATCAGATTAAACACATTCTGTACATGCGGAATCGCCCCAACAACACATTTTTATACTAAAAATGCATGGGATGTGCTGAGCTTCCTAACATCAAACCTTTTTATGCTTTGCTGCCACTTAATGACGTCAGAAAATGCATAATCTTCAGTTGGACTTTATGTCTTTGGGGGCAGAGGAGAATGCTTGAAAGCGTTGGTAGGGGGAGCATAAGAGTAAGGGTGGGAAAAAGAAAGCTACGACAGTCCAATTTTTAGATTCCTTTGGTAAGATGTAGTCTAAAGATAAATGCTTATGAGTTTTGACTTGAAGAAACATTTCATCAGCATTTTAAAATATGAAGATTCACAAATAAAAATTTTTTATTTTTTTGTGTCAGATTGTATTTTTCAGAGTATTTTTGTAGTGTGGTACAAATTCTGCAAATGTCTTCATTGCTTTCATCTTTTTATTTTAGATTTCTTTAAATTTTCCAGTGCTGACAAGTTAATGATGAGAAATCCTGCTGTATTGGTTTTCATTATCTCTGACTAATCTACATATGTAAACATACCTAATACTGTCTTATATACAACATGATTAAATTTATATATATATTTATTAAATTTATATATATATACACCTCATTATATATATATATAAAATGAGGTGTGCCTTGAACTTCATTGCTCCATCATATAGGAAGGTTATTCTTCATTGGCCTGTCATTCTCATTTTGGGGCCCTCCAGAGTAGAAATGGATAATTGTGATAATCTGAGTGGCAGTGCAGAGTTGAAGTCCTTGACTCTAAGGATTATTTGGAGATTAGGATAAAAGAGGTGATGTGACTATTTACTCCATTATGTCACTAATTTCACATATATTCTCTTTTTCCAACCACTGATTAGAAAGCTCTGTGAAGGCACAAACTAAATTTTGGAGTGTATTGTTTTCTATAGGTTGTAGCCATGGATAAAATAAACGATTAGGGTAATAGTGGTTGTTGTAATGAATAGAAATGAGGGCCAAGTGTTCTGTTCTGTATTCTAGAAGAAGTGGGCTGCTTATTGGGCTTGGGCTGTCTGTTGAAGGTGATTGGCAAGCTGGTGCCTCTGAAATGGCAGGCAAGCCCCCTGTTCCTAGTCATTGGCATCAGGACTAATGGCATTTGGGCTTCATGCCACAATTGAGTAAAATACTGTTTGAAAGTAAAGTAATGCATTCCCATGTAATGTGAATTAATGCTTCAAAGACACCATTAGGCTCTTGGAAAACAGGAAGTTAGTTTACATCCATGCATAACATATTACTTCTAGAAACTATGTTAATGACAGGCAAATCTTTTGATCAGGAGCTTTTATGTAATATCTTGTAACAGAAGGGATTGTGCAAAAGGAGAAATGATGCCACTAGCATAAGCAGCAATACAAACTCCTCTAATGAATTGCTTTTGTAAGTCAAGAATGCATTTGAGAGGGCTAAAGGAACCTATTGCTCCGTCTTAAAATAATGTAGGATTGAGGAACTGGGTCTTACTTCTTTGTTTGTTTTGATAAGTTCTTTCACCTTCCTTCTCTTCAATGGAAGGTAGCTTAAGGCTTAGAGATTTGAGCTTTTTAAGACTGCTAAACATATTTACTCAGGATTTACAATCAATCCTACAGAAATAAAGTATCTAACACTATACAAATAGGATGACATAGTTTCAACAAGTACTAATCTATTGACACAGAATTATCTTAGAAAGACATCACTTCTCAGTACAAAAGAAAAGACAAATCCAAAATCTTTTATTTCCTACTCATAGTATATTCCATTTTTATTGAAATTTCAAGGTTATACCACTTGAAACAGGCATTATTGCTGTGCCAGTTTTCATTCTTAGCAGTTTTGAACTGGATGAACAAAAAATTTTTCATTATAGATGAGAAAACTGATAAGATCCATTTTGATCCAGAAAATTTACTTTAAAAGTTGGCCTTTTGTTTAGCTCTACGTGTCATTGTTTTACAATTTTGTCCATTAAGTTGAATATGTTTGCTGCTTAGTGAGCCTGTATGATTAGAGAATGATTGGATTCTGTTAACAGCAATAACTTTATTTTTTTTTACAACAGTGTATAATCACAATTTCCTTAGGAACTCTAAGGGTATATTCCTTTGTTTTGATGAAGTGGAATGTCTCATTTATTGCAGAGCATATATCTTAGGACTTTTTGCTTTCTTATAGAAATTGTTGTTGTTGTTTTAATCAAGGCTCTAGTTATACATGGGGAATTCTATCCCCAGTGCCCTTTAAAATTTAGTTTCTTGGAAGAAGAAAATGCAATCTTTTAAAAAAAAGAAAAATGTAAAAAATAGAAAATTCAGTCTTGATGGCTATATTTCTTTTTGTGTTTATAAATAGTCAATGTCTTATTGACTATTAGGGCTCACAATCAAACAGAAGAGTGGGGTTGGATTGCCTTTGGAAAATTATGCAGCACTTTAAAAAAATTCCAAGCTGCTCCTTTACCTACATGCCTGTTTTTTAAAGAAAAAAATATTCTCCTGTTGGTGAGAGATGGCTGTAAGCCATGGAATGCCATAATCTTCAAAGATTTAAAATTCATGGAATGGTAATGGAAACATCTGTGGCATATGTATTAACTAGATTGAAATGTAGTACTAGTGACAATGCATAAGATGTAAGTAAAAGATACTATTGAGGAAATACCAGAAAAGGTGGTAAAACACTAATGTAGTAAGAGTTAAAAAACAGTTCATGTGCTTTGCTATCTATGAAATGTTTAAAACCTAGAAGAAATCTCTCAATATAGGGTAGTTTTTCTGTAAGATTTGTGAAAATATGACTCCTTTTTTCTTTTCTCTCCATTCCCTTCACAATTGTACAGCACTTTGAGATTTACAACACTATACCCCATTAGTCACTTCTAGAAACAACCTTGTGAAGTAGATACTGAAGGTTTTTACCACTCCATTTCATTTTTTATTTAAAATTTTTATTGTACCCTTTTGTTTCCACACATGTTTAAGGGTTTCACCTTAAACCTTCTCCTACCCCAATTTAACCACTATAACAACACTTACAGTTGAACCCTGTATACTACAATTCACAGCTACAGTCCTTAGATCTACTGGGAGGAAGAAAGTATTGCTTCAGTTTTAAAGATGAGGCTACAGTAGGTTCAAAGCCAGTGTCCAACACTGTTTTTGCTACAACATACTGCCTTTCTTTAAGGAATGCTATAAATAGCAATTAATTTCCCTGCTTCATCCAGGTAAACAGTTCCATTGTTCAGTCACATCATTTAAAAAAAAATTTTATTGATGACTTTGTATTTATGTGTAATTTCTAGAAAAACCTCCCACCCCAGTTTGAACATTTCTTTATTTTTAAATTGCTTATTAAAAAAATTTTTTTTAAGCAATATGACAAAAACATCCAATAAAATCAGCCACATTACTTTTTGTGTGTTCATGCTATATGCTCTCTTGTGACTTACACAGTGTTCACAAGGAATTTGAATTCGATGGACTTTTCCTGTGTTACCATGTACATATACTTACTACTATTATTTACAAAAAGTAAAATATCAATTTCAAGCAATGTAAAAGAAAAACTGGCCATATAATAAATAAGTGCTATACAAACTGGAGTAAAATCTTTATGAATTGCCACGTCAGTGTCTGTGGGAGATGATTTCTGGAACTAAGAAACCATCACATGAATGCAACCCATTTAGCTTTCTATACTTTAAAAAAACCAAAACTATATTTTGGACCACTTAACTATTGACAACCTTCAAACAAAATTTAACCAGGTAAACACATGTCCCTTTTTTGTTTTTTTGCGAGGGGCAATGGGGGTTAAGTGACTCACCTAGGGTCACACAGCTAGTTAAGTGTCAAGTGTCTGAGGCCAGATTTGAACTCGGGTCCTCCTGACTCCGGGGCAGTGATCTATTCACTGTGCCACATAGCTGCCCCAACACTTGTCCCTTCTAACCCCTCATTTCACTTTTTTGGGCATACTTTTTTTTTTTTAAGTGAGGCAGTTGGGGTTAAGTGACTTGCCCAGGGTCACACAGGTAGTAAGTGTTAATTGTCTGAGGCTGGATTTGAACTCAGGTATTCCTGACTCCAGGGCCAGTGCTCTATCTACTGCACCACCTAGCTGCCCCATTCATTTCACTTTTTAAAGTGGTGTTTTATTTTTTTAATCAGCAAAACAAATTTTCACCAGTCCCATCCCAATCCCCCTCCAATTGCAAATAAAAGTAAAACCTCATTACAAATATGTATAGTCAGGTAAAAAAAATTAAGCATTAGCCATGTCTAAAAAAATATGTCTCTGTACTCTGAGTCCTTCACCTCTATCAGGAGGTAAGTAGCATGTTTCATTGTTAGGTCTCTAGAATTGTGGTTGGTCATGAGAATCAAGTGTCAGATTCTTTCAGAATTGTCTGTCTTTACCATATTGTTCTCATTGTGTGAATTATTCTGTTTCTGTTCACTCTGCATCAGTTCTTGTAAATCTTCTAGGTTTCTCTGAAACCATCCTCTTAATCATTTCTTACTGCACAATAATATTCCAACACATTTGATCTTACCATAACTTGTTCCACCATTCCCCATTTTAAGGACAGCTTCTTCTCATTCTTTGCCACCTCTAAAAGTTATAAATACCTTTGTACATCCTTAAAGTTTTGCTTAGGATTTATTCCTCCCTAAATCTATCCTGTCATTTTCCATTGTCCTTTCTTCCCTTTCCATTCTATTTCCCTGTTTAACAAAATGTATTTTTGTATCCAAATATGTGTGTGTGTGTTCTTCTTTGATTTGTTCATATGAGAGTGAGGTTCAAAGTGCCAGCAAATTCCTCCATCCCACTCCTCATTTGTATGTATACAGGTCTACCTGCTTACCCTGATTATGTGAGAGAATTTCCCCTAAACTTCCTTTCCTTTTCTTATCCCACCCCCTTCATTCTTAGGATCTTTAGACAGAACACTCCTGGGCCTTATCTAATTAGATTCCCTCTGTGACCCCCTGATGATGGTACAGTTCAGAGAGAGCCTGTATCATCTCCCCAAAATGGAATGTAAGCAGTTTAGCCTTATTTAGTCCCTTTGTGTGTGTGTGTGTGTGTGTGTGTGTCAATTGGGGTTAAGTGACTTGCCCAGGGTCACACAACTAGTAAGTGTTAAGTGTCTGAGGCCGGATTCGAACTCAGGTCCTCCTGAATCCAGGGCCGGTTCTCTATCCACTGTGCCATCTAGCTGCCCCCTATTTGGTCCCTTTTGATAGTGCTTATATTTTTTAAAAACTGTAATTTATGGAATTAAACAAGCATTTCTATAACAATAAAAAAGATCATGAAACTGAAATTCTGTTTTGTACAACTTGCTATTCCTTTTAAATATATAATAGAGTCATCATTTATTTTTTCCCTTTTTTTTACTTCCACCTAACCTAGAAATAGCGCGTGCTCGCGCGCGCGCACACACACACACACACACACAAACACACACGACCTGTAAAATGAAATGTCCCCTATTGCTGTCCCAAGTGTAGGGAAAATTAGTTAGGGTTTATCATATATTTGTTACTTAGAAATTAGAGGCTACTGCACTAGTTTGGGGGCATTTAGCATTTATTAAAGTATATTAAATATTAGTAAAGAGAGTGCACATGGCTCTTAAAGATAGGAAAGCCTAGCTAGCATCTACAGGGGAGAGGGAGAGAGAGAGAGCAAAAGGCCCCTTCACCTATGAGTCTCAGGCCAAAAAAGAGGAAAACCTTGTCCCTATCAGAGTGGAAGCTCCCTGTGGATCCAGAAGAGAGGCAGTCCCTACACACCACTCCAAGCTAATTGGCCAACATCACCCAAATCCATTGGTTCACTGGATTTGAGGGTGGTCCATGAATAGAACATGCTGAGGTCAGAGTTCATATCTTCTGGTGGGAACAAGGCTTTCAAGGTAAATGTGTGGTTTTTTTGGTTTTGGTTTTGGTTTTTTGCGGGGCAATGGGGGTTATGTGACTTGCCCAGGGTCACACAGCTAGTAAGTGTCAAATGTCCGAGGCCAAATTTGAACTCGGGTCCTCCGGAATCCAAAGCCAGTGCTTTATCCACTGTGTCACCTAGCTGCCCAGGTGTGGGTTGTTGGGTTTTTTTGCAGGGCAATAAGGGTTAAGTGACTTGCCCAGGGTCACACAACCAGTAAGTGTTAAGTGTCTGAGGCCGAATCCGAACTCAGGTACTCCTGAATCCAGGACCAGGACTCCATCCACTGCACCACCTAGCTGCACCCCCAGGTGTGGTTTTGAATGAGGTAACTTTCTGACTCTGGGCTGACCTTAGGAAAGGTCAGGCCAAGCTCTCTAAGCAGGGGAGCCCCTGGAAATCCCCAAACCCCTATTATTAATAATTTTCTCATACATACACACACACATGAAATCATTCTATACACACTTCTATTTATCAGGTTTTTTTCTGGATGTAGTGTCTTCATATGTCCTTTATAGTTCATTTGGGTATTTATAATAGTTGAAATGACTTATTTGCTCAAAGTTGTTCTTAAAACAATATTGGTGTTACTTTATACAACATTCTTTTGGTTCTGCTCATTTAACTTATTTTGTGCAAGTCTATCCATATTTTTCTAAGATCATTGAGCTCATTATTTTTTATAAGCACAGGAGTATTCCATCACAGTCATATACCACAATCTGTTCAGCTATTCCCCAATTGATGGGCATCTTCTCAATGTCCAGGTCCATTTTTTTTTTCTTTGAAGGATTATACTCAGTTTTGTTGGTAAGTTATTCTTAGATATAAGTCTAAGAAATATACTTGAAGCCCTTTGCTTCTTTATAGTAGTCACTGACTGAATCATGTGCAATACTGACAAGCTCTTCATAGCTTGAGTGCTTTCTGGCTGTTTGCTATATCTATATGTCATGGGGTGCAGAGCACCCCAGAAATTCTCTGGGGGCACATCAAGGCAGCTTCTCCTTGAGAAACTTAACCAGAGGACAGATAACGCCTAGAGAGATAAACGGAACCCAGTTGGACTGAGCTATCTTCGGATTCCCACCCTTCATTCTGGTCTCCCTTACCCTGGGGAGATGAGTTTGGGTGTGGCTGCGGCCTTTGTGTCCTGAGGAGAGATCTGTAGCCACCCCTCTCCCAATTCCTCTAGTCACTACAAGTGGGGGATGGTCCTCCACTCCTCACCCAGTTCCCCCAGCTACCACCAGTGGGGGATGGTCCTCCCTTACTAAAGGAACTTTCCACGGTCAAATGGTGACCCCTCCCCTCATCAGTCTTTATAAAAGTGCCTGCCAGTCTCCTGCTCGAGGAGATTGGTACCTCTGAGCCACGTGCTTGGTGCCTATCTCCCCATGAGAAGTCCCAGGATTTCTGTCATGGTTTCCCACCCCCCCTTCCCTTCCCTTGCCCCTAAATAAACTACCACCTGATTCTAACTACTTTTGTGTGCAAGAGGGTGTAATTCTTTAAAGAGGAATTCCTAAGAACCCCAACCCCTAACCTAAACTCGTACCCCATTTCCTCCATTACATATATATGTTCTAATATTCCTGGGAATTTTCATTTAGGGATTTCTTTCAAGAGGCAGCCAGTGAATTGTTTCCATATTTCCTTCTGGTTCTAAGATCTGGGCAATTTTCTTTATAAATTTTGTCATGGGAGGATTATGGGCCCCACTTACCCCAACAATTCTCTGGGGTTTCAAGGAACTTTTTCCTTGAAACCTCAGGGATTTTCCCTTGAAATCAAGTAGGCCTCTCCTTGAACTCAATCAAGGACACACACACTCACCTAACGGAGATAAGCGGCAGATCGAACTGAGCATACTCCAGGACCATCACCCTACATTCCAGTCATCCTAAACACCTGGATGAGGTAATCCAGGAGAAGACCACCTGGAACTCCCCATCAGCAGACAGCTTAGACCCATCAGGACAAAGTTGACACCCACCACCAGATTGCTCACAAGGGATTCCTCGTACCCCAGCACAATTCGGGAAGACCGCCAGCCCCTTCACCCAATAAGAGACTCTTACTCACCCCATCTAAACACTATAAAATGGCACCCCACAAGTTAGCCGGGGAGGAAAAGCATTTTGTTCTGGCAAAACCTTCCTCCCGGCCAGTTTCTCTTGTACTCCAATAAACCTGTTCTTTTATTCCTAATTAGGTCTTGTGCGAGAGTGTAATTCTTTACAGAGGAATCCTAAGGACCCACGTGCTTTCTCCTATCGGTTTCTCCCCCATATCAATTTCTTGAAATAGGATGTCTAGCCTCTTTTTTGGTCATGGCTTTCAGATAGCCCTGTGATTCTTAAATGATCTGCCCTTGGTCAATTTTCTAGATCACTCGTTTTTCCTGTCAGATATTTCATTTTTTTCTCCCTATTTTGTCAGACTTTTGCCTTTTTATTATTTCTTGATGTCTTTTGGAGTCATTAGTTTGTACTTGGTCAATTCTAATTTTTAAGGAGTTATTTTGAAGAAAATAACTTACTCAAGAGTAAAGTTTTATACCTCCTTTATCAAGACACTCATTCTTTTCATAACTCTTAGTTTTTTTCATTTTTCATTTTTCTTCTGCCACTCTTATTTGTTTTTTAAAATTCTTTTTTCTTTTTGTTCCTTTTCAATTTCTTTAGCTCCAGCTTTAATTCTTCTAGGAATTCTTATTGACTTTTTTTTTTTTGCTGGACAGTGGGGGTTAAGTGACTTGCCCAGGGTCACACAGCTAGTAAGTGTCAAGTGTCTGAGGCTGGATTTGAACTCATTTACTCCTGAATCCAGGATCAGTGCTTTATCCACTATGCCACCTAGCCGCCCCCTCTTCTAGAAATTCTTGTTCAGTTTGTGTCCAGTCTGCATTTTTTTTTTCCTTTAAGGCACTGTATGTACATATTTTTGAGTCATTGTCTTCTGTATGTCTTGAATTTCCCTTTCACCATAGTAGTGGTGGTGTTTTTTTGTTTTTGCTCATTCTTCCAGCCTGCTTCTTAACTTTGGACTTTATGTTAGTGTTGGACTCTGCTCACTTCTAGGGGATGGTGTCTAACCTAAGCTTTTGCTGCTTTCATAGATCAGTCTGGGGCCTACAAGTTTTCAGCACTTCCAAAGTGATATTGTCAGAAATAAAAATACTGGACTTTCTCTTTTGGTGAATATATGAAGGCTTTATTACATTCTTGGAAGAATGGGCACACACTCTAGAAAAGTGACATGCTTTGCCACAGCAAACTTCTCTTTTTATTCCCAAAGCTAACATGAAGTCCCTCCCTTCTTTGTCATTGGTTGAGGACAAAGAGATGCACATTTTCCCCAAAATATCTCTACCTATTTCCCCACCACCACCACCACCACCCCCAACCTGCTCCCCTCCCTGGTCAAGCATCCCAAATCATCCAGAATACAGGCCTTAGGGCCACCTTCTGTAATCAACTTCTAGCTTCCTGCAAGGTTCCTTTCTTGCCTCAAGGCCCCCTTCTTGTAAGACTCCCTCCCTGTGTCTTGAGTCTGGGTGAGATTAATATCCTTGTATCTCTGTTTGAGACAGCATTATTCTGTTTCTAATTGAGATAACAGCATTCTGTTTTTTCCCTCCTTGGTCTGAATTCTGCAGGTTTCTGACCCAAGTTTGGTTTTGCCTTGGATATAGTTTAATTTCAGTAGACCATTTCCGAACTCAGCCTCCACTGGGAGATTCTACAGGTCAGTGACTGAATGGCTCACTCTGCTTTGATGTTGGTCTCCTGCCCTGGTTTTTCCACTGCAGGTTTATGTACTGAGCTAAAGGTTAAAACTGAGTCACTGCTCTGTTCCTGGGCTCTGAATCACATGGATAAGATTCTGGAATTTGTTTTATGTTCAGTACTAAGCTACTACTTCTCTGTGACCTGGAATTGTGTAATGGGTAACAGAGCGGCCAGATGGCACCTGTTTCTGCCCCCAACACTAGTTTGAAGGTTCTATAGGATCTCTTTCTGCTGTGGTTCATATTTAGAGTATCAATCAACCAATCAATCAACAAGCATTTAAAAAAAATTTTTTTTTTTAGTGAGGCAATTGGGGTTAAGTGACTTGCCCAGGGTCACACAGCTAGTAAGTGTTAAGTGTCTGAGACTGGATTTGAACTCGGGTACTCCTGACTTCAGGGTCAGTGTTCTATCTACTGCACCACCTAGCTGCCCCCAACAAGCATTTATTAAGGACTTGTTTGGGGATACAATGACAAAAATGAATCAGACTCTCCTCCCAAGGAGTATGTATTCTGTAAGGGGAGACATGTAGATAACACATTTTCTTAGTGTGCACATTTGCCTCTATTCAAATAGTATTTTATTTTTTCCAATTATATGTAAAAAATTTTCAACATGCATTTTTGTAAGATTTTGAGTTCCAAATTTTTCTCCCTCCCTTCCCCCCACCAGACAGCAAGCAATCTGACATAGTTATACCTTACAATCATTTTAAACATTTCCACATCAGTCATGTTGTGAAAGAAGAATCAGAACAAAAGAGAAAAACAGCAAGAAAGAGGAAACAAAAAAACAACAAAAGTGAAAATAGTTTACTTCAATCTGCATTCAGACTTCATAGTTCTTTTTTCTGGTTGTAAAGAGAATTTCTATCATGAATCTTTTGGAATTATCTTGGATTGTTGTATTCCTGAGAGGAGCTAAATCTGTCACAGTTGATTATCACATAATGTTGCTGTTACTATGTACAATGTTCTCCTGGTTCTTCACTCAGCATCAGTTCATATACGTCTTTCCAGGTTTTTCTGAAATCTGCCTGCTCATCATTTCTTATAGCACAATAGTATTCCATTACATTCATATACCATAACTTATTTTGCCACTTTTCAGTTGATAGGCATCCCTTCATTTTGCCACCACAAAAAGAGCAGCTATAAATATTTTTGTATATGTGGGTCCTTTTCCCTTTTTTATGATCTCTGTGGGATACAGACATAATATTGGTATTGCTGGGCCAAAGGGTATGCACAGTTTTATAGTCCTTTGGGCATAGTTCCAAATTGTTCTCCAGAATAATTTCCTCTATTTAAACCAAAGGTTTTAAAATTTTTTTGGTGCAAGGATCATTGATTCCATGGACATTGTGGATTACCTACCACCTTCGTGTGCAACCTGCACACATATAATGATCTAAGGTTTGCAAAGTACTTTACATTCATTGCTCTATAAGATATAGCAAATGTAAGAGTAATTGCTTTGGGGCAGCTAGGTGGTGCAGTGGATAAAGCACTGGCCCTAGATTCAGGAGGACCTGAGTTCAAATGCGGCCTCATACACTTGACAGTTACTTTGTGACCCTGGGCAAGTTACAACTCTCATTGCCCAACCAAAAACAAAAAAAAGAAAAGAGTGATTGCCTTGGCCTCCATTACCTGAAGGCTGAGTATGTGACATTTCATCCCCAAGTTTCTGTACTCTTACAGGAGGTTTGAGGATTAACTCAATTTTACTCTTAAGGTGTTTCCACAGTTGCACCTCAGTTCTATTTAACCAACTTAACAGGGTAGGTCTTTCAAAGGAGTATTTACATCAAAGATATAGGAAGAACAAACAATCCCCTCACTGCCTGGGGGCATAATCTTCCTTATACCTCCTTGGTTTCTGGAAAGGGGAGACCTCTTAGGTTCACATCTTTTTTTTTTTTTCCCCACAAACATTTATTTTTTCCAGTTACATGTAAGGGTAGTTTTCAACATTCATTTTCATAAGATTTAGAGTTCCAAATTTTTCTCCCTCCCTTTCCTCCCCCCCTCCACAAGACAGCAACCAATCTGATATAGGTTATATATATATGTATAATCCACAAGTGTTCTTTTTATCAGTTCTTTCTATGGGAGTATGCTTCATCATTAGTTCCTTGAGATTGTTGGATCATTGTATTGCTGAGAGTAGTTAAGTCATTCACAATTGCTCATTGAACAGTACTGCTGTCACTATGTACAATGTCCTCTTGGTTCTCCTCATTTCACTGTACATCAGTTCGTATGAGTCCAGGTTTTTCTGGGATCATCCTGTTTGTCATTTCCTATAGCACAATACCATTCCACTACAATCATACCACAGCTTCTTCAGTCATTCCTCAATTGATGGACATTCCCTTGATTCCCAATTCTTAGCCACCACAAAGAGTTGCTATAAATATTTTTTGTACAATTTCCCCCCTTTTTTTCATGATTACTATTATTAACTTTCCCTCCATTCTATTCCCTTCCCCGTGATATTGACTCTATTATCTATCTTCTTTCACCCTATCCCTCTTCAAAAGGGATTTGCTTCTGTCTGTCTCCTCCCCCACTCTGCCCTCCCTTCTTTTGCCCCTCTTTCTTTATCCCCTTCCCCTCCTATTTTCCTGCAGGGTTAGATAGATTACTCCACCCAATGGAGTGTGTATGTTATTCCCTCTTAGGTTCACATTCCACCAAATTTCAAGTCAAAAGTTTCCTTAAGCTCATTCTGTCCCCCTGGCTTTTCAGGACTTTGCTAATGGTCTGAAAGTAACAGCCAGCCTAGAATCCTGCTTCCAAGATTGCCGTGGCTCAAGTTCCTGGGTCTAGGAACTCTATTGTTTTTGCCTAGAACTGAAAAGGACAAATGCAACAGACATTGTAATAGACACAATAAACATAATAGACAAGCGAAAAAAGTAAGAACCCCCAAGCCCAATTCTCAAGATGGTAGAGCCCAAAGGAGGTGAAGGGGGATTTCCCTCTCACACAGTTCAGTGCACGTTGCCCATGTAGTGGGTGAACAGACCTTCCACCCTTGGACACAGCCAGAAAGAGAGTGAAATTGTACTGCCCTGGTGGTTTTTGTTTTTGTTGTTGTTGTTGTTGTTGTTGTTTTTGCGGAGCAATAGGGGTTAAGTGACTTTCCTGGGGTCACATAGCTAGCAAATGTCAAGTGTCTGAGGCCGGATCCGAACTCAGGTACTCCTGAATCCAGGGCTGGTGCTCTATCCACTGCGCCATCTAGCTGCCCCCCTGGTGGTTTTTAAAGACTCAGACAGCTTCAGTTCTGCAGACGCTGGAAAGAGGCTGCTACCGCCCATGTGGTAGAGAATGCAGGATGTCTTCTTTTGGAAGCAGATCCCTGATGTCTCCTGCATGGGTGCCTTCATCTTAGGAGATCTGAGCATATGTAAAGCCCTGTTACACAAATGTATGCAAATTTAAAAGGTCATTTTGGAGGTGACACAACTGATCAGGAAAGGTCTCATTCCATGTAGAAAATGGTATCTCAGTTGAGCTTTGAAGCAAACTAGGGATTTTAAGAGGCAGAAGTAGGGAAGGAGTGCATCCTAGGCATGGTGGACATCCTATGGAAAGGCATGTGGATAGGAGAAAGAATAGGAAAAGCATTCATTAAGTATTGGGCCAAGCACCATGCTAAGTACCGAGAATGCAAATATAAGCAAAAACAACTACCTACCTTCAAAGAGCTTACATTCTAATGGGGGAAAACACATACAAAGGAATTGGAAAGTAGGTGGGAGTGAAAAGGGAAGAGTCCCTGCTGATGAGCAAGTAGGAAAGTCTGGACATTTGGGAGTAGGGGCAGGAGAGAAATGAATTTAGATGGCCTGAGCACTTCTGGAAGGGTGGTTCTGTCCAGGGACTTAATAATCAGGGAGAGCGTTCATCTTTAGGGTGAGAAGGCTGATGGGGAAAAGGTTGAAACATCCAGAGGCTCAGGGGTAGAGCTGGGAGAGAAGAGGGTTTATATGCAAAGAGGAAGAGCAAGAATGTCAATTTGACAGAATTGTAGGGGACATGAAATAGAGTAGTATACAATAAAGGAGGAAGAGCTGGTTGAAGTCAGGTTGGAAATGGGTTTCATATGCCAAACAGGAGTTCATATATAATCCTAGAGGCAGTAAGAAATCACTGAAATGTATTAAAAGCAGGGGAATGATGTGCTCAGACTTGCACTTCAGAAATACCCTTTTTGGCAGCAACGTGAAGGCTGGATTGTAAAAGGGAGACACCTGAAGCAATGAGACCAATGAGGAGGCTATTCAGATAGTTCTTGTGAGAATTGATGAACACCTAAATTAGGGTGGTGGCTATATGAACAGAGGGGAGATGGATATAGCTGTGGAGATGGAATATGGACATAGAGTAGGCAAGATTTGATGACCATTTGGATAGAGACTGGATATTATATTGAGTTGCAATATAGCAATGGAATTACAAGCAGAAGACCTGAGTCGGAATCCCTTCTCTGCCATTTACTACTTGTGTGTCTGTATGAATAACTTCACTTCCCTGGGACTCAGTTTCTTCATCTGTAAAAGGAGGGTGTTTTACTAGGTGACCTTAGATCCTTTATGACTCGAAATCGGTTTCCAAGTTCACTTGAATTTTTCTAGTAGTGGATTTAAGCACTCGGGCCTCTTAAACTATTTTCTGTTTCTGAAGTCAGAACAAAATTTACCCTTCTTTTGTCCTTGTTTCAGAATCTCTGGTTAAAGATCCCTCATGGTGGTTCAACTCTAACATCTGTTCACTCTTCCAGTACCCTAAAATGGAGTTTATTAGAAGCCTAGTGAATTGAACTCATCAATTGAGTTGTCTTGAAATCTTACTTGTTTGGGAGTTTCAACTCCTTATTACTCAATTCCTAGGCAAAGAAAAACAGAAATTGAGAGTTGAAAAAGTCTGCCCTCTCTCCTCCAACCATAATCATCTTATAGGGTTATGTGTTGGAATGGGTCAGGAAGCAGGCCAATTGGACGGTCTTTATTGTGGAAAGCCTGGTGTAAGGGTTTTAGGCAATAACGTGGCTTTAACTGGCAGAACATAAAGTGTGGTGCATAGACTACTATTAAAATGCATCCTCATCTTCATTACTGAATCATCATTCCAAAGGACCACCTTGATTTTGATTCAATTTCTATCTAGTTCTAAGTACAAATTTTTGTTTTATCTCTACTGCAGGCAGATGAATTTTCATGGAGTGTTTTGTTTCTTAATTAAAACCTAAAATTCTATCATTAGCAAGCATTTGCCTTTTTTAAAAAAAGCAATTTATCACTTTTTATTAAGTACTGTCTCCTCCTTTCTCTTTTAAAGTGTGACTTCATCTGACTATATTAAATTAATATATTCATCATATTGATATGACATACAGAATATTATATTAAATCTCTGTGACTGTAGTGTGAATCATTTGTTTGGATTCTTTTTCTACCTGACTGGAGAAATAATAATAAAAATAACCATAACAACTAGAATTTATATAGCACTTTAAGTTTTACAAATCACTTCGCAAATATCTTATTTGATCCTTACAACTCTGGGAGGTATGAACTATTATTATCCCCATTTTCCAGCTGAAGAAACTGAGTCAGACAGAGGTGTAATGATTGGAATGATGCCACCTACTGGAGACTTGCTGTGGGAAAGCTCCACCATGAGGAAAATGCCTCAGAGGTATTGTGGCTTTTTCTTGGCGTCAGGAAATGATGTTTGCTCATGGGTGCTGTCTATCAAGGCTACCAGCCAATCAACTTGAGGAGCCTCCTATTTTCTGGGAGGAGACAGGAAGGAGGAAAGGGAGCCTGCGCGGAGAGCTCTGGGACTTTTTGGGTTCCTGACTTGATGGTGGTGGCAGCAGAGGACTTCACAGGAAATTTGAGGAAAGATAGGAATGCCAGGCTGTTGGAATTCTGTTCTCAGTCATTTTCTTTCTATTTTCCAATAAACCTTTAAAAACCTAAACTCGTTTTATCAGTGATTTTAGTCAGTTTCCCCCAAAACTGGGGGAACAGATTAGAATCCACATTTAGAATCTTAAATTACACAGAGCTTAAGTGACTTCCTCAGTCATACAGCTAGGAAGTGTCTGAGGCCAGAGTTGAAGTCAGGTCTTCCTGATTCTAGGTCCAGCACCATCCTCTGTGCCACCTAACTCTCTTTGTGAGGCAATTGGGGTTACGTGACTTGCCCAGGGTCACACAGCTAGTAAGTGTCAAGTGACTGAGGCCGGATTTGAACTCACATCCTCCTGACTCCAGGGCCGGTGCTCTATCCACTGCGCCACCTAGCTGCCCCTATTTGTTACTTTTAAAGTATATGCCTAGATTGCTTTTTTTTTTTTTTACACGGGGCAATGGTGTTAAGTGACTTGCCCAGGGTCACACAGCTAGTAAGTGTCAGGAACTCAGGAACTCCTGAATCCAGGGCCGGTGCTTTATCCACTGTGCCACCTAACCGCCCCTAGATTGCTTTTTTAAAAGATTTTTAAAATTTGCAATGTTATCAGAAATATGAGTATACCTTCTCCACTGTCCTATCAGCATTGTATTTTGTAATTTTACTTGATTTTTATGGGTATGATGTAGTAAATCAAAGTTATTTGAATTTGCATTTCTTTAATTGGGGGTGAGAATTAATACCTTTTCATTGAGTATTTACAATTAGCATCCCTTATTTTGTACATTTTTAATATCCTTCATCCGTTGGGAACTGGATTTTTTCTTTGAATACTTCTATTGATTCCTTATAATTTTAGTTATTAAATATTACATTTGTCATAATATTTTTTCATTTCATATCTTTTGCATAAAATGCTTAATTTAAATGCAATTGAATATGACTAATTTGTTCCCAATAATTAATCTTACTTAGCAAATAAAATTTTATGTCCCCTCCATAGTTACCATAAATGATTTCATTTTCTAAGTCTATAATCATGTAATGTGAAGTATGAGTTGTACCTTTAAATTTATTTTTCACCAAATTGCTAATCAATATTTCCAACTATATTAAGTCTTTTTAAACCAGTTTTTATTTTTCTTTGGTTTGTCAAACACTAATCTTTTCTCTCTCTTTGGTTAGATTTTGGAGATTTTTGACTTGCTGTATGAATTCCTTATTTTTAGCCTTTTAATATTTACATTCTGATGAATTCTTTAGTATTACATTTTTGTCTGTTTTTTTTTAATATAGCTGTTTGTCTTTTCTTATGACTTTATGTTGTCCAACCTTTTTCATGAAGTAAAGAAGCAGTGTGAAATAGGAAATTAAGTTCTAGAGTTGGAGTCAGAAAGACCTGGCTTTACATCCCACTCATTATTCACCAGCAAGGTGGCTATAGATAAGTTATTTAAGCTTTTGAAGCCTGTTTCCTCACTGGCAAAATGAGAAGAATACTATCCGTAACATCCATCTTATAGAGTTGTTCAAAAGCTCAAATGGGATAATGCATGGTGTCCCAAAAGTCTTAGTACAGCTTTTAAAAAAAATGTAAACTGAACTACGATTTTTGGGACACCCCATTCCCTGTATATATATAAAGGACTTTGTAAACTTTAAAGTGTTGTGTAAGTATGAATTACCTATATTAACTGATATTTATATAGTGCTTTAAAATATGGAAAGCTCACCAAATACATTATACAGGTGGTTTTATCCTCATTTTAGAGCTGAGGAAACAGAGGCTCAAAAGATTAAATGACCAAAATCCAAGGTCAAACAGGTGGCAAGTGCCAGTTTTCTCTTGACTGCAAGTTCAGTACTCTTTCCAGTATACATTTTTTGTTATTATTAGCTTGATAAAGATTAACATTTTTATATAAAGAACAGCAAAAGAAGATTGTGTATGAAATCATGAATTTATGTGCAGCTTGTATTTTAAATCATATTCAAATTAATAGGGTTGTGCTATTAATACTTTGTGTGTCTATATCCCCCTCTGATCTTCTTTCTGTTATCTTCTGTGTATTTTTTAAATGTTTCATTGATGCTTCCAATCTCTCTCACTACTCATCCATTCTTCTATCCCAAATAATAGCCCTCTCTCATAAGAGATAAGTTTTGTCAAGCAAAACAAATTCAAGTTGTGGTCTTGGTGGAATATATATGTCTCATTCTGCACCCACAGATTTGGAAGCATGCTTTATCAGTCTTCTGGAACAGGGATTGGTTCATTGCATTGAATAGAATCCCTTACATCTTTCACAGTTGTTTTCCTTTACACCACTGTATTTTAGTCATGGTTTTGCTCCCTTCATTCTTCATCAGTTCCTGTAAGACTTTCCAAGTTTCTCAGAATCCATCTTTTGTCATATTGTGGTGCAATACCCTCGATGGGTGAATGTCTTTGACATTCATATACCATTATTTGTCCAGCAAGTCCCCTACCTACATCACCTACATCGCATCGCTTAGTTTCCATCTCTTTGATCTACCATATTTCTTTTAAAAGGGAAATTTAGAACTTTTATATGCAGCATTCTAAATGTTAGCTTTGATTTGTCTTCCAGCATTTCTCTCCCTCTGCTTTTGTTCTCGATGTTGTATGAGCTAAAATGAAAATTATCCCTCTTCTTCAATGACCACTTCGATGTCCCTCATATGTGTCCCCTGTTCACCACTGAGCCACCATTCTAGTTCAAGATCTCATCATTTCTAACCTGGACTATTTCAGTAGCTTCCCAGTGCATCCTAGTTTTCAGTGTATCTTCCACAGAGTGCCGAAATGCTATCTCTAGAACACAAATCTGACCATTTCATCCCCATGCCTTCAGTAGTTTCACATTAGCGTTAGGATAAATTGCAAAGTCTTCTGTTTGGCATCCAAAGCCCTTTAATACCTGGCTCAATCCAAAGATTTCAAATCATTTGCCTCATATTCCAGCCCAAATTGTTGTCCCTCTACAGAGGCCTGTGCTTTTGTCCCCTCATCCTCTCTGCCTCCTGACATGCCTAGCTAATTTCCTTCAAAGCACAGCTGAAGGACCACTTCTTACATGGGGCCTTTCCTGACACCCTTGTGGGAGTGCTTAAACAATTCCCTCCAATGTATTATATTTGCTTTTGTATGCAATTTTGTATCCACTTAGATGTGTGTGTGCTGATTCCTCCCAGTAGAAAGTAAGTTTCTTGAGAGCAGGGACAGTTTTTTGCTTTTTTTTGTCTTTGTATCCTCAGCGCCTACCATTGTTCCTAGTATACAGTAGAACCTAAATGTTGAGTTCAGGGCAGGGGTAGGATGAACTTTGCCATGTGTCTTTTTTCCTATTCCATATTATCAGACTCAGGGATTTGGAGTCCTTTGATATCTCGTAGATACTTTGATTTCTTTTTCTTTTTTTTTTTTTTTTGGTGAGGCAATTGGGGTTAAGTGACTTGCCCAGGGTCACACAGCTAGTAAGTGTTAAGTGTGAGGCCAGATTTGAACTCGTGTCCTCCTGACTCCAGGGCCGATGATCTATCCACTGCGCTACCTAGTTGCCCCTCATAGATACTTTGAAATCCTTGGTTTGTCCATTTATTCCCCTTGCTCTCAACATATGACCAACCTACCTCCCTTTTTGGTCACAAATACTTTTATTTTTCTTTCTGATATATAAAATATATGTATATTGCTGTTCCTGAGATGCAGGGAGCCAGAATTTTGGCTGTCAGTGGGGTCCAGGTCCTCCTAGAGGTTGATAATCCAGAACCGGCTGTGGGAAGGACTACAAAGGGTCTGCGTTGTTGGGGTGAGCAGGGGGGGCTGCTTGACATCCAGAGTTCATTCTACAATAAGTGGAGCTGCTGCTTCTTATGTGGTCCCCGAATTGACTTTTCCCAAAGAGACTTACTGTAATCTCTGGTTGACATGTCCAATCCCTACCCCCAGAGCCTGGGAATCCAAGCTCTAGGCAGATAGGCAGACAGGTAGACTTCATTGTCCCCAAATCAACAGAGTGGGTCTTATTAGAGGCTGGGAGTTGTGTCAGTCAGATAATTTTAATGATATCTTTTCAACTACTTTAAGAATGCTTTTATTGATGACTTTTGTTTTTACCTCACAGTCATTTTTTGAATAGAATCTTCCCTTGTAGCAAAGAACAACAGTAAGGCTGGAACACAGTCAATAGAGAATGTACAACATTCTGGCCTCCTCGTCCTCTGGCCTTCTGTCAAGTGCAGGCGTGTTGTGAGCTTCATCATTTGTTCTTGAGGACCTTGTTGGCTTCCCAATTACTCAGTGTTTAGTTTTCTTTTTAATATTTTTTAACATACATTTTTGTCATCCATTTCCACCACTTTCTGTGCCTGTGTCATCCTTGGTGTCCCAAAACAAACAAAAACCAAAAAACCCCAACAAAATAAGGTAATCTCACATTGTGTTTTAGGGTTCAGATCTATCAGAGGTACAATTATATTTTAGGCAATTGTGTCTCCGGCAATTCCCTATTCCAGCCAGGGATCTCAAATAACAAAAGAAGTCTTAGGGTTTATAAAACCCATCAAGGATCCTTTAGAGAATTCTAGGCTTTTATCTCTAACTTCCTGTCTTACATTTAAAGCTCAGTCCAACCAGGAAAGGAGAATTTATCTAAAAGAATGGAAAAGCAAATCAAAGATTCATTTGTTAAATCATGATAAATCAATTAACATATAGCCTCAAGGATTCTAGAATGAGATAAGTGAGTAGCAAAAACTACAGAGATCTAAAGAATGACAAAGTCATTGGACAGGAGGCCTTTGTATCTGTATGCGTATTCTGATCAATTGGCATGCAGACAATTGATCTGGATTCTGTAGCTTATGGCCCAAGTGGCCTCATTAAATCAGCTAGAATAGCAAGGTCTTTAATTCTATCATACCTGCAAATTAAACATTTTGATATTTTGCTTTTTTGGTGGCAATATATGTAATTGGGATATAAACCTAGCATATAGTAAGGCCTATGATAAATACATTATGAATTTTTCCATTGCTTACAATTTTGATTCTTCAGAGTTCATGGTCTTTCTTGGTTTGCCACTCTACAGACTTCACCAGGTGAATACTATAATTACTTTTTTTTGGAGTGGGTCAGTGAGGGTTAAGTGACTTGCCCAGGGTCACACAGCTAGTAAGTGTCAAGTGTCTGAGGCCAGATTTGAACTCAGGATCTCCTGAATCCAGGGCCGGTGCTTTATCCACTGCACTATCTAGCTGCCCCCAATTCACCAGGTCAATACTAAAGCTAAAAAGATGGTCTTTGGCAGTGGGAAACAGCTTGGGGTTATTGAAATGATCAGTCCAGTATCTTTTCTCCAAATCTGGGTCCAGAATGTCCATCTGCAGTGCCTGTCCAAAAGATAAGTACTGGGAAATTAACTCAATATACAGCCCATCCTATTACATGTCTGAGCAGTTGGCATTTTTATCCATTTGGCTTTTCATGGGTGAATCACTAGTCTGATTCCTTTTGAATGTCTGTGAATGTCAGCAAAAAGGTCTAATACAGTTTCCTATCACATAATGATGAATTATACTGTGATATTCAGAAGCAATGGGACAGTTCTTGCAGAATGTTTTGAAACCCTGGTCAGTCTGTAAAAATAGTTTTGTTTTGTTTTTTCAGAAAAATTGGGAATTGAGAGTTTACCTTAAGAATTTTTATTCAGAAAAGCCCTCTATTCTCCTTAGATAACAATGAAAGATAAAATATGCTAGCGTTCCTTCTTTTCCTCTTTATTAATGAATTAGGATATTTAATTTTTCAATTAAAATCAAGATTCATAAGCCCCATTCAAATCATCTTTACCAGTCACTTTTGCAAAGTAAAACTAGCATTTCCATTAAATGTTATCATGAAAAATTGTGATTTTTACTCTACTGCAGACAGGTTAAATCTTTTCCCTAAAAATGTGACTGTGTAGTCAAAAGCTGTCTAAAAAAATTGGTCAGCCTATGAGATGGGTATTATTAGTTCTGTCATCTAATACCAGTGTTAAATACAGAGACAAGAAAAAAACAAAGCTTAAAAATGGTATCCACTGGGTGTTACCATAGACTCTGAACTTTTACTGAATAAGTGATTTAACATCTCTCAAAACAAACACTTATGGTGCAGTTAGGTGGTGCAGCAGATAGAGGACTAGCCCTGGAGTCGAGAGGACCTGAGTTCAAATCCAGCCTCAGACACTTGATACTTATTAGCTGTGTAATCCTGGGCAAGTCACTTAACCCTGATTGCCACACCAAAAACAAAAACAAAAAACCACTTATGTTGTAGGAAAAGCGGAAATTTCTCATGTCAAAAAATAACATTTAAAAATTGTTCTTTCTTATACTTCCTGAGTTTTATGCCCTAATATGTGGCTACCTTGCCTTGCCTAGTGGCTCCACTGTTTATCATTAAATCTCTTCCAGTTCCTCCAAGATTCTATGGTTCAACAAGTCCTTACCAATCATAGCAATACAATAAGTCCCTGTGTGGAGCTTGACTTCATCTTGAGCACCATGGGTCTGGATGCAAAAGGAACAGATGTTCTAATACTACAGAAATAGCAAATACATCTAACCAGCTCTGGCTATGCAGGCATTACTGGGGTGATTGGGAATGACTGTGTAACCAAGAGGGATGGATCAGGGAAGAAGTAGTCACACAGTAGAGAACTAATTATTTTTTGGTTTTAAATTTTGGTTGAGCCCAAGACCCAACAAAGACCATCAGCATAGGAATGATAGATTCTGACAAATTATGCTCTACACTATCCTACTATATGCTTAGAATTCACTAGAGGACCCTCTGTCTACATCACTGTAGAAATGTCCAGAGGGAAAAGAGAAAAGATCCTTCTGCCCACCATTTAATATCCTTGATATTGAGAGTAGAGGATTAGGGAATTGTGAGGGGTTTTGATTACATTTCCTTTTGTTGTTGTTGTTGTTCAGTCATTTCTGACTTTGTGACCCCATTTGGGGTTTTCTTGGCAGAGATACTGGAATGGTTTGCCATTTCCTTCTCCAGCTCATTTTTTTAAAATTTTAAACATTTAAAAATTAAAAAAAAATTTTTTTTGCAGGGTAATGAGGGTTAAGTGACTTGCCCAGGGTCACACAGCTAGTGTCAAGTGTCTGAGATCAGATTTGAACGCAGGTCCTCCTGAATCTAGAGCTGGTGCTTTATCCACTGTGCCACCTAGCTGCCCCTTCTTCAGCTCATTTTTACAGATGATGAAACCAAGGCAAACAGGGTTAAGTGTCTTGGCCATGGTCACACAGCTAATAAGTGTCTGAGGCCAGATTTGAACCCAGGAACGTAAGTCTTTCTCACTCCAGGCCTAGCGTTCTATCCATTGCACCACTTAGCTGCCCAGTTACTTACTTGCTGTGTCCGAAGGAATGGTAAGGATTGACTAGACAATTGTCTTCTGATGGCTGGAAAAATAATGGAGAGATAGTGGAAGGAGATAGATTAACAGGTTAAAATGATGGTGTCTATTTCTAAAGGAGAAACAGCAGTTGTTGCATTTTCATGGATTCCACGCGTCCCCCGTCCCCCCCCCCCCCCCTTTGAAATGCAGACTAGACAGAGGCTAGAAAATCTGAAGGAAAGAGGTAGCTCAGTTGAGAGCACTGGAGCGGGAACCAGGAGAGCTGGATTCTAGCCAGGATCAGAGCTCAAAGGAACCTTAGTGATCATCTATACAATCCCTCCCTTTTATAAATGAGAAACCTAGGGGTGGAGGAAGGTAAGTAGTTTTCCTTTCTCCCCTCTAAACTGTGTAAATAAATGATATAAGAACATTAGTGAGGTAAGGTTTACATGGCTCTGGATCTCTCTCTAGTCCCTCCTATGGTATTTCTATGAAATTCCCTAAATTTAACTAAATTTAAGGGAAAATCAAAATAGAAGGCAATGTTGGAGGGGGTGGACCTTTCTTAAATGTCTGTTGCTGGTATTGTCTTCTAACAGCTAAGAGGAGTCTCAGAACAATGTGATTTCTATTAGAAATGAGAACAAGTGCCTATTGTTCAGGTTTAAGCAGCTCCAACTGTTTCTTCTGCAGATAATTAATTTAATTAAAGTGGTCCCTGAAGCCAAATTGAGCTCCATATTGAGCACTATATACATTGTTCCCAACTTTCAACAAGGCTATTCAGAAATGGCAAGCTCTCCTCCCATGTAACAGCAGAGGAACACACAGAACTCAGGCCTGGCTAAATTGCTTTATCAATTCAACTGGAGCGGAGTTCCTAAGACTAGGGTTGAAATGTGAGACCCTTTCAAGGCAGTGGGGAGTTAACTGATGTTTCTCGATTCTCTGAGGAGCTAGGATTTTGGCATTTGCCTCATTGGGATGAAATAATTGAGAAGGACATGACCATTTTTTCTCTTTTGGTGATTTGAGGGAATTTGGAAAATTGTCCTGCTTTGTCCAGATCAATAATCTTGTTATATCTCCTGCTGGTTAGAATAAAGCTGGCTTCTCCTACTGTGACTGGGTAGTGTGGGAGCTGTAGGACTGTCCAGGATCCAAATTGACAATGTAATTATGAGGTGCCCCAGATAACTTGATAAAAGTTGATGTCATTGGATGGTGGTCATATCTCTATTAACATGATTCAACATGTGTTAATCCCAAACAATGAGCCCTGCCCAGTACTGAGTCCATTACCTAGATATATGATTAAAATAAGCTTGGTAATAGCATGAACTGATAGGGCAGCCAGGTGGTGGTGGAGTGAATAGAACACCAGGTCTAGAGTTAGGAAGACCTGAATTCAAATCCACCCTCAAACACTTATTAGCTGTATGACCTTGGGCCAGTCACTTAACCCTGTTTGCCTCAGTTTCCTCATCTGTAAAATGAGCTGGAGAAGGAAATGGCAAACCTTTCTAGTATCTTTGCCAAGAAAACCCCAAATAGGGTCACAAAGAATCAGACATGACTGAAACAAAGGGCACATCTCCTATTCACAAAGAACTTTTAAAATTTACATGTGCTTTCCTTGTAACCCTTCTACAAGGTAGATCTTGTAATATGTCTCTCTCCCCCCCATTGAACAGATGAGGGAATTAAGGCTCAAAGCAGTTATTTGCCCATAGTTAGATGACTAGGAGCTCCAAAGTTTAGGGTCAAAGCCAGGTCTCTTGTGGCTCGGCATCCAGCACTTTTGACTCTCCCCACTAGATGGTAACTGGACAAAGCTATAATGTATATTTCTTTTTTTTTTTTTTTTTTTTTTTTTGCGGGGCTATGGGGGTTAAGTGACTTGCCCAGGGTCACACAGCTAGTAAGTGTCAAGTGTCTGAGGTCAGATTTGAACTCAGGTATTCCTGAATCCAGGGCCAGTGCTTTATCCACTGCGCCACCTAGCTGCCCCCAATGTATATTTCTGTATGTCGAAACATCTGTGATTTCACCAATGTGACTATTTCCTCAGTTAATAACTGTTGCACATCCCTCTTAGTAGACCCCTTTGGTGAATTGTTTTGGCTTAAAACCTAATCATGTTGTCAGCCATTTGGTCATGTGCACCACCACTCTTAGTAAGGTTGGTAGGACATGGCAGGCATTAGGTATGGCTGGCCTTAGGTATGAAGCCTTCCCATGTTGGTGGCATCTGCCAAACTTGCAATTCTCCTGGCTTAACTTTTACCTCAATTCAGGTCAATGAGCATTTATTTGGCACCTACTTTTCCAGGCACTTGGTGACAAAGACTGAAATGAAATGGCCCCTTCCACTGGGCAGTTTACTAGGGAAAGATGTAGAATGACATTGAGTTACATTACTCCAGGTTACGTTGAGGCATCTACAAGTCCATGTAGTCCTTGGTGTGGAATAGATTTGATTCATTAACGTGGTCCTGTTTTCTACATTCAAATGATGTTTTCAGAAAAGCTGCATGGATCAGAAGAGAGACTCAGTGATAGTCGTGCATCTACATAACGGCTTTTGGAAAGTCATGGATAAGGGTCATTCAGGATGAGATGACTGGGATGAGGATGTGATCAACATCTAAGGACTAAGAAAAAATAAATTATTCTTAAAAGTAATTGTTAACCTCAAAAACAGTGAAAAAAACCCTTATTAATGACAATCAAACCTTGTTAAATGAAAATAGAGTGAAACCAATTTGGGGCAAGTAAATATGAATTTTTGAAGTCTTAACAGATTTTAAAGGCAATTCGGTTTTGTTATATTCAAGCCTGTTGAATAAGCATTTTTATTTAAGGTTTTGAGTTCAAAATTCTATTCTCCCTTCCCCCCCACCCCGCTTTGAGGTGGTAAGCAATCAGATATAGGTTATACATGTGCAATTATGTGAAATATTACCATATTAGTCATTTTGTACAAGAAAACTCTAATAAAAGGGAAAAAATGAAAGTGAAAAAAAAACCCATGTTTGTCTGTGTTCCATTAATATCAGTTCTTTCTTTGGAGGTGGGTAGTTAGTCCTTTGGGATTGTCTTGGATCATTGTATTGCTGAGAATAGTTGTCACTCTCAGCACACAGTTCTTCACTGAACAATATTGTTGTCACTGTGTACAACATTCTCCTGGTTCTTCTCACTTCATTATACATCAGTTCATAGAAATCTTTCCAAGCCTTTCTGAAATCATCCTGTTTTTCCTTTCTTATAGCCTAATAATATTCCATTACAATCGTATGCCAAAACTTGTTTACCCATTCCCCAATTGAAGGGCATTCCTTTGATTTCCAATTCTCAGCCACCACAAGAAGAGCTGCTATAAATATTTTTGTACAAATAGGTCTTTTTCTTTTTTGGGAGGATGGCTTTGGAATATAAACCTAGCTGTGGTATTGCTGGATCAAACGATATTCATAGTTTTATAAGCAGAGTAACTCTTTTTTTGGGGGGGGGGGCAGCAATGAGGGTTAAGTGACTTGCCCAAGATCATATAGCTAATGTCAAGTGTCTGAGGTTGGATTTGAATTCAGGTTCTCCTGAATCCAGGGTTGGTGCTTTATCCACTTTGCCACCTAGCTGCCCCAAGCAAAGTAACTCTTAGCACTATTTCCAAGTACAAGGACCTGCTTTAAAATATACAGAATTTGTTTTCATGGTTAAGGGTCATAGATTTAGAGGCAGGGACCCTCAAGGCTATCCTATCCTCATAAGGAAACTGAGGCACAGAAAAATTAAGTGATTTGTTCAAGGTCACACAGCTAGTTTCTGAAGTTGTATCTAAGTCCAAGTCTTCTTGATTCCAAGTACAGTCCTCCATCCACTATCTCTCCTGCTTCTTAATTCAAAGAATCGGAATTAAGGAAGCTTTCTTGTTTTGTACTCACCGTCTAGAAGAAGGTACATTATTGAAAAGAATAGGGCAAAATATCAACTGCTAAGTAATAGTAATAAGTAGATATTGAAGCTAGAAAGGCCCTAGGAAGTTCTTCAAACGTTGTGATACCCAAGTCCATTTCAGAACAGAGCTAAACTTTGCTTGTACAACCTTTTTTTTTTTTTTTAGTGAGGCAATTGGGGTTAAGTGACTTGCCCAGGGTCACAGAGCTAGTAAGTGTTAAGTGTCTGAGGCCGAATTTGAACTCAGGTACTCCTGACTCCAGGGCCGGTGCTCTATCTACTGCGCCATCTAGCTGCCCCTCACAACCTTCTTAATGTATAGTTGTTCTGACTCTAATTTATCTGTTGTAATTTTTTTGTGGTAGCTAAGAACTATAAGCAAAGTGGGGTCCCATGGATTGAGGGAATGGGTGAACAAATTGTTCACTTGTTTTTTAAGGCTAAATATGGCAGATTAAACACTTATGTATATGGCATTATGCAAGGGAGCAGTGTGCTGTAGTTTTAGTTCTGTGTTTTACCATCTGTTTGTAAATCACTTAAACTCTCCAGGCCAGTTTTCTCATCTGTAAAATCAGAGAGTTGGATGAGATGCCCCAGAATTCGCACAGTAGGCTGTTACTCTCTCTTTCAGGCCCTGCCAACCAAAAGCCAATCAGTGGCTCCAGGTGTTATTGACTGATCTTATTCATGTGGAGCTTCTGTCCTTCACGTGAAATGGCATGATATGGGGAGGACAACACTACATCTGAATTTAAAGAACTTGTGTTTTCAGTCTGTTACTACCAGTATTACAAGAGGAGCAAATCACTTAATCTCTGTGGTCCCTAACCACCCCATTTGCAAAAGGAAGGAATTAGGTTAGATGGCCCTTAGTTTTTTCCTCCTCTTAAAATCTACCCTGAATATTGTGTAGTTGCTGAACTACTCTCCCCCACACCCCCAAAGATACCAAAGAAAACTGTCAACTTCACAATTTTGCCTAGTCTGAACTTTAAAGTCCCTTCACACTCATGATCCTATGATTTAGAAAGATTAGATTTCTGATTAGAAATACTGACAGTAAAGATGGGAATAGGGACTTGTGGTTTTATTGGCTTAGGGAACTCCTAGCTAAGGAAACTCTCTCTAGCAAAGCAAGTCGGTGCTTTCTCTGCAACTTATAGTTGCAATTTAGAATTGCCAAGGACCTTGAGAGATTAAGTGACTTGCCCAAGGTCACACAGCCAGTATGTGTCAGAGGAGAGACACCATCATAGTAGTATCTTTATATAGTGCCTTTGGAGAAGTTGTGGGCAAGGGTCATTCAGGAAGAAACGGCAAATGGGGACAAGATCAGTGCCATTGGATGGAATACCCATATTGATGATGTCATCAAATCCATACAAGCCAAAGTATAAATAGTTAAGGTTTGCAATTTCTTTCATGTGGGCTCAAGGTAGATGCCTCTTAAGATGACCAATTTCAGGATTCTAGTAGAAGTCTCCCCTGAAGGAGGCTGGCTCCAAGGGGATGAGAGGTAGTTTTTGAATCTCTGTGCAGTCATCACTATCAGCAGTACCAGCCATCAATACATCATCAAACATTTGTAAAGCACCCATCATGTGGCACTGTGCTCCATCTTGGGGATACAAAGAGAAAGTGAAATACTAGCTCTTGCAGAGCTTACACTGTATTGGGGAGACAGCATGTACATACATACATACACACAGGGAAATACACACAAGGTAGCTGGGGAGCAAAGGCACCAGCAGTTGAGAAGATCAGGCAAGGCTGTGTGTAGAAGGTAGAGCAGCAGCAGCGGCAGCATGCCTCTTCAGAGGATTCAGACGACCTATTTTAGGCTAGCCATGCATTGTTTTTTATGTGTAAGAAGGACCCAAGAAGCAAGCACCTTTTTTTATGTTTATATGCACTACAGCATGCCTTGAGGAGATCAGGGCCCCTGTTGGGTGGGAACCCTAAACAGGCAAGGGCAAAGCGGCACCCTACTGGGTGCTCAGAGCAAGTCTATTATAATTCAATATTTGTAGGTATTAGTTAACTAAGGGTTAAGTGAAGGGGGGCAGCTGGGTGGCACAGTGGATAAAGCACCAGCCCTGGATTCAGGAGGACCTGAGTTCAAATTCGGCCTCAGACACTTGACACTAGCTGTGTGACCCTGGGCAAGTCACTCAACCCTCATTGCCCTGCAAAAAAACAAAACAAAATAAAAATCAATTAAATGAAGAATTAGGGAGGTGGGAGGGGAGTGAAGGAGGAAGGGATAGAATTTGGCACTCAAAACTAAAAACAAACAGAAACCAAATGTTAAAATATGGTTTTAACATGTAATTGGGGAGAAATAAAAATTATATATTGGGGAAGGATGAAGAACAGAGTCCGCTAATTTAAAAAAAAAAAGAGTGAAAGATTAACAGAAGAGTTGGAAAAATGTACTTTCCTTCCTTCATTGCATAGGTGGGGGAATAGACATATGAAATATTGTAAATATTGTCAATGTGATTGTTAGTTTGACTGAAGTGCCTTTTTTCTCCTTTCCTTTTATAATATTTGTTACAAAGGAAGACTCTTGGAGATAGACAAGGAAAGAGCAAAAGCCCAATCATGGTCCTCTTACTGTTCCCCACAAAGGAAGAAATTTCAGTCTGTCTTAGAGAAAGGGGGACCAGACCCCAGATAAGACAGTTATTCCTGCTACACTTTAGCCAAGCCATTTGGACAGTGACCCCATAGATGTAGATAGAGATAACAATAGCTAACACTTACATAGCTCTCACTATGTGCCAGGCACTAAGCTAAGTGCTTTACAATTACTGTTTCATTTGATCCTCACAACCCTGTGTGTTAGGTACTATAATTACCCTTATTCTACACGTGAGGAAACTGGCAAACAAGGATTAATTGAATTGCCCAAGGTCACACAGCTAGTAAGTGAGGCTGGATTTGAATTCAGGTCTTCTTGACTAGCACTTGCCTAGCGCTCTATACATTACACCATCTAGCTGCCCCCAAGATAGAGGTATCGATCCGTACATATGTAGATATAGATAGAGATGTAGATTGTTGCTGTTCATCCTTCGTTCTCAAAGAGGACCAATAACATCATAAGGGTGATATTTTGACTTATTCTGAATTGGATTTAAGTGAGGCAGAGCCACTCAAAATCCTTAGCCTCACTCTCTCCTCCACAGTCATTAAAGTTCAGTGGCAAGACAAAAATCAAGACAACTGTCAATAGCCCAGGATGCAGTAGGTAACCTGCATTTTTTGTTGTCGTGCAGTCATTTTCAGTCATGTCCAACTCTTTGTGACCCCATTTGGGGTTTTCTTGTCAAAGATACTGAAATTGTTTTCCATTTCCTTCTCTAAATCATTTTACAGATAAGGAAACTGAGGCAAATAGGGTTAAATGACTTGTCCAGGATCACACAGCTTATATGTGTCTTTGGTCGGATTTGAACTCAGGAAGATGAGTCTTCCTGATTCCAGGCCTGGCACTCAATGCACTGTTCCACCTAGCTGTCACAGCTGGTAAGTTTGAAATCACTTAAAAGCTTAGTGTATGGTGAGTGACTCTTCAATTCTAAGACTTTTGAAGTCATATAATATAGTCTTCACATATGTGAGGAGATTTAGAGATTGATGGCAAACACAGCCGGACAGGTCATTTAAGGCTGTTGTTATTGACCACGTCACTGCTACTAGCAGACATATGACCTGAGTGGTGTTCTCTTTCCATTGAGAAAAATTAATAATCCCCTTACTTGTAGTTAGGATATTCCAGGACTGAACTCAGTCTGACCACATGCCTAGGTCCAGACTGGGGAGTGACATAGTTCCCCAGCACTTGTGTGCCCAGCTCAGCTGTCTCAAAGCTAAGCATGTGGTTGTGCTGAGTTGACCTGGGAAAGGCTGCCTTTCCTTAGGTGGATTAGGCTTCCCCTTTCTCATAATTTTCAGGTCATTAAGCCCTCTTCATGACTCCCAGAGGATTATTTTAATTATAACAAATTAGATGGTGGCACATAAATCTAAGGATTTCTTAAAATGGGAGGAAGTAAGGCAGAGCACTCAATCTATAATAAGAATCTGGTATGGGACAGGTATTATATTCTTACATACAGAAGAAATGCTAAACATAAAGAAGCTCATAATTACTTGTGTAAATTCCCCATGGTGGGAGAAGAAGAAGGACACCTGAAAATCAATACTGAAGTTTCTTCTTTGATTTTTGCTGAAATGTTCATAACAACTGATTAAAACGACAAAGGGTTTGCTTATTTTCCCCAGTTGGAGTATCCACAGAGCTCGGCGACGTTACAAAATACAAATTGCTTGTAAAATTCCATTTTACAAGTGATGTTTTGAATTCAGAGGAATGTACTTTTCCTTGCTGCTTGGGGCTGACTTCTTCTCATGGTAAGGAGAGACAGACTTCTAAATCTAAGGAAGAACAACTTCTCTGAGGGCTACAAAAACCACCTATCATACTGATGTCTTTGGTTGTGCTAGCATTTCTGAAGGTTTAACAGTAGTTTCCCTTGTCACTTTTTGTGGAAGTCTCTCTGAACCAAATTCTTTGTGTTGTCAGTATAATTGTTCCTGTCTATGACTTAACAAATGGAAACCTTGACCCATTGTGGTAAAACTGGTCTCACTGAAATACCTGGAAAGGTATGGTCGATTCATACATATTGAATCACTTCACCCCACTTCACTTGAAGTGATAAAATCAATGAATTTAATTGTAGGCATTAGATCTTTGAAAGTCATTTGATGAGGTTTGATGATGCCAGACAAGAAGTTTATTCCAACTGACTGGGGGATTTCAATATATCCTCTGGGTCCTGTATAACAGCATCAAGTTATCTGGAATGGAAGGAAATTGGAGCAATTGTGTCTTTCCAGTACACCCAAAGGAGGAACTGCTTGGGAGGGAAGAAGAACCCTTGCTTTGGGTCTTGGTCTTAGTCAATCCTTCTTCGCCTCCCTCCCCCCCCAACCCTTATCCCCTCTTTGATAGGAGCAGGACCTTGTGAGCTTCAAAGGGCCTGGGATATATTGGACTTTTCATCTTCCCTTTGGTGTCTTGGCCACATCTCTAGATTCTACTGCTGACAGCAGTGTCTTCACTGGGGGCTGTGGGGATGAGAGGGAAGGAAATAAGCATTTATATAGCACCTACCGTGGACCAGTCACTATGCTAAGCACTTTACAAATATTATCTCATTTGATCAGAACAGAATAGACATAGATTCCCTGCTCCAAAAGGAGAATAGCAAAGAAATTATAGCATACAAGAGAAACTTCTTGAGCATTCCATCAATGGGAGGACTCCCACAACCAAGAGCTGTGAGATACTATTTTGCCATATGTTTGCTAAGTTTGTACCCACTTCCCCCTGGATTCTGTATATACTTGTGGAATAGTGTGAAACAAGTGTTTGGGGAGAGGTTTTATACCAAATGGTGTAATGTGTACCTTAGTATACACCTCTTTCTAAAAGGTACTTAAGGCTGGCTGACTAAAATGATCCTCAACAATTCCATCTTGGAGGGAAGCTTACTGAGGAAGGCTCAATTGAATGGCATTAGAGAATCCCTCTGCCCTCAGGGCTGCCCCCGAGAACTCTGGAGTGGGTTATAGCTTTGCTCTCCTAAGAGTGGGAGTCAGAATCTCCAGTGCTTATGTGGACTCACCATTAAGCCTTCTCAGGATATTGGTTTTTGTATTGCCTGATTGCTATTGAACAGAGTACCATATTTCTTTCCTACTTAAATAGAATTTTCAGTAAATAAAGGAGTCATATAAAAACACTAGCCAATCACTCATCTTGTTCCCACTTTTTGGATGAGGCATAGGCTCATTCTTTTACTTCTCATGGTTTGCCACTTCCTTCGGGAACCATTCTTTTATCCCCCAACAAGACATGATGGCCCCATCTTTTTCTCTTTTTTTTTTGTGCAAAATTTGTGTATAAATATAAAGTATGCCTCCTTCGTTATTCGAATGATTTGTGTACTTTCTTCTGATGACTGATCATGGTGTGGAAGTAAACCCAAATTCCTGAAGGTGATTCTAGCAGAGTACAACAGCAGCGTGGACTTTCAAAGTGTAGCAGTAACAGGGCCTTCTAAATGAGGAGCAGCACTTCAAGTATGAGACTGGCAGTGAAAAAATATGCCTGTAATTTGATAATCCCCTTACTTGTAGTTAGGATACCCCAGGACTGAACTCAGTCTGACCACATGCCTAGGTCCAGACTGGGGAGTGATATAGTTCCCTAGCACTTGTGTGCCCAGCTCAGATGTCTCAAAGCTAGGCATGTGGTTGTGCTAAGTTGACCTGGGAAAGGCTGCCTTTCCTTAGGTGGATTAGGCTTCCCCTTTAATTTTCAGGTCATTAAGCCCTCTTCATGACTCCCAGAGGATTATTTTAATTATAACAAATTAGATGGTGGCACATAAATCTAAGTATTCCTTAAAATGGGAGGAAGTAAGGCAGAGCACTCAATGTATAATATGAATCTGGTATGGGACAGGTATTATATTCCTACACACAGAAGAAATGCTAAACATAAAGAAGCTCATAAGCACACATTAATGGAACAGCATTTAGAAACTTAACTACTGATTTTTCTTCTGGGTGTGGGGTGACACAAACTTAATTGAACATAAAGCAGTTGGTGGTCTTATTGCAGTATTGCATTTACATTTCCCTTCAGGTCTATACCATCACTCAGTTGCTTCCACAGTCAAATGACCCTGTATCTGCCACATCTGCAACCAGCCCCTCCAGACAAGAACGATACCACTGCTGTTGCAGTAGATGCTGCCACCACTATACTAACAGACCTCTAGACCTTTGAAGTATACAAGGTCACTTTGAAGCCTAGACTTATCTATAACAGGCCCTTATTTATGTCCATCTCAGCTATCAAAGTAATCTTGCTGAAGACAAGGTCTGACTTGTCATCATCCAATAAACTTCAGGGACTCCCTATTAACTCCAAAATCATATATAAAAAATCCAACCCTAGACACTAGCTGTGTGACTCTGAGCAAGTCACTTAACCCTGTTTCCTCATCTATAAAATGAGCTGGAGAAGGAAATGGCAAACTACTTCAGTATCTTTGCCATGGGGTCAGGAAGAGTCAGACATGACTGAAATGATTGAACAACAACAAACCTTTCTACCTATACTTTGCCCCTCCATTTACTCTACAGTCCAGTGACATTGCCTCTTTTTTTCCTTTTTTTTTTTTTGTGAGGCAATTGGGGTTAAGTGACTTGCCCAGGGTCACACAGCTAGTAAGTGTTAAGTGTCCGAGGCCGGATTTGAACTCAGGTCCTGAATCCAGGGCCAGTGCTCTATCCACTACACCACCTAGCTGCCCTGACATTGCCTTTTCACTGGCTATCTGGAAAATTATTTTCATAGGCTATCACTAATGTCTGGAATATTCTTCCTCCTTTCCTCTGCCTCCTAGTTTCCCTGATTTCCTTTATATCTTAGCTAAAATCTCACCTTCTTTGAGAAAATCTTTCCTAGTCTCCCTTAACATTAGTGCTTTCCCTCTGGGATTATCTCCAACCTATCTTGTATATGTCTTGTTAGTACATACTTGTTTGCATGTTGTCTCCTCCACGAGAATGGGAACTCCTTGAGGTCAGGAACTATTTTTGCCTTTCTTCATATCCCCAGTTTTATTATAATGCCTGGCACACAGTAGGTACTTAATACATGCTTACTGACTTGACAGAAGGGGCAAAGATGTCCCAGGACCCTGAAGCAAGTCCATTTGGTTGAGTCCATGCTTCACTTTGGAGCGGTATCATGGTCACCATAATACTGGGGTAAAGAGTGACCTAACTTTCCCTACTCCACCTCCCCCACCCAGTAACATGATACCACCTGAAGACTTGCAGCCAAAAGGACTCCATTCAGAAGTTAACTCATCATACCTTTCAAAGGAGGAACCAGAAGTTTCTCTGGCTCAGCAGCCAATAAAGAGGCTCTTCATCATCTCAGAGAGTGAGCCCTGTAGCCTTGAGTAGCCTTCCATGGCTGGAAATTTGCTGAGGCAAGCACCCACATGATCTACCAGAACCAGGAAGAGCAGATTCAAGCCTTTATGATATGTAGATATCAATTCTAATACCATTGGAAATAGAATTAGAAAACCTTCGGGTGTAGAGCTGGAAGAGACCCTTCCCCCTATTTTAAAGAAGAGGAGGCATCTCAGGGAGATACATTTTGATGATAGTATAGAAAATCCAAATATCATTCATTATTTCTGGTTTTGGATAGCATCATAAGATTATTTTGGGGTTAGATTTCATTTCCTAATGATGAATAATATTTAAAATTAGTTTATATGGTTTGGAGACAGGTTGTTGGTGATTCGAAGTAGCTGAGATGCAAAATATGGGTAGAGGGAGCCTAAAGATTTGTTACCAGTCATCCACAATGTAGATACACCAATTTTGAGTTAATTCTGCTTGCAGTAAAAACAAACACCACCAACCACATATAGTTACTAATTATGTTTTAATACCATAGTGATTTTCATAGCTTCTTGGCACTAAGGGAAGTACATTCAATCTTTGAGAGGCCGAGGATGCCACTTAGGGTATTTCAGGCCACTACTGAGTACAGGAAACTAAGGGATGGGGAGGGCCCTGAAGAGAGTTGGACTCATTATTTCTACTACTGACTATTCAGTTTGCCAGGGTATTGTGAAATGCAGCTGGGAAAGAAACATTTACCTTCTTTGAAACTGAGTTGAGTTATCTGCCACCTTGTAGAAGGGATTCCTATTGTTACATAACATCCTTAATGACAGCAGCCTTCAGCAGGATTAAACTGTTATGGATCTATCATTTTAAAGAACACTTTCCATTTGTGACATGGAATACTAAATTTACCACATGCTATAAACCAAATAAAAGATTAGTGCAATTAAATGAAAACCACCACCAATTAATTTAATCTAGACTAAAAACTGCAAAACTGTTACTCATACTTATCATAATCACAATGACATTAAGGCATTTTTTTTGTTGTTTTTGTTTCTTTGTAAATGGGATTTAAGTAACATACCCTATGAAGACGATAAATCTAACTGCATGACTACCAGGTGCAAGAATTCTATTTGTGTGGCATGAACAGGGTTGCTAATCCCTCACTGGCTCTTTACTATTTGGCAGTTAAACATTTCCTGGTGTGCCCTATAATAACAGGCAGCTGTCCCGTCAGCTTCACTGAAAAATGAGATAATAAGGCAGGCAAAGGATGCCCTTTATGTCCTGAATTTACCATTTCCTGCAGTTTTCTTCTCCGGTGCCTCAAGTAACGAGCCTCTGTGATGTTTTCACACTGGTTTCTTCTTTTAAAAAAAGTTCATCCAAATTTTTCAGTGAATGTCACTTCCCTTGGTATATTTTGTGGGAAAAGAGGCAGTTTGCTCCATTGAGCTAGGAAAGAAAGCTCCCCCCAAAAGACTTTTGTATGAAATTTGTGAATGAAAGTGCACTATCAAATGCCCAAGATTAGCAAATCAGTATTTAGCTCTTAAGTGGCAAGGGAAGCCAGCAATGGACTTCCCTAGAAGACAGACTGTCCCTTTTTCTTCTATGCCTTTCTGTTGGGCAGGAGGAGGAAGGGGTGACAGTGGCTTGTTACGCCTGGGAACCCTGCCTATTTGCCTCAAATCATGAGGTCTGTTCGGTATGCAACCTCCAGAAGAGTCAGGGAGCAGGAAGTTACAGAATGTTAGAGCTGGAAGGGGTCTTGCAGGTCATCTAGTCTGACCCTGTGACATCTAGCATGAATCTGATGTCAAGACCCACAGCCCTGGAGGGTCCCCCTCTCCTATGAGGGGGTCTCTGCTCTGAATTCATGCAGACTCGATTCATGTCCTGGGGGAGCCTGACCCCAAAGAAGGAGTCAGGATTTTTTTTTCTTACTCTCTGGTTTATTTTGCCCTCATCCCAGAATAGAACTCCAGGGAGAATCTCTGAAACAAAGTTTAGGAATGTCTTATGTCTAGGGTGTCTCCAAAAGGGATGAACAAGGGTAGAAAGGTACTCAATGTACAGAGTATAACACTTATAGGGGGAGTATTTATTTCCTCCATCACAAAAAATGTTTAAAATACAAAAGGCTTATAAATGCACATAAACAAACTTAAGATATGGTAGAGTAACTCATCAATCCTAATATATACTCACTTGAGAATGTGATGCTTAAAACATTAAAATATGAAACACTTGGTGAGACTGTTGAACAGAAATTTCATATAGAGATCTTCACTTTGAGAGCAACTAATTCAAGATTCGCATGTTTTGGCAAGCTGGGTCATTTCAATGGTAGCTGGTATCAGACAACCAGCATTCAGATCCCAATTCAGCAATCGCTCCCAACCTCTCAAACTCATAAGGTTGATGCTAAGGTTAGGAACACCTATTTTAGGATCACCTGTGAAAGAAACTTGTTCAGTCACCTGTACTCAGAGAAATTAACATAAGGGATCTAAGCACTTTGAGGAGCAGGCAGAGGCTCACACTCACTTAGATAAGCACATTATCTCATTGTCAGATGCAAATCCCCACCATTTCTGGGAGAGGGGAGAAGGGGAGAGACGGCTTTTCCCATCCATGATGAAAGTTGGAGGGAGAACTCAAGGATACACTTGATAGATAGGAGAGGGAGAGCAGAGACCTTTGCTACTTACTCTTTAAAGCTCCTGAGTGAACAGCTACTCCTGGCTCAGTCATCTGGCACAGCCCTTTTTATGGGGATCAATGAACAAACCAAGGTTTGCTGGCCAAAGCAAATCAACAGGGACCAGTAAAGAGTTGCTGCATTATCCCAAAACACAAGTTCTTCAATGCTGAGCCAGATCACATATGATCCAGCAGAAAGGGACAAGGCACATAAGTGTTCATCTCTGAAACATTGAGATTCTGTGTCACTTGTTTTACATGCGATCTGTTTAAGCAGAAACTGGATTCCGTTTAACAAAATAAAGATGCAATTCAATGAACATTTACTAAATGCCTATATAAAAGAACTATGCTAAGAAATAGATGGCCACATCTTTTGAGGCTATTATAGAGAGGATTCATCAATTGGGCTTGGGAAAATGAATTAAAAGATTTTGTTTGATTCTAGGCTGAAAGAGGATGGCTTTCCCAAGGTCAAATGGTTAATTAAGGTAGATCTAGGTCTTCTAATTTCTAGTTTAATGGGAGTTTCTACTATATCATATTGTCTCAGGAAAGATTCTAGGTATCTTTTCCTTCTTGTTAAACCCTTTTCAGCACTCTTTTCCTCCATCTAGAACAAAGGATGGTTTGTTCTGAGAATCTCTCCTGATTTAAATAACTAGGACCAACACTGAGGGAAAATAAAAGAAAGGAAAGAAAGATTTTTATTTATGAACTCTCAAAGTCAATCTTGATATTGATGAAAGTGGTGATGTTCCTTAAGGAGCTAAAGGAGCAATTTTAGGGCAAGTAGCTTGATTAGACTGGACATGGAATGGTACTAGATCAACAATAATTAGTAAATAAGTTTGTCTAGGTAAAAAAATCCCTTTAATCAGTTTGTTAAAAGGAAAATCTACATTAAATTCACTTCATCAAAGTGTTCAGATCTAACAGACTCTACTATCTCGGTAAAAGGATCCTATTTTATTGTTACCAGCACAAAGTGAGGTAAATTGCCTATTGTCCTCCCTCACTGGAGTTAGCTGTGGTACTCAAGAGAATGCAGAGTGTGTAGTTACCTGGGAAATACCATTCTTTTTCTTTTTCCTCAAGGGTTGCTTGACCACTTGGTCTTAAAGTTTTAACCCCTAGGGCAGCTGCAGTGGATAGAGCACCAGCCCTGGATTCAGGAGTACCTGAGTTCAAATCCAACCTCAGACACTTAACATTTACTAGCTGTGTGACCCTGGGCAAGTCACTTAACCCCAATTGCCTCACCAAAAAAAAAAGAAAAGAAAAGAAAAAAAAGATTAATTTCACTAAATTCTGTCAGGCCTTATTTTGCCCTACATGATAAGACCCAGCCTTAGTCATTGTTCAAACCCCACCCTGTGCTTTCAGTAGCAGCATGGGGGTAGACTGAAAGTGAGACAGAGAGACAATGACTTTCTCAAGGTCACATAGTCAGTTATGGTCGGACTATGGTCTACGTAGGTGCCCTCTGTGGGCAAAAGCAATTTAATAAGTATCTGAAGGCAACATTTGCAAGGTTGCTGAAACTTTCTCTTCATACTCCAATGTCAATAAAAATGATAGCTAGGATACCTGGCAAAAGTATGAAATCTTTGGATTTTGTCATGAGCACTGCCAATTTCGTATCTGTGTCCTCCTGTCTTATCATCATCGCCATAATTAAAATTAGCAAGCATTTATTTTAAGTTCTTACTATGAGACAAGACACTGTGCTAAGGGATGGGAATATAAAGAAAGACAAGAATAGGGTCTCTTCCCTTAGGGGGCTCACATTTTAATGGGGGAGATAATACACAAGCAACAATGTATACTCCCTATATAGACACAGATATGCACATTGTACACTAGAGGTAATCATAGAAGGAAGACACTAGCAATTGCAAGGGGGAGGATCAGGGGAAATCCTGGGGAAAGTCTCTATGTATCCTGGTGGATAAAATGTTGGGCCTGGAGTCAGGAGGACCTGAGTTCAAATGTGGCCTTACACTTACTAGCGATGTGTCCCAGAACAAGTCATTTAACTTCTGTCTGCCTCAGTTTCCTTAACTATAAAATGGGGATAATAATACACCAGGGTTATTGTGATGATCAAGTAGATAGTATTTATAAAGTGCTTAGCATAGTGCCTGGCATACTGTTATTGTTCAGTTGAATACTGTGGAAAAGTTCACTTACCTTGGCTGGATAATTTCCAGTGATGGACAAATTGATAACAAGGTTGTTGCAGATATTGCCAGAGCTGGCTCAGTGTTTGGGAGGCCCTAAAGGAAAGTGTGGGAGAGAACATTAGGCTGCCTACCAAACTGAAGGTTTCCAGAGCCATTGTGCTGACCTCACTGTGACCTCTGAAGCCTGGACAGTCCACCGGTGCCATGCCAGGAAACGGAATTTTGAATTATCTTAGGAAGATTTTGAAGATCATCTGGTAAGATGAAGTACCAGACATTCAAATTCGTTTTCAAGCTAAACTGCCAAGCATTCAAACTCTCCTGCAGAGCACAACTCAGATGCGCTGGCCACATTGTTTCAATTTCAAATATATGTTTGCCTAAAAGACTATTTTATGAGAACTCACACAAGGCAAGTGCTGACTTGGAGGTCAGAAGAAATGATACAATGACACTCTCGAGGTCACTCTGAAGAACTTTGGAATCGATTGTGAGACAAAGGAAACATCAGCACAAGACTGCCCAGCGTGGTGTGCGCACATCTGTGTTCTATGAACAAAAAAGAATTTCAGCAATTCAAAAGAAATGTGAGATGGGCAAATTTAGAGACATTTCCATTCCAAATGTTCATGTGGACTATTTGTGCCCTAACTGTGGTAATAGCCTTTCCAGTTCATATTCATCTGATCAGCCACAGTCAGACACACTGTACTTGACTCCAACATAGTGATGTCATTTTGGTCCTCTTTGAGAAAGAAGGACAACCACCTCCATTGTTGTTCAGTCATTTCGGTCATGTCCAACTCTTCATGATCCCATTTGGGATTTTCTTGGCAGAGATACTAGAGTAGGCTGTCATTTCCTTTTCTAGGTCATTTTACAGATGAGGAATCAGAGGGTCAAGTGACTTTTCCAAGGTCATACAGTCAGTAAGTATCTGAGGCTGGATTTGAACTCAGGTTCCTGACTCCAGACCTAGAGCTATATCCTCTCTACTACATAGCTGTCCATGCTGGCATATAATGGTGCTTAATAAGTCCTTGTTTCTTTTCTCTCTTCCTTTGTTCCTACCTTCTTTCTTCCTTTTGTAGAAGGTGAGATTTGAAATGAGTTTTTAAGGAAGCCAGGGGAACCTGAAAGTGAGGGGAGAAAGCATTCCAGGTGTGGGGTTGGGTGGGGACACCAAGAGAAAATACTTGGGAGATGGGATGTCATATGGAAGTAACTACAAGAAGGCCAGTGTCCCTGGTTCTGGACTATGGGGGAGGGAGTCAGCTATAAGTAGACTGGAAAGGTAGGAAGAGGCCAAATTGTGAAGCCACCCCACAGCTCCTCCTCTGTGGTTGGTGACTAAAAATAGGGCCACAAACTGCAGTATTTTGAAAGTTTGGTTTTTTTCTGTGAGTTCTAGGAATTTTGAAATGAGGAGACTTGATCAATTTATCTTTCCCATTTTGATTCTCACATTTGGTGGCGAAAGCCTCTCCAAATGATTAATGATCATCATCCATACTAAAGGGGGCTAACCTAAGGGTAATGATGGTCTGGCACATGTGCCAAGTGCCAGGGGCTGCATCTCTTCACATAGAGAAAATGGTGAGCCGCCTTCCAGAAAAGGCATGAGGAAGGAACTTAAGGAACATGTATGGAACATTCTGCAACTGATCCCAGTTGATTAATCATGTGGTAAAGAGAGGGGCAGCTAGGTGGCACAGTGGATAGAGCCACTGGGATTGGACTTAATGCTCATGAGTTCAAATCCATCCTCAGACACTAACTAGCTGTGTGACCCTGGGCAAGTCACTTCATCCTGTTTATCTCAATTTCCTCATCTATAAAATGAACTGGAGAAGAAAATGACAAACCACTCCAGTATCTTTGCCAGAGAAATCCCAAATAGGGTCATGAAGAGAAAGACATGATTGAATAACAATAAGGAGAGGATCTTGGATAGGTTTGGAAAGTCCTTAGTCAACCTCTTTGTCCATTCTCTCTTCAGCTGTGATCTTGGGGGAATATTTTGTTCATGATGCCATAAGTGAAGAGACTTTGGGACCTTTTTCTCTCTATACAGCCATATAGACCTATGAAATAGCCTTGATCACCTGTTTCTGTTCTTATTCTAGGTATAGGGAGGGGAACCCTTGATATTGTGAATTTTGAAAGATCAGAAGAGAGAAACATGAGACTAGGAATTGTTGGACAAGCTGGGTTTTGTACTCACCCCAGCATCATTACCCCAAGAATCAAGGTATCAAGGACTGACCCTCAAGAATGACCTTTGGGACCCATTTCAAGGAAGCCAAGATGAGAATTTATCCAGTAGTCATGCCACATATGGATATGAACATTGTGGGACCAATGTTTTTGTAGAAACTGAGTTAAGAGTTTGCCCCTGAAGTGTTAGGGGGAAATGTTTGTACATTTGTTCTTGGTATAACTTTGAGGTAAATATCCTTTTATGAAATCTAATTAATTGGGGATCATGCTGGGAGGGGGATCTTGAGGTATTGTGTTAGGCTGGCAGAACCACAAAGTCACTCCTGGAACCTCTGAGAAAAATTCCAATTTACCAGTGTGGGTGGAACTTGGGGAATCAACCCAAAGGGGATACTGCACTTGATATGTGGCAAATGGTTAATAAATGCCTTCTTATTTTTTAAAACAGTTAATTAATGGTAAGTGTCTAAATGGAATTGAGATGATAATCATTGCTGCCTAATAACGGGAGGAATATAGTCAGTGGGGGCCTGAGTCAAAGATGTAGTCAGGTGAGCCAGAATGCACCTGCTTATTATATGTATAAGACTTACGTGTCCAAATGAGATTTATCGAAAGACATTCTTTACAACTAGCTATTACCCTCTGCTTAGTAAAGGAACTGATAAGTTCATTTACACTGAGGTATAGATGATGGATACAGCATCATTTGTTATCCAATCCTATGGACATTTTTGTTTTAATAGGGAACAACGAATAGTTTAAAGCAAAAAAAACCCCAAAACCACTATAAGTTTGGGGGTGAGGTGGTTTTGGTATCAGTGACCGAGGTGGATATTTGGTAGAGGCAGACCTTACTGATAGCCTTGCCATCATGTAATAATAGCTGACATTTATATAGTACTTTAAGGTCTGGAAAGCACTTTATATATATTTCACAGTATTCCTATCCCCATTTTTCAAATGAGAAAACTAAGACTTAGGATGGTCGAGTGAGTTGCCCATAGTCAGTATCAGAATTGGAATCTGGACCTAGATACCCTCTGACTTCCAATCTACTCAGGGCTTTGCCTTGTTTATAAAGTTGGCTTGTCTCTCCCTTTACAGTTTATCACTCTTTGTGAGGGCCTAGAACTTAAAACAGTGTCTTACTTCTAGAGACAAGAGTCACCTTCACCTTGTACCTGTAACAAAATGAAACCAAAGCTGAGGGCAACAAGATATAATTCAAGGATATAATAATACCAGAATTTCAAGCAGGAGGCCCGTGTTCAGCCTTAGGATAGATATAGTTACAATGAACATGTAATTAATGTGACTGGGCCAGTCCTCCTTCCCCCATTGCAGAAGATTTTTTCTAATCCCACCTTCTTTGGTGCTAATCACATGGTAGACTGGGGTAAGACTTAATAGCACTATGCATAACAAACACGCCCAGCATGACTCCTCCAGGGTTGCTCATGGAAACCTGGAACATTGGCGTTGGCCTGTTTGCTGAACTGTGCTCTAAAGACTCTGGGTTTGGGGAAGTAGGAGAACTTTCCCATTCTTAACACCCATTAAGACACACATACATACTGCAGGGAGCTTCCTTTTTTTGACTCAAAAAAAAAAAAGGTAATAAATGATAAAGCCTAAATAAAAATATTGCCAAAGTCGTCCTTTAAATAAGTCATCTGAATCTACTGTCATCTGCCTGCTCTCAATAATTTACACCTGCCAGTTCTGGGAGTAGACAACTGTCATTGAGAAGTAGGCTGGCAAATGACTTCAAAGCTCCTTGATGAACCTTCCATTTTCAAAAGGGGGCAGCAGCTGTGCCCAGCATCAACAAGCCAAACTAGACTTCTCAAAGGGATTACTCCAGAAGATGTGTGAAATAGAACAAGAGTGAAGTGACAAGGCCAGAAGAACACGTGACATCCCAGGTCAGAACGGACCCCAGGCTGATGTAAGCAGGGAAAGGCTTGCCAGCATTGTAGAGTTGATTCAATCCTGATGTCTCTCTGTTAGAGGCAGGGTGTCATTGTTTTTCTTTCTCCCTCCCCCACTTCTTTCCCAGTGTGGGCAAGCAGCCCATTAGGCAGGCTGCACAAAGGAAGGAAAAACTGCTGGTCACTTGCATGTCATACGGCATGGGAGCAAATTGCGGTTCTAACTTCTGTCAGAGGAATAGAAAGGTCTGAAGTTCAAACTCAGCGTCCCAGGGGAAAAGAAATGGATTCTCATTAAGAAGATATTTCTAGCAGTTCATCTCAGTTGCCATCATCTGTGAGAACATAATTCTCAGACACTGTGTGAGAGTGTGCCACTAAGCATCGAACAGGAAAACATTTGACCCCAGCTCTCAGTTACAAATACTTCACACTGGAGTCCACAATGTAAACTTTTCTGCCTGGAGCTTCTGAGGCAGCATGTGGAGTCCTAGAGGACTATGAAGGGCCTTGTGCTTTGGGGCACGTGCCTCCTCTTCTTAGGAGAGAGGAAATGCTAAGAATTCTTTTAGCTTTTTTTCACCAAGGACTTTGTAGTTCATAATGTTGAGTTTATAATATAGGAAACTTAAGATTTTGGAAAAAAGGAGAATGCTGCAATAGGATCTTTTTTTTTTCTCCTCTCCTACTACTTAAAATGGAACACTTAGCTGCATAGTCAAGACGGTAGAGTAGAACTCTCCTCAAAAACTCTTCCAAACAAACCTAGAAAATGTACCAGACCAAGTTCTGAGTAGGAAATCCAAGAAAAACTCACAGTGAGTAATTTTTTCCAAATCAGGTCAGCATAAGGAGACAGAGAGATCCAAAGACATTGGGGAAGAACATCAGGGAGCACTTCTTCCTAAGGGAAAGGCTGTATACCAGGGCCAGAAGAGGTCTTGGACCTATACCAGGGCACTCAATGAAAAGAGATGCCAACTGGAAGATTTGTAGTTGACTACCAAATTCCAAGTCATAGATCCAGTGAGAACTGAAGAAGATACTCATGCCTGGGATGGGAGCATTCTGGGGTAAGATGTGGTCTCAAACACTGGTCAGTGTACTGAGAGAGGAGCAAGTGCCAGGTTTCTGTAATTATGTGCCTATTCTCTAGTCAGAAACTAAGTGCATAAATGGAATGGGGTGGTAGGGTCATGGGAATATGATACAGGTTTATAAGTGGATTGTGATGTATTGCTTATTCCTACATTTGTTTTATATGAATAACAATGGTATTTTTATTATTGGTTTCACTTTGTTATAAAATAAATGGTGATGTTTGAGATCTAATGAATTGTCACTGTATTTTTCTGACTTGATGTAAATTTACAGTCTGTGTTCATTCAATGTAAGTTCTTTCTCTGTAGGTGGATAGTATGCTTTATCATTAGTCCTTTGGGATTGTGTCTGACTTTATGTAAATGGAACACATTGGTGGGGGCTCAAGAGCTAGAGGGCTAAGTATTCCCCTGCAACAATTAAACCTAGGAATCTGAGAAAGTTTAAGTGTATCAATGTTGTAGCAACCCTTCTCTGAAAAGGCAAACTTGCCAGTGTTAGGACAGGTTACAGTGAGAAGAGTGTAGGTATTCTATAGCCAGATGTTACATTAGACATGGCTGACATTTATATAGATTTATTTGTTTTTTGTGAGGTAGTTGGGGTTAAGTGACTTGCCCAGGGTCACACAGCTAGTATTAAGTGTCTGAGGTCAGATTTGAACTCAGGTCCTCCTGACTCCAGAGCCAGTGCTCTATCCACTGCACCACCTAGCTGCTCTGATTTATATAGATTTAAACATTTACAAAGTATCTTAATACATTATTTCATTATCCCTCTACCTCAACCCTGTGAAATAATACTATTATTATAGTTGTTATTATTATTATTATTCCCTTTTTATGATTGAATTGGAAGCTCAGAGAGGGAAAGTTGATCAATTAATTAACAATTCAACTCCATAAATAGTTGTTAACCATTTGGTATGTGCTAGGGATAAAAAAAATTAAACAGTTCCTACCCTAAACAAACTTGCATTTTACTGGTCATATATGACAAGTACACAGATAAACATAACAGGATAGAGACTAACCTATAAAGGATGAGAGGATGAACAACAAGGCTAAAGGCAGGTTATTTGCTTACATAGAGGACAGCTTATATGGGGAAAAGGCACTTAAGCTTAACTCTGAAGGAGGCAGAGATGAAGGGGCACATTACAGGCACGAGGGACACGGAGAAGGGAGAGAGCATGGCAAACTGGGAAACAGCTAGTACTACAGTTTTACAGGAATGTAAAGGAGGTGGAGGAAGAAGAGAGCAGAGAGAGACTAATAACTTCTCTAGATTCACCAGTTTAAAATAAAGCCAATTAGGCTATTGCTACACTTCATGGAATGCCTGATTTGAGTTATTGTTGCTTTAAGGTGCTGCAGTAGTTAGAATAATGGACCTGGAGTCAAAAAGACTAGCGTTCAAATCCAGCCCTGGACAAATCAGTTAACCTTTGTCTGTTTCAAAATGGAAATAATAATAGTCTCTACCTACCAGGGTAAAATGAGATAATGTTTGTAGAGATTTTTGCAAACCTTAATGTGTTATATAAATGCTAGCTATTATTAAGAAGGCAATTTATTTACCAATGTCTTTGTTTACATTAAATTAACACATGCCTAAGTTATGCTTAACATGTCAGACTTCTATTCCAGAAAGGTAAATTTATGATTGGGATTGTCAAGAAGAGAGTGGGGGGGAAAGGAAAAGGGAGGGGGGGGGCCCTGGGGGGGAGGGGGGCGGGGAGGAAAGAAGGAATGAAGGAATAAAGGAATGAAGGAAGGAAGAAGGGTTAGATGGAAGGGTATGAGAGAGAGGGAAAGAGAAAGGAAGGAAGGAAATAAAGGAAGGAAAGGAGGAAGGAGAAAAAAGAATTCATGATGTAGGCAATTAAAACAAATTTTTGCGAAAAAGTGGATATTAGAAAAGTTCAGACTTCCTAATGTAAACATTACCCCTTGTCCATCCATCTCTGCACTAGACTGTGTTTCCTGACTAGGGTGGATGGAAAATGTGATAGGCAGTATATCTCCCTTAGAGCTTATTCCAAGTGTTTTATGTTATTTTCTAAACCATTCTTTTCTCTATGTGTGTGTGCACATGTGTGCATGTGTGTGTGAACCAACAGGATAGTAATGAAGTCAGTTAAAACTATCATTAAGCTGTCATCTAGCCTCAGTTTCCCACTCTTCCCAAACCTTTCCTTATTGGCACAGTCTGTGAATTAGTCTAATCTAGAAATTGGCTCCTGGCCACTGAACTCAGTGCTTGTCAATGAGGAGATTAGACCATCAGCATAAAGCAGTCTAAATCAGGAAGTGGCTGTCCTGTCTTGTGAGCTAGTGGAAATCCCTTTATTGGATGACCACTTCTCAGGAACACTGAAAAAGGGATTTTTTTTTTCAGGTATGGGTTAGACAAGATGACACTTTTCAACAGATTGAAATTTTGTGATTCTATGCTAGAGGAGATAGTTTGTTCTATGCCTATGGTATGCTAGGGTCAAAGTGTTTTACATATATATCAATCAACAAGTATTTATTAAAGACTTACTATGTGTCAGGAACTATGTTAGACACTCAAGATACAAGAACAAAGAACGAAACAACCCTATTTGAAAGGAGTTTACATAGTAGGTATTCAATAAATCTGACTTGAATTGAATTGTAATTTCTTAGGGAGATGAGGCAAAAGCATAAATAGCTATAGCATACAATTTTACACTTAGTGCATTTTGGGGGTACCAAACTTGTAATTTCATTGGAAATTCCCTCTTCTGATGTATATCTTTATCTTAGATTATGCCACCTTGGCTTAGTGCATAAATGAAGGTGGTTTAGAGAGGCAAAAAGCTATCTGAAGTCTGAAGAGGAAGGTTCATAGGTTAAGGTAATGAAGGAAGACTTTCTGAAGGAGACAGCATTTGATTGAACTTTAACTAGTGGGTACTAATTCAGTGGGTGAAGAAGTTGGAGGCAGGACAGCCCAGACTTAGGGAACAAAGGCACTGAGGCAGGAACAGAGTCAGGAAACTCTTTTTGGGAGGACCCAATTGCCTCTCTTTCTAGAAAGAGAGAAGAAAAATGGAATTTCCCTGAACTACCTTGCATCAGAAAAGGGAGTTTCCAATGAAATTACAAATTTGGAACAACAACAAAAATGTACTCAATGTAAAATGGGGTTCAGAGGAATGGTTGCTATTTCCACTTCTTAATTTGCTATGGCTAAATAGAAATGGGTTGATTTTCAGGTCATTGGCTATATCAGGCATTCAAGGGCCACCATAGCCTGGAATTACCTGTTCTAAGCTCATTTCTTATCGCTGAGGTTCTGGGGATTCCTTGTAGTTAATTGGATATGTATGGGTTAATATTTCCTAGTCCATTCCCAGGTCTTGTTGAAATTAAAATACATTTTTCCCACTTTTCCATTTTTCTTAAAGGTAATTTTTCTCCTTGTCCTTGGGAAGGAGAATCTACCTTCCTAACATCAGAAATTCCTGCTCTTGCCACAAAGTGAGGCTTCCTTTCACTAATGAGGTCTTTAGATTTACTTGGAGGTTATTTCTAGTCAAAGTGAGTCACAAACACCCAACGGAGCAGTGGCCCAATATTTTCCATTAGCTGTCACTCTACTGGCTTCAGTGTTTATGAGGCTGTGATTGCAACAGTCTTAGCCCTTGATCCCACTCCTTTGAGGTTCCCATTGTATTTCTCCTTGTGGTCTCACAACATGGTTTTCCTGTGGACATGGAAATCTTTTTCATTTCTACAGCTGATTGTGTGGGGTTCCTTTTATTTTCTCTGGGAAATCCATGAGGCAAAGTGGAGCTGGTCATAACTCATGAATGAAATAACAACAATGATTCATATTCATATTGTACCTTTCTTCTTAGGAGAACCAAAGGAGCTTTGAAAATGAGAAATATACGTAGAGAAGCAAACTTCTCCAGAGGTTACTGTTTGCTGAGGTGAGGCTCAAGTTGGCAAAGACCATGCCAACTGCAGCTATGGGGATTAGGAAAAGAGGAGAAAAATGGCCATTCTGTCCATTTCTTTTTTCTTTTTTCTGTCTATTACTGACCTAAGGGTGGTATACTGATGGATGTATTTTTAACTAAGAAAATATGTGGAATAATAGGAAAAATGAACCTGAAGTGACCTTAGAAATTATCTAGTCTTACTTCCTCATTTTACAGAAGAAGAAAATGAGACTCAGAGTTGAATTGTCTTAGGTCCCACATCAAGTTTGCATACTCTGGTGTCTATCTTTGAGCATAGGTGTATTTGGTCTTGCAATTTACTTGAGAGGGGTGAAATGGAAGGTGAACTAATGTTACAATAAGAAAACTTGGTTTGGAATAGTCTCTGGATTGGGGGAGATAGATTTTTTTTTTTGCGGGGCAATGAGGGGTAAGTGACTTGCCCAGGGTCACATAGCTAGTAAGTGTCAAGTGTCTGAGGCCAGATTTGAACTCAGGTCTTCCTGAATCCAGGGCACCATCTAGCTGCCCCTGAAATAGATTTTTTGTTTGTCTGTTTTTTTGTTTTGTTTTGTGTTTTTTTTTTTTGTGAGGCAATTGGGGTTAAGTGACTTGCCCAGGGTCACACAGCTAGTAAGTGTTAAGTGTCTGAGGCCAGATTTGAACTCAGGTACTCCTGACTCCAGGGCCGGTGCTCTATCCACTGTGCCACCTAGCCGCCCCCCGAGATAGATTTTTTAAAAAAGTTAACAGCATATGAAATGATCCAAACATTTCTGGAGAGCAATTTAGAACTATGCCCGAAGGGCTATAGAACTGTGCATGCCCTTTGATCTAGTAATACAACTGTTGGTTTATATCCCAAACACATCCCCCAAAAGAGAAAAAGACCTATGTGTACAAAAATATTTATAGCAGCTCTTTTTGTGGTGGCTAAGAAGTGGAAATCAAAGGAATGTCCATCAATTGGGAATGGCTAAATAAGTTGTGGTATATGATGGTGATGGAATATTATTGTGCTATAAGAAATGACAAGCAGGATGATTTCAGAAAGGCCTAGAATGACTTATATGAACTGATGTACAGTGAAGTGAGCAGAACCAGGAGAACAATGCACACAGTGACAGCAATATTGTTTGATGAAGAACTGAGAATGACTTAACTACTTTTAGCAATACAATCATTTAAGACAATTTCAAAAGGCTAGTGATGAAGCATTAGTCCACCTCCAAAGAAAGAACTGATATTGATTGAAAAAAAAAGTTAACAGCAAGGTGAAACTCAAGGTGAATTTTTTGTGTTTGTCCTTCATTTTTGAAGAGGACAAATGACATCATGGAATGATGTCTTGACTCATGTGTGAATTGGATTTAAGTTGTCAGCCTTGCTTTCTCTTCCAAAGTCACCTAAGTCCAGTGGCAAGACAAAAGTCAAGATGACTGTAGTAGTAGCCTGGGATACAGTGGGTGATCTTGGTGTCTTTGATGGCTGACAAAGTTCTAAGAGCTCCCTGCTTCAGCTACCTTCATGGCTGTTGGAAGAAATTATTCTCATCCTCCTATCCCAACAGGGAAGTCTTCCCATCCTAACTCACCAACAGGTTTGTGGTCTATTGGTTACCCTAAACTTGGTTTAGCCCATCTGTGAAGATGGTTTACTAGGGTGTGACCACTGTGCACGCTATATCTTCTTGGAGGCACAGGTGAGAATTTGGTGACAGGTAGACACCAAAGGTGGATGAGCAACCCTGAAAAGGGCTCAGCAAGCTCTCACACTAGAGGTGCTAGTCCTCCTGAACACTGCCATCCACCCCCAAAATGAATAAGTATGGACAATAGGAGAACTGCACTCACCGAGTTGAAGTCATTAGGCTCAAACTAAAGATATTCCAAGAACCAAAAATATAGATGGCTGATATTGTTGAATAATTGCCGTCAATCTTCGAAAGATGGTGTGACACAGAAGGGGGGGGGTGCTGTGCCGTAGCACTGAAGAATGGCAAATATTATCCTAGTGTTGTTTTTAAAGGAGGAAGGTACAGTCTTCAAGCCATAGACCAAACAAGCTTAACTACAATTCCTAGAAAATTTCAGAAATATTATTTAATAGGTTATTTGTTAGTGTTTATAAAGGTAAACACTAATCACTAAGAGCCAAGATAACTTCATCAAGAAGAGGTTACTCTGGACAAATTTAAAATTCTTTTTAAACAGGGTTACGAGATTGGTATCACAGGGAAATGTAGAAATAGCGTGTCTGGATTTCAACAGGAAATTTAGTATTCCCTTACCTATCTCTGTGAACAAGGTATAGGCTAGAATTCAGTCCATCTTTCAAAAAAATATTTCAATAATTATATTTTAATATGATCATTCTTATTTGTGGTCCTATGGATCTTATTCATTTAAAAATATTATTCTGAAAGGGGATAAGTTTCACCAGACTGCCAAAGTAGTCCATGATGCAAAAAGTCTACAACTCCTAGGTAAGAGGATAGTAAAGACAGATAGACTTAGAACTACCTGGATGACTAGATCCAACCATGATGAGTCACTGTTAACCTAGACTGGTGTCTCAGAGTACTCCTGCAGTCCCTTTCTTGGGCTTTGTGATGGTCAGCAATTTTATCAATGACTTGGATGAAGATCTAAGTTAGAGGTGCCAAGATCAAATAGAGAAAGGGCTACTAAATGCTACATAAAGATCCCTGAGTACCGCATGTTGCCTTAGAAAACCACATGTTAACAGTACCTATATTTTATTATATTTTTAATTTATTTTGTTAAATATTTTCCAATTACATATTTTTTCCCAATTTTGGGGGTGGGGTGGGGTAATGAGGGTTAAATGACTTGCCCAGGATTACACAGCTAGCAAGCGTCAAGTGTCTGAGGTTGGATTTGAACTCAGGTCCTCCTGAATTCAGGTCTGGTGCTTTATCCACTGTGCCACCTAGCTGCCCTTCCCAATTACATCTTTTTTTTTTTTTAAGTGAGGCAATTGGGGTTAAGTGACTTGCCCAGGGTCACACAGCTAATAAGTGTTAAGTGTCTGAGGCCAGATTTGAACTCAGGTACTCCTGAATCCAGGGCTGGTGCTCTATCCACCCAATTACATCTTAATCTGGTTCAGGTCCCATTTTTGTGGATCACATGTGGTCCATCAACCATGTGTTTGACACTTCTTGTCTAGAAGGTGCATCAGAGTTGTGGATGATTCAAAGCCAGCAATAATAGTGAAAACTGGTAAACAGGATCATGGTCCAGAAAAGGTATGAATCTGCCAAGTTTTCCATTAATTGGAACAAGGTAAAATCCTACATTTGGTTCAAAGGATCAACTTTACCAACTGTAATACTAGATAGTTATGACTACACAGTAGTTCCTTAAAAAAATATGGAAGGGGGCGCAGCTAGGTGGTGAAGTGGATAAAGCACCAGCCCTGGATTCAAGAGGACCTGAATTCAAATATGGCCTCAGACACTTGACACTTACTAGCTGTGTGACTCTGGGCAAGTCACTTAACCCTCATTGTCTCCCTCCCCACCTCCCCCCAATGGAAGGACTCACTATTGATTAGAAAGATGCAAGTCAGGGTAAATCTGGGTTACTACCTCATACTTATTGGATTGGATAAAAGGGCAGCAGAGGAAAATGACAAATGTCTTAGGGGATATGGGGGAAATGAGACATTAATGTACTGTTCGTGAAGTTGTAAACTGATTCAAACATTCTGTAGAACAATTTGGAACTATGGCCAAAGGGTATAAAACCAGGCATTCTCTTTGACCTGACAATACCACTACTAGGTCGCTATCCAAAAAAAGATAAAACCCCCCAAATTAAAGCACATATACATACAAAAATATTTATGGCAGCCCTTTTCTGGTGCAAAAACTTTAAAATTGAGGACATGTGCATCAATTGGGGAATGGCTGAACAAATTGTGGGATGAGATTATGATGGAACACTAATGTGCTATAAGAAATGCTGAGCAGGATGCTCTCAGAAAAACCTGGAAAGACTTACATGAGCTGATGCAAAGTGAAATGTACTGTATACAAAATAATAGCAATATTGTAAGATGATCAACTGTGAATGGCTTGGCTGTTCTCAGCAATGCAGTGATCCAGGACAACTCTGATGAACTTATAAAAAATGCAATCCATCTCCAGAGAAAGAACTAATGGTGTCTGAATACAGATTGAAGCATAACTTTTTTAGTTTCTTTTTCTTAAGTTCTTTTGTCTGTTTTCTTTTACAACCTGATTAATATGAAAATACCTTGCATGACTACACATATGTAACTTGTATTGAATTGCTTGCATTCATAAGTGGGGGTGGGGAGGGAGAGAGGGAGGGAGGGAGGAAGAGAATTTGAAACACAAAGTTTTAAAAATGGATGTTGAAGGGGCAGCTAGGTGGCGAAGTGGATAGAGCACCAGCCCTGGATTCAAGAGTATCTGAGTTTAAATCCAGCCTCAGACACTTGACACTTATTAGCTGTGTGACCCTGGGGAAGTCACTTAACCCCCATTGCTCCACAAAAAACCCAAACAAAACAACAACAACAACAAACAACAAAAACCCAACAAAAAATGGATGTTGAAAATAGTTTATATGTGTCATTGGGGAAAATAAAATAAAATTCTGAATTATTAAAAAAATATGGAAGGTATCACTGGTTCAAAAAGTATTCATAAGCAATGAGATAGTTAGCATTGGGCTCAGGTCAAGAAGACCTGAATTCAAATCCAGACTCAGTTACTAACTGTGTGACCCTGGGCAAGCCACTTAATTTCTGTTTGCCTCAATGTCCTCATCTGTAAAATGGGGATAATAATAACACCTACCTCCCAGTGTTGTTTTGAGGATAAAATGAAATTATATTTGTAAAGCATTTAGCACAGTACCTGGCATATAGTAGGTACCATATAAATGTTAGCTATGTAAAGATTAGCTATTATTATTATTATTATTATTATCACAGTTTAGTGATCTTTAGGACATAGTTCCAAATTGTTTTCTGGAATAGCTGGGCCAATTCACAGCCTCATCAATACCTCCAACATTTGTCAGTTTCCTTTTGTGTCATCTTTGGTAATCTGATGGGTGTGAAGTAGAACCTTGAAGTTACTTTAATTTGAATTTTTTTAAACTATTTTTTTACTTTAATTTGAATTTAACTAATACTGCTTTGGAGTATTTTTTCCTATGACTGTTGGTAGTTTGAGAAGTGCTTAATTGTATTTGACCATTTACCAGTTGTGGGAATTTATTTTGATTTGAGGACCCTTCCTTTGGGCTGATATTAAAAAGCCTTGCGCTCTCAGGGTTTTTCTGTGAGAGGGGCTGGTGCCCCTCCCCCTCCACTTTAGCCGAGCCAAAAAATAAAGCCCCGTGGGCTAGGTCAGGTGGGGGTGGAAAAAAGCCCCAGCTCCCTACAGGCTCAGGGGAGCTGCCCCAGAGATCCCAGGCTTTTCCTGCCAGGCCCTAGGATAGCCTGTGCTGAGGTCCCAGGCGCACAGCAGGGGCATGGCCCCTCGAGCCCCAGCCCAGCGGCAGCGCTAGTGTGGCCCTCAGATTAGCTTGATGTGTGCTGGGGTGCAGGGAGCCCAAGGTTTGAGGGAAGAGAAGGGAGATATATACAGCTAGCGAGGCAGTGAAGGAGGGACACCGGAGGATTAGGAGAATGCAAGGAGGCTGGAAGATTAAGGAGACAGGGAAGGAGTGGATGGACAGAAAGGGGGCTGCTACAAGGATGCTAAGGAGACTGAGGCTGTGTAGAGATAGGGGATGACTGAGATGGAGAAAAGGCTAAGAGCAAGGAAGAACACCAGAAGGTTAGAGATGCAGAGAGGTCAGTGAGAAAGGGACACTAGAGATGCCAGGGGGTTGGCAACAGAGGTGAGGATGCTAAGGGGCTTTTCAGGGGGGTCGACAAAGTGAAAGGGGCTTGGAGTTAGAAGTGAAAGTGAAGCAGGGAAGCTGGAGTGAAGGAGAAAAAGAGTGAAAGTTAGAGAAAGCTAGAGCATACCCTAAGGCAAGAGGCAGCAGGGGCCCTCATTGTATTAAAAGCAGACAGGTTGTATAATTTGCATTTCTTAACCCTTATGGTTTACATTGATTTTGGGGGGGGGCAGGGCAATGAGGGTTAAGTGACTTGTCCAGGGTCACACAGCTAGTAAGTGTCAAGTGTCTGAGGTCAGATTTGAACTCAGGTCTTCCTGAATCCAGGGCTGGTGCTTTATCTACTGTGTCACCTAGCTGCCCCCTACATTGATTTTTTTTTTAATCTTTCAACAAACATTTATTTTTATTTTCCATTTACATGTAAGGGTAGTTTTCAACATTCATTTTCATAAGATTTAGAGTTCCAAATTTTTCTCCCTCCCTCCCTCCTTTTCCTCCCCCCTCCACAAGATCGCAATCAGGTTATATATGTACAATCCACAGGTGTTCTTTTTATCAGTTCTTTCTATAGGGGTGCATAGTAAGCTTCCTCATTAGTTCCTTGGGATTCTCATGGATCATTGCACTGCTGAGAGTAGTTAAGTCATTCACAATTACTCATTGAACAATACTGCTGTCACTACGCACAATGTCCTCTCAGCTCTGCTCACTTCACTATACATTGATGTTCATTAGTCTTTCAAGGTTTTTCAGGGATCATCCTGTTTTGCCATTTCCTGTAGCACAAGTCCATTCCACTACAATCATATAGCACAGCTTATTCCATCATTCCTCAATTGATGGACATTCCCCTGATTCTCAATTCTTAGCCTCCACCAAGAGTTGCTATAAATATTTTTTGTACAATTTTTCCCCCTTTTTTCTTTTTCATGATTACTATTGTTAATTGTTTCCCTTCCATCCTATTCCCTTCCCCATGATATTTATTCTATTATCCATCTTCTTTCATCCTATCACTCTTCAAAAGGGATTTGCTTCTGTCTGTCCCCTCCCCCACTCTGCCCTTCCTTCTTTTGCCCCTCTCTCTTTACCCCTTTCCCCTCCTATTTTCCTGAAGGGTTAGAGAGATTACTGCACCCAATTGAGTGTGTACATTATTCCCTCCTTGAGCCAATTCTAATGAGATTGAGGTCTTTGAGCCAATTTTGATGAGTGTTAGGCTCATTTACTGCCCAGATTAAATTGATTACTCCACCCAGTTGGGTGTGTCTATTAGTCCCTCCTTGAGGCAGCTCTGATGAGTTTAAGATCTTTGAGCCTTTTCTGATAAGAGTAAAATTCATTTACTGCCCTGCTCCTCTCCCATCTCTTCCCCCACTCCATAAGCCTTTTCCTGTTACTTTCATGTAGGATTTTGCTTCTGCCCTTCCCCCTCCCCCAATGAATTCCCTTCACCCCTCAATTTAACCCTAATGATGTTATCATCTAGCTAAGTGACACAGTGGACAAATCATCACCCCTGGACCCAGGGGCATCCCAGCCAAAACCTGGCCTCAGACACAAGACAGCTGCCCACTGTACGACCCCAGGTATGTCCCCCAGCTCCAATTTTTTTTTATGGTTCTCTAGGGTCTTGTATTTGAAAGTCAAACTTGCCATTCAGTTCAGGTCTTTTCATCACAAATATCTGAAAGTCTTCTTTTTCATTAAAGTCCCATTTTTTCCTCTGAAAGATAATGCTGAGTTTTGCTGGGTAGGTGATTCTTGGTTGTAATCCCATTTCCTTTGCCCTTTGGAATATCATATTCCATGCCCTCTGGTCCTTTAATGTAGAAGCTGCTAGATCTTGTGCTATCCTGACTGGGGCTCCACAGTACTTGAATTCTTTCTTTTTGGCAGCTTGCAATATTTTCTCCTTGACCTGAGAGCTCTGGAATTTGGCTATAATATTCCTGGGAATTTTCTTTTGGGGATCTCTTTCTGGAAGTGATCGGTGGATTCTTTCAATTTCTATTTTAGTTTCTTCTAGAATTTCAGGGCAATTTTCCCTGAGAATATCTTGGAAGATGGTGTCTAAGCTATTTCCTTGATCATGGTTTTCAGGTAGACCAATAATTTTCAAATGATCTCTCCTGGACCTATTTTCCAGGTCGGTGGTTTTTCCCAGAAGATATTTCACATTGCCCTCTATTTTTTTATTCATTTGGATTTGCTTTATGGTGTCTTGGTTTCTCATAAAGTCACTGACTTCCATTTGTTCAATCCTAATTCTTAGGCAATTATTTTCATCAGAGAGTTTTTGTACCTCCTTTTCCATTTGACTTTTCAAGCTGTTGACTTTTTTCTCATGTTTTTCCTGCATCACCCTCATTTCTCTTTCCATTTTTTCCTCTCTCTCTCTAACTTTATCTTCAAAGTCCTTTTTTGAGCACCTCTATGGCCTGAGACCAATTCGTACTTTTCTTGGAAGCTTTAGATATAGGGACCCTGATGTTGACATCTTCCTCTGAGGCTGCCCCTTGGTCTTCCTTGTTACTGAAGAAACTTTCTGTTGTCTTCACCTTTCTCTGTTAGCTCATCTTGCCTTTCTTTTACTAGACTTTTAGCTCCTTAAAGTGGGGCACTGTTTCCAGGCTGCAGTATCCCAACCTTAAGAAGTCTCAGGTTAGGGGCAGCTAGATGGCACAGTGGATAAATCACTGGCCCTGGATTCAGGAGTTCCTGAGTTCAAATCCGGCCTCAGACACTTGACACTTACTAGCTGTGTAACCCTGGGCAAGTCACAACCCCCATTGCCCCGCAAAAAAAAAAAAAATTAATAAAAAAAAAAAGAAGTCCCAGGTGGTATGATTTAAGGAGAATCAGGTTCTTCCCTCACCCGGCCTATTTCCTGGTCCTAGATGACCCAGACCAACTTGCCAATCAACCAGCTTTGTGTGTTGTGGTTGTTATCTCTGACGAGCCTGTGCCCCTCCCCCACCTGGGCCACTTCTACTCGAGCCTACCACCTGGTTCTCAGTAGGGGTATAAAATCCAAGTTCTGCCTTAGCTCCAGCATAGACCCCTATAGTCTTTTCCCTGCCCAGGGATCAGCCCACTCACCAGACTATGAGCTTAGTTCCAGACGACACTGGTGCTTCAACTGATTCAGAGGCTCTGGGGGTCTCCTTCTCTGGTGAGGACTTCCTGAGACTGGATCTGTGTCAGGGTGACTGTGGGGTTGGGCCTGACTCCTGTATCAGCACAGCAGCTCCCTCCTTCTGATATTCTAAGCCATTCTTGGTTAGAAGATGATTTCAGCACATTCTTCTGTGAGTTTTGCTGCTCCCGGCATTTTCCTATGACCTTATTTGATTGTTTTTTGGAGCGATTGTGTCATGAGTTTGGGAGCTCACTGCCTTTCCCCCACCATCTTGGCTCTGCCCTGGAAGTCCCTTACATTGATTTTTTTTGGGTTTTTTGTGTGTTTTTTTCAGGGCAATGAGGGTTAAGTGACTTGCCTAGGGTCACACAGCTAGTTAAGTGTCAAGTGTCTGAGGCTGGATTTGAACTCAGGTCCTCCTGAATCCAAGGCCAGTGCTTTATCCACTGCGCCACCTAGCTGCCCCCTCCCTACATTGATTTTTATAAATAAACTCTGCTTTGGTTATTTAATTAAGAGGCTTCTTAATCATTTGCTTATCAATTTGGGAGTAGTGTGGAGAAATTTTTTAAACAGCCCATATTAAATTAATAGTAGTCAGATAGCCTGCCAGTCAAAAGTCCCCAGATTAGTCCTCCAGTAAGATTAGGCCCCTAGATTAGTACCCTCAAAATTAGGCAAACTAGCTAGCTAAAATATTTTTACACAGTTAAGGAATAGATCTTATTCTTATGAATTTACTCTAATTCCTTATGTATATTGGAAATGAGGCTTTTATCAGAGAAACTTCCTGCAAAGATTTTTTTCTCAGTAACTCGTTTCTCTTCTTCTTCTTTTTTTTTTTTTTTGCAGGGCCTTGGGGGTTAAGTGACTTGCCCAGGGTCACACAGCTAGTAAGTATCAAGTGTCTGAGGCTGGATTTGAACTCAGGTCCTCCTAAATTCAAGGCCGGTGCTTTATCTACTGCACCACCTAGCTGCCCCCTCGTTTCTCTTCTAATGCTAGTTATCTTGCTTTTGTGCGAGCAAAACCTTTCCAGGTTTATGAATTGAAAAATAAAATGAAAAAGGTATATGCAAGATTTAAATGGATTTCAAGTCCCACATTGGCCAACTGTTTAATGTGGTAACTACAAATGCTAATATGATCTTGAGCTACATTAAGATATGGGTAGTATCCAGCAATACAGTGATCCAAGACAATCCCAAAGGACTAGTGATGAAGCATTCTTTCCACATCCAAAGAAAGAACTGATATTGATTGAACACAGACTGAAGCATGCTATTTTTCATTTTATTTCTTTCATTTTTTTCTTTTATTCCAGTTTTCTTATACAAAATGACTACCATGGTAATGTTTTACATAATTACACATGTATAATCTATATCTGATTGCTTACTTCCTGGGGGGAGGAGGAGGGAAGGAAGGATCGAATTTGGAACTCAAAACTATAAATAAGAATATTTATTAATTTTTTAAAAATTTGGGTAGTATCCGGGGGCAGCTAGGTGGCACAGTGGATAGAGCACTGGATTCAGGAGGACCTGAGTTTAAATCTGGCCTAAGACTCTTGACACTTACTACCTGTGTGATCCTGGGTAAGTCACTTAACCCCAGTTGCCTCACTACAAAAAAAAAATGGGGTAGTATCTGAAAAGAAAGAGGTAATTGTTCTATAACCTACCTAGAGTGTTAGGTTCCATTCTTGTCACATTATGAATAGACAAGCTGAAGCACATCAGAGGATGGATTGAGAGAACCCGGGGTATTTAGCATGGGGAAAAGCAGAGTTATGGGTAGGGGGATGGGGATTGAGAGCTGTCATCAAATATCTCAAGTCAAAGAAGGATTAGATTTAGTCTGCTCTCAGGCAGTGGAACTAGAATCAAAGAAAGTTGCAACAGCAGGTCTAGGTTATGTGGAAATAATGAGATCCATCTAGGTATGGAATGCACTATCTTGAGGGGCAGTGGGTTTTTCTTCATTGTGTTCTGTTGTTCATCCTTCATTTTCAAAGAGGACCAATGACATCATGATATGATGGGTGTTGACTTGAATTGGATTTTTCAAAGACCACTTTGGGAGGACATTGTAAAGGAGCTGCTTAATCAGGTATACATGGGACTAAGTGATTCTATGACCTTGGGTGTCAGTTACCTCTCTGATCCTCAGTTCTCTCATTTGCAGTATAGATATAATGTTTCGTCACTGGTTCTACCCCTGAACTTATTAGGGCAAAATGTTGGAATGCTTCAGGGGCATTGAAAGACTGACTATTCTTGCCATAAAATATGTAAACTGGGGGCAGCTAGGTGGTGCAGTGGATAGAGCACCGGCCCTGGAGTCAGGAGTACCTGAGTTCAAATCTGGCCTCAGACACTTGACACTTACTACCTGTGTGACCCTGGGCAAGTCACTTAACTCTAATTGCCTCACTTAAAAAAAATGTAAAATGGAATATTCAGAGTAATCTGGGAAAACTATGATCTAATAATGAGTACAATGAGCAGAACCAAGGAAACAATTTATGCAATGGCAACATTATAAAGAAAAACAATTATGAATGACTTTAGATTTCTTATTAATGCAATGACAAACCATGATTCCAGAGGACCAGAGATGAAGCATGTTCCCCACTTCCTTAAAGAGAGATGTGGGCTCAAAATGAGACATACATTTTTTACACAATTAAAATGAATTTTCTTTGCTTGACAATACAGAGTTGTTGTAAAGGCTTTCTTTACTTTTGGGGCGGGCTTTGATTTGAGGGGAGTGGGAGAAAGAGAAGATAAATGTTTTTTTTAATTGGAAAAATAAAAAAATAAAATTTTAAAAGTAAGAATATTCAAAACTAAGGAGTTTCCATCAGTAGAAGAATGGCTGAACAAATTATGATATATAAATATAATGGAATACTATTGTACTATAAGAAATAATGAACTGGATGACTTCAGAGAACCCTGGGAAGACTTATATGAGCTGCTGAGGAGTAAAATGATCAGAACCAGAAAAATTTATGCAATAACAACAATAGTATAGATACAACAAACTCTGAAAGGCTCAGGAACTCTAATTAATTCAATGACCTAGGATGATCTCTGAGCATCAATGATAGAGAATGTTACCTATTTCCCAACAGAGAGATTACAGACTCAAGGCACAGGATAAGGTACTTTTTTTCAGACATCATCAATTTGGGAATTAATTTTGCTTGACTATATGTATTTGTTATAACTACAGTCAGTTCTGTGATAACTCAACATATGGATTCCTAAAAATCACTGAGCTATGCAAAATTTCAAAATGAAAACCACAAGTTGTGAATGGATCCAACCATTCTGGAGAGCAGTTTGGAATGATGCCCAAAGGGCTATAAAACTGTGCATACCCTTGGATCCAGCAATACCACTGCTAGGTTTATATCCCAAAGATATCCCTAAAAAGAGAAAAAGACCTTTTTGTACAAAAATATTTATAGCAGATCTTTTTTTTTCCCTAGATCTCTCTCTTTCTCTCTCTCTCTCTGGGTGAGGCAATTGGGGTTAAGTCACTTACCCAGGGTCACACAGCTAGTAAGTGTCTGAGACCGGATTTGAACTCAGGTCCTCCTGAATCCAGGGCTGGTGCTTTATCCACTGTGCCACCTAGCTGCCCCTAGATCTCTCTTTTTTAAAAAAATTATTTAGAATTTTATTTTTTCACCAATTACATGTAAAAAAAATTTAATATCCATTTTAAAAACTTTGTATTCCAAATTTTCTCCCCCCACCTAAGAACACAAGCAGTTTAATATAAGTTATAGATGTATAGTCATGCAAAACATTTCCATATTAGGTTGTGAAAGAAAAAAGACCAAAACAATTTAAGAAAAAGAAACAGAAAAAATTATGCTTCAATCTGTATTCAGACACCATTAGTTCTTTCTCTGGGGATGGATCACATTTTTCATAAGTCCTTCAGAGTTATAGCAGCTCTTTTTGTGGTGGCTAAGAATTGGAAATCAAGAGGATGAACATCAATTGGGGAGTAGCTGAACAAGCTGTGGTATAGGATTGTAATGGAATACTATTGTATCGTAAGAAGTGACAAGCAGGATAATTTCAGAAAAACCTGGAAAGACTTACATGAACTGATGAATAGTGAAATGAATAGAACCAGGAAAATGTTGTGCATAGTAGCAGCAATATTGTTTGATGAAGAACTGTGAATGACTTAGCTATTCTTAGCAATACAATGATCTGAGACAATCCCAAAGGACTCATGATGAAGCATGCTATCCACCTCCAGAGAAAAAACTGATATTGAATGAATACAGACTGAAGCATGCCATTTTTCATTTTTCCCTTTTATTTGAGTCTTCTTATAGAAAGTGACTAATATAGAAATGTTTTATATAATTCCACATGTATAACCTATATCAGATTGCTTGCTATCTTGGGGAGGGGTGAGGAAGGAGAGGGGGAGAGAGAGAGAGAGAGAGAGAGAGAGAGAGAGAGAGAATTAATTTGGAACTCAAAACTTTAAATGGAAATGTTAAAGAAAATAGGTGGGTGGTTGAAACAAATGTGATGAATTCATATCTTGTTTAAAACAAAGGGTATTAAATAACAAATATTTTAAGTCCAAAAAAGAGAAAGAAATAATGAGCAGGATGCTTTCAGAAAAACCTAGAAAGACTTTATATGAAGTAAATCCTTTGGAATTGTCTTGGATTATTGTATTGCTGAGAATAGCTAAATCTTCACAGTTAATTATCATACAATATTGCTGTTACTGTAAACAATGTTCTGGTTCTGCTCATTTCACTTTGCATCAGTTCATGTAAGTCTTCCCAGGTTTTTCTGAAAGCATTCTGCTCATCATTTCTTATAGCACAATAGTATTCCATCATAATCATATACCATATCTTGTTCAGCCATGCCCCAATTGATGGGCATCCCCTCAATTTCCAATTCTTTGCCTCCACAAAAAGAATGGCTACAAATATTTTTGTATACATAGGTCATTTTTCTTTGATCTCTTTCAGGTATAGACCTAGTAGTGTTATTGCTGGGTCAAGGGTATGCACAGTTTTATGCCCTTTGGGCATAGTTCCAAATTGTTCTCCATGATAGTTGGATCAGTTCACAACTCCACCAAGAATGCATTAGTGTCTCTACTTTTCCACATCTCCTCAAACATTTGTCATTTTCTTTTTTGTCATATTAGCCAAATCTGATAGATGTGAGGCAGAACTTCAGAGTTCTTTTGATTTGCATGCCTATAATCAATAGTGATTTAGAGCATTTTAATCTTTTTTTTTTTTTTCAGGGCAATGAGGTGTGAAGTTTAAAATATAACTGTGATGTCTAAAAATCTAATGTGTGGTCACCTTAAATTAGAAGCTTATAGCACCAGTCTTTGGGTACTAAGCATTTATTAAAGTATATTAGGGGTTAGTAAAGAGAACACATGGAATTCAGAAAGAAAGAGCCTAGCTCCCTAGACCTGCTGCTGTTACCATGACCTCCAATGGAAAGAAGGATCTCCTGTTCTTCTCTAGCGGAAGCTCCCTGCGGGACTAGTCCCCACACACAGCAGCGAGGTAATTGGCTGGTAGCATTGATTGACATGACTTATAGATGGTTCTATGAATAGATGTAACTTCCAGACGCTAGTCACATGCTTTCTCCTCAGGGTGACGCTGCCCTGGTTCTCACAATGTCTTTCTCAGCAGAGGGGCGGCACTCTGATTCTCACAGAGGGTTAAGTGACTTGCCCAAGGTCACACAGCTATTAAGGGTCAAGGGTCTGAGGCCGAATTTGAACTCAGGTTCTCCTTAATCCAGGATCGGTGCTCTCTCCACTGCGCCACCTAGTTTCCCCCGAGCATTTTTACCTTTTGCTATTCCTGAGGACAAAATTGAGCATAAGTAAATGAGAAATTCATGTTATACTGGAATTGTTTCCAAATATATCAATCATGTTGGAACTAATTTGCATTTTAAAACAAACATTACAGTAGAACTATTTTCTTTTTCTTTAATATGGGGGGAGAGAGGAGGAAGAGAAAGTAAATGCCTGTTAATCAAAATATTAAATAAAATAAGCTATATAAAAATAAAAGCTATTCTTAACCTTTGATATTCTTCCTAATCCTTGCACTCTATATCTTATAGGACATGAATGGAGAGGGGGGCATTTTGCCAACCTTTTCTTGCTCTGGAAGACTCAAGGGGCCTCTTGGCCATCAGGGGTAGCACCCTACCATCTAGGCACTCATTTATTGATGGAGTCATAGGTTTTTACCCCTATGTAACCCTGTACATAAAATACTTAAGGAGAAAAGATAATTCATTGTTATTTTTGGCTTAGTTCCAAAGTAAACTTTTCTGTGATGTTTCTAAACACAGAAATTGCCTGATTGATGAAACATTTAAGATTTGTCATGGAAATGCTAACCTCTGATGATACAGAATGGCATTAATTTAGATGACTGCTATGTTGTAAGCTCACTATAGTTCAAAAAAAGTTTTAATCACAAAATGTTTTTGAACTGTTATTAAATACTATCAAGTCCCTAATGGTGAATTCATTTTCATTTAATAACAAGTTATTGTGCAGTATAATGAAAAAAAGTGTAGCATGCAAAGTCAGCTGGCCCCCATTTCCTTTGACAGTGTGCCAGCCCCTCTGATGTAGCATCACAGTACTATCCATCTTCATAAAGGGGTCTTTGGAAGGCATTATCAAACAGCAGGAAGGAATGGTTGATGACAGCTTCATTAGTCATTAGGAGCTAATTCTAGCCAATTTCTCTTGGGAATTATTAGCACATTCTTAAGCATCCCTTGGCGGATGGCATCTCCCCACCCTATCTTCACCCCCTCTCCAAAGAAAGAGAGAGAAAATCAGTTATGCCATAAGATGCTGGGAATTATTCATATATGGCAATAAGCCTGCTAGGGTCACCATGAAGTCAGTCTTCTCCAGAGGTTACTCAGGATACTTTAGAAAATGGGGAGCATCCACCTGAATATCAGATACCTCTAGATGTCAAATCTCTGATCAAAGCCCAACTACCCAGTTCTAAACAGAACATTGTCTAATTTAAAATCGCAAATTGACCAAGTTGGGTTTTTCCCATTTAAATTATTCCCTGAATTGACTTCCTGACACTAACTTTTGGATGATCATTTGGCCCCTGGAAAATCTCTGAAGTCTCTGGTAAAAGTAAAGTAGTTTGGACTATTACCATGAGCTGATGTCCCATGTTAGGGTTAAGATTAACAAGTTACCCCCAAATCAACGAGTATATCTGGGGAAAACAAACTGCCTAAACATCACTCACAGATATTCTAGTGTTTCTTGGGGTCATCGATTTAGTGCAGCAAGGAACCCTCAAGGTGATATCTAGTCTAACCCTTCTTTTTTACAGATGAAGAAACTGAGGCCAAGAGAGATTCCGTGACTTAGCCAGAGTTATACAGGTACTAAGTTGCACAGGTGAGATTTGAACCCAAGTTCTCTGACTTTAAATCCAGACACTTTTTCCACTGTGCCACACTATTCATCATCCTTTAGGGGAATCTAGGTGGCATGGTGCTTGGCACATAATAAGAATTTAATTCTTATTGACTGAAATCTGTTTCCTAAACTTTCTGTTTATGGGTGGGACTCCTTCCTATCTGTGCTAGGTTCTGGGGCATTCAAGGTCAAAAACCCAAAACAATAACAACAAACCTCCCAAAATGACACGTCTCTACCCTCATAGAGCATTTGCTGGGCCAGAATTGAACTTTTGGTTTCTGATACCATATTTAGATGGAGTAGTAGCTTAGAACAGTCCATAAAACCTAGACAGAACAGATTAAAGCCATGCTTCTGATATATCCTGACCCTGTGATCTTGGGCAGCTCACTTAATCTCTGGGTTAGGCAACTCTCCACGACAGTAGGGGAAAAAAATTGTTGACTTACGTGTAGGGAAACTTCCTCTGGAGAGCTCCCTGCACTGATGAAATCACAGAGCTAGGCAAACAAACAAGCAAATGATTCCACAGTGCATACTAGGAGGCAGTTAGTGATTGATGACTCCATTATCTCCTCCCCAATTTGCCTTTATCCCTATTTCCCTATCCTACAATTGCTCATCTGATACGTAGTCCTTTATAACACGTGAGTGAAGTCACCAAACATACCTTTATTTTAAGTTTTACTGGACTGGAAGGGGTTCGTAGGGACCTGGTGATGGACTGCTTCTATAATCTGAGGACCTGCCTCACTAAATTCACTGAGGCTCCTCAGCAGTGGTGAATGTTTTGTTTTGTTTCATTTTGCCATAAAGAATATTTGCAAAAAAAATATTTGCAGGGAATGCAGGAGTTGCTATATGAATTTGTTGAGGGAGCACTTACATGGAGTGTGAAATAATCATCATGAATGGGATTTTGAGACTGATAACAGAATCAAAATTTAGCAGTTTACTTAAGATTCTTGTACATGGATAATGCAGGTCCTCTAATCACAAACATTCATAGGTTCCTAGACTTTGAATTGTAAGAGATCTTTTTTTTCTTTTTGGAGGCCATCAGGATTAAGTGACTTGCCCTGTGTCACACAGCTGACACTGAGACTGAATTTCAGCTGAGGCTGAATTTGAACTCAGATCCTCCTGACTCCAGGTCTGGTGCTCTATCCATTGTACCATCTAGCTGCTCCTAGAACAGTAAAGGATCCTAAAAGTTACTCAGTCTCTCTCATTTTACTGACAAGGACATCGAGGCCTACTGAGGTGAAGTGACTTTTCAAAGGTCATACCCTTAAAATACAGGTCCTGTGATGCTGAATCTAACGCTCTTTCCACTGCACTTCACCTCTGTGGGAGGCTGAGAAGTTGACATGGTGATCACATTTATAGCGGTGACTCATGCTTTGGCCAGGGGAATGGGCTAAATGATCATTTGATAATTGTAGGCCTGCAGGATTCCAAGCTCTCCATAATCAGGATCTGGGGCTGTCAGCTCTTCCATTATCCTTCTATGTGTGATTTCATCTTCTGTGTTCTATAATCTGGGAGCCATGGTTTTTCTGGCTGCCTTAGCTTTACATGGAGATGAGGGAGGTGAGGGGGAGGTGGCCAGGTAGGCACAGAGACCGTGTGCTGTGCTATGTGACGCCTGCCTGCAGGGGAGCCCCAATATTCCAAAAGAGAATTTGTGCCCAAGAGTGAGTAATGAACACAAGGCTGGAGAATGTGCTCCAAAGCTTCTGGAGGGGGAGATACCTCATGGCGGAATACTGGAGTCTGTAGCCCCACATACATTCTAGAGGAGTTGTAATGGTACAAAGGACATGAAGAAGAAGAGGAAGAAGAAGAGGAAGAAGAAGAGGAAGAAGAAGAGGAAGAAGAAGAGGAAGAAGAAGAAGAAGAAGAAGAAGAAGAAGAAGAAGAAGAAGAAGAAGAGGAGGGGGGAGGGGGAGGAGGAGAAAAAGAAGGAGGAGGGGGGAGGGGGAGGAGGAAAAGAAGGAGGAGGGGGGAGGGGGAGGAGGAGGGGGAGAAAGAGGAGGATTGGGTACTCAGTCAAACTGATTGAGCTTGCATTTTTGTTGTTGGTGGTGGTGGTGTTTTTTGGTTTTGGTGGGGCAATGAGGGTTAAGTGACTTGCCCAGGGTCATATAGCTAGTAAGTGTCAAGTATCTGAGGCTGGATTGAACTCAGGTCCTCCTGAATCCAGGGTCAGTGCTTTATCCACTGTACCACCTAGCTGAACCTGAGCCTGCATTTTACATGCCTTGTTTCCCATTCCCACACAAGAAATATCTTAGGTTTTATATTAGTATTATAGATAATACCTTTCTGAGATAACAGCTCAAGTTAATACAGCACAAAGCTTTTCCTCATAACTCCCCTGTGAGATAAATAATTATAAATATTATTATCCTCGTTTTATGGGTGATGAAACAGATTTGGAGGAGTTAAATGAATTGCCTGAGGTCACATAATTAGTAAGCATTGGAACTTGAATTTGAACTCAGGTCATCTGATGATAAATGAAGTATTTCTTCCTTTATCTTGCATATATCCTGTTAAAATAATCCCCTTTTCTTTTTCCACCTCCTTGCCTCTGGATTTAAACCCTGTGTCTCTAGAGTACCTGTTTTAGAGGGAAATGGGTGGTGTCTATGCAAGGAAGCCACATACCTGAGGATGACTATTAGTTGTCTGTGATGGTGGGACAATGGATAAAGATGTTTAGCAATGGGTAAATATGTTGACTCTGCCTATTAATGAGTAGCTCCATGTAGGTACAAAGGCAAAAAGTATGTTCACTGGCTTACAAAATTGTTTTTTGGGTATATATCTATTTTTACAGGTATGTATGTATATACACACACATACATATACATAGGTGTGTACACACACACACATATACATATATATGTGTATGCTTATTTGTGTTTGCAAACTTTGTCAGATTGTCCGCACCTTTTAGGAACCCTTCTTTCCTTTCTTTCTTGTCAAGGATGTCTGTCCAACCTTTAAGGCCTACCTCAGACCTGATTCTGTGAGGATACTTCTGATGATTACTACCTGTGTGAACTTGGGAAATAATAATGGTGATGTTTGGAAAACAAGCACTTTACACATATTATCTCTTTTGATCCTCACACCATCCCTGGAAGGTAGCAAAATGCTACCCCCATTTTGTAGATGAGGAAACTGAGGTAATGATTTTTTAATTTACTCATTCATTAAAAAATATATGTTTAGTACTTAGGAAGAGGGCCAAAGTAGTTACAGACCTCTGTTCCTTCCTAGGTAGCATATATGCAGGATAACAATGGCCTTCTGAAGACAATTCTTTCTTTGTGGAAAGAGCCCTTTATGAGTTATGAGAATTGGGGTCCAGTCTTGGCTCCATCATTTGGTAGCTGTATGACCTTGGGTAAGTCAATCAATCAACAAGTCAATCAAACATTTACTGTGCACAAGATACTATACCTCTGTTTCCTCATCTTTTAAATGGGTCCAAGAGTTGGAGATTAGATAAAATGATCTCTAATCTAAAGTAACCTTCCTCTAAAATGTTGAATTGATGACTCTAGCCCAACATAGTGACTCCAAAGGTGGGAGAGCTTAAGGCCAGGTATGTAAAAAGGGTAGTGTTATGATAGACCAGTGGAAATATTTGGGTGGCAATTATGGACTTGTAGTATCATTCAATTCACATCCATATTGACAGTTGCCAGCTTTAACAATGGGTAGGACCCACCCTGATGATTTCTAGGCCACACCTAACAGGAAGTAGATCAAGGGTGGTAGGAGTAAAGTACTTATCCTTGTGCTATTTATATGGTGGGCAGCTAGTTCAGACCTGTTCCCAATTCCAGTCAGCTCAGCTAGAAGTCTTGTTTGGCTTTATGTTGGAGGTATTATTCTGGATTGAGTTACATTCAGGGTATTACTAGCCACAGAAGTGCTCTTGGAGGGTCAGATAAGAAAACCTAGTTTATAATTAAAGAATTACAATCAAGTCCAGCTGCCAAAGGGATGCATGCCTCTGATAAGTTGAATTATCTCCCACCACTTTTTAATGGTCACAATACCTGTATCCTTATTCAGTTGACATCCTTCTCCCAGAGAACCTCAGTTTGTTTTGAACATTTCAACAACTAGCAGGTAAGACTGGCTGATAGCAAATGACTAATAGCCAAATTCCTCTGGGTAGAAGTTACTCCTTAGTGGATGGAGGTTGGCTTTTTTTTTTTTTTCAAAATTCAATTCTGAATGGTCTAGTCATGTTTGAACCTAAAAGGATACCAAGAAACACCCTTTGGGCCAAGGTTATCTTTGCCAGTTGCCTGAAAGCTCTCCCCACTTTGCCTCATTATTTGCCAAATTATACTTTCATCTCTATTCAGCCTGCCTCCTCTACTTGCTATTCAAGGTATAAAAGGTATACAGAAATGGGGGCTTAGGGTCACAGAGTGATAAAGTCACTTAATTTAAAGTCCTCGTGTTCACATGGAAGGAACCTGAGTCCAGAAAGCTGAAGCAGCTTACTCAAATTCACCTAACTAGACCAGACCAGGATTTTAACTCCCATGCCAGTGCCTTTTCTTGTCTTGTGATGGACAAACTTTACCCCTGTGTTTGAAGAACTTAGGATAACCAGAGTTGATATGTATGTAGTATTTTCTAGCTGCAAAGTAGTTTTGCTCACCTTGTCCTCACGACAATCCTGCTGAATCTAGCAGAAAGACAAAAGGAAGATACTTTTTTAGGTTTGTATGGAATGGGAGGGACAGCTAGTTGGCACAATAGATAGAGAACTGGGACTATAGGCAGAAAGACTCAGCTTCGTGAGTTCAAAGCCAGCCTCAGATATTTACTAGCCGTGTAAGCTTGGGCAAGCAAACCACTTAACCCTGTTTGCCTCAGTTTCCTCATCTGTAAAATGAGCTGGAGAAGGAAATGACAAATTACTCCAGTATACTTGCCCAGAAAACCCTAGATGGAGTCATAAAAAGTCAGACATGACTGAAATGACTGAAGAACAACAAATGGGATGGGAAAGCGATTAGGAAGGACTTGGTGGAGAGATATAGAAAGATTGTAAGATCACAGCTTTCAGAACTGGGAGGGACATTAAGAGATCATCTATCTTCTTCTGTCTTCAAGAAGATAGATATTGTTTATCTCTATTTTACAAAGGAGAAAACTGAGGACCAGAGAGGTTAAGTGGGAGACAGAATTTAGCAGTGTCAACAGAGGGAGACATTTATTTTCCCAAAATGTTAGCATCTTCTTAATTTGTTATGTTGAATAGAATTAAAGATATTTGAATGATATTCACAATATCCATTTTTATATGAAACCTCCTGCTTTTTAGAAAAGTCTAGATCTGTGATTTGGAATTCATCTAATCTAATCCATGCTTGACTATCCAGCCCCGGGTTGAAGAGCAACAACAAGGAGAAAATCTATTATTTTTGTACATATATAATTAGATCTGTCAGGAAACTTTTTTCTTCTATCAAGCCTAAATCCTTCTCCCTACAACAACCACCCACTTATTTTCTAACAATTCTTTTTTTAAAGCTAAATTGATATTGATTGATATAATTTGTTTTTTACATTTCTTCAATATTACCCCTTTATCCTTCTTAATACCCCTTCCAGAGAGCCATCCCATATAACAGAATATTTTTAGAGAAAAAAATAGGCAAAACCCATCAAAACCCAGAAGAAAATATGAATTTATATGCAATGCCCCACATGAGTACTCCCCCCTTCCTTTACACTTCTGTAGAGTGGAGGGGGTGTTTTCTTCCATCTAAAATTATTATTATCGGTATAAATTAGAAAAGATTTTTAAAAGCACTTAACATGATGCTGTTGTTCCATCATTTCAGTTGTGTGCCTTTTTTTTTTTCTCCTTACCCTACAGCTGGAATGGTCTCATCCTCCTTTTCAGCCATTGCATTCCTGCAGATTCTTTGAAGTCTACCTTAGATAATAAGCCTTCCCTAATTTTCCCTATGGATTACAGCTTTCTCCCTGGAACATCTTTTAGTACTTCTGTGGAGTCCTCCAGCACACTTGGCATGAAATACCTCAGAAAGCTGAAATAGTTTACTCAAATTCACCTAACCAGACCAGACCAGGATCTTTTGTTTGGGGGGGGGGGGGGCGGGATGAGGCAGTTGGGGTTAAGTGACTTGCCCAGGGTCACACAGCTAGTAAGTGTTAAGTGTCTCAGGTCGGATTTGAACTCAGGTCCTCCTGAATCCAGGGCCAGTGCTTTATCCACTGCGTCACCTAGCTGCCCCCAGACCAGGATCTTAACTCCCATGTCAATGCCTTTTCTTGTCTTGTGACAATAATTCACTAGTGTGTCTCTCCTAATCGACTCATCTTGACTTTGTGACTCCCCTAAGACTGAGCACAATGTTATAGAAGATTAGGTCTCTGATAAATGTTTCTTAAATATATGAATGAATGGATCTGGGATAGTAGGATGAATTAATTACCAAGGAAGGTTTTATGTCTCCTCAACATATTCATATGGTCATAGATAGAGATTTTTTTTTTGGCGGGGTAATTAGGGTTAGGTGACTTGCCCAGGGTCACACAGCTAGTAAGTATCAAGTGTCTGAGGCAGAATTTGAACTCAGGTCCTCTTGAATCCAGGCCCCGTGCTTTATCCACTGCACCACTTAGCTGCCCCCCAGAAGGTACTTTTGTGGCAGTCAAGACCAACCTCATTTTATAGATGAGGAAACTGAGGGTCAGCAAGGGTGACTTCAAATGTAGGACCTCTGACTACAAAATCCAACATTCTTTCCAATGCTCTGTAAAGGCTAAAATTCTAGCTAGTCTTTCTAAAATATCTAATGAGTGGTTGCCAATAAATTATAAGCTTTAGCAAGAGTTAGACTTTTAAGCATTTATTAAGGAGAATAAGAATTTGGTAAAGAGAGAGAGAAAGGCCTACATTCATCTATTTATTAAAGGGAGAGCACATTTCTAGCTCCCTTCTCTATTGGAGTCCTCAGGAAAGAGAGAGTGTCAGAATGCCAGGCTCCCCCTTCTTCCTCCCACAAGCAAATGTCCCTTCCTGATGCCAAAGAAAAGACACATGGTCTTGCCCTCAGAGACCTTCACCTCATGGCAGAGCTTTTCTACAGTAAGTCTCCAGCAGGTGACATCATTCCAATTGTTACAGCACCATGATGTCTTAAGTGATTAAATTCAAAGAACATTTGTTAAGGGTCTACTTCATGCAAGGCATCATTGAATTTATATTCTACTAGGGTGCCCAATATATACACTTAGAGCACTCTTTTTGGGCAGCCCCTTTTCTCCCCCACTCACACTTGAGAACTTGCATGCTTGAGGATGACTATTCTAGATTTAAAGTACTTTGTGGGGAGGGGGGACAGTGCAACTAGGTGGTGTAGCCTTGGATTCAGGAAAACCTGAGTTTAAATATGGCCTCAGACACTTGATACTTACTAGCTGTGTGAACCTGTGCAAGACACTTAACCCTCATTGCTCCTCAAAAAGAAAGTACTTTGTGGGCCCTCACTTCTGAAACTAAACCTCATTAGCACCACCAATATGTTTAACTTTTTATCAGTCAGCCACTGTACACAATTAACTCACACATAGGTATGTGGAACAACTCACTCCTCTGAAGAGGCAGGGCTGCAAATGTCTTTCTTTTTCATTTAATAGTATTTCCCCCCAATTAAATCTAAAGATAATTTTCAACATTCATTTTGAGACTTTGAGTTCCAAATTTTTCTCCCTTCCTTACTCCACCCCTCCCCCAAGCCAGCAAGCACTCTGATATAGGTTATACATGTACAATCATGTTAAACATTTCCACATTAGTCATGTTGTAAAAGAAGAATCAGAACAAAAGGGAAAAACTACCAGAAAGATAAAAACAAAAACAAAAGTGAAAATAGTATGTTTCAGTCTTCATTCAGATTCCATCATTTTCTGACTGCATATAAGTGCATGCCTCCTATAGCTGTGGGGTTCTGCTGTAAGATGCCAGTACTGGCGTCCTTCCTCCATAGGTGGGTCTCATCCTGACTAACTATAGCTAGAATGCTAGAATGTTTTGTTCCCCTGCTTTTCATTTCTCAGTACATGCTATTCCCTCATGTCCATGAGTGGGTAGAGAAAATAACTCTGGGGCTAGTACATTTTCTTCAGCAATCATCAACTCAGTTTCCTGACCATTTGATATTCAAATGGACACTCAGAATTGAAAAGGGAAATACCCTTTAAAAGATTTGGATGGGGGCAGTTAGATGGCGCAGTGGATAGAGCACCGGCCCTGGATTCAGGAGTACCTGAGTTCAAATCCAGCCTCAGACACTTGACACTTATTAGCTGTGTGACCCTGGGCAAGTCACTTAACCCCCATTGCCCCGCAAAAAAAAAAAAAAAAAAAGATTTGGATGGTTACCTCAGGATGCAAAAGGGATACACTTTTATAGCTGGTAAATTTGACCACTCAGGGTCTGAGAGGAGCATTCCCTTACATCTCATTGTATCTAGGGGGTAGCTAGGTGGTGCAGTGGATAAAGCACCGGCCCTGGATGCAAGAGGATCTGAGTTCAAATCCAGCCTCAGACACTTGACACTTATTAGCTGTGTGACTCTGGGCAAGTCATTTAACCCTCATTGCCCCGCAAAAACAAACAAACATCTCATTGTATCTATCCATGTCCTCATACATCCTGTAACTTCAACAATGGGACTAGGGAAGGACTCCAATAGTCAGGTATTCTTTGTTCAACTTCATTGCAAGTAAACAAAAGATAATTTCAAGAAGGAGAGAATACCAAAAAACAAAAAAATCAAAAGGCTTAGGAATGGTTTCTTGTAGAAGTTGGCACTTGAGCTCAACTTGAAAGGAAGCTAAGGATTCTAAGAGTCAGAAGTGCAGAGGGAAATCCCATGCTAGGAATGAAAGGCAGTCTAAGCACAATCATGGAGGTGGGAAATGAAATGATGAGGTGGGAGGAACAGCTTGCCTGGAATGTATACTTCGAGAAGAAGAACAATATCAATATTTTAATGAACAATCAATCAATCAATAAACATGTGCTAAGCACCTACTAAGTGCAAGGCACAGTGCTAAGCACAGCTTCTACACAGTCTGGGACATAGAGGACAAATTAGATGATCACTTTTCCAATGACTCCTGTGCTCTACGATCCTCATTCAAACATGTATGAGACATGCTGGTTCAGAATGTGGAAATAATGGCATATTTACCTAAAAAGTAAAGGTAATTTTTACACATTTTCCAAAGCTGAGACCATGCAAGAGACATTGTTATTTGTTATTTAACACAATGTATTGGAAGAGGTATTAGAAATTTTTATTAAAAACTCTCACCCTACTAGTGCTTAATACCTTTACCCCAACCAAACAAGGAAATAGCATATTTGCATTTAGTAGCAGGAAGTATCTCGCATCTGTACAATAGATCATCAGGGAAAAAAGGCTGCCTGTCCAGTAGAAATGTTTTATTTATTATCATTAAAATAATTTTTCACACAATGAAAAAAATATAATGTATTATACATAGCTGAATATATTAAAAAGAACAGAAATCTAGGATTTTTGTGATATCTAACGGATCTTTTGTCTCTCTACTGTCTCCCCTCTCCCACCCCCACCTGCCTTCTAATCTACCTCTCCCTCTTAACCCTATCTCGAGACTTCTTCCTTTTGGTCGTGTTCTTTCAAGCACAATATACTCTTACATTTAAATATTTCATGTAAAACATGAAGCACAAATGAATCCATAAAAATACAAAAAAACAATGCAAGTGTCTCAGGAAAGTGTTTGCATGTTCTACGTTCCTGCTTCTTCAATGGAGTTCATTTCCCTGCCCCCACCCTCCGGTGCTCCATTTATCCAATTATGAAATTCATTCTCCGGGTTTCAGTACTCCTAGCAAACCCTTAGCTTCCCAAAGCTAAGTACCAGGTTGCAGAAGTTCCATCCTTCCTTGCTGATAGCTTTGTAAACATCCCCTTTGCTCTCTCTACTTAACCCCTTACACAACAACAACAAATGTTTAATTACATTAATTAAGCTGATTAATCATGAGACAATTGAATTCTCTGAATATTCAAATCTTCCAGTCCTGTGCTTGCTCTTTACATCAGAGAAAATGAGTGGAACAGCAGGTATGACTGATTCAACTGACTAAGCCAGTTGAACTACCCAAGCCCTTGACCTGGGACAAATAGCGATTACTGGGTAAACACTGTTAGCATTCAAATAGCTATAATTAGGCCCTCCAATGAGACCTCGTCTCCTGAGCTGGAAAGGAAGCCCATACCTTTCGGGGTACCATTGTTTCACTCTGCCTGCTGGGTCAGAAGGGTTAGGACTGTATTTTAACTCACACCAGCAGTCTCATTATACAATCACAAGGATTATAAACTCAAGTCATTTTCCAGTGGGAAAAGATGATCCTTAGAAAACCACAGCAAATACATTAGGGAGGGGACTCACATTTTCTCAGATTTTCATAACAGAGAATCCAAGTGGCATAGAAACCCCTTGAGGGTAGAGACTCTTACTTTCTTTGCCTATATCTCCAGGGTCTAGTGCAGTACCTTATATTTTTGGGGGGAGACAGGGAGGAACTTGAAATCTTGATTTCATCAGGGTGGGCAACTCCCTGATGGAAACTTCCTTCAGAGAGGAAGTCCTTATAGCAGTAGTATTTTATAGCGTTAGAGTCAGTCAAGTCACTAAGCATTTATTAAGCACCCAGGCACTGTGGTAAGCATTGGGGATGTAAAGAAAGACAAAAGACAATCCCTGCTCTCAGGGAGCTTACATTCTAATAATGGGGAAGACAGCATGCAAAACAACTGTTTACAGATGAGCTGTTTACAGGATAAATAAGAAATAATTAACAGATGGAAGGCATTAGAATTGTCAGAGGCAGTGAGGGGCTAAAGTGATTCCCCTATGGCCCCATAGCTACTACAGACTAGACCCCAAGGCTAGCCTTCTATTATTCACTATGCTGACCGATTTTACTTCCTTGCACACAGTAGGGGTTTAATAAAAAAACAGTCCTCTGAGGTTGTCACACTGGGTTGTCTGAAGCATGGCTGTTAACAGGCTCTGAAGAGGATGTAGGAGCTGCCTTTGCAAAGAGGCTGGGAAAAGGAAGACAATTATAGAGAAATTCAGAATGACAGAAACTGCAGAAGTGACACTTAAAAAAAAATCTCTCACCTACACCTTAACACTCCTATTCAGTAATGGTGGATTACAGTTTCTTCATGTTGAAATTATTAGACCTACTATTATGTCACATTCATATCCATTCACCCACCCTGACAGATGAATTAGCATGATGTATTCTATCTAGATATACCGAAAAAAAGGTTCTTATTCAGAAATATGTCTGCTTATTTTTTTATTACCTGTGTGACCTACATCACTGGACCTTAGTTTTCTTTTTCTTTTTCTTTTTTTGTGGCGCAGTGAGGGTTAAATGACTTGCCCAGGGTCACACAGCTAGTAAGTGTCAAGTGTCTGAGGTCAGATTTGAACTCAGGTCCTCCTGAATCCAGTGCTTTATCCACTGTGACACCTAGCTGCCCCGCCTTAGTTTTCTTAACTATAAAATGGGTTGATTGGACCTCAAATCTCCATTCCAGAGAGATGACTTTGAAATTTAATTTCAGACAGTGAAATATTGGCACTATTTATTATTTCAGAGGCAATATAGTACAATGAAAGAAGCTCTGGATTTGAGGTCAGAGGACCAGGGTTCAAATCCTGGCTCTGCTACTTGTCATCAAATAAGATAATATATGTAGTGCATTTTGCAAACTTTAGTGCAATATAGAAATATGAGTGATGATGGTGGTAGTGGTGGTGATGATTATCTAGATCGTTTTGAGCAAGTCACTTATGTCTGGACTACACAGCCTCTAATGTCCCTTCCAACTCAAGCTCTGTATTCTTATGTCCTAGTAGTTGAGGTAAATAAGGGGAAAATGTGGTTGGATGAGCTCGTCATGTCACCCGATGTCACAGGATGAGCAGAGGACCACATGACTTCAGAACTTAAGTGGGATCTTTGAGATTGGCTACTTTCTCATTTTTCAGATGAGGAAACCAAGTCACAATCCAAACTACTTGTTGTTTAAGTCCTGCTACGTGTGAGGGACTGCCCAAAAGGCTGAGGATATAAGGACCAAAAAAAAAAAAAAAAAAAAGAAGACAGTATCTTCTCTCAAGGAGATTATATTATTCTGGAGGGATATCACAGGAGAGAATTTAAATGAGCTGCCCAAGATTTGAAATGTTGTAACCCAGGTCCTTTGATTCAAAGTCTTGTGCTCTTCAGGTTAAGCCATGCCATCTCTCCTGGTAAACAAGAGAATTGGCAAGGATTGTCAATGAAACCAAAGTGAATACCAAATTAGCATGTGGGAGAAACATCCTTAGGGTTGCCACCAAATGGTGTTAAACCAGTCCTGCCTGTTGATGGTTCAGGATTAATTGAATTTCTTAATTACCTGGATGTATTCCAGGGTCTTTCCATTTCCCTCTTATGGGCCAAATCTAAAAGGTCAGGATTTACACCTGATTTGGCCCTTTTCCTGCCACCCCTGAAATCCAAAGTCAAATTCCTCACTTTTGGCATTCAAACCTTAATCTGACAGGATTCAAATCTGGCATGCCCCCCAACATGCCAGTAAATATATTTCTATTTTATAGTCACCTGCATTAAAATAAGAAAAATGAACACTGATCATGGCTTTGAGTACTTAGAAGCAATGAATTATCAAATTGCCTCATAAAAAAAGCTCTGAACTAGTCATCAGGATCCTGGGGGTTTTGGTCCTGCTTCTGCCACTACTTTGGCCAAATCGCTTCATGTCACTCACTGGCCTTCAGTTTCTTCATTTGTAAAATCAATAAATTAGTCAAGGGAGCCTCCAAATTCTTCTCCATTTCTAAAACTCTGTTTCTATGGTTGCTTCTTCTCTGGATAGCATAATAATTCCTTTATTATTTTCATGAATATTTTCTTCACATTTGCCTATTGTTGTTGTTGTTCAGTTTTTTCAGTCCTGTTTGACTCTTTGTAACCCCGTTTGGGGTTTTCTTGGCAGAGATCCTGGAATGGTTTGTCATTTCCTTCTCCAACTCATTTTACAGATGAGGAAACAGGCAAACAGGGTGAAGTGACTTGTCCAGAGTCACATAGCTAGTAAATATCTGAGGCCAGATTGGAATTCGGGAAGATGAGTCTTCCAGACTCCATTCTCCTGATTCCCATTCTCATTACCATGAGAAAGTATAGATCAAGACTTTATAATTTAGGGTGTTCTAAAATTAATGTCTTTTAAAAAATTTGCTGCCATTATCTTTGGTAAATTCCACCATCCATACTAATGACCCTTCTAACACCCTGACCTGATAATTCTTTAACTTTTATTCCATTGACATCCACTTTTACTTCAGCTATAATTTAGACTTCAACACCACTTGAAAGTGCTCTGCCTCCAAGATCCTGAACTCTGAAATTCCCCTTTCTGGCTAGTCTCCTGTCCTTCCACCTTTCCATATTCTCATGTCCATTGAACCTGCTTTCTGTCCTCAGTGTGACTCTCCTGGTCCCTCAACTCTTCTTTTTTCCCCCAGTTACTCACCCTTGTTCTAGTTTCACTTGCCTCCCCTAGAAATCTTGACCCTGTGGGTCAATCATTTCAACAATGCAGTTGCTATCACCCTAGAATCCCTGCCCTCTTGACCTTTCACCTTTTCCTATCATGCTAATCCCTAACCTTTAATAATCCTTCCCAATTTGCCTTCTCCAGTTCCGTTTCAGGCATACCACAAGGACGTCACAGAGCTCTGTTGATTTGCTACAAATTCACCTTTCTCCGCTATCATTTAGGTTCTTAATATTCCATGGCAATCCTTTTATTCATCTTCTATTAATATGTTTCCCATGGTGGCTGATCCAAACCTTTCCTAAATTCTTTGGGGAGTTTATATCCTATCTGGGGACATGACATGAACACAGATAAGCGTATGTATGTATGTATTTATGTAACACAATATGTATACATGTGTATGCATATACAACACAATATGTACATATGACATCTATACATGTGTATACATACATAACATAATGTATAACATGTGTGTATATGTGTCTCTGTGTATATATGTGCATGTGTGTTGTAGAAAACATAAATCCAAAGTAGCTTCTGAAGGGAGGACATCAGAGCTGGGATGGAGGTGGGAGAGAAAGTCAGTATAGGTCTCATGCATTGGATGGCATTTAAGCTGGCCATGAAGAATTTAGGGGTTCTGTGAAGTAGGCATGAGGACAGAGTGCATTTCAGGAATGGAGGATGGGCCGTGCAAAAACATGGGGAGAGATGACAGAATGATATAGATGAGGAACAATGAATAGGCCAGTTTGGTTTCAATGTAGAGTGTATGAAGGGGAATAATGGATAATAAGCCTGAAGCATAAGTAGGAGCAAGATTGTGAGGGGCTTTAAACTGTCTGGGGATTTCTTATTTATCTTGGGCATAATTGGAACCCAGTGAAACTTCCTGAGCAGATGAGTTATATGGCTGGGCCTGTGCTTTAGGAACATCAATTTGTCAATTGAATAAAGGATGGAACAGATAGAGAAGTCAGAAGAAAAATTAAAAGGCTATTAGAAGAGTCCCCATGAGAGGTGATGATGAACTGGAGTGGTGGATACGTGCATGGAGAGAAGGGGAAAGATGCTAGAGGTATTGTGGAGGCAGGATCAAGAGGACTCAGCAACTGATTGGATCTGCCATTTTTGTATTGTTCCGCATTCCTTTTAACTTTTTTTTTTGTTTGTTTCAAAGGAAAATGTGGCCCTTTCCTTGAGAAAGTGATCAGGCAAACTGGAATGAAAGCAACATCCCTGGAACTAGAGGATGAGTGAGTATTACTAACTTTTACTTATGTGTCTCTGAAAGAAAGAGGCTGAAAAGGGCATCCCTAGTTGATCTGGTAATGCGGGAGGAGACAGCACCATTTGGCGCTAGGAGATCCCTAATAATAGTACTCCTGAGGGCATTCCTAAAGTCACAGATTGTACTCTCCCTGTGGAAAAAGACCTTTTGAACTACATTCCAGAGCTGCACATTCATACAGGTTTCTTGTTGATAAAATAACACTCATAGGGAGGGCAAAGTGATTTGAAAGAATTATGGTAGATCATGGGAGTTCCCTCCTGCCATGCTATGAGAAAAGGAAAATGTGCAAGGGAAACAACATGAGGGAAAACATTTCTATTTCCAAAGAAGAAGTTTGGAGCAACGGTGTAGAGTGCAAATAGAAATAGGCCAACGAAACCATGCAGAAGAATCCCTGTGGGTTTCAGATTGACTTAGAAAACCACATATTATCATAATTTATGTTTTATTGCATTTTTATTTATTTTGTTAAATATTTCCCAATTGTATTTTAATCTGGGTCAGGCCCACTCAAGAATGTTGTGGACTAAATGCTGGCTGAATGTTTGACACCTCTGGTTTAGAGCATTAATTGTGAAGGGGGGAAGAGAGCAGAGAATCCAGTAACACTGGTTCCAGTTACTGAGGCAATCTTCTATTCAAATAACTTTTTAATTTCTCCTTTTATGAAATATCATGAGCTTCTAAAGCACCTCACTTATCCCAGAGTCCTCCTGAAAAGCTATGTGTTCATTGGATTTAAAAGTAGAAGGACCTTTGAAGTCATGCAGTCACAGAATTTCAGTGTTTGAAGAGACTTCAGGGGCTGTCTGGTCCAATTCCACCCCACACCTCTAACGTGGTCCAGTGGAAAGGGCATTGGCTTTGGGACATGTGTTCAAATCATGTCTCTGGTGCTTTGGGCAAGTGACCTGATCTCCCTGGGCTTCAGTCTCATCACTTATAGAAGGCGGAGGTTGGACTGGATGATCTCTGAAGGCCCTTCCAGCTGGATTTATGACTCTAAGAATCCCTTCTAAAATATCCCCAAGAGTCAAAGGTATGTATGGGGGGAGGAATCCCCCTCTGCTTTCCAGTGATGGGGAGCACCCTACTTCTTCCCCCCGCCAGGGCAATGAAGGTTAAGTGACTTGCCCAGGGTCACACAGCTAGTGTCAAGTGTCTGAGGTGGGATTTGAACTCAGGTCTGCTGAATCCAGGACTAGTGCTTTATCCACTGCACCACCTAGCTGCCCCTGAGCTCCCTACTTCTAAGGTAGCTCACTCCATTTTTAGATAACTATGTTTAAAGGTTTTCTTTAAACTGAGTCAAAGCCTACCTCTCTGAAACTTCTACTCTTCACTTCCAGTTCTGCCCCCTGGAATCAAGTAGAAAAAGTATAATTCCTCTTCCATATTTGAACACATCTATCAGATTAATCATCTAAAATTCCTTTAATCAATGCCCAAATGTCATGATATCAAGTCCCTTTACCATCTTGACATACTAAATGGCCAACACACTCAAAGTCCTTGCTAAAATGTGCCACCTAGAAATGAACACACACTCCATATGTAGCCTGATTGGAACACTATAGTGGGAATTATCACCTCCCTTGTCCTGGATACTTTACCTCCCTTAATGCAAAGAAAGATCAAATTAGCTTTTTGGGTTTTTTTGGCTGCCATATCATACTATGGACTTATATTAACCTGATATTCCACTAAACCCTCCAGATCTTTGTTCCAGATGTACTTTTCCCTAGTCAAATCCTCCATACTGAAGTTGTGAAGTCAACTTTTTGAACTTCTAAGTATAACACTTTACATTTATCCCAATTAAAATTATTTATCCCTGTTAAATCTCATTAGATATGGCTCATTGTTCCTGTCAAGATAATTTTTGATCCTGCTTCTCTTAGCTAACCTGATAACCACTGCCAGCTTTGTGCCAACTTTGTGCCATCTCTAGATTTGGTAAGCATTCCATCCTTGCCTTTATGAATCCATTGATAAAAATGTAAAAAAAAAAAAAAAAAGTAAGCCCAGCTCCAAGCACAGATTCCCTGGAGCTCTGCTGTGGAGGGCTTCTTCCAACTTGGCATTGAACTGCCAATGACTATTGTTCTATTCTAATCATTGAATTAGTTTTAATTCCATCTAATTTCATGAATGCCTAGCTCATATCTTTCCCTCTTGTTCACAAGAATATCACAAGAGTTTGTGAAATATTTTGCTAAAATCTAGACAAATCCTTTGGACAGTATTCTCTTGATGTAGTCTAGTAACCCTGTCACAAAAGAAAATAAAATTAGTCTAACATGACCTGTCCATCATGAAGTCATACTGGCTTTGTGATCCACACCTACTTTTCTACCCTTATTAAATTCCATCAATTTAGCCTATCTCCTTAACATGTTGAGACCTTTTTAGATACAATTCTTTTAGGGGATGTGTTGGTGTCCTTTCTGATTTTGTGTCACATTTTAGCCATCTAAGTCGTTGACAAAAATGATAAAAAACACAGGGCTAATTACATATTCCTGAGGCAATTTCCTTCAGTTTTGAAGTCCATGTAAATTTATTATTTCTAAATATCCAGTTAAATTTTTTAAAAATATAAACTTAAACATCAACAAAGAAGTACATTTCAACATACAAAAAGAAAAAGAAAAGATTCTCTATGAAACTTTGAACTACTATTAGTACAATTTGTTTTAAAATGTGTATTAAATTTGCCATAGTAGGACTAAAACTGCCCTCCTTGTATCCCCTTCTGAACTTTCTTTGGATCTTCTCTTCTCTTCTCTTCTCTTCTCTTCTCTTCTCTTCTCTTCTCTTCTCTTCTCTTCTCTTCTCTTCTCTTCTCTTCTCTTCTCTTCTCTTCTCTTCTCTTCTCTTCTCTTCTCTTCTCTTCTTTTCACATCATTAACAATATCTATACATTCTCTCTTCTCTTATTCCCCACTTCTTTTTTTATCTAGATGTGATTTTGTTATTTTAGTACATAAACCAAAATTTATGCCACCAGAGCAGAGGCTATGGATGATTCGTATTTCCAATTGGGTGGGAACACTCTCTTATTCTTGTAGTAACAGCTGTCATTGAGAACCATACAGAATTTAGAATCATTATCTTTTCTGTTTCTCTCAAAATGGTTTCGAACAGCAACAGCTTTCTTGATCAAGTGGTAAAGATCTTCAGGAAGAACAGAGGCAAGTCCCTTGGACTTTAGAATTCTCAAAATTTTGTTGCTAATTACAAAGTGCACTTGGGCCACACCATGAGAATCCCTCAGGATCACACCTATCTGTGAGGGCATCAGGCCCTTCTTGGCCAGCTTGTAGATCTGTTCCTTCACATTGGAGGTAAGCTTCAGACATGTGGGCATGCTGTGGAGGTACAGCAAAGCCAACTGGGACAGGCCCTTCCCAGGAGCACACATGCCACCCATGATAGCGACAATCAGGCAGCGAAAAAGAGCTATTCACCACTTCTAAAAAAAAAAAATCTCTCCCTTGCAAGAACATAAGTATGGTCAAGCAGACACACACTGGCCACTGCTGAAAATGTGTGCCTCATTCTGTTTATCTAGTTTATTAGCTTTTTACCAAGAGGTGGAAACCATGCTTCATCATCAATCTTCTGAAGTCATTATTCGTCATTGCATTAATCAGAGTTCTCAAGTTTTCTGTAGTTATTTTCTTTTAATTGTGTCCTTTTTGTCCTGTTTTAAAGGTACTAAAAGAGCTCAGTGTAGAATGATTTTTTAAAGTCAAGACTCCTTTCTGTAAAGGAAGCAATCATTCCTTTACCCCCTCAAGTTTAACCTTTGGGAGGAAGATGGGAATCTAAATGTTCACATACTGGATTTCCTTAAAGCAAGGTACACTAATACTAAGCAGTTGGACCCAACTCAACCCTTCAAGGCTACCCAACAGAGTTTAACAAAAGACTAGAAGACTTCATTAGGTAGTATCCTGGGGGCAAGCTGATAGAGTATTATAGATAGAGTTGGAAGGGACATCGATGATCCAGCCCAACTCTTTCTTTTCCCAGTTTTCTGAGACTCAGAAAGATTAAGTAACTTGCATGAGGTCAAATGGTTAGTCAATGATGGGATGAGCCCATGGTTCCATGCTGTGAAGGGCTGAATTCTTTCGGCTGGGCCAATGTGACTTGAGTGCCCTGAAAAGAGGAGGCTGTATCCCCAGGGTTTCTTTCTATTTTAAAATGTTATCATTTTGGAAGGTTTACTGCATAAAAATCTAAGTCAGTTATCCAAGCCCATTACTGCAATGCTTCCATATAATAAGCAAGTCCCTTAACTTCTCTGGGTATCAGCATCTTTGGGGGGGGGCAGGAACTCAACAGATTGCACTCAATGAGCTCTGAGGCTCCTTCCAGCTCTAAATGTTTGATCCTGTGAAGATTCATGAAGTTAAGAACATATGGAGCACCTCCTTGAAATTGGATTCCTGGGGGCAGGAGTGGAGGGGAGAAATCTGTCCAGGTGGGTACCAAGTTCTTAAGTCTGCATTCACTCACTAGGCTATATAGCAGTAACCTGAAGGGTCAGGTCGAGCTTGTTTTGATCCAAGCCAGGATAGGTTTAGTTCAGCTGCCAGTACTCACACCCTGAATTCTCTTCTATTTATGTTTTTATTTTGAATATATTTGGAAATGTAGCTAAACTCCTTAAAGGCAGAGACTATTTCTTTTTTGTCTTTGCATCCCAATCAGCATTGGGCAAACAAAAGGTGCTTAATCAATGCTTACTGATTATTAGGACCTTGTTTTGTGAAATCTCTATGATGCATTTCAAAGTCCCTGGAAGCACCATCCACACATCAAAGAGAAAAATCTGGATCCTTTTGCTGGTAAAGGAATCTGAGGACACATAGAGTAGAATTTTAAACTTATAACCCTTCTTTTTCTTGTCCTACAAGAGGATTTAGCCAAAATGATGAAAGGAGAGAGAGACAGACGGAGAGCCAGAGCCAGAGCCAGATGGAGACAGACAGACACAGAGACAGAGACAGAGAGAAAAAAGAGAGGAGGAAGGAAAGAGAGAGGAGAGAGAGAGAGAGAGAGAGAGAGAGAGAGAGAGAGAGAGAGAGAGAGAGAGAGAGAGAGAGAGAGAGAGAGAGAGAGAGAGAGAAAGAAAGAAAGAAAGAAAGAAAGAAAGAAAGAAAGAAAGAAAGAAAGAAATGATAACCCTTTGTCCGTGGTTTTCCTCTAAAGAAATGTGGCATTTAAAAACTCATTGCTATTTTGTGGTAACCGGGGAGCTCGGTATCTAATCTAGTCCAGAGCACATAAGTTCCATTTCCTGTGTTATGAAATGCAGGGGAACTCTGATGTTTTCCCCTCCCCTGCAATAAAGGGCAAAGCTTAGGGAATGGGCTTAAAAGAGGTAGCAAACAGTGCCCTCTTTTGGCCATTACGGGTATCTGCGGCTTCTTCTCTGAAAGAATGGATCTGAGGTAAGAAAAAGGGAATAAACGGGGATTGAATAAACACCAGCCCGGAGCTGGATTTACTGTGGTCTCCTCCGCAGGGCTCTGATGTCTCCTCAGTTTAAACATCCTTGAAACATCTTTATTTTGATGAACGTAAACATTTTAGCTCAGAAAAGAGTAACTAATTTGCCTTTAAAAAACCACTTAAATATCGATTGTTTTGTACAATCCATTAAAATGGATACAAAGCAGAGCGTGTCCTGGATAGTTTGAGAACAGTCCCCGCCCCCATGCCCTTCTCAGTTTGAATTCCTAGGGAGAAAAGTGAATGTTGGAGGGAAAGCGGCATGTGTTGGAGATTTCCAATCCACAATTGGTCACCCCAAATCTGAAAGACTGCTTTCGTCCCAGTGACTTGATAAAACCTCCCCACATTATTGATAAATAAGAAAAGATATAGTATTTCCTACACAAGATCGCTTTTGAGTCTCAAAGTAACCGTATCAGATAGGGATTACTAGGGTTATTATTCCCATCCTACAGATAATGAAACTGAACCTCAAAGAGATTAAATGACTTGTCCCGGGTCACAGAGACTGTCAGATGCTGGATCTGAAGTCGGCTTTTCTGACTCCCAGTTCAGATCTCCCTGAATCACATCCTACGGCCTCTAATCATGTTCTTCATGTAACATATAAAAAGGAAGGGTTCTAAAAACCATACCCTTCTGTTCAAATAGAATCAGTTTAGTTTTTGTGGTGTTGCTTAGTGCTGCTTCATTAGAAGGGGCATATTAATCAGTGACTTATTTGAATATTTGAGTAAAGTATATTACTGGGACATTTGCAACTAATGAGAAATATTGCTAGTAATAAAAAGGGCATTTTCCTGGTCCTATACTAAAAATATATCCTGCACTGGTTTAATAATCTCATGAAATATTTATAGACTTATTCTGTTTTGATAATTAGATCACTTAAAAAAAATCAACATGACAGTCTTTCCACATTGGACTATGGCTAAAATATTATCTTAAATTATTTCTTTCCTGTAGATTCCTCCAAAAGGTTGGGTTTTTTCCTTCTTTGCTTGTTTGAATTAGCAAAGTTGTATCCCAAACCAAATGACATTTATTTACTTGTTTGTCAAAGGCATAGAGGCTTATTTGGAATCTAGCAGTTCCGAGTTATCAAGGGAGAAAACCCAACAACCTCATTTTGGTTGGACAACAGTCATGTACCCCCAAAGGGAACTAACTACAAACCCAAGTTTGTCTCTGCAATCCCAAGTCATTCATTTATCACAACAGAACTGAAGTCAAAGGAGATTTTATTTTATTTTTTTGTGGGGCAATGAGGGTTAAGTGACTTGCCCAGGGTCACACAGCTAGTAAGTGTCAAGTATCTGAGGCTGGATTTGAACTCAGGTCCTCCTGAATCCAGGGCTAGTGCCTTATCCACTGCGCCACCTAGCTGCCCCCCCAAAGGAGATTTTTAAAGAGCATGCAGTGAGATAGCTTTCTAAGCTCTAGGGTAGAAATTGTGTGTGTGTGTGTGTATTTCTCATGATAAAGATTAAAGAAGGATGAAGAAGTGAATAGCACCAAAAGCACAGTTCAGGGGCCTTTCAGCTCTTTTAGGATACAACTCATAGATTAGCATCTGAAAGATTTAAAAATCATACTGGCCATGAGTCAATCAATCAATCAATTTTTTTTTTTGACTGCCTACTGAGAAATAAAGCTAAGTAGTGCAAAAGCAGGACTGAATCTCTGTCTTCAAGAAGTTTCCATTCTGCTTGGAGAAGCACGATTTCAGGTTCAAGAATTAAGGAATATAAAACATTCTAAACCACAGAAACGGACCAGATTATATTGTAAGTGCTATGTAAATTCAGATAAAATCAGTCCACATTGAAGTTTTTTCCCTGAGAAAATGCTTTCTATTCCCACTCCCATTTCTAAGGCTTCTCTAAGACCCTTCTCTAGATTCCTCTGAGCAATATAAGATAAATTATACTGGCTAGGGGATTTAATGGCCGTTCCTCAATAACAAACTCTTTTTTTTAAATTTTTTTTACATATAAGGTATTTTATTTTTTCCATTACATGTAAAGATAGTTCTCAACTTTTGTTTATACAAGTTTTACAATTTCAGATTTTTCTCCCTCCCTCCCCTCCCTCCCCCCTCCCCTAGACAGCAGGTAATCTGATATAGGTTATATCTATATACATATACACACATATATATATCTATACACACATATATATATACACATAATAACAATCCTATTTCTGCATTATTAATCCTGCTATAAGAGAAAAAATCAGAGCAGTAATGCAAAACCTCAAAATAGAAAAAAAAACCCAATAGCACCCAAAACAAAAGAATAACAAACTCTTAACAAATGATGGAAACTTAAGTTCATAGGATCGCAGCTTTTATAGTTAGAAGTTACCCTAGAGGCCACCTAGTCCTATTCTCATTTTACAGATGAGAAAACTGAGGCCAAAAGAGGTTAGGTAAGGGACCTGTGTAAGGGCATGTAGCATATACATGGCAGAGTCAGGTTTTAGACTCACAATCCAAGATTCTTTCTGCTGCACCATGGACAAGTATAAGATAAATATTCATCAAAAATGGAAGTCAGAAAACAAATCCATTGAGTTGTTTTCCTTCTTTTAAGTGTCTTTAATGAAACATTTACTTTGAGTTGTGCCCACACAACTTCAAACATCTTATTAAAAGGTGAAAAATTCAGTCACTGAATGACTAGGTTTGGTTTATCCAAGACTGAGCCAACAAGGTGTATTCAATAAAATATCTGTATGACTGACACTCAATTTTCCAATTTTTTGAGGGGGAGATATTTGACATTACATAGACTCAGCCTGAAACTGGTTGCTGCTTCTTCTTCTTCTTCTTCTTCTTCTTCTTCTTCTTCTTCTTCTTCTTCTTCTTCTTCTTCTTCTTCTTCTTCTTTTTGGCAAGGCAATTGGGGTTAAGTGACTTGCCCAGGGTCACACAGCTAGTAAGTGTTAAGTGTCTGAGGCCGGATTTGAACTCAGGTCCTCCTGAATCCAGGGCCAGTGCTTTATCCACTGCACCACCTAGCTGCCCCCGGTTATTTCTTATACATCCATAGCACATCACTATATTCATAATGACAATTCATATTTATACAATGTCCCAAAAGTCTTAGTGAAGTCTTAAGCTATTAAGTCATCAACATTTAATAGCATAAACTATTCAGGTTTATAATGGCACTGAGACTTTTGGGACACCCTGTATTAACACTTGAAGACTTTCTTCACAACAGTTCTATGAAAAAAGATAGCATATATATAATTTTCTCCATTTTACAGATGAAGGAATGGGTTTAGAGAGGTTAGGTGACATTTCCATGGTCACAGAGATAGTGAGCATAATAACTAAGATGTGAACCCTGGTCTTCTGATTCCCACTCCTGTGCTGTTTTCCCTGCACCATAATGGCTAATAAATGTGACCTATTTTTATTCTTTTAGTAACAATCTATAGGGCACTTTCAAGTTTGCAAAGTACTTTAAGTACATTGTCAGTTGAGCCTCACAATAATCCCATGAGATGGGTACCATCAACATTATTATTCCTGTTTTGCAGACGGGAAAGTGAATCTCAGAGGGACTGGTTGGTGGTCATATAGCTAGTAGGTGTCAGAGATGGCATCTGAAAGTAGATCTTCCTGACTTTGAGTGCAGTACCCTATGTTGTCTCAAGGTAGGCAATGCAGGTGTTCTAGTTCCCATTTTTGGGATATATAATGTTTCTTGGCATTCTGATACCATTCTGGACATCCAATGATACCACTGTGAAAGGCTGTCATTATAGTAGTATCGTCAAAGCTATTAAATACAATGATGCTTATTTGGCATTTGAGAGTTTTCTTTGAATGAGTTTGATTTGGATAGAGTACAGATGCTGGATGGCTTTCTTGCTTTCAAAATAATTATCTCATTGGAAGGAACAGAAACTTACAAATCATAAGCAGTACTGCTATCCTTTCAAGAAGAGAGAAAACCATCCAGACAATGAAAGATGTTAGAATAGTTAGGCTCCAGAGTTACTTTAGGCACTGGAAAATTTGTTTTCCCTTAAAGCACTTTGAAGTTGCTTTTTTTAAAGCATGAACAAAATACCTCATACTACCTTGCATATGTAAGCATTTGACACTTGAGGGCAATCTGATGACTGGTGGCTGGCATCGACCTATCACTTTAAATTCTATAAAGCACTTTATAGGTTATCTCTTCTGAACCTCACAAACACCTTAGGACCTTACAGGTATTATATATTCCCCCCCCCATTTTTTTTTTTTTTTGCGGGGCAATGGGGGTTAAGTGACTTGCCCAGGGTCACACAGCTAGTAAGTGTCAAGTGTCTGAGGCCGGATTTGAACTCAGGTACTCCTGAATTCAGGGCCGGTGCTTTATCCACTGTGCCATCTAGCCGCCCCCCCCCCATCTTTTTTTAACAGATGAGGAAACTGAGAGTCAATGAGGGTAAATGACTTGCCCCTGGTCATAAAACTTGCAAGAGTTAGAGATGATATTTGAACCCAGATCTTCTTGAGTTCCTGTTTGGGGCTCTAGCCAGTCGGCCAGACTGTTCTCATACACAACAGCTCATTTATTGTAATTGGAGATAGACTTCAGGGTATGAAATATCCAAGGGAAAAGAGCCAGTTCACAGTGTTCGACTATGAGGAAAGCTGGGAACAGAACCTAAACTACTCCCTAGTTGGAGTCGTTAAATTGTGCCTGACATACTATCTGGAGAGATATTTAAAAGAAACAAAGGCATTTTGATGGAAGACTTATCTCTTTCCTTTTCATCCTCACACCTCTCCCCTGACCACTGTTTGAACACATTTCAATCATCAGCATTCCCAGCAGGGCATGACTGCCACATGGCTGCTAATAGTATCCCAAATGCAGCATCCCAGGGGTTCCTCCAGGAAACACAATCACAGGCCAGCCAGTTACCATATTTCTCCTTAAAGGGACTCCCTACACATCAGAGCCAGTAGGACTGGGCCCCAGGCCCACTCATGTTGGACCTGCCATAGTTTTACCACTCATGGGCCCTGCTGATAGATCGAGGAAGAGGAATAAAAGCAAAGCAGGCACCTATAAAATGTAATGACTGTTTAGTTGGCCTTGCCATGGGAATATTGAATCTGCCAAAGGCATCTGCTGATTTGTGGCCCCCATCAGAATCCTGCCTGGCTCTGAGCTCTCTGTGTTGGGAAAGGTTTTCCATGTTCCAGCTCACGGCGCTCCAGTATTGGATAAATAAATGGAAAGCACAAAGCAGCCAGTGTCCCTGGAAAGCAGCAGGTCCCCTTTTTCTCTGAGCAAGGCGAAACAGTGCGATGCTCTCCGAGACCCTCTCAGAGCCATTAGCAGTGGGCTCTCCATCTGACAAAACAGATTTGCTAGCTTGACTTTGAACTTAAAAGTCAACAGAGAGTGGGGAAAGTGTGGGAAAGACAAGCACCTAAAGGAAGGGTTCACAAATGTCATCAGGCCCATGTGTCTCCATTTTCCCTCCCCCTTTTCCTCCCTACACTCCAGGTTCTCTCTGGTCAACTTTTTCAGGGGTTCATGCAGATTGACCCATTAGCAAAAGGCCCTCATCCCTGAGATAAAGGTTAATGCTGCCTAAGCTTATTTCCCTTTCTTTTCAGCTAAGCTATCAGGCTGGATAAGCAGATAGTAGGGTTTGGAAGTAGAGACTTGGCATTTGGGGCTGGGAACCCCAAACAGTAAATTCAATTCAGTTCAACAAATATTTATTTTTTTGCTTGTTTATTTTTAAAAATAGTATTTTATTTCATTTTTCCATTACATGTAAGATAGCTTTCCACATTTCTTCTTCTCCTCCTCCTTCTCCTTCTCCTTCTCCTCCTCCTTCTCCTTCTCCTCCTCCTCCTCCTCCTCCTCCTCCTCCTCCTCCTCCTCCTCCTCCTCCTCCTCCTCCTCCTCCTCCTTCTTCTTCTGAGGGTTAAGTGACTTGCCCAGGGTCACACAGATAGTAAGTGTCAAGTGTCTGAGGCCAGATTTGAACTCAGGTCCTCCTGAATCCAGGGCCAGTGCTTTATCCACTGTACCACCTAGCTGTCCCTTCCACATTCATTTTTGTAAGATTTTGAGTTCCAATTTTTTTCTCCCTCTCTTCCTCCCCCTCCTCCACAAAGACAGCAATCAATCTGATATAGGTTATATAGTACAATCACGTAAAACATATGTTCGTATTAGACATGTTGTGAGAGAAGAATCAGAACAAAAGGAAAAATCACAAGAAAGAAGAAACAAAACAACAAAAACAATAAAAGTGAAAATAGTATGCTTCAGAATCCATATTCTTTTTCTGTTGTGGAGGCCATTTTCCATCATGAGTCTTTTGGAATCGTCTTGGATCATTGTATTGCTGAGAAGAGCTAAGTCTATCACAGCTGATTATCACACAATATTGCTGTTACTGTGTACAGTGTTCTCCTGGTTCTGTTCACTTCACTCAGCATCAGTTCATGTAAATATTTCTATGTTTTTCTGAAATCTTCCTGCTCATCATTTCTTATGGAACAATAATATTCAATCGCATTCATATACCACAATTTGTTCAGCCATTCCCTAATTGACGGGTATCCTCTCAGTATCTAATTCTTTGCCACCACAAAAAGAGTAGCTATAAATATTTTTGTACTTGTGAGTCCTTTTGCCTTTTTTATGATCTCTCTGACATATAGACCTAGTAGTGATATTGTTGGATCAAAGGGTATGCACAGTTTTATAGGCCTTTAGTATTCCACAATTCAACAAATATTGATTAATTACCTACTAGGTGCAAGGCACTGTGTGTTCTAGGGGCTAATGGAAGAATGACAAAAATCAATCAGTCATCTTCAAAGTGTTTCATTCTTTTTCTGAGGGGTAGATACATGTATTTGTTGTCGTTCAGTAATTTAAGTCATGTCTGACTTTTAGTTTTGGGCTTCCCTTGGCGAAGATACTGGTCTGGTTTGCCATTTTCTTCTCAAGTTCATTTTACAGATGAAGAAATTGAGGCAAACAGGTTTAAGATGAATTAAGACACACAGATTAAGTGTCTGAAGCTGGATTTGAACTCAGGTCTTTCTTACTACAGGCCTAGTGTTCTATCCACTGTGCTACCTAGCTGTATATAGATAGGTAAATTATGAAGGAATATAGATTTCAAGAGGGAGGAGAGGGGTGGTAAGGGAGACTGAGAGAGGTGTCATGAAGGAGGCAGCCCCTGAGCAGTGGATTCCACAAACCAGAGGTAAGGACAGTGCTCATTCCAGTCATGGGGGACCCCTTGTACAAAAGTAGCTAGACAGGAGATGGGATAGCATGTGTAGTAAGCAGCTAACAGGCCAGTTTGACTGGATCACAAAGTGAATGACAGTGAATAATATGAAGCCTGGAAAGGGAGGTGAGAGCTAGATTGTAAAAGGCTTTAAATGCCAGGCTGAGGCAATTAGGGAAATACTAAGGACTTTTCAGTGGTTTGGGGTGGGGGGGGGGATGGGAGTGACATGGGCATATCTGAGTTTTAAGAACATCAATTTGGCAACTCAGTGAAAGATGAGTCTGAGAGAGGGAAACCCAGAGGCTGGGAGGCTAATTCAGCAGCGATGAGAAGATGAATTGGCTGTGGAACTTGTGTGAAATGAAAGGTTATGTATGGTCTTTTTTTCCTGGAAAAACCTCTTCTTGAGTACCTCTGTACAACACATATAAGATGTATACTTTCCACTTTGTTAACTAGGACAAATTCTTTCCAAGGGTATTAGAAGGTTTATTCATATTTAGGGTCCTGTACCATAATAAATAATAATAGTTATCATTTAGATAGTAATTTAAGGTCTGCAAAGCATTTTACAAATATCTCATTTTGTTCTCACAACAACTTTGAGGGGTAGATATTATTATTATCTTTATTTACAGATGAGAAAACTGAGGCTGAGAGAGATAAGTGATTTTACCTAGGGCAACAAAGCTAGTGTCTAAAGTTAGATTTGTACTCAGGTCTTCCTGACTACAGATCCTAGTTCTGCAGGTCAACTGCTGCAGCCACTGCCAATGTAATCCAATCTTCTCCTTTTCTTTCTTTCGTTTTTTTTTTTTTTTTTTGGTGAGGCAATTGGGGTTAAGTGATTTGCCCAGGGTCACACAGCTAGTAAGTGTCAAGTGTCTGAGGCCGGATTTGAACTCAGGTCCTCCTGAATCCAGGGCCAGTGCTCTATCCACCGTGCTACCTAGCTGCCCCCAATCTTCTCCTTTCTTGGGGGGGGGGGAGGCAATTGGGGTTAAGTGACTTGCCTAGGGTCACACAGCTAGTAAGTGTTAAGTGTCTGAGGTTGGATTTGAACTCAGGTCCTCCTGACTTCAAGGCCGGTGCTCTATCCACTGAGCCACCTAGCTGCCCCAATCTTCTCCTTTTAAAGATGAAAAAACTGAGTCTCAAGGTCACACACGGAGTAAGCAGCACCTCTGATGTTTGAATGCAGATCCTCTGTTTCCAAACTTGTGATGTTTCATGATCTGTTTCTTAGGATCAGTATTGGTTATTAACATTACTCAGAGCTTGCTTTGCTTTTCACATTCTTTTACGTTTTCATCTCTGGAGTTACTGGGCATAATATTCTCCTTGGTTCTGCTCATTTTACTTCACATCAGTTCATTTAGATCTTCCCATATTTCTATGAATTCCTTATATTCAGCCTTTCTTACTAAAGAATATCCCTCTCTCTCTCTCTCTCTCTCTCTCTCTCTCTCTCTCTATATATATATATATATACACACACACAGACACATACATACACACATACATATGCAATGTACTTGTATGTGTATATATAAATACGTATGTGTGTATATATGTGCATGTATATCTATATATCTATAGCTATATTAAATTAGTCACAGTTTATTTAGCCACTCCTTGGTCAATAGGCACTTATTACTAGTTCTTGGCTACTGCAAACACTTTCACCCACTTTCTTCCTGGCATCTTGAAGCTGACCAGGGTAAAATGATCATACTTTGTTAAAGGGCTCTGCCACGGTGCCCGGAGTCATCATCCTCACTCATCAATCAGAAGCCTTGTCACCAGCTGCTGACATCTGAGACTGGAAGCCAGGATATCATGGCACAATAAAATGTACAAGCCAATAAACCTACTTGATGATTTGTCATGCTTTTATGTCTCCTGCCAGGTCTTCCCCCATATATATTACCAGATCGGTGGCAGGCCTGAATTCCCTGAGCTTTCACCCAGCAATTTCTCCTTAGTACTGGGCATAAACATTGTCATTATATCCATTTGAACAACCTATACAAAATCAAGGCAGAACAGAATGTTTACTAGCAGAGACTTTGGTGTGAGAGACAAGAAGGAGAAATAAATTAAAATGGTAAAAAGGTGATCTGAGAGCTCCCCATTATCTGTTGGAGTCACAGATACAGGAGAAGTGGTGACTTGCAGGGACATTTCTGGGTGTTGATGTCAATGTTTGTTCAAAAGTGGAAAGTAAAGTATCCTGTTGTGTCTCCAAGCCTCCACAGGAGACTGGACTCAGTATAGACATGGGCTCTGAGCTCATTTCTGATTAGATGATCCATTTTCCATGCTTAAAGAGATTTTGGACCCATTTAGTCTAGTCTTTCATGACTAGATAGAGCACAGGTATTCCTGTGTTCCTAGAAAACTATGTGAAAGTCAAAAATGCAAATGTTGATGGCATTGAACCTAAGGCAAATAGGGGGTTAGGCAAGATGCTCCCTCTCCTGTAGCACTGCTGGGCAGTGGGCGGGGTGACCAATCTCATTTACCTACAAACTGAACTGCTTTTCCATTTTTCTATTTTAAAAAAGATTTATTTCTCCTCTTTTCTTTTTAGTTTTTAGTTTGTTTTTGCAGGGCAATGAGGGTTACGTGACTTGCCCAGGGTCACACAGCTAGTAAGTGTCAATTGTCTGAGGCCAGATTTGAACTCAGGTCCTCCTGAATCCAGGGCCGGTGCTTTGTCCACTGTACCACCTAGCTGCCCCTCTTTTTAGTTTTTTAAAAATAGGATGTTATTTTATTTTATTTTTCAATTCCCTCACTGCACTGGAAAGGTTATATTAGCATTTTCTGGAGCAGATTCATGAACACTTTAACAAATATTTTCCTCCTTTTTGTGCTATAAATTTGTGTGTATTGCACCTTTCTTTTTCTTTCTCTATTGTGCATAGCCATGGTGTTTGAGGTCACCAATGCAAAAGTTAAAATGAGGTTACTAATAAAATCAACCAAATTTTGAAGTCTCCAAAGTTAAATTGCAATGTTGAGGATTGACCCTATTTGACTTTAATGTGACCCTTTTGGAAGCTGTCATGTGCTTTCAGGCTCAACCTATGGGATTCCTTTTGCCTTATCACTGTCATAATTGAAAAGACTTTACTAAGGTCTCCCATTCATGAGGACATAATGTGGGAGCTGCATAATTTCAGCGAGTCGGGCAACTTCCAACCTTATCTGTTCAGGGTGCCTGATTTTCTTTTGTGTTACAAGCAAAGAGAGCTTCTAACATAAGAAGGTGGGGCTGTGGAAGTGGGGGAGCAAGAAACTAGTCATTCTTGACTTGTAAGAGTGAGTTATTGTTTTCAGATTAAAGTTCATCTGCATTGCACTCTCACTCAGCCTAAGAAGCTCTTTCCTGAAGCACTCTACTTTATGGGGATGATATTCCTTGGGGAGCTTTTCAAGCAGCTGTTTATCAGAGCTGGTCATTCTGTCAAAGAAACTTTTTCAGGTTTAGAAATCTTAGATCAGGCTGCTCTCTGGTCCCACCCTGAAGTTGTCAGTCACTCTGGAAACTTTTTTTCCCTGCATGTTACTTGGTCACAAGGAGGCATTCTGATCCCAGTGAGGGGTGAAATGAACTGGTGCCACTTGGATAATTTTGAGGCCAGGCTGTTTCAGTACTTCCTAGTTAGCCATTAAAAAATAGTTCATTTGATGCAAAGTGAAGTGAACAGAACCAGGAGAACACAGAAATACAGTTATGATGATGAACTGTGAATGACTTAGCTCTTCTCAGTAATACAATGATCCAAGACAATTCCAAAGGACTCATGATGAAAGATGCTGTCCACATCCAGACAAAAAACTGGTGGAATCTGAATGCAGATTGAAGGACACTATTTCCCACTTTCAGTATTTTTTTGTGTTTCCCCCTCCTTTGGATCTGGGTCTTCTTTCACTACATGATTAATATGGCAATATGTTTTGCATGATTGAACATGTATAACTTATATTAAATTGCTTGCTATCTCAGGGTGGGAAATGGTGAGGAAGGGGGAGAGAAAATTTGAAAATCAAAATGAAAAAAATGTTTAAAATTGTCTTAATGTGTAACTTGGGGGAATAAAATATTATTTAAAAATAATTATTTTCATTTCTATTAACAGCTCTTCATAAAAAACATGGAGAAGGGCATCTGGCTCTTCAAATGCCAAGACCAAAGTGATTTCCCCCTTTTCTACTTGGTTGGCTGCCTCAATTCTTCCATCTGTTCCTTGTGAGACCTTTGGTAAGTCAACTCTCTGGGCTTCAGTTTTCTTATCTGTAAAATGGGGGGTTTGGATTAAACCACTTCCACAAAATCCCTTTCAGATCTAAATCTCATTTCCTATTATTCTGATACTTCTTCATACATTAATCAGAACTGAGTTATGATTTTGAAGGCTGAAGTCTATGCTAATGACTGGCAATAAGATTAAGTGGGTCAGGTTGCTTCCTAGAGGATTAGAGACTTGGAGGTGGGTAGGACTGAGGTCAGTACCTGTAACTGGAAATTCTTAAGAATTTAAGAAATAAACCAAAAAAGAAGTAGGTAGAAACGAGAGAGGAGATTTGGAGGAGGGATTGGGAGAGCAGAAACAAGGAAGGTATGAGGATAAGGCAAAGAGAGTTGTAGAGCAAAGCAGGGCCAGGGCAGAAGGGGAAGTGGGACAGCCCGGCTTGGATTTGTCCTCCACATTGCATCAGTATTAAACTTGCTTTGAGAACTTCTCTCAATTCAATAGTGGAATCCAAAGATTGAGCTACTGTGGAAACTGCATGGAATGAGTTGTTGTCCTTTGTTCTCAAAGAGGACCAAAATGACCACTATGTGAGTCAGGTTACAGTGTGTCTGACTGATCTGACCAATATGAACTTGGGTTGGGTACAAATAATGTATGTAAGCATTTGCGCTGGATTCTCTCAATTTGTGCATCTCAAGTTTCCTTTGAGCTACTTCAATTCTGCTTTGCTCATAGAGCACAGCACCTTCTCTGAAGAGGGCAGACTGTGCCGGGTGGTCCTGTGTTAGGGTCTCCCAGGTCATGCAATCAGTTCCAAAGTTCTTTTAAGAGAAACCTTGAGAGTGTCCTTACATCGCTTTTCCTGACCACTATGTGAGCGTTTGCTTCCTGTGAGTTGTCCATAAAATAGTCTTTTAGGCAAGTGTATGTTTGGCATTTGAACAACATGGCCAGCCCATTGGAGTTGTGTGGTCTGCAATAGAGTTTGAATGCTTGGCAGTGTGGCAGGCACTACACTCAGTGTCTGGTATCTCATCCTGCCAGGTGATCTTCAGAATCTTCCTAAGACAATTCAAGTGGAAGCAATTCAGTTTCCTGACATGGCACTGGTAGTCTGTCCAGGTTTCATAGGTATACAATAATGAGGTCAGCACAGTGGCTCTGTAGACCTTCAGTTTGGGAGCCTGCCTAATATTTCTTCTCTCCCACACTTTCCTTTGGAGTCTCCCAAACATTGAGATAGCTCTGGCAATGTGGGCTTTCAACCTCATTATTGATGTGTACGTCCCTGGAAAGTATGCTGCTATGGTAAATGAATTTATCCACAGTATTAAAACTTCTCCATTTACTGTAACCAATGGTTCCACATATGGATGGTGTGGTGCAGGGTGGTGGAGCACATGCATTTTTTTGGTGTTAATTGTTAGACCCAAATTAGCACAAATAGCAGAGAATTGATCTATTCTCTGTTGCATCTCAGCTTCAGAGACTTCATTGAGTGAACAATTATCTGCGAAGAAAAAATCATGCACCAATGTTCCCTCCACTTTATTACTGGCTTACGACCTTTTCAAGTTAAATAATTTACCATCATGACCTCAATGCCATATTCATTCTCATCAAAGAAGTTTAACAACATGGCTGCCAGCCAGTGCGTAAACAGCAATGGAAGAAAGAAGGTGGGTATGAGCCAATTATCAAAATTTACACAAAGAAATGATGGAGTGGGCCAGGGGGAAGCAATGTAAAGAATGTATGACAGGGAAAGAAGATCAGCCAGTCCATGTGTTCCATTGGAATCCTCATGATATCAAGAGAATTTGAGTAAGGATCCAAGTATTCTGGGTGTACTCACTATGGCAATAAAATAGATGAGTCATAAAAGACAGATGGACATGGATGGATTTTGATCAGTATCACTACAGGGAATGTTCATATTGAGGAGACCACAAATCTCCTGGAATATTGGAGTACAGTCAACCACAGATCATTACATATATACATACAAAAACAAATGAAATAAAGAGCTTTTCAAGATGATAAATAACTGGGGCAGTGAAGGAGAAAGATAATAGAAGCAGAAGATCAAGTTAAAAAGAGTGTATGAAACATTGATATCCAACCTACTAATTAGGTTTCAAGAACTAATAAAGCCAGGGTCTTGAGCAAGGTTCTTAACTCAGTGTCTATAGACACAAAGGATCCATGGATAGATTTTGTGGATCCCATAAACTTGGATGGGAAAAGACACATCTTTGTATTCATTAACCTGTAAGTAAAATTTGGCATTTTCTTCTACTAGAAATATAACAAACAAACATTATGCTGACAAGGGGCCATAGACTTCTCCAGACTGACATATAGAGCTCTCTTGCTCTCTCTCTCAGAGTTTAATTTTCTAGAGGTTAATTTTCATTTGATACATAATCATAGATTTAGAAGATCATCTAGTACAACCTCCTATTAAAAAAATTAAATAAATGAGAGTACCTGAAGGCCAGGGAAGGGAAGTGATTTTCCTCAGGTCATGCATTATAAACAGTATTCAGGATTGAAAGTGGGATTCTTTTTTTATTTTTATTTTTTGGCAGGCAATGGAGGTTAAGTGACTTGCCCAGGGTCACACAGCTAGTAAGTGTCAAGTGCCTGAGGCTGGATTTCAACTCAGGTACTCCTGAATCCAGGGCCAGTGTTTTACCACTGTGCCATCTAGCTGCCCCTAAAAGTGGGATTCTTGAGGCAGCTGGGTGGCACAGTGAATAGAATGCTGGGCTTGGAGTCTGGGTAGTTCACTTAATCTCAGCTCTAGTGTCTTCATATCTGTAAAATAAGAGGGCTGGATGAGATGACCTCTGAGATTCCTTCCTGCTCTGTTTTTGGTCATATGACTCAAGCCCAGGGGTCTTTCTGCTACATCATGCTGCCTTTTGTAGCTTTTGTAGGGATAACTGAATGTTGCCTAGAGATGCTGGCAAGATTAAAAATGTCAGAAATATTGTTGTGTTGAGGAAAGAGTTTATAGCTTCCATATCAGGTTGGCATCATTGTGTCATGGATATTATCTGATCACACCCAAACAATCACACTACTTCAGAGGGCTAAGGGAAATCATTTTTTGGATGGTGGTCTGTGAGAATAAATTGTACTTTAAGGAAATGTTATTGATGCTTTTTGTTTTACATTATAGTCATTTCCTGATATGCCCACTCCACCTGTTGAACCCTCCCTGGTAACAAAGAAAATCAATTAAGTAAGATTAGTGGATATAGCAATCATAGCTGACAGTATATACACCATTTTGCATCCATAATCTCCCACTTCTCTCCCAAGAGGAAGAAGATATCTTTCATCACCTGTTCTCTGAGATCTTGATTGGTCATTACAATTAATCAGAATTTTATTATCTTTAATTGTTATTTTCATTTACACTATTTAAAAATTTTTTTCTGTGTGTGTGTGTGTGTGGCAATTGGGGTTAAGTGACTTGCCCAGGGTCACACAGCTAGTGTCAAGTGTCTGAGGCCAGATTTGAACTCAGATCCTCCTGACTTCAGGGCTGGTGCTCTATCCACTGTGCCACCTAGCTGCCCCTCATTTACACTATTATAACTGTGTATTCTCATTTTAGGATCTCTTTCAGAAAGGGATTAGTGGATTCTTTCAATTTTCTATTTTGTTATCTGAATCTAAGATATCAGGGCATTTCCCCTTTATAATTTCTTAAAATATGACATCTAGGCACTTTTATTGGTCATGGCTTTCAGGTAGTTCAATAATTTTTAAACTTTTTCTCCTTGATCTATTTTCTAGGTCAGTTGTTTTTCTGATGAGATATTTCACATTCTCTTCTATTTTTTCACTTTTTGACTTTGTTTTATTGTTTCTTGATGTCTTATACAGTCATTATATTCCACTTGCCCACTTCTAATTTTTAAGGAATTCTTTTTTTTATTGAAATTTTATATCCCTATTTCCATCCAGTCAATTCTGCTTTTTAAAAAGTTCTTTTCTTTAGTGATTTTTTTGTACCTCCTTTTACATTTGGCCTTTTCTTTTTTTTAAGGGATTCATTTCTTCAGTGAATTTTTGTGCCTCTTTTGCCATTAGGTCAATCCTGGGGTTTTTTAAGGTGTTATTTTCTTCCATATTTTTTTCATGCCTCTTTTTACAAAACTATTAATTCTCTTTTCTTGCATTACTCATTTCTTTTCCTATTTTTTTCTCTACCACTATTATCTCTTTCCTTAACTCTTCTAGGAAGTCTTGTTTGGCTTGGGTCCTATTCACAATTTTCTTTGAGATTTTGTTTGTAGCTGTATTTACAATGTTGTCTTCTTCTGACTCTGTTGTCTCTTCTGACTTCTGAGTTATGTCTGCCACCATAGCTGCTTTTTAGGTTCAAGTTTTTTTTTTGTTGTTGTTTGCTCATTTTTTTCAGCCTTTTTCTTGACTTTGAACTTTGTGTTAAAGTTGGTCTCTGCTTATTTGGGGATGGAGAAACACCATCCCAAGCTTCAGGCTTTTTCATGCTGCTGTTTTCAGACCTAATTCTTCAAATTTTCAGTGCTTCCAAGGGGGTATGATCTGTGGAGAGGTATTATCACTATTCTCCTGGTCTATGCTCTCATCTTTAACAAGGAAGGATACCTGCTCCCCTGCAGCAACAAGCTTTTATGTTCCTCTTGGTCCTGGAACTGTAATCAGGTTCCCTGCTCTCCTACAGCAGCAAGTGCTAGCTCTCCTCTCTGCCTTGGAACTTGTCTCTTTTGACTGACCACAAACTTGCCTCTTCACCCTGGAACTATGATCCAGAACTGTGTATGGGCAATAGAATTACCAGGTAGTGTCAGGTCCTGCATCCAATGCCAGCAAAGGGTGCCCTGTAATTTCTTTATGGCCAGTTGTTCGACTCACTTACTGTCTCTAAGCTAAGAGCTCCTGAAGCTATTGCTACTGCCACCACCATCACTGTTGTGTGGCCTCCAAGGTTGGCTCTTAATGCTGCCCTCACATGTATTCTGGTCCAGCCTTCACCTTGGTGTCACAGACCTCTCCTGCTGATCTTCTAAGTTGTCTTAGGCTGGAAAGACATCTCGCCCTGACCTTTTGTTGACTCTGCTACTCCAAAACTTGATTTGAGGCATTATTTAAAAGTTGTTTGAAGGGGAATGTTAAGAAAGTTTACCTGGGTTGCTGCCTCTCCTCTGACATTTTAGCTCGATATCCCTATATATCTTTTATTTATTTATTTAATTTTTTTAGTGAGGCAATTGGGGTTAAGTGACTTGCCCAGGGTCACACAGCTAGTAAGTGTTAAGTGTCTGAGGTCAGATTTGAATTCAGGTCCTCCTGAATCCAGGGCTGGTGCTTTATCCACTGTGCCACCTAGCTGCCCCCTGGAATGGATTTCTAAAGGAACTTTTAGATCTCCAGTTCTTGGAAACAGATTTTAAAATAGGTTAGATGTGGAAAACTCTCTGTCTTGGAGGGTTCCATGTTGTCTTTTATTTAAGTAGGGGACTAATATAAAGATGACACTTCAGGGTCTCTTTTCTTCTTCAAAATTCTATACAAAGTAAATGTTCAAATTTAACAATAAAATTATTTTAGAGCAGTCTCTGGGACTTAGAGTTATTGAATTGCCAAAGAATGAGGAAGAAATTGATGGGAAAAATCTCTAGCTCATTGAACTTCATGTGGATTTTGGTTGTTAGTGCTTTTTAAACATTTCATTTTTTTTCCAAAGAACAAAAATCTATTTTCTTTCCCTCTGCACTCTGCCCCCCCTTCAACTGGAAAAAAGAAAAACAAAATCCTTTTTAACACAAATATGCATAGTCAAGCAAAACAACATCCAACATTGGCCTTTGACAGTGCTTTTCCCTTCAGACCTTTCAAATTACCAGATAAATGAGGCCAGAAAAGCAAGGACCTCCTGGATGGATGGGATCTCTTTCCAAGAGTGAATGAGCAATTGAAGTTTGGTGACAGGACATGCAAAGAGGGCTCTCTTTTTGAGGACACTCTGGCCATTGTAGATGCTTGTAGAAACAAATTGATTCTTACTCTTCTTTTACTTAAAGTAAATGTAAATTCTCAAACCCCCCCACCCTTTCCACTTGAAGTTTCAGTCTTCAGACAGCATCTAGGATTTGATAGTCAATGGTGTAAAACAAAACAAAACAAAACTTTAGAAAAAACAGGTCCAATGGGGCCACAGATGTTCAGCTGAGTTTGGAAAGTTTTTAAAGGAAATCATATTGAGAAGGAAATGGGTCATTTGGACACAGGGCAACAGCATATGCATTCTACACTATTTACCTCCCACATTGGCATGTTAACTGTTAGCATGCTCTCCTAGACCGTGGAAAAGAGCCATCTTCCTCCTAACCTTGTAAGTTGGCTATGATTCCATGAATTAATTATATTGTATCTTAAGCGGCTGCATTTCACTCATTACCAAGAATGACCTGTCTAGTTTTCAGTCTGATTAGGAGGGTGGGAAAGACATACAGTCCTCCCCCTTTAATATGTTAGGCCTTCAGTGTTATATGCTTTAATAGAGCTGGACTCGAGCAAGTGTATGGGGATGAGAGAGAGGAAGACCTTGACGACTGATATCAGGAAGCTCCCTAGGATTTCAGAACGTAAGGCCTTTAGGGGGAGAATCTGGAAATCTTCAACAGGGAAGGAAGCAGGTTGGGACATATGAGGAAGGAGGAGCTTACTTTTGCTGCAGGCGGGCTTTGAGATCCCACTGTAACTATTGTGCTCTGACTCTTTAGTTTCATGGCTCTGTGGTGTGAGCCACTCACATTTGGGTGCAGTCAAGCCAGGGGGAGGTGGGTCTATTCCCCAGAGTCTAGCCTGCCCTGTGTGTAGGATGGTGCTTAGGTGAGTGAACAGAGCCAGTGATGGCATATACAAAGTGTTACGGTGGGGACTTGGGGGCTTCTGTGAAAACCACTGGAGGTAGAAAGTACATCCACCGGGTATGGGTTATGCTATGACAAGGTCTTGCTTACCCTGCCCTTGTTATGCCTCTAAGCTTAAGGTTAAAACAAATGGTGAACACTTAACTGCACTGATTTTTTTTCCTGGTTCAATCCTTTAGATTGTTTCACAAGGTATTTCAGATAAGATAGCAAAAGAAAGGAAAAATATCAGACAACATTGTTACTTTGTCTATTGTCTAGAGGATGAGAACCATCAGATACCCATTTTCTCCTCTTTATAAACTTTTTTTTTTTACATATAAGGTATTTTATTTTTTCCGTTACATGTAAAGATAGTTCTCAACTTTTGTTTATACGAGCTTTACAATTTCAGATTTTTCTCCCTCCCTCCTCTCCCTCCCCCCTCCCCTAGACAGCAGGTAATCTGATGTAGGTTATATCTATATATCTATATACATATACATATATTTATACACACATATATATACACATAATAACATTAATCCTATTTCTGCATTAGTCCTGTTATAAGAGAAAAAATTAGAGCAATGATGAAAAACCTCAAAATAGAAAAAAAAACAACAGCACCCAAAACAAAAGAAATAGTATGGTTCATTCAGCATCTATACTCCACAGTTCTTTTTTTTTTTTCTTGGATTTGGAGATCCTCTTCTATCATGAGTTCCCTGGAACTCTTCTGTACCATTGCATTGGTGAGAAGAATATAGTCCATCACAGTAGATTAACACTCAATGTTGATGATACTGTATACAATGTTCTTCTGGTTCTGCTCATCTCACTCATCATCAGCTCACGCAAGACCCTCCAGGTTTCTCTGAACTCCTCCTGCTCATCATTTCTTACAGCACAATAGTATTCCATTATATTCATATACCACAACTTGTCCAGCCATTCCCCAATTGATGGGCACCCCCTCAACTTCCAATTCCTTGCTACCACGTAAAGAGCAGCTATAAATATTTTTGTACATGTGGGTCCCTTTCCCCTTTCCATGATTTCTTTGGGAAAAAGACCTAAAAGTGGTATTGCTGGGTCAAAGGGTATGCACAGATTTATCGCCCTTTGGGCATAATTCCAAATTGCTCTCTAGAATGGTTGGATAAGTTCACAGCTCCACCAACAATGAATTAGTGTTCCAATTTTCCCACAGCTTCTCCAACATTTATTATTTTCCTTTTTTGTCACTTTAGCCAATCTGATAGGTGTCAGGTGGTACCTCAGAGTTGTTTTAATTTGCATCTCTCTAATCATTAGAGATTTAGAGCATTTTTTCATATGGGAATAGATAGCTTTGGTTTCTTCATCAGAAAAGTGCCTGTTCATATCCTTTGACCATTTCTCAATTGGGGAATGACTTGGATTCTTATAAATTTGATTTAGTTCCCTATATATTTTAGAGATGAGGCCTTTATCAGAAGTACTGGCCTCAAAAAATGTTTCCCAGCTTTCTGCCTCCCTTCTAATTTTGGATCCATTGCTTCTGTTTGTACAAAATTTTTAAAATTTAATATAATCAAAATCATCCATTTTGCATTTTATAATATACTCTATCTCTTGTTTGGTCATAAACTGTTTTCCTTTCCAAAGATCTGATAGGTAGACTATTCCTTTCTCTCCTAATTTACCTATGGTATCACCTCTTATGTCTAAATCGTGTATCCATTTTGACCTTATTTTAGTATAAGGTGTCAGATGTCGATCTATGCCTAATTTCTGCCATACTATCTTCCAGTTTTTGCAGCAGTTTTTGTCAAATACTGAGTTCCTATCCCAGAAGCTGGAGTCTTTGGGTTTATCAAACACTACATTACTAGTGTCATTTACTAAAGCATTTCCTGAACCTAGCCTATTCCATTGATCTACCACTCTATTTTTTAGCCAGTACCAGATAGTTTTGATAACTGCTGCTTTATAGTAAAGCTCCAGGTTTGGTACCGCTAACCCACCTTCCTGTGAATTTTTTTTCATTATTTCCCTGGATATTCTTGATTTTTTGTTTTTCCAGATGAATTTTGTTATTATTTTTTCTAGCTCTATAAAATAATTTTTAGGTAGTCTGATTGGTATGGCACTGAATAAGTAAATTAATTTAGGAAGTATTGTCATTTTTACTATATTAGCTCTGCCTATCCATGAGCAATTGATATCTTTCCAATTATTTAGATCTTATTTGATTTGTGTGAAGAGTGTTTGGTAGTTGTGTTCATAGAGTTGCTGGGTTTGTCTTGGCAAGCAGACTCCCAAGTATTTTATATTATCTACTGTTACTTTAAATGGAATTTCTCTTTCTATCTCTTGCTGCTGGGCTTTGTTGGTCATGTATAGAAATGCTGATGATTTATGTGGATTTATTTTATATCCTGCTACTTTGCTAAAGTTGTTAATTGTTTCAAGTAATTTTTGAGTTGATTCTCTAGGATTCTTTAAGTATACCATCATATCGTCTGCAAAGAGTGATAGTTTTGTTTCCTCCTTGCCTATTCCAATTCCTTTAATTCCTTTCTCTTCTCTGATTGCTAAAGCTAACATTTCTAGGACAATATTAAATAATAGGGGTGATAATGGACATCCCTGTTTCACCCCTGATCTTATTGGGAAGGCCTCTAATTTATCTCCATTGCATATAATACTTGCTGATGGCTTTAGGTAGATACTGTTTATTATTCTAAGGAAAGCTCCACCTATTCCTAAACTCTCTAGTGCTTTTATTAGGAATGGGTGTTGTACTTTGTCAAAAGCTTTCTCTGCATCTATTGAGATAATCATATGATTTTGGTTGGTTTTCTTATTGATGTGGTTGATTATGTTAATAGTTTTCCTAATGTTGAACCAGCCCTGCATTTCTGGTGTAAATCCCACCTGGTCATAGTGTATTATCCTGGTGATCACTTGCTGTAATCTACTTGCTAATATCTTATTTAAGATTTTAGCATCAATATTCATTAGGGAAATTGGTCTATAATTTTCTTTCTCTGTTTTTGCTTTGCCTGGTTTTGGTATCGCCACCATATTTGTGTCATAAAACGAATTTGGTAGAACTCCTTCTTCACCTATTTTTCCAAATAATTTGTATAATACTCTTTATAAACTTTGATGAGGATGATCTACATACATAGCAAGGGTATCCTTGATGAGTATATGAGAAGAAAACAGGAAAACCTTAACAAATGATTCTCAACCACAGACTACATTTTTATACTCTATTGATGGAAAGCGCCAGACAACATAAGATCCTGCTGTGTTTGTTGTTTGTAATGACAAAAAAGCATTTTCCTCTGTTTATCAAAGCAGGGATTCCTAGCCTTCTTTGTATCATGAGCCCCTTTGGTAGTTTGGTGAAGCCTGTGGCTCCTTATCAGAGTAAGGGTTTTAAATGCATATAATTACAAAGGAATGTAATTATATTGAAATAAAGATAGAATTTTCTTTCCCATACAATCTCATAGACCCACAAAATCTATCTGTGTGCCTCAGATTAAGAATTCCTGCCTTAAAGACAGACACATATTAAATATTAAAAAAAATATTCTCTTCTCTTTCCCATAAAGAACCTTGCTTTCTAGTCATTTGGGGGAACAGAGATTTCTACCATCAAAAGATATGGCCCAAAAGAAGAATCTTCCTTAAGAGTATGTTTTGGGGAACTAATACCCTAATCAAGGCTTATGATCACCAAATCCCCTCTCTCCACTCCCTCTCTGGCCTCCTGCGCCATTGCAGCTTAGTTATCCTGCCTACCACCCTCTAAAAGTCTGGGCAGCAAGTATTCTATGGCTAAGATGCTGGTAACAAATTTTGTCATTGGGAGGGGTCCATTGAAAGCCCCCTCCCTCCTCCTAAGTAACATTTATTTTATCCTGGGACAAAAAACAAACAACAACAACCATAACCACCACTATCCTTGGACTGACTTTAATGCTTAGAATCTGGACAGATAAAAGGAGAGAATGGCATTGTGGAAGCTAGGGGTGGTAAGGCTGAGCACCTGTACATTCTGTAGAATGTTGTCTTGTATGTAGAATGTTCCTTGGCACAGTTCCATCTTCCCCTATTAGTGAGGACACTCCCTTTGGCATGATAAAGTCTATCCAAAGAGATGGGAAAAGATGACTCACTTTTTCATCAAGGCCCTGCTCTAAATGTTTTCCTAACCTACAGAAGGAAAGACAACCAACCATGGCCTCACTGAATAATTGAAGGACGGTGACACAGTAGACAAGAGAACTGCCCAAAGCCATATGACTTGGCAGCGCTTCTGCTCATAGGCCCCTTATTCTCCAGTGAGTGGCCTCAACTCCTGCTGCCCATACAAAACCGTATGTGGGACTGCTTAATGAGCAGGTGGCTTAAACATTCCTCACTTTGTCAAAACAACAAGGCAATATGGCTGGGAGTCTAATTCTACACCCTGGCCCCCACGAAGGAGAGCGTTTGGGTATTCTTTGTTCTTTTCTAAGTCCCTACATTCCTGTATGTGTCCCTTTTTTCTTCCCTTTCTTTGAAAAAGGTGACCATCTTAGGGGCAGATAAGTGGTTCCAGAGAAGTCTTCTTCTAGTCTTTTTGTGTAGGGTGAAGTCAATGAGGAAAAAGTGTATCAGAGACAAAAGCCACTCTTCTATGAGGAACTAGTGTTTCACATCAAAAACAGGCTTTTTTTTTGAGAGACAAGTTGAGTGGTAAGTAACAGGAAAGTGACTTAAAGGATAGGTACTCGGCAGTGTTGCTCTATATGGAGACAGTAATATAAGCAACAACATCTGGATGGGATAAAGTCCACTTTGAAATCAGAATATACAATAACATTTCTTATTTAAACAATGTTTGTGTTTGAATAATGGCAAGAGTTAGAGCCCATGAGGGATTTTTCTTTCCAGACTTTTTTGGTAGTGGGCACAGAAAACTTGTAGAGGTTAGAGAACATTTTATTTCAGGGAAGGGAGGCTGGAGACTGAGAAAAAGGAACACTAGAAGCTCAATTCACATGTTTACTGCCATGTAATCGTAGAATGTTAGTGCTTAGAGAGACCTTAGGGACAAACTTTTCTTTCAACCTCCTCATTTTATGGTCAGGGAAAATGAGGGTCAAAGGGGTTAAAAGGCTTGCCCAAGTTCACACAGATAGACAGCAACCAAGCCAGGACTAAAAGCCCATTCTGAGCATTAACCCAGTTATCTTTTAATTACACCATCTTCTTTTAATTGCATCAGATTTAAATACTCTCTGGTTTTTATTCATTGTCAAGGAAAGAGACAAAACCAATACAGCAATGGCAGCAATGGGATGACACTGCAGGTGAAAATAGCTCCGCATTTGAGGCAAGGATGGTCAGGAGACTGGTAGAATGGGTGTCTGGACCTGCTCCTTTTAGAAGTCACTTGGAGCTTGTTGTTCCATGAGTTCAACCCAGCCCTTTTAGCTTACTAGTGCTGCTGGGTTCTTGTTCATTGGGCAGGACCTTCTGTGTCATGGGAGGTTATTGTGCTTTTAATATGCATATAGAAATAGATCTCCTTTGTGTTAAGAAATGGTGTTCTTGAGAGCAGACACATATAGGGGTGGTCATGTGTAGACCATGTTTAGGCTTTCATGGTCATGGTGATCGTATATAGGCTGGCATGTGTAGGGGTGGAGGGTGACTAAAATGATCCATGCCCGACCACAGTCCTCTACATGCTGAACACATGGGAAGACCTTTCTTTGGCAGGCAGCCACAGAGCACTTTGATGAGCCTGGCATTCTTCAAAGCTCTTTCTTTCCCCCTAAGTCTGCCAGATGCCTTAACTCAAAAAGAGCTTCTGCCCCACCACCCCACCCCAACTCTCCTTGGTTCAAGCTCCATTGGTCTAAAGGCTATGGTTTCCTTTTCATTAGTCCACAGCTATGCCCACTAACTATTGTCCCATAAATCACCCTTCTTATGGTTAAATTCCCCAAGAAGGGTGTAATTGATGCCTCTACTTCTTTTCTTCTCTTTTAAATTCTCTACAGTCTGGCTTCCGACCATCCTCTCAGTCACTCACACTTAAAACCTAGTTGTCATCCTCAACCCCTTATTATTTATTTCAACCTTTAAGTCTAATCTGTAGAACAGTTCTTTTACTGACCTTCAGGAATAGAAGTAGACAAATACATAGTTAGCCAAATGTATATCCTTTATTGGGTATATAGCCCTACAACAAATAGACTTACAGGTTCCCTCAGCCCATGTTTTGGGTCTTCCCAGGGACTTCTAAAAGACTCTCTGATGATTAGCCCAGTGCCCAGTAGACAGTAAGTGCTTAATAAATGCTTATAGAATTCAACTGAAATTGACATAAACATATTCTGAGAAAGTAAAACCCTTTTTATATTGTAGAACTAAAGGGTTATATATAGGTCAAACCTCTTTGCTTTCTATTAAAAATGACACTGTATAGTGATTTAAAGTTTACTAAATTTAACATATATGATTTGATCCTTTTAACAAAAAGCAGACAGAACAGATTGTTAATATCTTTGTTTTATACTAAGGCATAGTTAAGTGATTTACCCAGGGTGACATGGCAATTTGATGGAAGACTCTAGGTCAAAATTCACATCTTCTAAGTCTTATTTCATCCAGTATACTGCTGGCCACATCATATCACCCTTACCCTGAACTTTCTTTTGGTGTATTGGAATTTTATTTTATCTATTACTATTCAATGTGGGACTTGGAAATTTCCTTGTTATAAAGAGATGATCATTGTGATGACAATCATTATAACAGGATTTGGCTTCTACATAGAGTGCTGGCTTATCGAGTTTATCAGAAGACACGAGGGCAGAGTTGGAGAATTATAGTCGAGAGCCACACTGGATTAGAGTACGTATTTATTATGGAGAGAGAGGTTAGGCTGCAAATGATTTACTAGTGAATGCTGCTTTTTAAATTTTGGTTTGTGTTTTAAGGAAAATGAAGAGCTCCAAGAATAATATCATAATGTTGATGTCTGTTGCCTTGGATGAGACACTTCATATTCTTGGGCTGACTTCCTATTTGCCAAACGATGTTGTTATTGCTGCTTGACCACACTCAGCTAAATGCCACCAAGAGAGCCCCTGAGCTGTGTCTACTCTAGTTGTTTCAATGGGAAGTGCAAAATATGGAAAATAACAGGAAAGATGAAGTGGAGTGGATTATTCAGGAGAGAGTAGGAACCCTGCTGAGTCAAAAGTGGATCTGTATCCCTGGAGTACCAAAGATTAAAGGAGTTAGATCAGAAAGTAGCTTGTGAGGGTCAGCTCAGCTTCTAAATAACCTATATGAAAAAAATTTCCCCACTATTTCAGTCCTTACTACTCATATTCTTTCAACTTTCATACCATAGGGTCTTTACTTGGTGACCTTATGGTGGGCACTGGGTAAGAGTCCAGTCAATTCAACAAGTAATTTATTAAGCCCAAATTATGTGCTAGGAACTGTGCTAAGTGCTGGGAATACAAAGGCAAAAACAATCCCTCCCTTAAAGGACCTGATGAGAGAGACAACATGCAAACAACTATATATAAACAAGGTATATACAGAAGAAATTATAGATAATATCAGAGGGAAGAGACTACCTAAGCAAGAAAACAGAAAAGTAGACTTCAGAGTTTTGAGAAGAGACTTTAGCTATTCTAAGAGAACTGAATGGTAACACTGTTTCCAGAGAGGATGAATAAAGGTGACTGGTGGTAAATTTTTTTGGTATTATATTGCATTACATTGTATTGTATCTCATCATATCATATTGTATCATATATTATATTGTGCATGACTTTAGAGCAACTGTAGTGAGATAAATCTGAGGTGTTCCCCATTATGCTTATTTATCAGGCTTATTTATTTGTAGAGGAAGTGTGGAACCAAGTATTACAAAGGTAAAGCCAGCATGGTCTTGGGCTTTGAGAAGAGGAAAAAGCTAAACATCAATATTACTGGTTAAATATTTTCCCAACAGTGTAGCAAACAAAAGAAAAATTTACTAAATATTATAATAATGTATGACAGTGAGAAATATAGCCAAAGCCACCTTTAGTCATCAGCTCTGAAAACATTCCCACAACTGACTCTCTCGGGATGGCAGTTAGCTGAAATTCTCTTTTCAAATATTATCTTCTTCATAATATCTGGAAGAAAGGCTACTCAGGTCACAGCCTACAATACTTATGGCCTCGTATTCTGGTAAGCATGCCCGGTGACAAAGAAATAGACTCACTCAGCCCAGTCAGTTGTGCTGCTCTATGCTAAATACAGGACTCTGGCTATCACCACCCAAGTCCCATAATGTCATGGTCATGATCTGGACTGTGAAACAGCACAACACAGTCACAGTCTGAAACAGACAGAGTTATAGATTAGAAACAAACTTGACAATCCATTGTGTGTGTGGGGGGCGGGGAGAGGAAGGGAGGTCCACACATGCTCTTGCTCCCTTCTCCCGGAGGATTAGTTACAAATTGTACACACAGATGGAGAGACAAAAGGACAAAATTACTCAGGAGTCCCAGTTCTACTGCAACTACACCACAGCATTGTTTCTCCAAGCCCCTCCCGGCTCTAGCTCCTACATTCTCCCCTGCTAGTTCTTTCTATATACAACAAGACAACAGTCAATTTGAGGTACATTGGTGCTTGCTCTTAAGGATTATCTGCTTGCTGCTATTCCAAAGAAGAGCCCTGGGCACTGTCTAATTTGTGCTATCCCACTTCAGTGCCCTGCGATTTTTTTTTGTTATGCTGACAAACTATGACCCTTGGTGGCAACAATGTGTAACAGGTTTTAGGAGTGATTCCACATATATCTTAGGTGGGATGCCCCCCCCCTTTAATAGCAACTTGCATATTTTTTCCTATTAATTCTTAGCCCAGATACTGGGGCAACAAGAGGATATATTCTGATATGTATTCATAACTTAATAGAAATGCATGCTCTCATTAATTAATCAAGTAGCTATGAACCCCAAGTCTATTTCATTAAACATTAAATAAAATGGGGGCAATTGGTGGTACAGTGGATAGAGTACCAGGCCTGGAGTCAGGGAGACCTGTGTTCAAATTTGGTCTCAGACACTTATTAGTTGTGTGATCCTAGAAAAGTCATCTAATCCTGTTTGTCTCAGTTTCTCATCTATAAAATGAGCTGGAGAAGGAAATGGAAAACCACTCCAGTATTTTTTCCAAGAGAACCCCAAATGGGGTCATGAAGAGTCAGACAGGTCTGAAACAACCGAACAACAAAAACTGGAGAAACTTCTTTTCCATACACTTTCCTTTTCTCTTTATGCATCACAACTCCATAATCTCATAGGCTTAAATAACTATCAATGTTATTGATGATATAATTTACTAATAGTGTAGTAAATAATACCAAGACATACTTATATATTTCAACAATATATCACAGTGAGAAAGATCACAACCAGAGTTACGTCTAACCATCAACTCTGGAAACACCGTCCCACCATTCAACTTTCTCAGGATGACAGTTAATTAAAAATTTATTCTCAAATATTATCTTTATAATATTTATTTGCAAGATAAGACATTAGTTTTTCTCAAAAAAGATATTTACTTGGCCTCAACTCTGTCTCATACACTCTCTCAGCAAAAAAAGTTCTCATAGTCCTTTCATTGATAGCCACGACTTCTCCAGAATGACAGTTGAACTGCCATTTATCTTCTCACAGGTGATATTTAATCTGTAACTCCACAAGTTCCAATTTCCTCTTAATTTTTATTAAAGAAGGAAAGAAAGAAAAAGAAGGAATAAAGGAAAAATAGGATTGCATGAAATTGTGACTCTCTACCACATACAGATTGGGTTTTTAAAAAATAGATTTGAATGTTAACAGGTAGTTCCAATACTTTCCTGCTTATCCAGACCCTCTCCTGAACTTCTGCTCTTTCCTGTTTATTTTTAGTAGTTCATTAAAACTCTTTTTCTTCTCCCCGCTGCTTCATACCGACTCTATCTCTAATTCCTCTCTATTTCCTCCTAACTCTCATAACCTCCAAAGCACTCTTACTTGTAACAACTAAGTGTAGTCACATAAAACAAATCATGTAATAGCCATGTATGATGCCTCATACCTGCTGAGTAATAATGGATATAATGTAGAACCTCAGAGTTGTTCAAATTTGTATTCCCTTATTGTTATTTAGAATGTATTAAAATACGGAACATTTTAAGTATGGAGATAGTGTAATATCCCCTCCCATTTAGGCAAAGTGGAGAAGGAACAGCTTCTAAGAAATATGATCAATTTAATAATCAGTCATAGCCCTAGAAGACTGATATTGAATCATGTTTTCCAACTCTGGACAGAGAAAAGATGACTAGGGGTACAGAATGAGACATTGTATCCTACATACCCAAAAGAAGATGTAGCTTTTGATTAGTTGAGAGAATATTGAGTTTGGCATTGTATAGCTGAATAAGGGACTTATTTCAGTTGGTAAAGAGGGGAGCTCTAAGAGGATATTGGTATAGGAGAAGGAAAGACAGAGAGAGACAGAGAGAGGGAGACAGAGAGACAGACAGAGACAGACACAGAGACAGAGATGCAGACACACAGAGAGATGAAACAGCTAATCTTGAATACAAGACTGGAATGCCAGAGCCACAAACATACTAAGAGAAGTCATGTTCCTTAACCTCCTGTGCTTATAACTCTAGAGATAACTGAGAGTAGATTTCACTGGGATGAGATTGTTCTTTCTCTTGGTTTAAGATGAACTGTTTTTTCTCATTGCCTGTTGAAAAGCTCTGGTATGTTTCTTTGCTCTATTTTAATCTGGGTAACTCTGTTTACTATTTTGCTTGAATAAATGGATTTATTTACTATTTAGTAATCATGATGGTAGGGAAGCTAGGTGGCACAATGGATAGAACACTGGGCTTGGAATCAGGAAGATTCATCTTTCTGAGTTTCATTAGCCTCAGACACTTACTAGCAGTGCGACCCTGGGTAAGTCACTTAATCCAGTTTGCTCCAGTTCCTCATCTGTAAAATGAGCTGAAGAAGGAAATGGCCAACCCCTCCAGTATCTTGGCCAAGAAAACCCCAAATGGGGTCACAAAGAATCAGACACAACTGAATAAAAACAACAATCATGCTGGTCTTTTATTTAAACAGCAATTGGTAGGAAGAGGTTAAGGTTGTGGGTGTAAGCTAAAGTCTTCCCTCTCCTCTTGGTAAAAGGATTTCCTTCTGAACATCTTAGAATTGTATCCTATCTATACTAGAGATATTTGACATGTGGTGTACAGCTATAATTCTAACATAATCTCCCTCTTATAGAGTCTCTTGGAGACAGGAGGAAAGATTGTCCAGCCTTGGTAATCCTGGGCCCTACCTTCTCTTCCCCCTAGCTAGGCTACTGGTGGTGACAGCATAGTCCTTCTAATTTTTTAAAATGTATATATATATATATTTTTAGTGGGGCAATTGGGGTTAAGTGACTTGCCCAGGGTCACACAGCTGGTAAGTGTTAAGTGTTTGAGGCCGAATTTGAACTCAGATCCTCCTGACTCCAGGGCCGGTGCTCTATCCACTGCGCCACCGAGCTGCCCCAGTCCTTCTAATTTTTGGTATTGTTGTTGAGTCATTTCAGGTGTATTTTGTCTCTTCATGATCCCATTTGGGGTTTTCTTGGCAAAGACACTGGAGTGGTTTGCCATTTCCTTCTCCAGCTCATTTTACAGATGAGGAAACTGAAGCAAGCAGGGTTAAATGACCTTCCCAGGGTCACACAACTAGTAAGTGTCTGAGATCAGATTTGAACTCAGGTCTTCCTGACTCTAGGCCTGACATTTTAGCTACTTCACCACCTATATACCCTAACCCTTTTAATACTTCCCATAAAGGAGGAAAGGCAGCCATATTGAGATAGTCACATGTATGCATTTATCTTAAAATTCATTCCCTTTTTTCTTTTGAGCATTCCCTTATCATATCCTTGAATCATTTTTCTATTGGGTTTTATTCTTATTTATTTATATAGATTATTTATGTACCTTAGATATAAGACCATTATCAAAGAAATTTGCTGCAAAGATTCCCCCCACCCCAGTTATCTGCTTCCTATCTATCTAATTCTAACTACATTGGTTTTATTCCTGTAAATACTTTTCAATTTTATATAATCAAAATTATATATTTTTTCCTATAGTTCTCTCTATACATTTTGTAGTTGTCTTGTATTTTATGAGTAATATTCAGAAAGAATGATGATTTGTGTTTATTTTATATCTTATTATTTTATTGGTTATTATTTTGATTAATTTTTTAGTTTACTTTAGGGTCAGCTACAAAAAACCTGATAATTTTGTTTTTACTCTTTTCCAATGCTTATTACCCTTATTTCTTTTTCTTCTTTTCTTCTAATATTTCAGTATTATTTTATTAGTATGTTATCAGGCAACATATTTTCTAATGATTTTCTTTATTTTCTCCTTTTTTCTAGAACAGTATCACATAATAACAATGACAGTGGACAAATTTGTTTCCCTCTGATCTTATTGGAAAGGCTTCCATTGTTTTTCTATTATAGATAATGCTAACTCATGATTTAGATAGATACTATTTACCATATTGAAAAATGGCCCATTTATTCCCCCCCTTTTTAAACCAAGAGAGGTGTTGCATTTTGTCAAAAACTTTTACTAGAAAAAGTGATATAATTTTGTAATTTGAATTTTTAAAGAATTAATATGGCCTACTGTATTTAGAATTATCCTGTCATTGAACCAACCCTGAATTCCTGCCCTGTCCTACTTGGTCAGTGAATAGTCTTTTAAATGTCATCATAGTCTCTTTACTAACATTTTATTCAATTTTTCTCATCAATATTTATTAGAGACATTATAGTTTTATTTCTATGCTTTATATCTCCTTGGTTTGGGTATAAAAACCATATTTCTCTCATAAAAGGAGTTTGGGAAGATACTTCCTTCTCCTTATTTTTGTAAGTATTTATGTAATATTAAAATTGTTCTTTGAATGTTCAATAAAATTCACTTGTAGATTCATTTGGTCCTTTTTTTTAACCTATGCAAAGTTTTTGATGACTTATTCAATTTCATTTTCTGAAATTGAGTTATTTAAAATTTCTGTATCTTGTTTTGTCTAAGTATGTTTTTGAAATAAATATTAAAATGTTTCAGTATTAATTTATTAGCATGTTATCAGGCAACTTATTTTCTAATGATTTTCTTTATTTCTTATGAGTCCCTTTTCCATTAAAAAAAAATTGTCAAGTTCATTTTCCTCTCCTTTTTTTGGATAAGATTATCTAATAGCTTATCTATTTTATTAGTTTTTAAAAAAAACAGCTCCTTAATCTGAAGGTTTTTTTTTTACTGTTTTCTCTCATAACTAGCTAATATGGGAATATTTTCCATGACTACTCATGTATAACTTATTTTGAATTGCTTGAGTTCTTGTGGGTGGGGGTGGGAATGGAGGGAGGAAGAGAAGTTGGAACGCAAAGTTTTAAAAAATTGATGTTAAAATTTGTTTTCACATATATTTTAGAAAATAAAATTCTATACAAAAAACCCCCAGCTCCTAGTATTATCAATTAGAATTTTTTAACCTATTTTTTCTCTCTTCTTTGATTTTCAGAATGTCTACTTCTGTTTTTCTAGGCTTTTTCTTTGATTTTCTAAAATTTTTAGATTCATATCTAATTAATTGATTTCTTTTATTGTTGAAAATATTTAGTGATATAAAATTTCCTTTAAGAACTGCTTTCCTTTAAGATCGGCTACATTCCAAAAATTTCAGTGTGTTACCTCATTTTTATCATTTTCTTTGATGAAATCATCTCTTGTTTCTTGTTTCTCTGATTTGCTCTTGACCCTCCAATTCTTTAGGATCAAATTAGTCTCCATTAAGTTTCAATCTTTTCTTTAAGTTTCCTTTATTTATTATACATTTTATTGTGTTATGACCAGTAACGAATGTGTTTGATATTTCTGCATTTCTACATTGGTTTATAAAGTTTTTATACTCTAGAACATGGCTAATTTTTGAAAAGGCATCATCAGCTGAAAAACACATCACCTCCCCCCAACTTTATGGATGAGGAAAAAAAGATTGCACTTTGTCTAAGGTCACAGAGCCAGTGGAACTGGGATTTGAACCCAGGGTCTCTAAGTCTAACATGGGCTTTGAAACCAGTATTTTTTTCTATGCAGGGGAAGACCTCTGTTCTCCATTCTCTAGAATAATTTTGTTCTTCTTCTGCCAGAAGGAATTGGTACCTCTGAGAACCAACAGTAACTGTCTGGACAGTATTGAAAAGCCCTTTTGGAGACAAAGGAAATCTGTTTTCCCTTTAGGCTTCCTACTCACCAACCCACATTTGATGATGGTTCATCACTTCTGTAAACAAGTGCACCTGGTTGTCTGTCCCAGACAGTCCAGAGTTTAAAATGCAAAAGTTCAAGTGTTGAGGCAAGCCTCCTTCCTGGAATCTCCTAATTTAGGATCAGTTAAGAGCTTTTCTATGGGCCACATGAAAGTTAGAGAGGGAGGGGAAGAGGATGGGTATAGAATGATGTTGTTCAACAGCTCTTACACCAAAACAACATGGTTGAACAATGTCTTTGCTGATGATACACAATGGGTTCCTTCATCCAGGTTTAACCACATAAAAGCAATAGCCGAGCAACAGGAGTTTGTTGGAAAGAGGGGTCTAAGGGTGACAAAGACAAGCAATCCATTGCTGAGGTGTAGAAGAAGGAGAAAAGGGCTACTAAAGGTGGACAGGATAAAAAAAAAATCTACTCAGTCTGCAATCTCTAGGAAATATTTAACACCAAATCTAAGAAGCTGGTTTTATATATATCTATATATCTATATCTATATCTATATCTATATATGTGTGTGTATACACACATACATACACATATATTATATTTAACTATTGATTTATTTTTTAAACTATCAATAGTAGAAATAATATTAATGCCCCTTATAATTGTATTGTGTTTTACAGTATACAAAGCACTTTCAAATACATGGTCTCATTTGATATTCCTAACATTCCTAAAATGTTGCATAGATAGGGGATATTATTAACACCAAACTACTTTATGGATAAGAAAATTAAGTCTCTGCAAGTGTAAATTACTTATAAGTGACTAGTAAGACTAAATGTACTAAAGATAAAATATAAGATGTCCCAAAAGTCTTGGTGCAGTTTAAAGCTTTAATAGTTTTAATAGTTATTAAGTATAATAGCTATTAAAATATCATATTATAGTAGCAATTAAAGTTTAAAACTGCATGAAGACTTTGGGCTAAAACTGCATTAAGACCCTATACTTGGGCTAAAAAAAGACCCAATAGCACAATTACAGGAGGCATTGCAAGGTCATATGAAAAAGAGTTGGGAGACTTTAGCTGAATCTGAACTCAACATGAATCAGTAGTGTGGCATGGCAGCCTCCAAATCTAACACTTGTCAACATATTGTCCAAGACAAAGGAGGTGACGGCCCAGCTGCCCTCTGCTCTAGTAACACAATATCTGGGGTACTGGGTTAGTTCTATGTGTCCTGTTTTAGGAGTTACATTTACAAACTAGAAAGCATGACATATAAAGTGAACAGGATGGGAGAAGGCTGGATATCATGCCAAACAAAGGTTGGTTGAAGAAACTGTAGATGTTTAGTTTGGAGAGAAGAGACTAAAGGGAGAATAAGGATGTCTCTTTGATCAAGTATTGGAAAGGTTGTCACATGAGAGAGATATAAGACTTGTTCTGTCTGACCATGAAGATCAGAATTAGGATCATTGGGTAGGGGTTGCAAAAGAAGCAGATTTCAACTTCAGAAAAACTTCTTAATAATTAAGATTTGTCCACAAGTGGAAGGTGCCATCTTGGGAAGTGGTCCTTCATCACTAGAGGTCTTCATGAAGAGGCTCGGTGAACACTTGGGATCATTGTTAGGGACTCCTCTTCAGGTGTGGGTCAGCCTGCATGACTTCTGTGGTCATTTCCTAGCATGACATTTTGCTAGTTTGTGACTTGTCCAAGGTCTCACAGACCTGAAATCAGAATGTTTGTGTCATAAACCCAGTGCAATTTTCATTACATTAGGGCTTCTTCTTTCCTTCTACAAAGGACCTATGAAGGAAGATGCTATCTGAATCCAAAAAAAGAACTGATAAATAGAAGTATGTGTAGAATGATTTTACATATATGTATATGTTTATGTCTAATGATAGCCATCTCTGGGGGAATGGGGGGAGGAGGAAAAAAGAAATGTACAAGATTATTTTATGTGTAAAAGGATTAGCAAGTTATATATAATAGATTTGCAGTTTTATGTGCAATCATCTTTTTAAAAATTTAAATCAATAAATAAAATTTTAAAAGTAAGGCTTCTTCCTGCTAATTTCCAGTTCCTGATGTTGGTTTCTTTTTTTTTTCTTTTTTTAAAATTCTGAATAGAATTTTATTTTTCAAAATATGTGTAAAAACAAAATTTAACATCAATTTTTAAAAAACTTTGTGTTCCAACTTCTCTTCCCCCCTCCATTCCCACCCCCCACCCACAAGAACTCAAGCAATTAAAAATAAGTTATACATGAGTAGTCATGGAAAAATTCCCATATTAGGTAGTTGTGAGAGAAAACAGTCAAAAAAACCCAAAACTTCAGATTAAGGAATTGTCAAAGAGGAAATGAAAAAAAATTTTAAAATGTGTTTCCATCTGTTTTCAGATACTATCAGTTCTTTCTCTGCAGATGGGCTGCAATCTTCATAAGTCTTTCAGGGTTATATTGGATCATTGCCTTGCTGAAAATAACCACATGCTTCCCAGCAGATCATCCCCCACTAGTGCTGTTATTTTGTGTACAGTATATTTCACTCTGCTTCAGTTCATGTAGGTCTTTCCAGGTTTTCCTGATAGTATCCTGTTCATCATAACCTTTATATAGTACCTTAAGCTTGACAGAGAATTTTCTTCATAAAAGCCTAGTAAAGTAGGTACCATACATTTTGCCATTATAATCAATCATCATAACTATTTCCCTCCATCCCACTCCCTTCCCATGACATTTACTCATTTTTTTACCTTCTTCTTTTTACCTATTCCTCCTCAGAGGTGTTTTACTTCTGACTATCCTCTCCCTCGCTCTGCACTCCCTTTATTCACCCTTCCTTCCTTGTCCTCCTCCCCTCCTATTTTCCTGCAGGATTAAATAGATTGCTCCTCCCAATTGGGTATGAAAGCTGTTCCCTCCATGAGCCCACTCCAATGAGATCAGGGTCCCTGAACTAATTCTGTGTTCTAAATTTTTCTTCCTCCCTCCTTCCTCAACCCTCCCTATGAGATCAAGCAATTCAATATGTCATACTGGTGCAGTAATGCAGAACATCTTCATCTTCCTTCAAAGTGTTTTGCTTTTTACGGCTCTCTCCCCAAATCTGCCCTTTCCTCCTTCCCTTCTTCCCCCCTCCCCTTTTCTCCCTCCCTTCCCTCAGGACAAAAATATATTACTATACCTACTTGAGTATGTATGTTAGTCCTTCTTTGAGCCAATTCTGATATTAAGGTTCACCCACTCCCCAACTCCTTCCCCCTCTTCTACTCTCCTCCATAAGCTTTCTTCTTGTTTCCTTCATGTGAACTACCTCTCCCCAGACCATCTCTCCCTTCTCCCTCCCCCAGTTTATTCCTCCTATACCTCAACCCTATTTTAATGATGTCATCATGGATTAGCTAGGTGGCACAGTGGACAAAGCACCAGCCCTGGACCCAGGATGCCCCAAGCCCAAATCCAGCCCCAGACATAAGACACCCCACCCCGTCTGCCCTACAAAGAACAAAACATAAATGCTTTACAGATATCATCCCTTCATACTCAGTTCAGCCCTGTCTTCTGTGAATTTCTTGTGAAGAATTTTTGTTTTGTTTTGTTTTGGTTTTTGGTGAGGCAATCGGGGTTAAGTGACTTGTCTAGGATCACACAGCTAGTAATTGTCAAGTGTCTGAGGTCACATTTGAACTCAGGTTCTCCTGTGTCCAGGGCTGGCACTCTATCCACTGCGCCACCCAGCTGCCCCTGAATTTCTTACTGAGACAGTTCTTATGATTTCAAAGTATTATCTTCCCATGTAGGAATGTAAACAGTTTGATCTTTTAATATCCCTCATGAAGTCTCTTTCCTGTTTACCTTTTTATGTTTCTCCAGGATCTTGTATTTGAAAGTCAAATTTTCTATTCAGTTCAGGTCTTTTCATCACAAATGCTTGAAAGACCTCTTTCTCATTGAAATCCCATTTTTGCCTCTGAAAAATTATACTCAGTTTTGCTGGGTACATGATTTTTGGCTGAAGTCCCAGTTCCTTTGCCCTCTGGAATATCATATTCCATGCCCTTCGGTTCTTTAATGTAGAAGCTGCTAGATCTTGCTTTATCCTTATTGGAGCTCCACAGCATTTGAATTCCTTTTTTCTAGCTGCTTGCAGTATTTTTTCCTTGACCTGGGAGTTCTGGAATTTGGCTACAATATTCCTGGAGGTTTTCCTTTTGGGATCTCTTTCAGGAAGTGATCGGTGGGTTCTTTCAATTTCTATTTTAGCTTCTGCTTCCAGAATATCAGGCTAATTTTCCCTCAAGATCTCTTGGAGGATGGTGTCTAAGCTTTTGTTTTGGTCATGGTTTTCAGGTAGTCCAATGATTTTCAAATTCTCTCTCCTAGATTTATTTTCTAGGTCAGCTGTTTTTCCAAGGAGATATTTCACACTGCCCTCTATTTTTTCATTCAATTGGATTTGCTTTACTGTGTCTTGGTTTCTCATAAGGTCACTAGCTTCCATTTGTTCAATCCTAATTCTTAGGATTTTCATTTTATTTATTCAAATATTTTCATCAGACAGTTTTTTAAATCTCCTTTTACATTTGGCTTTTCAAACTGTTGACTTTTTTCTCATGACTCTTCTGCATTGCTCTTATTTCCCTTTCCATTCTTTCCTCCTTTTCTCTACATTTTCTTTCTATTTCTCCTACTTTCTCTTCAAAGTCCCTTTTGAGAGCTTCCATGGCCTGAGACCAGTTCATATTTTTCTTGGAAGCTTTGGATGTTGGAGCTTTGACCCTGTTATTATCTTCTTCTTCTGAGGTTGTATTGTGGTCTACCTTACCCCCAAAGAAGTTTTCGATGGTCTTCTGCTTTCTCTGCTTACTCATCCTGGCTTACTATTTCTTGGCTTTTAACTCCTTCTTAAAGTGTGGCGCTGCTTCCAGGACACACTGTTCAAGCTACAGCGTGGCCTGGGTGATGGTTGGGCTTCTTCTCAGCCTGCCTGGCCTCGATTTCATTTGATAACTCTCCACTGGCAGGAGGGTGGGGGGGGGTGAGTGCTGCTTCTCGGCTCCACTCCTGTTCTCAGCTTCAGAGGGTCCCAGGTGTTTTGGGTTGAAGGGAGGATGTTGGTTTCTGAGAACCTCCTTAATCATTTTGTTGTTCTCAAAGAGAACCATGACATCATTGGGGTGATGTCATGACTTGCAGTGAATTAGATTTAAGTGAAGGAGGGCAGTGCAAAATCACCAACCTCAGTCTCTCCTCCAGAGCCATCTGGGTCCAGTGGCAAGCTATAGATCAGGATGACTGGAGATGGCCCCAGATATTTAAGGCAATTGGGGTTAAGTGACTTGCCCAGGGTCACCCAGCTAGTAAAGTGTCTGACATGAGATTTGCCCTCAGTTCCTCCCATCTCCAGTGCTCTATCTACTGCACCACCTAGCTGTCCCTCTATCATTTTAGCAGGATAAAAAGAATGGAGGCATCATGAAGCTGTCACTGCAAAGAGCAATGTGCTGTCATTTCCACACCCTGGGCACTGTTGGGTCCCCTGTATCCTCCATGCTGTGCACAGGCACTGAGAGATTCTATAAAGAACTGCTGTTAAAATAAAATTCTAAGACACAATCACTCCTCCATATGTGAGAGAAAACATTGTTGGCAGCATCACAGCCTCTCCACCTATAATAGCAAGGCTTGTGTAGCCGTCTCTGAGCCAGCAATCTCTTTCAAAATGGAGGTCAACATTATATATGCTATACATACATGTGGTACAGCTAAAGTCTTCACATGGCTAATGACCATCCATGATTAGCAAATTAGGAGACTGTGCCTGTTTTCACATTTTTGTAATAAACCAAATGTTTTGAATTAAGGAATTTTAGAACTGGAAGGGAATTGAGGGACCATCTGGTCCAATTCCATGATTTTTAAGTGGGAAAACTTGGGGGTACAAAGTGAAATGCTTATCCGAGTTAGTGGAATAATGGTTCCACGTTTCTTAACCCACAAACCAATCCTCTTTTCAGGACACTGCAGTGACTCCCTTTGTTTACTTAATTAACGGCAACAGCTCTCTGTAAGGGTTGTTAGAAACAGAGAAGTGTGTTTCAAATATAATTAGCCCAGAGAACAAAAGTAAAATCTAGCTCTTTGACAAACGTCATCTTGACATGTTTATATTTCCGTACTTCTCGGATCTATTATTTTGACAATGCAGGTCACTATTTATGCAGGTCACAACTTCTCTAGGACTTGATCTATGAGTTTCCATGGCCAAAAAGATGTATTCCCCTGTGGCCAATGAGGTGGTGATCCTCTCTGAATTCACTTAGGTTGGTCCTCTGCCAGTAGACATATAGTGCTAGGTCTGTGCTTAAAGCTTTCCCACCTTGGTAAAACCTGCCAATGTTTACATTCTGCCGCCAAGTTCCAGAGGGTCCTGGTGATGTGCTAACAGTTCCTAATGCAAGAGTATCAATCATAAATTAAATAAACAAACTATTAGGGTGAAAATAGAAAACAGATGCAATTATTAATTTGTTGAATGCTAATGGACATTAGCCATGACATGTCCGAGCCTGGCAAACAAAGGTTTTGAAGACAATTTCTACTAAAGCAATTCCTTTCTTGTGGCTTTGGAATCTAACACTGGGCATTATGCAAGTTTGAGAGTCCCAGGATAAGAAAGTAAATTCCAAACTTCATTTTGCCTTTCTCAAATAGAGAGGAAAATATTCCTTCCATTTGGGGATTAGCTTGAAACGAACAATGCCATAAAGCCAAGACGGTCCTTTGCTAACTAAAATGGCAGCTTTAGCAGTAACACATGTATAACAGCTGTAAGAAATCACCTCCCCTCATCTCTACTAGGGCCCTAGTACACAGTTCAACCTGTAGCTACAAGCAAACAGGCAGACTCTACAGTGAGCACCAATTCAAGTTTGAGGTCCAAACAGAAATCAATTACCAGCTTTTGAGGGCCTTAGATGAGTCAGTGAGGTCTGACCCATGAGTTAGGATGTAGTCATGAAGTGTTAGATCAAGGAAGGTCAAAGCCACAGCTTTGGAGAGTCATTTGTCACTTAGTATAGGCCAAGAAATCACAAACAAAGGAGACAGTGAGTGAGTGAAATTATGAATTATACACAACTTCAGACACAGTTTGGCCTGATGCAAATGGAACAACACTAGAGATAGCTAGAGAGTCAAAATGTTTTAAAACAGCCACCCCAGCCAAAACAACAAGAGTGATCCCTAAAGAGATGTGGGTAGGAAGTCTTATTAATGTCTGACCTATTTTGGTGGACCTGAGGGTTCATCAAGTTGATGGGGAATGAAGGATTAGCTTGTGGTATATCTTTTAATAAGCAATAAACAAAACAAAACAAAACAAGACAAAACAATCCACCTTTTTCCATATACATATTTTATTATTTTCCAGTTACATTTAGAGATAGTTTTCAACATTTGTTTTTATAAGATTTCTAATTTCACATTTTTCTACCTCCCTCTCTTCCCTCCCCCCTCCCCAAGACAGCAAGTAATCTGATATAGGTTATATATGTACAATCACATTAAACATATTTCTGCATTAATCATGTTATGAGATAAGAATCAGAGCAAAAAAGGAAAAACCTCGAAAAAGAAAAACAACAAAAAAACAATAGAAATAATATGGTTCGATCTACATCTAGATTCCACAGTTCTTTTTTTTCTGGATTTGGAGAGCATTTTCCAACATGAGTCCTTTGGAACTATCTTGGACCATTGTATTGCTGAGAAGAATCAAGTCTATCACAGTTGATCAACACATAATGTTGTTGATACTGTGTGCAATGTTCTCCTGGTTCTGCTCATCTCACTCATCATCAGTTCATGCAAGTCCTTCCAGGTTTCTCTGAAATCTGCCTGCTCATCATTTCTTACAGCACAATAGTATGACATTATATTCATATACCACAACTTGTTCAGCCATTCCCCAATTGATGGGCAACCCCTCAATTTCCAATTCCTTGCCATCACAAAAAGAGCAGCTATAAATATTTTTGTACATGTGGGTCCTTTTCCCTTTTTATGATCTCTTTGGGAAAAAGACCTAATTAATAGTGGTATTGCTGGGTCAAAGGGTATGCACAGCTTTATAGCCCTTTGGGCATAGTTCCAAACTGCTCTCCAGAATGGTTGGATCAGTTCACAGCTCTACCAACAATGCATTAGAGTTCCAATTTTTCCACGACTTCTCCATCATTTATTATTTTCCTTTTTTTGTCATATTAGCCAATCTGATAGGTGTCAGGTGGTACCTCAGAGTAAAACAACCTACTTTTGGGGATACAATCATGCTAACATCATGTTAATGATGAGAAGGCAGCAACAGAAGAGGTCATAGCCAAATACTGAGACAAAACTAGAGAAAAATTGTCCTCACTTGATAATAGCCACATGGGGTTTCAATTCAACAAATAAGTCAGCAAGCATTTATTAATTACCTCTGTGTGCAGGCACTGTGCTAAGCTAAGTGCTGGGGTTACAAAGAAAGCTAAAAGACAGTCCTTGCTGTCAAGGTACTGGGGCTACAAAGACAAGACTGAGAAAACCTCTGCAACGTCAGGGCAGGGAGAGGGGAATGTAGCCAAGGATGATAAGTAACTCCTTTGAAGAAATTCAATTTAGACAGTGCTTGCTCTAGGGAAATTCGAGGAGAGGGAAAACATGTTAAAGGGATCAGGAAAGGCTTCAAAGTGGAAAAGGTGCTGAGATGTGGGGAAGAAAAGGGAGGATGCGCCAAGCATAAGGGACTGTTTGTGCAAATGCCCAGAGGGGGATATGGGCATATCAAGTGTAGATAACAGCTAGTGGTGGTAGGATGGAGAATTCTCTCATGTTGGAGAAGGGATTTAGCTCTTTGATTCAGCATTCAGTGGTCAAGCTCCAGGCACTTGGGTACTGTATCCAAACATGATTAATTGTCTTTACCCCAACATGTACCTAATAAACACAAGCTGCCAGAAAACTGTATTTCTAACAGTGACCACATGAAAGGAGGTTCCAGTGGCTTTTGTGTTGAGCCAATGAAACATGACCTTGCATGTAACCCCCAGCAGGTTATTGCCCTTTACACAAAGAATAATAAGAACAATAAAGAGCAGGGGCACTCTCCCTACCCCACTCCCCATCTTTTACATCCAGGGGGCTTCGACTGCATTGGGAAAAGCTGTTCATGATAATAAGAATGATAGCTTCAATTCTGGTCCAGGTTCTCCCTTTGTTCTACAGACGTTGAAATAAAATAATGATCCCGTTCCTCCTTTCTCTCCCTCAGAAGGAAAAATGGATTGTGGTTTCCCAGAAATGCTTCCCTTAATCAGCCTGATCTTGTCTCCACTACTCTCCCCACCCCAGGTGACAAACAGTTGCCATCCGAGATTGTAGTACTTACTCCCAAAGGTCATAAATTGGAAAGGACTGTGATGAGGGGCTGCAAGCCCATATTACCAACTGGCTCCAATCTAGTCCTGCAATCCTAGTTTGTATGGGGAAGTCAAGACGTTCAGTTCTCTCTAGGGCATGAAGCTCGATGCTCTCTTGAAGATTTAAAGAAAATGGTGGCCTCCCTTTGGTTAGTAGGGGGATCCTGAGTCTGTGACAGAGCTGGACACCTGAGCCTGGGTGAGGGTACCAGTCACATAGCCATGTAGGATGTTGGAGCTGCCCAAAGCTGCATGTATTGGCCTTAGTACTACATGGCCTTGCCTTCAGGACTTGGCAGCCCAACTTGGGCTACAAGCTGTACCTATGCATTGACCTGGAGCCTCAGACTACAGGGCCTCCACCAGGTACAGAAAGCAGCCACAGTGAGCCAGGCTAACAGCACCAACTTTGTTGAAAATGATGCTGAGGAATATTGAATATTCCATTTATAGGTAATGTTAAACTAAAAGAATCATTATTATGGGAGAGCACACCCCCATGGAAGATTTATAGGAGGACACTATAAAGAGTAGCATAGAATAAGAAGGCATGAGTGAGTTACCATCTGTGATATTGGAAAGAGTACCTCCATTGATGAAATCATAAATCCCTTGAGGCATTAAAGTACTCTGACAGCAATGGATTGGAATAGAGAAGACTTGAATCAAGGAGACTGATGGGAATGCTATTAGCATTATCTAGAAGTGAGACGACGAGAGCCTGAACTAGTGTGGTTGTGGTAAGAACAATGAGAAAAGGGTATATAGATGTTAAAGCTACTTGAAGAAGTTGTAGGATTTGGCAGCTCATGGGAGATGTTCGATATTTCTGGACAATGGAAGAAGTGAGGTCAAGGGGCTCCTCCAGTGGAAGAAAAATTCATTTTTTTTTTTTTTGCAGGTGTAACGATTGGAATAACGCCACCTGCTGGATACTTACTGTAGAGGAGTTCTGCCCATGAAGGGAAGGTCTTTGAGGGCAAGACCAGGAGTCAGGAAGTGACGCGGGCTAGTGGGAGGAGGAAGGAAGAGACTGGCGCTCAGTCTGGGTCTCTTTCCTCTGGACTCTGGTGGAGAGCGGAGCTAGAAATGTGCTCTCCCTTTAATAGATAGGAATCTAGGCCTTTTTCTCTCTCTTTACCAAATTCTTATTCTCCTTAATAAATGCTTAAAAGTCTAACTCTTGCTAAAGCTTATAATTTATTGGCGACCACTCATTAGATATTTTAGACAGTTTAGCTAGAATTTTAACCCTTAACAGATGGCTGACCACGAAGAGGAAAGCTAACCCTCAGTCTTCTGATGTTCTGGTTGGGTAAGAAATTTCCCCTCCCTCTCCCTTTAAATTGCTAAGTACTGGCCCACTGGCTGTGTTTTCCTTTAAATTTTTTCGAATGGACCTTTTAAACTCCCTAATTACCCCATTTTTGATTTTAGTCTGTTTAACCAGACAAATGGGAGATAAGATCATGTTAATGCTTTGTTTTTGTGGATTTTCTATTTTTCTTTTTATTTTTGTTAAAAGAGCCAGCAACTTACTCACACAAGGAAATATCTCTCCCTCTCCCAACCATGCTTTTTCAGAGAAACCTGAAGAGATTCCCGCAGCTTTTCCCAGTTCTAACAGTAATTGTTGCTTTAATTTTGCATGCCTGGAGGCAATGACCCACCCTCTAGAAGCTTTTAATCCCCTAGCACCTGGAGGCAAAGTGGGGGAAGAGGAATCCAGGCCTGAGTTCAAAATCAAGTCTGATTCAAATTGCTCTGGTCCCTCCCCTCCTCTCCAGACCCCACCCTCTACTCCTCCTATGGCCAAGCCCATTGCTTCCCCTGCCTGGGAAGTCCAGAGATCTGATGCGCATGCTCAACTTTCTCTACCTACATTTGCAGCTTCAGGCTCAGCCCTTCCCCAGCCTGGTTGTGCTTCTGAGACAACCTTAGAAAACCCTTTAAACTCCAGATATGCTCAATTTGTTCATAATTTTGCTAACCTGCTTTTGTCTTTAATTAGTAATCTTATAAAGCATTTGTATGGTGAAAAGCCCGACAGACAATATAGAGGGGTTAAAGAAGAAAAACTTAAGCCGAATAAGAATGACAATCATCACCATAGTTCAAGACTCCGCTTCTTTTGCCATGGAAGGGTATATATTTTACAGAAATGTAGAAGTAAGCAGCAAGGTATTGATATGAGTATTGGGGATTTTAGATATCGGAATCAAAAGTGTTCTGAATTCATTCAGAGTATTAATGTCAGTTCAGAGGTTACATAGGATTTCTATGCTATTACATATACATTTTGAAATTAATGGTATAGGTTTATTTTCATAGAGATTTTCATGCTTTTGAGATTGTGTCATACTTAGTTTCTAAAACAAGGAGAATATTTGTAAAAGCTTTTTATAGTCATGTGATCAAGTTTATATTTTATAATACTCTTATTGATATTAAGTTCACATTCATTTAGACTTCCTTAGTTTGAATTTCATTGTCTTTTATTGTTCCATGTGTATTTTCTTCTATTCGTTTATCTATCTAATTTTGAAAAATTGCAAGATGGTTTTGATTTCATAATACAATGTTAATTCTAGGAGTATTGTGCTCCCATATTCTGAGTTGTTTGTTTTTGTTATTTTTTTTTCCTCAACTGATTATTTGATCAAACTCTTTAAAGCATTTCCCTGGCAAATTGGTTGCCATGGCAAGTGTAAATTGATTCTAGAAGTATTATTTTTGATAAGCATATTCCCAAAAAAAAAAAAAAAGAGGGGAACATTTGTAAAAGTTTTCTTTTTTCAAAAAAAAAATTCTTTGAGTTTCTGTTGTGCTTTAACTTGTATTTAAGTATGTTCTGATTTTTCACAAAAGTAATTGTATACTAAGTAAAAAAAAAAGGGGTATTATTTGAAATTGTTGCATAATTATATAGTGTGTTCTGAGTCAAGATGTATTCACATTTTTTGCAATCATTTATTATCCTCAATTTTTAAATCCATATGAGACTTGGATTATGGGAACTTATCATTTAAGACATTAATTGCCTTTATTCTGAGTTATCAGATGCCAGTTGGCCAAGATGCCATCCAATCACAAGAGGAATACATGCAAGAGCAGACACTGAACTGTCACATGAGGGGAGACATGCATGAAGTCAAGGTATGGCCGAGGGAACGGCTTTTGACAAATGTTGAGGTTGGATTCTCTTGGTTTAATATTTTATTTTATTTTTCCCCACAATATTGTACAGATGGCTGGAAGTATTCATCCCACCCATCTCACTTCTACACCTGGCTTCTATGCTCCCTCCTATATGCCTGATGCCATGGACATCTCAATCCCATGCATCTGATTAAGTCTGACTCAGTTTCTTCCAATATGTTCGGTGGCATGGACATATATTCCATCCACCTATTTTAAGCCTGGCATACTGTATGGGCAGTACATATTGCTCAAGTGTGGGAATGCTCATATCCCATCATTTCTCTGTTCTTTTATGGTAACCCCCATAATTATCTCAGGTGTCATGATAAATACAGTGTTGAATTTGGCCTTGACACCTGTTACCAATTATATTAGATTTTTTAATTTCTCATAATGGCATGAGGATAATTAGGCAGATGATGCAAAAAGTGATGAAACAAAGATAAAAAATTATTTTTAATAATTAATATCGCAGCAATTGTCTTCTCAATTACCCTCCATAAGGGGGGGACTATAGTAATATTATAATTTTAAAGAATGATTCAATTTTTGTTTTATTATATGTTTCATGTGTAACAACTAAGATTCTGAATTCCCTTAGACATGTTTTTGAGAACTTTCATTGTTTGATTTGATTATTGACAAAGCTATTTTAAAGTTGTGTTAAGCTCAATTTTGTAGGAAATTTTCCTGGCTGATTACCAGCATCCACACATCAACCCCTGAAAAGACTTCCATTCCATGACTACACCTAGAGGACATCTGAGAAAAGACTTTCAGAGACTTTAAATGAACAGTTTTGATTTGTTGTTTTTTTTTTCTCTTTCTGTTATAATATACACCATCTGTAACATGTATTCTCTGCAGAGGCCCTCCCTTTGCAGGACTAATGTCAAAGCGTCGGTTCATGAGGACAAAAAAAAATCGCCCCTCTGGACAAAACTTTCCTCTCTTCCTTTTCTATATTGTTGTTCACATATTATTAGTTATCAATAGTTATTATATTCTTTTTACTGTTCCGTCAAGGAAACATTTTGTTTCTTGAGGAACAACAGGGGGGACTGTAACGATTGGAATAACGCCACCTGCTGGATACTTACTGTAGAGGAGTTCTGCCCATGAAGGGAAGGTCTTTGAGGGCAAGACCAGGAGTCAGGAAGTGACGCGGGCTAGTGGGAGGAGGAAGGAAGAGACTGGCGCTCAGTCTGGGTCTCTTTCCTCTGGACTCTGGTGGAGAGCGGAGCTAGAAATGTGCTCTCCCTTTAATAGATAGGAATCTAGGCCTTTTTCTCTCTCTTTACCAAATTCTTATTCTCCTTAATAAATGCTTAAAAGTCTAACTCTTGCTAAAGCTTATAATTTATTGGCGACCACTCATTAGATATTTTAGACAGTTTAGCTAGAATTTTAACCCTTAACAGATCTCTTCCTTCCTCCTCCCACTAGCCCGCGTCACTTCCTGACTCCTGGTCTTGCCCTCAAAGACCTTCCCTTCATGGGCAGAACTCCTCTACAGTAAGTATCCAGCAGGTGGCGTTATTCCAATCGTTACACAGGGCAAGGGGGGTTAAGTGATTTGCCCAGGGTCACACAGCTAGTAAGTGTCAAGTGTCAGGCTGTATTTGAACTCAGATCCTCCTGAATCCAGGGCTGGTGCTTTGTCCACTGAGCCACCTAGCTGCCTCCAGAACAATTCTAAGAAATGGGGCTAGTCTTCCCTGTCCCTAGGACAGGGAGACAGAAATGTGAGCTGCCTGGTACTCAGTTTGAATATATAATTTAGTTGAAAGGGAGACCCCCTCCCTGTGCATCTTTCAGCAAGTGACTCAGTGGAACCCGTCAGATATAGAAACAAGAAGCAACTGCTGACAGGCTGAACCACAAATATTCCTAGTTAAATGGGAAACCATTGAACTGGAGCTAATTCCAAATGTGATCACAGCTCTAGAAAGTCATTCATCCTCTGCAGATTACCTTTGATCTTTTCCTCAGTTCATCCAATTTTACTTTATCCCCCTCTACTTTCCATCTGTATTAAAGCAGAGGGTTGAGAAATGCAATAAGAAAGGAGACAATGAGTTGGCAGGAGTGCTGGGCTTTTGCTTGATGGCAGTAAAGCCTGGGGTTTCCCTATAAAGAAGGATTCATTCTCATGTGCTAGAATGAGAATACTCCTTTTGAAAATGAGGGCATCCCTTTCCACACCAACTTCTTGCTTCCTTTCCTATTCTATGGAGCTAGTCGCCCCTTACAGAGAGAAGTGGATCTGATGTTCACTGTGGTCAGAAGGGGCACTTGAGGAAAAACCACCATTCAAATGAGAATGCAGTTATAAGCAAGCAAAACAATTTTCATTATACTAGGCCTGTGGACAGTCATAAGGAGCAGTAGTCACAAAGTGAGTGCATGGTGGTTTGGGTCATCCCCTCCTATAAGTTGTTGGTTTTTTGTTTTTTTTTTTGGTGGGGCAATGAGGGTTAAGTGACTTACCCAGGGCCACACAACTAGTGGCAAGTGTCTGAGGTCACATTTGGACTTAGGGCCTCCTGAATCCAGGGCCAGTGCTTTATACACTGCACCACTTAGCTGCCCTCTCCTATAAGTTTTAATGTCCTGGTCAATGCATAGGGCACTAGACTAATACCCAACTGCCTTCTCATATGACCTTACTTTGGCCACTATCTTGAATAAATTACTGATGGATGAGAATTGACCACAGCAAATGAGGTCTGTGATAATCATGAGATTCATGTTCATCTTGGAAAAGGGAAGGGTTGGTGAGGCTATATTAGCTGTCTTCAAAGTATTTGGAGAGTGGTCACATGGAAGACAGATTAAGCTTTATTCTGCTTGGACAGAACTAGGAGCAATGGGTGGAAGTTGCAAAAAGGCAGATTTTGGATCATAAGGTGAGAAGGGATCATAGATTGGAATCGGAAAAGGATCATTACATAAATTACCATTACATAATAATGAGTAGAACTGTCTGAAAGTGGTATGAGTTGCTTCTGGAGGTAGTGAGTTCCCTATCATTAGAGTCCTTCAAGTGGAGTCTGTATATTATACACAGGATTCCTTTTCCCTCTGAGGACCTGTCTGGTTCTCAGAGTCTGTGATGTGCTATACTTCTGTTCCCTTTAATCTCAATCTTAGTGTGATTAGAGACAAGTGACTTAGGGTCTTCAGTACCTCAAGGATCTGTGATTTCATCAGGGTAGGTATTCCCTCCATCAATGCAGATCATATCCCTTCTATGACTTGGGAAATGGTTCAGGGAGAGTTGCTATGCCTGAAATATTCATCAGTCTTGGCCACCTTGTAATGAGCTTCTTTGAACTTCTTTAGGGTAGCCCTCAGACAAAGGACATGGAGTTTATCAAGGGGACCCGTCCTTGGGAATTTTCTAACTTGGTAAGCTCTATCAGAGTTTGTTCTCAGCCGGCATTGACTTTGAAAACCCAATGTCATCCCCCACTCCATTACTGAACTTTAATGGAAGACTCTGATGGAAGGATTTACCATCACCTATATAATGCGTTATATGTGGCTTTTTCTAGCTCTAACTCTAAGGTCTTATTTTTTCACATATCAATCCAAGTCACTTTATCTCTTTAATTTTTCTTCAGGGAGGATATTTCCCCAATTTGTTGCTTTCTACTAGATCTCCCCAGTGTTTCTGTTGATCATAGGATCATAGATTTAAAGCCAGAAAGAAACTGAGAAGTCATGTTGCTTGACAGATGAAGAAACTGAGGCCAAGAGAGGTTCAGTTTTTTCTTTGTTTGTTTTTGTTTTTTAAAATGGGGCAATGGGGGTTAAGTGACTTGCCCAGGGTCACACAGCTAATAAGTGTCAAGTGTCTGAGGTCGGATTTGAACTCAGGTCCCTCTGAATCCAGGGCCCGTGCTTTATCTACTGCGCCACCTAGCTGCCCCTGGTTCAGTGTTTTTGTTTTTGGTTTTTTTTTTTGTCCAAGATCCTACAGTAAGCAACAAAGCTGAGATTCCACTACCTTCTGGTAGGTCAAACATAAAACCATTAAATCACTGATCTAGAGCTTTACAGGACCTCAGAAGCCAACTAGCCCAACCCCCTCATTTTACATATGAAGAAACTAAGGCCCAGAGAGCTCATGCCATTTGTCCACCAAGAGATGAGATTTGAACCCACGTTCTCTGGCTCCAAGTCTAGCACTCTTTTCACTGTTCATGTGATTGTGGAGTATGGAATGATCCACAGTCATCTAATAAGACCTGGCCCAGGGTGAGTATAGAGGCAGAATCACTCTGTTACCTTCCTGTTTGTATAGTACAGCCCAATATCATGTTTACCTTAAACTACAGAAGTACATGACTGCTTTTTAGGTAAACTGTGGGCCTCCAGATCTTTCAGTCTGATGGAAAGCTAGAACTTCCCAATCTTTTCTTTCCAGATTTAATCCAGGACCCTATGTATAAGCAGCAGGGCTAGATAGGCACCTTTGAATCAGGCACAGTTGAAATAGGACGTATTCCACTCTGTATAAAATCTCTTGGCACTTCTCTCCCTGCTGATGATCTGCTCCCTCACATAACCCCATCCTAATCTGTGAGTCTTGAATTGGGGCACATCTCCAATTCCCCTTGCCTCAACTCTCTGGGGTTTTTGCATTTTGATCTCACATAGCCTGGTACCATAAACCTGATTCCGGGTTACTTCTTTGCTTGATAGTCTCATGGTAGTATTCTTGAACCTGGACTACACTTCGATTTCAATTAACCCAATTAAAGTGTCCCAACAGGGAGAATTTCCCACTGAGATCTTAATTCTTTTCCTTTACTTATTCCTAATGACTTAATAATTAGTTACATTTGCAGGGGTCTCAACAGTTTACAAAATGTCCTAATAAGTTCTCTCATTTGAACCTTACAACAGAGAAAAAAGATTATCTTCATTATATATTTGAGGAAATTAAGACCCTGAGAGAAAATGTGATTGGGCCAAGGTCACATAGATGGTAAATGACAAATGCAGACCCTGATGGGTAGCAGTGTGGCTTTAGTAGAATAAGCCCTGGTTTGGGCATTAAAAGACTGGGATTCTTAACTGCCTTCCTTACTTCTGAGACCATCCCCAATTTAGACTGTGTTTATCTTGTTTATTGTACATAGTTGTTTGCATGTTGTCTCTTCCATTAGATTATGAGCTCCTTGGGAGCTAGGATTGTTTGAGTTTTTCCCCTTCCATTCATCTCTAGCACTTAACAAAGTGTATGTCACACAGTAGGTGTTTAATAAATGCTGGATGATTAACTAATCGACTCTGCTACCTGCTACCCATGTGACCTTGAAAGAATTGTTTAATGTCTCAGGGACTCACCATACATAAAATTAGCTGGTTGGATTAAAACAAAGATTCACAACCTGGGGCATATTCACTTTTGGGGGGGGCTGGGCAATGAGGGTTAAGTGACTTGCCCAGGGTCACACAGCTAGTAGGGGTCAAGTGTCTGAGGCCGGATTTGAACTCAGGTACTCCTGAATTCAGGGCCAAAGCTTTATCCACTGCACCACCCAGCTGCCCCCTCTCCCCATAAACTTAAAAAAAAGATTTTGATAACTGTATTTTAATACAATTGGCTTCCTTTGTAAGCCTATGTATCTTATGTATTTTAAAAATTATTTCAAGGAGTCCTTAGGGAGCAAAGATTTATCAAACACTTATTACATGTCAGGCACTCTGTTAAACCCTGAAAATACAAGTAAAAAGAAAAAAGATGCATTCACTGACCTCAGGGAGCTTACATTCTAATGGGGGTGGGTCACACAGAAAGGTACTAAAAAGAGGTGGGGGAGGGGAGGAATCAAAGCCCAGAGAAGAAGCAGAGCCAGGAGAACAATGAAGGTTGGTTGTTTTGGGCCCAAATTGTCAAGGGGCACAAAAAAAGGTTAAAAACCCGGGTCTGGGGACAGCTAGGTGGGGCAGTGGATAGAGCACCGGCCCTGGAGTCAGGAGTACCTGAGTTCAAATCCAGCCTCAGACACTTAACACTTACTAGCTGTGTGACCCTGGGAAAGTCACTTAACCCCAATTGCCTCACTAAAAAAAACAAAAACAAAAACCCGGGTCTAGCTCTAAGATCTCTCTCAATCCTATAACCCAGGCCTTTAAAAAAATCCAGCCACCTATCTAACTGAGCTGGGTTTTTGAGATAGTCATCTTTTCTGTTTCTGCCATGTTTTAAAGTTGGCAAAGCACATTACTCACAATGCTCTGAGGTAGGTAGTCCAAAGATTCATTTAGAAATGAGGAAATGAAGACAGAGAGATTCAGCAGCTTTGGGGGTAGAGGGGTCACATGGCTGGTAGAAGTCAAAAATGGTTTTTAATCCAGGAATTTTTACTCCAGAACCAACACTTTATCTTCCATACCATTCGGCCTCTCCAAGTATTGGTCAAAATTGATGTCATCAAGGAACTTAATGTGTATACTCTTGTTTACAAGGAAGTAAAGCTTATGACCCCAAATGGTAAATGGAAGCCCACTGATTTGCTTGGCATGTTAACTTTGTATTGTCCTTCAATGAATGATATTCTACTGCATGTGACATTTTCCATGTTATTTCCTTAGAAAATAAGCATGAGATTTCACTTTGTAGGTAATTCTAACCCAGATTCTATTTTGGCTCTTCTTTCTACCAACCTTCTGCAGTTCAGAGCTCTGTCAACACTTTAGAAAGCTAAGCAAAAATGACAAATAGGTTATTATCAGACCTGTCAAACAGCTTTCCCAGTTGAGCCAGCACATATGTATTACCTTTCCAAGAGCTAGATTGCTAAATAGAATACAGTTTCTGGAGGGGTCGTGAAATTTATTAGACTAGGTTTGGGGATGGGTGATCTCTAAATGCTTAGCTCCAAGTAGAGATTATATGCAAGCCTTTCACTAGAACAGCCTAGCAAAATTATTTTGGGATCCTGGAAAAATCTGTGCCTCCTCTCTCACCAATCTGTCAGAATTCCAAGGGGATATATAGATGGGATGAGCAAACAAGGGTTAATCTGGGATCCAGATAGAAAATAAAGGTATAGAAAGATATTTAATAAAATTTCCAGGCAATCTTTTTTGGTCACCCGCCTGCCTAGGCCAACTCCTTTCCATCATGTGAGACTGAAAAATGACTATCCCCAGGACCTTCTGAGTTCATGATCTCTCCTCAACAACCTGACACCCTTCTCCTTTGTTCCTAACCTTGGCTTGACATCATCTTCTAACCTCCAGAGTTCCTGAACTGTCTTCTTATTTGTTACTTGTACTTGCTCCCAGATCTCAAAATCCATGTTTCCAGTCTCTAGCCAGGTAATCTGTTTCTAAATTAGATGGAGATGCTGTGTGGGGTAGGAAGAATAGCATATAGGATAGTATACCTAGACTGCAAGGTGCATGGTGGGGAGTAAAGTGTAAGAAGACTGGAAAGGTAAGAAGGGTTGTGAAGGGCTTTAAAAGCTGAACAGAGGAATTTATATTTGATTCTTAAGGTAATAGGGAGCCAATGGAGTTTATTGAGTAGGGAGGTGACATGATTAGACTTGTGTTTTAGAAAGAGCACTTTGGCACAAGCGAGTGAAAGATGGAGTAGAGCAGAGAGAGACTTGAGGCAGGGAGGCAAAATAGAAGGTTACTGTAATAGTGTAGGCATGAAGTAATGAGGTGCTAGAGCAGGATAATGGCAATGTGAGTTGAGAGAAGGGCATATATGAGAAGTTGTGAAGGTAGACATGACAGGAGTTGACCACAGATTGGATATGGAGGGGTAAATGAGAGTGAGATATCAAGGATGACACTGAAGGTGGTAGAGGTTTGAAACAAATGGTGTTGACACATTTCCCATGGTCCTAGATCTCTTTATCTCATACTCCTTACATCTTCTTATACTCACAGAAGCCTGACTATGACAAAGTAGACAATACATACCTGGCTACTTTCTCTAGCACTCGGTCCTCTTCTCAGGATTCCATTACTCAGCAACTGCTCCTCCTTGGAACTTTTCTCCATCCAGTCCTATCATCCCATCCAAATGTTCAGTGAAATTTTCTACCACCCTCCCAGGTCATTGTTTTTTCTGAGCAGTTCAGAAGTTGACCTACTATTTGTCTTTTTCTCCACCCAACCCCTTCCCTCCCACTTGGGGACTATAATTTACACATTGAAGATCCTTCACACTCTCTGGCTTCCAAGTTCATCAGTCCTCTCCAGCTCCAAATGACCCACACCTTCACTCCACCTTTGCCATAGACAGAAATGTTTACACCCTTTATCTCATCAATTACAGCTTCTCTACCTCCATGACCTACAACTCTGAAACCCCTCCATCTAACTACAGTCTCTTGCCCTTCCATTCCTTTCTCTACCTGACTATCTCCTGTGCTTCCACCCCTGCAATGCGCCCAGTCCAACTCCTCTCCTCTGCACCTACTTTAGTACCCTTGAGATCTTGACCCTCTAATTGACTGATTCAACAATATACCATTTCCCACCATTGATGTCCTTTTTCTCTTGTCCTTGCTATTCATGCCTTGCCTAACCCTACTGTGTTCACCCTTTATATTCACCTTCTGTGCTCTTACTCCTATGCTACTGAAAAACACTGGAGGAAGTCACTTGGTCCTGCTGACTGGATCCAATACAAATTTATGTTTCATAATCTTAATTTGTCTCTTACCGCTATATGGCAATTTTTTCTATTCTTCTCTGATTGACTTTCACATCATGCCACCCCTCCCATACCCCAAAGGAGTTGTCTCAAACCTTTATTTCTCTCCTCAAATCTCCTGTACCATCACCTGCCTCCCCCACTCCCTCTTAGGAGATGAACTCCCCTCCTGCTTTCCTGAACAAAAAATGCAAACTTTGTGTTCCAAGGTCTCTCTATCCCCATATTCTACATCTCAAAACACTTTTACATAATCCCCAGTTTTATTCTCCTTGACTCCTATATCTGATTAAAAAAATATGGTCCTTTTATTTGCAGAGGTCAACTCTTGAACCTAATCTTTTGATTACATTGCTGTTCTCCATAGGTTTACTCCTTTTATCATCCTCCTCTCTGATCTTCAGTCTCTCCTTATCCTAGTGGCTCCCTCCATGCTGCTTACAAATATTCCTAGATCTCTCCCATCCTTTAAAAAAAAAGTCCTTTTCCCTCTCAAGCTATGGTCCTAGATCTCTCCATTCTTTATAACTAAACTCCTAGAAGAAGCCATAACCACTCACCATCCCAACTCTCCACCTCCCACTTGCTTCTCAACCTCTTGCAACTCTATCATTCCAGAGACATTGCTTTCTCCTAAATGACCAATCATCCCTTAACTGCTAAGCCTAATGACCTTTTCTCAATCCTCATCTTTCTTGCCCTCTCTGGTGTTTTTGATGTTGTTTACAACCTCTTGTTGTTGACTACAAGTTATCCCTTCCACGTTGAGATTTCCCCATTGTGGTTTCAATATATCACAGGGTGGCATAAGAAATTAAATTGGAAATTTGGGGGAGTTTTGTGGAAGCCACAGACAACACATGAAGGCCAACAGGTGACAGAAAAAAGCTTAGAAACTCAAAAATGCATAAAATATAGATATGGCATTGCATAATATCAACATATTTTATCTTTTAATACCATAATAATTCAGACTTCTTCTCTGGTATAAAGGGAGGGCCCCAAAATTTTCCATGGATTTTCCAGGTTATGGGGGTGCCTTAACTCTTGTGATGTGGAAGGAATAACAGGAGTTTCATGATACAGCTCTTTCCACCTTCTCACACTACCTGCATTCTGTCCTTACAAGTCAGTCTCATAACTCCTAGCTATTTTCAAGACTTATATCAGGTATTATCTTCTACACAAGGCTTCTTTTGATCTCCCTGTTCATATTCTACACCTCCTGAAATTACTTGGTATTTGCTTTCCTATTTCTATGTTGCATTTCCACCCCCTCTATAGAATGTAAGCTTCCTGAAGGCAGGAATGATTTCATTTTTGTCTTCATATTCCCAGAATCTAGCATAAATGCCTAGCACATAATGCCAACTTAATAAGACCTCATTGAATTGTCTGTTACTCAAGCACTTAGGTGTAGTTGGTACCATGTTTCCTTTAGTTTACTTACATTTTCCAATTAAACTTGTCATATTTCTCTTGTATTTTCTACTAAATTTCAAAGAAGCTAAAGTAGAACAGGGGACAGGGTATGGGATTTGGAGTAGGAAGACATGAGTTCAAATCTTGCTTCTGACACTCTCTACTCTTATTTTCTTCATCTGTAAAACTGAGATAATAACAGCATTTCACAGGGTTATTGTGAGAATAAAAAGATTTAATTTATGTAAAGCACTTTGCAAACTTTAGAGTACTATATAAACGCTAAATTGTTATTGTTATTGTTATTATTTGACCTTCGAAGACTAGGGACCATGTCTTCTAAATACATTTTCTTTTGTCTAGTAGTACCTAACATAGTATCTGAGTGGTGCAGTGGATAGAGCACTAGCCCTGGAGTCAGGAGGACCTGAGTTCAAATCTCATCTCAGATACTTACTAGCTGTGTAACTCTGGGCAAGTCACTTAACCCCAATTTCCTTAAAAACATCCAGGGCCATCTCCAGTCATCCTGATCTATCTATCTATATCTATGTCTATATATATCTTGCCACCTGATCCTGGGGTAGCTCTGGAGAAGAGAGTGAGGTTGATGACCTGGCACAGCCTTCCCTCACTTAAATCCAATTCAGTGCAAGTCATGACATCAACCCAATGTCATGGTCCTCTTCAAGAATGAGGGATAAACAACAAAACAAAAAACCTACCATAGTGCTACCAATGGGTGTCATGTGAATGAATGAGTCTGCATAACATAGTAGAAAGAGCACCGGGTTTGGAATCAGAGAACCTGGGTGTGAATTCTGGTTCTGCTATTTATTACCTGTGTGACTTTGGCCATCTGGCTTTATCGCTCCAGCCTCAGGCTTCTACTATGAAAATCTAGAAGGTGGGACTAGATGATCTTTCCAGCTCTGCATGCTATCCAGAAAATTGTTTCCTAGAGTACATAATCCTGCCAAGGGTCGGATTTTAGAAAGCAGAAGGGTCTGGGCTTGAATGGCATTACATGCATTTTTTCCTCTGGGCTCTCATTCCTGGAACTCAGACTTTTGGACCTGCCAGATAGACGATGTTTTGGTCAGTGGCAAAGTCATTAACGTTTCCTCATGGCCTCTCTCTCCCTCTCTTTCTCTCTCTCTCTCTCTCTCTCTCTCTCTCTCTCCCTCTCTCTCTCTCTCTCTCTCTCTCTCTCTCTCTCTCTCTCTCTCTCTCTCTCTCTCTCCATTTTCATTTAGTTTTGTAGGTAATATGGAGACAAGAGATTTTAGAGGGAATGGAAGTAGCTGTCATTTGGCGTATATTCTCCAGAGCTCTGGCTTCATTTTAAAAATTCATTTCAATCGCCTCTCTTTTCATTGACCATTTATAGTCTGTGGGGTCCATAACAATGACCTATGCTGCTAAGAGGAAAGTAATGGAGTATCATCCTGACAGGGAGTAAGCCGGGCTCATTTGGCTCTGACACCACCACTGCCTTCTCATCCTCCATTGGCCAAGGGAATATGTGGTTTATATTAGTGACCCAGAGAGAGTTCATGCCCTTTGGAAAGAGTGGGTTCGATAGAATGACAGAATGATTAATGGTTTATTTACATCACTGATGTCCACACTGTCAGAACCCTTCACCAGCCTTTGATGTAAAACACACGGAGAGGCCCTGGGTCTTCCTTATCTCCATGGAAGAGAGAAATCAGAACTGAAGAATGGTGGTAGTGGTGGGGGGAGGGAAGGATGGCTAAGATTTGGGTACTGAGGCTTCCCAGGTTGGAGACAAGGCTGAGAAAGCTACTCTATGACTCACACTAACTGGGATGTGGAAACCCAACAGGGGAGCCATGTTAGGCAAAATGGCAGCATGGGCCATGCATCCTCTTTTTCTTGGACTTTTCAGTCTCTACCCCCTTCCTCATTCCTCTTTAGCAGCTCTATCTTCCTCTTCTACCCCCTCTTTGTCTCAAACTGTCCTGATGGAGGAAAACAATCTGATAAACATTTCCGTTAAGGTGATCCTGACATTTCTCCCCACTCACCCCCCATCCTTCAAATCTAATGCCCCCTGAAAGCTGCCTTAGATTCAAGGAATACTTTCAGTCAACCTTCACACAAAACCACAATTTATACATTCCTACTTGATATTTCTTTCGCCATATCAGCTAAAGGACAAATTAGTTCAAAGTAGTGAGTCAGTCAGTCAACAAATTCAGGCTTTCTGTGTGACAGGCACTATGCTAAGTTCAGGGGATATAAAGAAGCAAAAAACAAATAAGAAATCCCTTCCCTCAAGGAGGATTTATTCTAATGGAGGCAACATGTAAATAACTAGGTACATCTATAAGATAAATACAGAGTAGATGGATGGCAATTAGTCAGAAAGCCGACTTTGGTTTCATTCTTAAAGAAAGTCAGAGAAACAAGAGGAGGAGATGAGGGGGCAGAGCATTGCAAGCATAGGGGGAAGCCAGTGCAAAGGCATGGAGGTGGGAGGTGTCATGTTCAAGGAACTGAAAGTAGGCCAAATATAGTTGAATTGTAGAGTGAATTAAGGGGAGCAAAATGTGAGAAGGCTGGAAAGTAGGAAGGGCCCACATAACAAGGAAGTTTAAATACCATATTTGATGCTGGAGGTAATAGGGACCAACTGAAGCACCTTGAGTTGGAGATGACATAGTCAGCCCTACAATTTAGAAAAATCACCATACCAGCTGGGTAAGCAAATCACCTTGCCAGCTGAGTAAACTGATGAATTGGAGTGGGGAAAGCCTTAAATTAGGCAGACCAGTTAGAAGCCTATTGTAGTTAGTCCACTTGGGAAGTGATGAGGGAGTGAAATAGAATTATGGATGTAGGAGTGGAGAGAGGGCAATATATATGGGAGCTGTTCTAGCAAGCTACCTCTGCCATTTGTGTTAGATTCCTCATGACACTTCTGGCTCTGGAAGTGTGGGTCTTTTGAGAAATGGTAAGTGTTTCTCCCCATTGCTTCTGTGTCTCCCAACTTCCCCTAGTGTTGTTCATTCACTCCTTCCCTTCCTGAGACTTTCACAAGCAAAGGTGAGGAGATGCGCAGATCATTGCCAGGTAGTGGAATTGTTTCACAGGCTTATAAGAAATGTAATTTCCTAAAGGGAAATCACCTCAGAGAAACAATGTATTGTCTTTGTCTAGGGATGTTTGCATTTAAAAAAAATATTTACATTCAAAATTACACATATTGCTGTTATTATTGCTTTTATTTATTATCACTTCTATTTCATCCAATAAAAATGGTTCGAAGACAAGTTGTTAGCTTGTTATTATTCTTTTGTATTTAATGGTTTGCTGACCATTGAGCATGTAGATAAAATGATTGCTTTTGTTATTGAATAAGAGTATTGAGATGTAAGCTTGCCTTTCATAGATCATTGAAAGTGTCTTTGGAACAACTCCAGTAGCAGATAGAATGATGGAGATTACATGTACTTTGTTCTGTTCTCATGTGTGTTTTTTTCTGCTAAGTCTCTATATTTTGGAAGCTTTTCAGTCTATGTAGTTTGGAGATTAAGAGTATTTGGTACAGTGGCATCTGTTAAAAACATTGTTCTTAAATTTTTAATGGATCAATGTTATTTTCAAGTGGTTATGGGAAACAGTTCTGTCTTAATGATACTCCAGTTCCAATACAATTTGTTTGTTGAATTTTCAAGGACATTTTGTGATTTGTATTTGTATGATGGATATTTGCTGTTTGTTAGTTTATAAAGGCTAGAAAGTTTCTGGTATCTGATTTTAGCCACCTGATCAGGTTTCTCTAGGTATCTGGTAGATGCCAAATTTTTGCAATCTATAGGGATATGCTGTTTACTTTTCTCCATTTCATTGAATAATCTGCATTAATAGACAAGTCAGATCCTTAAAGATAATAATTTTATACTTTCCTGAGGCAATGACCTGATCGTGAATTTCTATTATAAATCTTACTGTTTCCATAAATAAATTTACATGCCTTGGAGATTTCTTGTTGGCTCTTTGACAGCATATTGTTGGTTGAGTTTATGTGGATGTTGCCCATGGAGTGCCTTTTGATTCTGTTCTTAGACTGTACCTTTTCATAGGGCTCCATCCATAGAGAAACCAATTTTGGTTACATTCAACAAATCCAGTGGCATATGCCTTTTTTTTCAGGCTTTTTTATTGCTTTGGTAAGTGAAGTCTGTTTGTTCCAGAAGTATCTCTGTAATATTTTCACCTACTTATCATTTGCTTTAACAATAACTATCAATCCTTTGCTTACTTTTTGTTAAGGAAGTGTGCCTTGAGGTGATGAGCCCCATGTTTCATTAACATTGAGCTTTGAAGTCTTCTAGATTCACTGTCACCAATCTCTGTGCCATAAATATATATTGAAATTGGTATTCCTTAGATATTAATTGTTCTCATGGTGGTATTCTTCCCATTAAACTTTGACATTAAAATTCTAGCCAACCTCCTAATACATTCAGCTTTAGATTTTTCCTTTAGAATTATGTTCATGGGTCTTTCTTGGAGAAGAACAAAGTATTGTTAGGTATCACCTCCATGGTCAAGACATGTGGGCCAATGGCAAAGAAGAACCCTTTCTCTTATTCAGGGAGGGTTTTATGAGTAAGTGAAATAGGTGGGCACCATGGACATAGTATAATTAGAATGGTGCTAAGAAAGTACCCCTGCCCCAATAAATTTCTCCTAAGTAAGAAGCTGATGGTCTAGAATTTTACCATTAGAGATCCATTCCTTGAATAGCAACAAGAATGACCACTTTGAAGCCTGTGATTTGTGGGTGGGAGTTAAGGAAGAGTAATTGGAGGAGCCAGTCAGGGTGATATATAGGATGTTTTCTGATACTATGACAATAGCTATGGAAGTCTACCAAGAACCCTAAAATGCTGACCCACTGCATTCTGAAAATACTTTTCATCGGGTTAGTATTCTGGCCAGTGTGATGTTACTCCATCTATGAATCTAAGATATAGATGGGACAGCGTAGGGTTAGAGACTGACCCTCCTTAGAAATACCATAACAATCAGCTTGACATGAAAGACAGTAGAACAAAAGGTTCTTCTTTGTGTTCTGGTCCATGTGTCTTGATCATGCTCCCCCCAAAAAAATTCACTTTCCTTGTTACAGAGAAATACAGATAAATGGTGAGGTATGTTTACCTTGGTCTAATACTTGAATCTTTAGACAATGATTGTATCCTCTGGGGTGGAAGAATGAGGCCAATTCTCACCAATGGTCAGGCCACTGAAAAATCCAAACCCTCTATTGAGTGAGAGGGCATTGCTCCACTTGGCTGTACCTGTGGAGACACAGGCAGCAGGCTTGTCACACCCCACAATCCTGAACTACCTTCATTCCCGAGCCTGACACTTTGATTTTTTTTTTATTATTTTTTTTTAGTGAGGCAATTGGGGTTAAGTGACTTGCCCAGGGTCACACAGCTAGTAAGTGTTAAGTGTCTGAGGCCAGATTTGAACTCAGGTACTCCTGACTCCAGGGCTGGTGCTCTATCCTCTGCGCCACCTAGCTGCCCCAAGCCTGACACTTTGAAAAGGATTGTCTAAGTAATGCTGACTCAGAATCATTTATTGGAAGTGCTGACAAAGCTCTGGTGAGGAATGTAGGAAGATCTGGAGTTGGGTCTCTTACAGGATTCTCCTCACCACTTTAGGACAAAAGTTGAAGAAAGGGGAAATGTAGAGAGAGCATATGAAACATGCATAAAGACTAACCTCCAAAGCTTCTTGGCTGCTCTATTTCTCTGTTCTCCAGTGGAAAAAATGATGCAAGGTATGGCAGGATAGCTAATGAGTCATGACCCTTAACGACACACATGTGGTTTCAAATCCCCAGCCTCCGGCACATAGCCCTCTCCATTTAACTAGGTTGTGGGGTTTTCTTTCTTTTCTTTTTCTTTTTAAAAAGAGCTTCTTTCAGTCCCTCCCATCTGGCTGCTTGAAGCACATCATGTCTCACTGCTAGGGGACTTGATGCTGTTGACTGAATGATGCTTTGTCTGAAGTTACCCACTGCTGGCTTCAAAGTCTTGTGCCCCTATCTTAGAATGTTAGATTAGAAGAAGTCTATAATTAAGAAGAGTAAGGGACCACCTTACTGTTTTCTTTTTTTTTTTTTTTTGTGGGGCAATGAGGGTTAAGTGACTTGCCCAGGGTCACACAGCTAGTGTCAAATGTCTGAGACTGGATTTGAACTCGGCTCCTCCTGAATCCAGGGCCAGTGGTCTATCCACTGAACCATATAGCTGCCCCCAAACTGTTTTCTTTTCTCCATTGTCTCTGACTAGAAAGACTGTCCAATCCTTCTCACCTACAACAGTTCACTTGAATTTAGAGAAAAGAATTTGAACTGGCTCTTGAGACCTGATTGTTACATTTTTAGATCCAACATTTACACCTTGGAAACTGGCAAATATTACAAATCAGGACTTGATTTATGGTTCTGCTGATTTCTAGACTTATGAAAGTAATAAAGAAAATGTTTACAAAGCTGATTAAGCTTAAAGGTGTGTCTCACATTCTTTTCTTTTCTTTCTTTTTTTGGAGAGTCAGTTGTTAAACATTTACCAGCACATCTCTGGAAACAACTCATGATCACAGGGAATGTATATAGTTATAATTTACTGATGTTAAAATAAAGGCTATAAGGAAGATATGTAATGGTCTGTGATATAGCTACCCAGGTTTCTTTTTCTCCTAATTTGGGACCTGTGGCACTTGTAAGCTCCAGCTAGGAGCTGCTCATTGACCTGAGAGAGGCCCTTGAAATTGGAGATTACTCTGTTTTATAATAAAGAATAAACAAAGTGAGCTGGTGGCTTGTATCCATTTAACATCCATTTAGGAGAAGCAGAATCTCAGCCATTGTTGAACACAGAAATATATATATATTTCTTTTTTCTTTTTCTTTCTTTCTTTCTTTCTTTCTTTCTTTCTTTCTTTCTTTCTTTCTTTTTTTTTTTTTTGCAGGGCAATGAGGGTTAAGTGACTTTCCCAGGGTCACACAGCTAGTAAGTGTCAAGTGTCTGAGACCGGATTTGAACTCAGGTCCTCCTGAATCCTGGACCGTGGCTTTATCCACTGTCCCACCTAGCTGTCCCCTGAACACAGAAATCATGAGTAAGTTCAAAAAAGACGTACACGCAGATAAGTAAAGTTGTTTTGGAACTCTGTAGTTATATCTATAAATCTGCCAGTCACTCATTATTTCTGTCTCCCTGCTCTCCCAGCTCCCTCTGAAGGAAAGGGGGTTAGTCTGACTAGAATGTCTGATACTTTTGCACCAGGTTATTCTTTCCCCTATGATGAGTTTCCCTCCCTTCCACTCATTCCTTCCTTGTTTTCTTGTTCCTTCCTTCTTCCTTCTTCCCCTTACCTTTGTTCTTCCATCCTTCTTTTTTCCTGTCCTTTAATTCTAAACTTAATAACCAACAAGAAAAACAAAGATTAGATAAACATTTATTTGTTTTCAATTTTGAAAACTGACCATACATAAAACTATAAGCTTCAAGACATTTCCAAACTATTAAAAATGTTTGTGTTATCTTTACTAAATTAATAATAACATCCTGTTTGCTTCCATGTCATCTCCCGATCTCTTTATCTTCTACATAGTTTATTCTGGATTGTGTTGCTGTTATTGTTGGGATTATAGGAGTTTTGTTCATAGAGTCAGTGTATATACTTTTCTAAGTCAGCTTTCTCTGTGCTGCTTCAATTCATATATCTTCCCATATTTTTCTGAATTTTTTCATATTTGTCATTGCCTATGGAGCAATAATATTTTATTACATTGGTATTTCACAGTTTTTCCAGCCGTTCCTCAATCCCAAGTTGCTTGTTTCCAGCTTTTTTGCTTTTATGAATAAAACCACTATTAATATTTTTTGTACAGATAATTCTTTTTCCTTTTAATGATATCCTTAGGGTACAGGCCTGTGAGTGGGATCCCACGTTAAAGGGCATGAACATTTTTGCAGCTTTTAATGTTTATTGCTATGGTGGGTTTTCCCATTAAATTTAGGTTGTGAAATCAGTCCTTGGAGTCATTGAACCATAGGAACTCAGAGCTGGAAGGTACCTTGGAGAACATCTAGTATGTCCCCCTCATTTTGTGGATGGGGAAACTGAGGACCAGAGAAGTGGAAGTTATTTAGCACCTACTACTTGTCTATCACTTAATGACACACTGAGGGAGATATAAGAGTATATCATTACCCTCCCAGAATTTATAATCTGGCTGGAGAAAGACATAGAGGATACTTCTTATTCATCATACTTTGCCAGTAGCATGCTGTAGTGAAGAGTATATTCAACTTAGAATCAGAAAACCTGAGTATAAATCCTAACTCGCTAATTCTGTTAATCTTGGACAAGTCACCTTTCTGGTGACTTTCTTTCTTCATCTGTAAAATGAGGATAATAATACTTTATTGTCTACCTCACAACATTGTCATGGGGAAAAGGCTTTGCAAATTTTAAAGTATTATGTAAGTATAAGCTGGGGCAGCTACATGGCACAGTGGATAGAGTGCCAGGCCTGGAGTCAGGAAGACCTGAGTTCAAATAAGGCCTCATATACTTGCTGTTTGACCCTGGGCAAGTCACTTAATCCTGTTTGCCTCAGTTTCCTCATCTGTAAAATGAGCTGGAGAAGGAAATGGCCAACCACTCCAGTATCTTTGCCATGAAAACCTCAAATGGGGTCATGAAGAGTCAGACACGACTGAAACGACTGAACAACTAAAATGGGAACTATGTGGCATGGTGGACTTCCAGTGAAGATGTAGGTTTGAACCCTTTGTCAGATACTTACTAACAGTGTGTAGAGTGTGTTTTCTAATCTCTCCATCTCCATTTCCTCATAAGTACCTCCCAGGGTTGTTGGGAGAATCAGTTAAGATAACATACATACAAAAAACTCACAGAAGAATGTGCTGAAATCATCTTCTAACCAAGAACATCTTGGAAGGTCAGAAGGAGGGAGCTGCTGTGCTGATACAGGAATCAGGCCCAACCCCACAGTCACCCTGACACAGATCCAGTCTCAGGAAGTCCTCACCAGAGAAGGAGACCCCCAGAGCCTCTGAATCAGCTGAAGCACCAGTGTCATCTGGAACTAAGCTCACAGTCTGGTGAGTGGGCTGAGCCCTGGGCAGGGGAGAGACTACAGGGGTCTATGCTAGAGCTAAGGCAGAACTTGAATTTTACACCCCTACTGAGAACCAGGTGGTAGGCTCGAGTAGAAGTGGCCCAGGTCGGGGAGGGGCACAGGCTCATCAGAGATAACAACCACAACACACAAAGCTGGTTGATTGGCAAGTTGGTCTGGGGTCATCTAGGACCAGGAAACAGTCCAGGCGAGGGAAGAACCTGATTCTCCTTAAATCATACCACCTGGGACTTCTTAAGCTTGGGATACTGCAGCCTGGAAACAGTGCCCCACTTTAAGGAGCTAAAAGTCTAGTAAAAGAAAGGCAAGATGAGCCGACAGAGAAAGGTGAGGACCATAGAAAGTTTCTTCAGTAACAAGAAAGACCAAGGGGCACCCTCAGAGGAAGATGTCCACATCAGGGCCCCTATATCTAAAGCTTCCAAGAAAAATATGAATTGGTCTCAGGCCATAGAGGTGCTCAAAAAGAACTTTGAAGATAAAATTAGAGAGAGAGAGGAAAAAATGGAAAGAGAAATGAGGGTGATGCAGGAAAGACATGAGAAAAAAGTCAACAGCTTGAAAAGTCAAGTGGAAAAGGAGGTACAAAAGCTCTCTGATGAAAATAATTGCCTAAGAGTTAGGATTGAACAAATGGAAGTCAGTGACTTTATGAGAAACCAAGACACCATAAAGCAAATCCAAATGAATAAAAAAATAGAGGGCAATGTGAAATATCTTCTGGGAAAAACCGCCGACCTGGAAAATAGGTCCAGGAGAGATCATTTGAAAATTATTGGTCTACCTGAAAACCATGATCAAGGAAAGAGCTTAGACACCATCTTCCAAGATATTCTCAGGGAAAATTGCCCTGAAATTCTAGAAGAAGAAGCTAAAATAGAAATTGAAAGAATCCACCGATCACCTCCAGAAAGAGATCCCCAAAAGAAAACTCCCAGGAATATTATAGCCAAATTCCAGAGCTCTCAGGTCAAGGAGAAAATATTGCAAGCTGCCAAAAAGAAAGAATTCAAGTACTGTGGAGCCCCAGTAAGGATAGCACAAGATCTAGCAGCTTCTACATTAAAGGACCAGAGGGCATGGAATATGATATTCCAAAGGGCAAAGGAAATGGGATTACAACCAAGAATCACCTACCCAGCAAAACTCAACATTATCTTTCAGCAGGAAAAAATGGGATTTTAATGAAAAAGAAGACTTTCAGATATTTGTGATGAAAAGACCTGAACTGAATGGCAAATTTGACTTTCAAATGCAAGACCCTAGAGAACCATAAAAAAAAAATTGGAGCTGGGAGACATAACTGGGATTGTACAGTGGGCAACTGTCTTGTGTCTGAGGCCAGGTTTTGGCTGGGATGCCCCTGGGTCCAGGGGTGATGATTTGTCCACTGTGTCACTTAGCTAGATGATAACATCATTAGGGTTAAATTGAGGGGTGAAGGGAATTCATTGGGGGAGGGGGAAGGGCAGAAGCAAAATCCTACATGAAAGTAACAGGAAAAGGTTTATGGAGTAGGGGAAGAGATGGGAGAGGAGCAGAGCAGTAAATGAATTTTACTCTTATCAGAAAAGGCTCAAAGATCTTAAACTCATCAGAGCTGCCTCAGGGAGGGACTAATAGACACACCCAACTGGGTGGAGAAATCAATTTAATCTAGGCAGTAAATGAGCCTAACACACATCAAAATTGGCTCAAAGACCTCAATCTCATTAGAATTGGCTCAAGGAGGGAATAATGTACACACTCAATTGGGTGCAGTAATCTCTCTAACCCTTCAGGAAAATAGGAGGGGAAAGGGGTAAAGAGAGAGGGGCAAAAGAAGGAAGGGCAGAGTGGGGGAGGGGACAGACAGAAGCAAATCCCTTTTGAAGAGTGATAGGATGAAAGAAGATGGATAATAGAATAAATATCATGGGGAAGGGAACAGGATGGAAGGGAAACAGTTAACAATAGTAATCATGAAAAAGAGAAAAGGGGGAAAAATTGTACAAAAAATATTTATAGCAACTCTTGGTAGAGGCTAAGAATTGAGAATCAAGGG